>NC_136248.1:5155000-5755000 GCF_053564925.1 Oryzias latipes
TCGATGTTCTTTGAATTGTGGTAGTGCAGTGTTGTGAAGTGTTCGCAATTTACTATAAACCAGCAATGCGACCAACCAGCAACCAGCACCGATGCCTCAGAGATCGAGTTGTCTTACTTCCGCATAAGGGAGCTGTGAAAATAACTAATATTTCATTTTAAAAATCGTGCTTTAGTGTGCCAAATTTAAAATACCCCCCTGAAACCCCAATCCTGTTTGGATCAGCTGGACTGTTCTTGGATTTCTGTATTTAGAAAAAATTGCTTGCTGGGAACTACAGAAGTAGTAAAGCATCTCCACGAAGACCTGCGACAATTCATGACCTTCACAGACGGGTCTAAACATGAAAGGGGACCGTGACCTCTGCCGTTACAAATGTCTGTACACCTGCTGATGAAGAGCTAAGTTTGAGCATCAAGCTAACAACACGCGGCAGCTTCTTACTTTCTCTATCCCTATGTCAAATCTTTCACATAATGTCTCCTGCTTCAGTTGTTTTTTATCAAAAGATTTACCCTGTTATGGGGCTGCACGGTGGCACAGTGGTTAGCGCTCTTGCCTCACAGCAAGAACTGTACATCAAGGACATCAATGGGAGACCTTTCTATGTGGAGTTTGCATGTTCTCCCCATGCATGCATGGGTTTTCTACGGGGACTCCAGTTTCCTCCCACCACCCAAAAACATGCTTCATAGTTTAATTGGTCACTCTAAATTGTCCATAGTTGTGAATGTGAGAGTGCATGGTGATCTTGGCCCTTTGACAGACTGGCGACCTGTCCAGGTCGGGATAGGCCCTTGCAGCCCCGTGACCCCAAAAAGGATAACAAAATATTTAGAGGTCGAAAAAGTCAGATGGCATCAATTCTTCATGCTGATGTAGGTGCAACAATCTGTAGGCCACAAGCTCCCTGCTCCGCCCCATTATGATACATCCATTTGTAGACAAAAAGATCCATGTATGTCTTTGTTTTCCCCGTCTGAGAAAGACATTTTGTCCAAAACTGTACAGCTGGGTAGCTCCAATTTGGTTGCATTTTTGTTGCATATTAAGTTGGGGGTGTGAGAGGCTGTAGGCTACCAGGAGACAGTGTAAACAAAACAGCGGTTTTCTACCTTCCTCGAAGGCTGAACATGCTTTACAGTTACAGTCCCATTCACCCATGCAGTCACACACTGATAGTGGCTGCAGAACACCGGCGCCAGCCTTCCACTAGAGGCAAAACGGCGGTATTGCCCAAGGACACTTCGACGCATGGGCGGGCAGAGCGGGAATCAAGCCTGCAATATTCCGATCGTAGGTCGACCACCCTACCACTGCACCACGGCCGCCCTAGATAAACAAAGTGATGTCAGGAAGCAGGCGATGTCCTCACCTATAGTCCAGCCAACTATTCAGGGGTGAAATACTAATGGGCTACTACCACTCTATGGGAACTGTGTCCTAGAAAATAAGAGTCTTCTTGATTTTGGCTAAAAATGGCAAAATCATAATGAAAAGACCACTGGGAATGCTTTTGCAAAAGATCAAAAGATGATCGGAGTATGGAGAGGCTGAAGTTTTTTGGGATACTGTTGGATGACAACCGGTCCTGTTTTGGTGCGGGACCATGGAAAAACAGACATCCCCCAACCCCCACCCCCGCCTTCACCTGAAAGATTCTGTTTCCTCTTGTACCAGGCACCGTCCAGCGGTGACTTTTCCTCTGCAATCTCATCTTCCTCCTCCAGCAAAACCTCTTCTGCACAGAGAACAAGGATTTTCCATCACCTGGTAATATTTTCTGAAGCTTCTAACTTTATTTCAGAGGC
The DNA here is from genome assembly GCF_053564925.1 of Oryzias latipes. Lineage (NCBI taxonomy): Eukaryota > Metazoa > Chordata > Actinopteri > Beloniformes > Adrianichthyidae > Oryzias > Oryzias latipes. The sequence continues at coordinate 5,156,812 of NC_136248.1, forward strand.
TAACCTGCTTTGCAGATCCACTCCAAGTATCCAGTGAGCTCCCTCTCAATCTGCTGCTGTCGACGGAGCTTCAGGAACTCCTGCCTCTTCTCCACACGCTCTCGCTCTTTGGCAAATTCTCTGTTGAGACAAACATTTTTTAGCAGAGTAAACAACCAAATGAGCCTTGATTAAACTTTTTTATACTACTTTTAGGCTGAATCCGCATTCCTCTCCCACCCTTCCGGCTTCTCCCTATCCCTCCAATCGTAGGAGCATTTGGAGGGATAGGTGTGTCCGAAATAGTTTTTGAATGGGAAATGCTCTGCATCCCTCCACCACGATAGTAATTCGCGTCACGCTGTGCAGCAAAGGAGAAATGCCTTTTTCACGCTAATGTGGATGACCAGCGACTATTGATGATGTCATAAAATTGGAGTAACGTTCGATTATAGGACAGTATTTTCCAATAACTCACTCTTACTCTGTATTTTAAATATGTTGATATTAACAGCCACATGTGACATCTATCCTAGAAAAAAACTATCCAACAAAAAATTTGCCAGTTACCTATATTTTATTTATTAAATGCTGCACACCCCATGTGTGCAGCATTTGCTCAAGGTCAGTACTTGCCCCTTACTACTGACCAGACTCTAGAGTGTGGCGTAAGGACACCATACGACAGCATCACCCACATTAGGGTTGGGCGATGTCCCTTAAATTGGCCGTTGACGATGTTTGCTGTCAACCATCGGGATGGACGATGATATCGTCGTGGGGGGGGGGCTATTTTTAATATTTCAGTCTTATATAATTGCTATTCGTTGTTTTACTTTATTACTTTATTTATTTTATTTCCCAACTAATGACTCATCCGCGATTATCCAGTATAAACTGAGGGAAGTGACTTTAACAAAAAAAAATAACAAACAAACTAAAAAAAGAAATGGTCCGCTCCCGCACTTAACTAGTCAAGTGGACCGGCGGAGCGCGGACTTACAGCTTTGTGTTTGAGTGGAAGTGGGGGGGTGCTTTGTTACATGAGCGGTATGTGTGGGAGATTTAAGACTGCGATCCGTCCCGCAGCTCTAGGGGAACGGGCTACCGAACTCAGAACGGGGTCTAAAAGTGTGTGTCTGAGCAGAGGATCGTGAGCACACACACAGTGCTTTGGGGCGGTGTGTGAGCTTCAAAGCAGAAAGGTCGCTCAGTCCTTAGAAATCGTTCAAACAATCACGTGGATTTGTGTTTGGAGTCGTGTCCCGACTAAATAAAGGCTGATGTTATTCCCACATGTTTACTTCATGCAACCAAGATGCAGATTGCAGCACCACCCAAAGCTAATGTTGTTAGCCCGTGTTAGCATACTGCTAATTCTGGCTTCTTTCCGGCTCCGTTTTTTAAACAGAAAAAGCAATGACCACACGGATTAAAAATAAAACGATGAGCGAACAGGCGTTTCATAATAATCGTAACATTATTAAAAGCCCGTTTAGAAGACAGTCTTGTATATTACCAAGCTGACATATCAATGTATAAAGCCGCTCGGCAACATTGTTTTGTATTGAATTGTTACATTCAATAAAGTTTGAGAAAAAAATAGCCACTCGCGGAACTGATATACGCTTCCGGTTTTTCAAACCCTACTGGGCATGTGCGAATGATTTATTCCGACCGAAAGTGTGACCCATGTCAACGATTGTTATATTCTGATAACATTTTTCTGGAGCCATGTACACGGTTGGATTCTAATCCGACCATTGATCCGGTCAAGGTATTTTTCACATGTAACCGTGGCTTATGGTGTCGACTCGCAGCGTGGCGGGGGCGTGGCATCACGATGGTGTCTCTCCATCGGGATGTCACTCACCCATCACGATGGATGATGGTATCGTCCATCGGCACAACCCTAACCCACATGTCATAAGTGTGAGTAATCTACATTATTCTTACAAATTATTCACAATATAGTTATGATACACTTACAATAATATGTTCCATTTACATGACATCTCCTCTGAAGGTCACAGTCTCAAGGAAACAGCAAAACACAACTGCACCCCCGTCAGACGCAGCCGTCCCACTCTATGACCCTTCATGGGCACAGACAACCCAAAACCTCACAAGGCAACTCCCATGCGAGTGCATCTGACTGAGGCTAATTGTCCGTAAAATTCCAAGCGAGAAAGTTTAACGCCAAAACTGGTTTCTGAAACACTCGAGGTTAAAACTGAATCTGGTCCTGACCAAAGATGTTGAGGTTTCCAATTAATGTATGGATCTCTCTGTTCATTTCTGAGTTTTCCCTGATGTTCTGGTTCTTTCTGCTGCCCAAAGACAGAAGTGGCTGTTAAAAGGAATGATTTGAATTACAACAGCTCAGTTTTTATTCAGCCTGTGAGTTTTTTACCCAGTTTAACATTAGGTTGTGTTGCTTTTCTGATGACTTTTACTGTAGGCGTCAGCAGCCAAATGACATGATTGCACCTGAGAAAGATGATTCCTCTCCTGCAGTAGAAAAGCTCAGTGGACGAACACTGGGAGAAAGTATTGAAAACTGTAGCTAGAGCATGGTAAAAACAATTATCTCACTGATTGTAATCAGTATACAGAACACCTTTGCTGTTAGACCTCTAAGTTAAAGAAAAAAGTCAGATGTGTTGTTTTTGCTAATTGTAGTAGGTTTAGGGGTTGTCATCTGGTCTTGGTTTTAAAGTTGGAAGACGTTTCACCTCTTACCCAAGAGGCCTTGTCAATTCTGAATTAGCTGGTTGAAGTGTGCCTCAACTCCACATATTTCTAATTCAGGGGAAACTTCTACAGGCAGAGGCACGGCTGTGCTATGGGCTCTCTAATCTCGCCCATTGTGGCCAATTTGTACATGGAAGAAGTCGAGAGAAGAGCCCTGGACTCTTTCCCAGGTACTACTCCAAGCCACTGGTTCAGATATGTGGATGACACTTGGGTCAAGATCAAAATCCAGGAAGTGGAGACTTTCACAGATCATATCAACGCAGTCGACAAGAACATAATTTCACCAGGGAAGACACAAAGGACAACACCCTAGCATTTCTAAACTGTGCTGTGATCATTGGAGAAGACAGACAGCTCCAGGTGGAAGTGTAGAGAAAGCCTACTCACACAGATCAGTACCTGTTATTTGACTCAAACCACCCTTTACAGCACAAACTAGGCGTTATCAGGACATTACAACACAGAGCCCAGGAGGTCCCCACAAGCTCTGACGGAAAGAGGAAAGAAGAGCAACATATCTGCCAAGCCCTCCGAACCTGTGGATATCCAAAGTGGGCATTCACCAGATCCCAACATGCAGGAAAACAAAACAAGAAGGAACAAGAGCCGAAACGGAACAGTATTTCAATTCCCTATATCTCAGGCTTGTCGGAAAAACTAAAAAGGATTTTCAAACAACATAACATCCCAGTTCATCTCAAACCAGTTAATACTCTCAGACAAAAACTGGTTCATCCAAAGGACAAAATTCCCAGCTACAAACAGAGTAATGTTGTGTACTCTATCCACTGCAAAAGAGAACTGCAATGAAGAGTATATAGGAGAAACCAAACAACCTCTACACAAGCGACTTTACCAACATCGCAGAGCCAACCCAAGTGGACCTGAGTCTGCAGTACATCTCCACCTGAAGGCCACAAACCACTCTTTCGAGGACAGTGAAGTCCGAATTCTAGCCAGAGAGAAAGGATGGTTTGAGCGAGGAGTGAAAGAAGCCATCTTTGTCAAGAAGGATAAACCTTCTCTTAATAAGAATGGTGGTCTCAGGTTTATTCTTCCAGCTATCTACGGCAGTGTTTTGAAACCTAAACAAACCAAACCAGTTCCACCTGGGTCGTTAATAGCTGAAAGAGATGACCAGTTGGGGAGGGAGTCACTGGCTCCCCAACCCCCAGCTGAGGACAAAGGACTCTAAACGACCCGAAACCATGGAGGCTAAGTTGACAATGGCATCCAGTTTCAGGTCTGACTCCTCCCCCATGAGCGCATATATATCAGCTCTTCGACCAGCTAATTCAGAATTGACAAAGCCTCTTGATTAAGAGGTGAAACGTCTTCTAACTTTAAAACCAAGTCCAGATGACAACCCCTAAACCTACTACAATGTAACCAACGTGGATGAATGAGAGTCTTCATAGACATGTTTTTGCTAATATTACCAACTGCAACATCAATGAATCTCGTGTTATGCTGTTGAAACGATACTACATTAATACCAACACAGTTAGCTGCTGATTTTTTTAATCTCATAACAAGTGCATTGAGTTTACTTTCTTCCTTTACAGAAAAAATACAAAACATCCGAACAATACAATCATCCATCACAAATGTAAACAGACCTCAGCTGCAGCCTGGCAGGAATAATCTGCTTAAAATATCAAATATACTGAAATCAGCGACACAATATGTTTCAGCTATTAACTGATCAACCTGCTCCCTGAACACCTTACTCACAAATTTCTTTAAAAAATGTTTTAAAAAATTGTGAAGAGCTCGCTCCATCCATTAAGGTTCTATTTTTCCACTTGCTTCAAGGTGCAGTTGTTGAACGCCTGCACAAGGGAAGCAGCCTGGATTCTCGCATGTTTAACAGTTACGGGACCGGTTCTAATCATCTTTTATTATAAGATCAATAATGATATCCAGTTCCCTATCCTATCCTATCAAGTTGTTCAGGTCCATCTGAAAACCATTTTAAACACCAATAACCTCTTAGACAAACTTCAGTCAGGGTGAACACCAAAAAACCGAAATGGCACTTCTTCAGGGTGCCCAAATCCAGGTCTCGAGGACCGGCCACCTGCTAGTTTTAGAAACCCTGCTTTATCTGCTGTGGATTTCCTGGATCAGGTGGGTAAAGCCGATAAGGAGCTTCAATGGCAGGATGGTAGGAAAACATGTAGGACAATGGCCCTCAAAGCCTGGATTTGGACACCCCTTTTACATTCATGTCAATGCTGACTCAGCAAAAAAATCAATTTTAGTGCTGCTAGACCTGAATTTTTGGGGTATCATGAAAACCTATATGACAGGCTAAAGTAGAGAGTGGGATTTTCTAGTGTCGTCCACAGTTGGCTCAGATCTTAATACTAAAGGGGACACTTAACTACCTCTTGAAGCTCATCAAGAGAATGCCAAGAGTATGCAAAGCAGCATTTAAAGAAAAAGGTGGCTACTTTGAAGAACCCAGAATATGTCATATTTTCAGTTGTTTAACACTTTTTTGTTATGTATATAATTCCACATGTGTTAGTTCACAGTTATAATGCCTGCAGTGTGAATCTACAATTTTCATAGTCATGAAAATAAAGAAAACTCTTTGAACGAAAAGGTGTGTCCAAACTTTTGGTCTGTACTGTGTGTTGTTTCCGATCCCTGAGACCCTCCAAACTGTAATATGAAGTACCTCATGGTTATTTGGACCTCTACATTTCAGAAGGTACCCTCTGGGTCAGACCACGCAAACTAATTATATTTCATACCACAGTTATGCAGATGACACTCAGCTTTATGTAACTCTTTTACAAAAACCATCACAGTTTATCAGCATCAGCTCCTCACAGATGGAAGCAGCTTCTTGATGAACTCACATCTCTAATTGTTTCTGTAAAGCTTTTTGGATTACTCACATGTATAAAAAAGGACTGTGGAAGTAAAACTGCTTCTCCTTCTGATCCCAGACACTTAGTGAGAATCCCAAGCATCAGAGCCAGAAGCACAGAGGATAAAGTGAGTGAAAGTCAACGAGATGAAGAAAGATTGAAAAAGATAGACGGCTTGTCTGTCAGTTCTGGATGTTGGAGCTCACCTGTGTGATGATTTTGACTTTGACTTTTACAGCAAAAACCAACCAGGCAGCACATTTCTAATGAGGACATGTAACCCCATCATGTCCACACAGAGATTTATGTTCAACAACATTACCTGTCACTGCTACCAACACTGGGTGCTCCTCCTTAAATGTAACAGTTGGTCAATAGTATTAATGTTAAAATGGGTAGTTTATTATTATTTTTTGGCATGAACTTACCCTGATAGGACGCCGAGCACCAGGTTGAGCATGAAAAAGGAGCCGATGATGATGAGGGGGATGAAGTAGAGCCAGTTCCACGTGTTTCCAACCACATCATTGGTCTAAAATCACACAGACAACAAAGCGAAATATTACAAGAGTACTGAGTTGTGGTCTAACTTGGTTCAACTTAAAGTATGGAAAGCACATAAGGATACATATGAAGTTCTACACCCTTTTAAGAATTATGTCATATGAATAAATCAGTAATATCCCTGTGTGATTTTCACCTGGAGTGTGGCAGTTTCTCAAAAATGCTCCACTGAGAACAGCTGCACACAAAGCTGAACAAAACAAATCATCAGTAAAGTCTCGAGTAAAAACATGACTTAATCAAGCCTGTTCCCACAGTTTAAATTGCATGTTTAATTTAAGTGGGGAGAAGTAATTGGAGAAAGCATCAAGGTTGCCTGAATGATTTTCACTTTGGAAGGAGTCAACGTGGGCATACAAGGAATAATAACTTCTCCAGCTTTTCTCTGCTGCCTCACAGACATACTTTTCTGTTCTGACAGTGGAAAGACTTCTGCAACTTCTTCTATTAGAGCGAGATCAGCAACAGTTCATTCTGACAACATAATTAAAGTTTTATCTGGCTGAGTTCCCAAAAACAAACCACAGACCTCACTTCTGTATCTCTGCAAAACAGAAACTTGTTAAAAGAAAAAGAAAAAAACATCTTCATTATTGCTATACAAGAAGTCTCTGCTTTGGGGGAAATTATGACAGTTTTATTTATGTAGGAATGAATTTAGTCACTTCCTGATGAACTGCATCAACAAATGCCGGAACTGTACCTTCAAGTTTTGTTTAAAAAAAACATATTTTATTAAAGACAGGTGTAAATATGCAACAAGTATGCTGCCGGTTTAAATCCCAGCTGAGGGACCTGAAACAGAACACCAATGGGGGACCTTTTCTGTGTGGAGTTTGTATGTTCTCCCCATGCATGAGTGGGTTTTCTCCAGGGACTCCAGCTTCCTCCCACCATCCAAAAACATGCTGTATAAGTTCATTGGTTACTCTAATTGTCCCTAGGTGTGAATGATGTGGTTTGTGATTTTTGGCCCTTAGACAGACTGGCGACCTGTCAAGGGTGTCCGGTTACTTTCGCCCAAGAGTGGCCAGGATAGGCTCCGGCAGCCCTGTGACCCCAAAAGGGACAAACAGGTTTAGAAAATGAATGAAAGGTGTAGAAAATATGTCCTCCATTATGCAACAAAACAGTCAGATGTTCTTGTTTTAGGACAGGAAGTGAGATTCATAACCCGAGATCCAGAAGCCGTGTTTACATGACACTTTGGGAAAAACTTTTAGAATCAAAGTACTTTTGTTGTCTTTTTTAATATGGACAATTTAATGTTTAGTTTCAAATCTAAAGCAACAAAAGCTCTTAGAAAGCGTTTGCTGGTTTGCTCTAAGAACCAGCAGAAACAGCAGAGAGCACAGATTCACTGGTGGTTAGTGATGCTTCATGGACTGTTAAAAAACAGGCTAAGTTTAATTTTGTGAGCTGTAAAGCAGCTCATCAAGGAAAGCACTGATGGAGAACCTAAACAGGAACGACAGAATTTAATACAGTTCCTTCTACGGTGGCCTGTAAGCAGGGATGGACCTACAGAGTCATAAGCTGCTGAAGCTTTAAATAAAGACATGCAGGAATCAGCCCTTTGCCTTGCTGCCAGCCAATGGTTGAGATGTTTTTTACTGAAAGAATTAAAGCACTTTTATGCTTCATTTGATCTATTTTATGTTTTAAAGTTTTATTGTTGAGTTGTTATTTCATGGTCCTCGTCTTTTGCACTGATCTTTCTCAGCTGAATGTCAGTGAGGATTGATCAGTGTTCTTCTGGATGAGAAGCTGATGAGTCTCACAGCAGATTCATTTCAGAAGCTAAAGATTGGATGGATCAAAAAAACCTGGGACTTTAAAAATTTGTTTGAACAAGTAGCTGACAGAAACATTTTTGTATTCTTCACCTGCAGGTGTAAGCCGAATAAGAGTAGCTACTGGATCATTTTCACCACCAACTTGACTGGAAAATACAGCCATTCAACAAACGAAGCCTTTATTTAAAAAAAAAATCAACACCATAAAGCATTTGTCACACTGACTCCACAAAGTTAACTAATTGTTAGCGAAGCTTTAGTTAGGATTTGATTTTACCATCAAAGCTGTTTGAAAGAGCTCTCCTCCTAAACTTGCATATCAGATGATTCAAAGGGAAGGTGGAACCTCCAACAATACTCCAACCATACACTCAACTGAGACCGACTACGCTAAGTCCAAACCGTTTCCATGAAGGGTCAGATTTAGTGAAATGAATCGTTTGAGGGATATCTATCCACCCCTTTTTAGTTTTTTTTTGCTTTTTAATTATTTATTATTTATTTGTTACATTTTGTATCGTAAGTTTACATGATGCCGGCTTTTGCGAAAGCTCCAAGAAAGCCGACACGCATTGAACCTTTCCTGGTTTGTCCTATGACCGTGGTCGGAAAAGGCAGTGGAGATCTTCTTTCCAGGGCCGAAGGCTGATCTTCCTCCGGGGTTCACCCCCCTTGTTCGGACCCTGCGAGCCTCCAGAGCGTGTTAAGCCAGAAAACCAGTCTTAGTTCTTTAAGAACTTTTTAAAAAACTTTTCTCAACTCCAAAACGGGGACTGGCTGCGCATATATGCACTCCACACACTCATCCCATAACACACGTTAGCCCAAGCATCTATACTCCATTAACAAATTGTGGCGTAACTCACCGGGCGCTGCCTGTCTTAATAAAAGTGTGATAGCTTGTGGTTTAAATTACATAAATTACCTGCACTTTTGTATTACTCAGGGGGGTGTCTTCTTTGACGTCCACACTGCCATCCCTACCATTCTCATGCTGTCCTCTACTACGTCCTCTTTACCAAAGTCACATAACAACACATTAGGCGCACCGCATCATAGGGCACTCCATACATTTTGGGCAAAATATAAGACTTTGAAGCGCGCCCTATAGTCGTGAAAATGCTGTACATGAAACAGTCCTTACCATTTTTCTAAAGTGTATTACTGGAATAAAAATTACAACAATGTTTTGAAAGATAACGTTTTTGCGTCAAGGTATTCTCTTTCCGTTAGCAGCTGCTCGCTTTCGTTATTTTATCTCCATCTTATGCTGTCGTGTTTTAGCTTAAGGTAAAGGGAATAACCATGTCTTGCACCTCTCGGCCAGCGTACAGATAAGTAATGCTGAATATTACTCAATCTAAGACTAATGTCTAAGTAACCTTTGAAATAAAAAAAAAATCCCCTCTTCAAATGTCTGTAAAGAATTTAAAAAAATATATGTTTAATGATTTTAGTGTCAACAGACATTTACAAAACTAATCAGAATATTAACCAATAAAGTTTCACCTGGACAGGTGTTTCTTTTCATGTACTTTTTTAGTAAAAAAAAAAACCTTCCTTCAATATTTTCTGCCACAACTGTCTCTGATGCTTCACACCAACAAAAATATCAGAAGACTGTTGAAAAGCAGGGGTGTTGAGAGGACCAGCAAATAGCAGATGTGCAGCAAAAGCATCAGAGGAGCAAAAGCAGACTATACTGATGTGTGTCCCAAATGCTATGAAGATCTTTGAGTAAGTGGATAAAACAAGCTTCAAAAGTCCTAAACTACTACACTGCAGGTTCAAATGCTTCAGTTAATAATCTGGTTAAAGTACACCAACTCTGTGAAGCAGAAAATATTCCTTAAATCAGACTGTAAGTTGGTTTATATCTGTTGCGTGAAACCATTTTAGATTTGAACGAACGGAGACAGACTTTCTTCTATAAAAGTCATCTAGTGACTCAAGTCATTTCTATTTTCAAGGAAGTTTCAGTAAAAATAATTGTAATTCAAATGCACTAGTAGGGTCAATTTAAAGTCCCCTTTTAACCTACAAAGCATGTTGTTGGATTTTGGAATGACGCACAAGGAGATCATGCAAACTCCAAACGGAAAGTTTCCAGCCGAGATTTGAATTGGAGCCTTTTTGACTGTGAGGAAGGAGTGCTAACCACTACACCACCATACAGTTATAAGTCAGGAGATACATAACCCATATGCTCAAAAATTTATCGAAATTCTAATCTTTTTAACTGAAGAAACACACTGCTTCAGTTAAATCATAATTATGCGAATGAACATAAAACCAACTCACACGATGTGTCATTTAGAAACGAAGCGACGGATGTGAACAAAACTTTGATTTACAGCAGATACATAAAAATTTCAGTCACGGCAGTAGCACTCATCTTCATCTATCAAAGATGATGTCGGCGTCTTATTCAGGCCATGGAGCAGCGAGCTCTCTACACCTGGGAGCGGCTACGGATGAAGCCATTTTGAGAAATGGTGGTTGGTGATTTTACAGAGGAGCTGTGCATCCAACAATTCCGCATGACACGTGATCTTTGCTGGCGCCCGCTGTGCAGTGCCCAAGGCAGCCAGTGATATCTGGTTGTTGGTTACGTGACTCATTTCAATTTAGGAAATGGTTTCCATTGTAGTTTTGCGAAATATGTCAATTTCTAAACGCCTCAAAAATCACCTCTTCCAAGCGCAAAAAAACATTTTTTCAATAAATGCAATTTTTTTTTAATTTGTCGTGTTTCCATAAGGCAAATCTGTATTTGTGTTGTAACAAATGTAACTGTTTTTTTGTTTTTATCTACTAATTTAACAATTTTCACTCGGTGTAATCTTTCTTGAGATGCTCAAAAGTCAGGAACTCATCCTCTAAAGTCTGAAGATTACTTGTTTTGGTACTGACCTCAGAAACCAGCCATTCTTTATGGGTGACTGAAGGCACAAAAAGATGTCAAGTGAAACAAACAAAACAAAAAAGGTTTGTGGCTTTCAATGTACAAAAAGCTTTCCTCTGACAAGTTTTCATTTTGCTCTGTCATCTTCATGATCCAAGTTCAGCTGCAGCCATTTCAAGTACAGTGTCTTCATGTTCAGTGAAAGGTCAAGTCACAAGCTAGACTTTGACAAATAAATCAGTCTTCAGGGTAATGTTCTTCTGATATGATCATTGAGTCCATGTGGATCTGAAGGAAAAGACAGATGCTCTCACTAAACATGAAGTCTTGCACCCTGCAGGTGAAAAAAAAGTCTCAGCTCACAGAGCCGACATTGCAAACCAGGAAGATGGATGCACAAACACAAACAAGGAAAGACACACAAAGAGAAGCTGCTGACAGTCGATTCCATCAAAGCAACAGATGGTGGTGAATTCACAACATGCAGGAGGGACTTCCACAAATGTGTTGGTCCTATAGCAGAAGGCACTCATTTACGCTTTGAGCGTCTGGAATAGCGCAGATAAATCGAATCCATTATTATTATTATTGTTATTATTATGATTATTATTATTATTGTAAGCTGAATGTATGAAATTTAAGCAGATGGTAAAAAATCTGTAACTATTTAATGTGGAAATAAAGTCAGAAAAATCCTAAAATAAAATAGAATTTTGCTGACATTCTGACATCGCTGTGGGAACTAAAACATTTACCTCTAACCCCTGAAGTCAAAAAGACACACCTAACCAGAGAGCCTCTTTGGTGGACAGGTTTCTGTGGAGATGACTCTCTAAAAAGTTTCTGAGGCACAAAATACTACGATATGACCAAAACCACTCCATTTAACCCTTGTGCTTTCTTAGATGACCCCACCCTTACATTGACGTGTTCTCCCTACCATGACAAAGGTGGAAAGATTTCATGTAATCCATGGACACCAGTGAAGATCACAATTCATTGAAGAAAAAAGGTTCAGAGCACTGTCTAGTGGGTCTAGATGACCCAACTCCCAATGTTAAAGTGCCTAGGATAGAACAAGGGTTACATCTATAAACTGATTGTCTGTGCAATGATGACTTGATACTTTCTAGTTAGATGTTTGCAGAAATTGTCATAACTTTCAATGGATGTGGTTTGGCTGGTTCAGAAAAATAAAGATTCGTAGACTTAATCTAGCAGAGTTCTGTGCAGGTGAAGGCTGAATACTATATGCAGCTGTGAGCAGGACTGTCAAAGTGCGATTACATGCACACCAGGGCTGGGTGACAGACATGGCATATTTTAAATCTATTCCATTTCTATTTACAATTTCAAAATTTCGTTTAGTTTCCAATTCAACACGATTCAGTTACTTAGAGAATAAATAGTCACATTTTCTTTGTCAAATGAACCCTTGTATTTTGTTCTTTGAAAGCAGATGGCATCTCTCTTTAAACCCTATCAATGCTGATCAACCAAATAGAAATCTGCAAATCTGTTTTTATGAGATGCAATTATCTAAACTCTTGCGGTGGGAAGTCTGAACATGGAACGTCTTAGATAATTAGTTACTAATTTCATGGCAACAGTCGGATCACCAAGAGATATAATAAAATTTAAGAGCCATGAAAAAAAATGACAACATTACTAAAGCTGAGAACCCCCACCCTCACAGATCCTGCTGATGCTAAAACAGTGTCGCTAAAGGAGGAGCTGAGAGCTGCAGGGGCGTGCACGCTGCACGTCAAGGCTATGCTTTCCTGTCTGTGTGTAGAACTGTTAAACAAGACAAACATATGTTCATTCATTTTCTATTCTGTCTATCCCTTTCGGGGTCACAGGGCTGCCGGCCACTTGTGGGCGAAAGCAGGGGATGCCCTGGACAGGTTGCCAGTCTGTCACAGGGTAGAATGTCCTCAATCACACACCCATTCACTCTCACAACTATGGACAATTAAGAGTTGCCAATTAACCTATGAAGCATATTTTTGGATGGTGGGAGGAAGCCGGAGATCCCGGAGAGAACCCACACGTGCACGGGGAGAACATACAAACTCCACACAGAAAGGTCCCCCATTGATGTTGTGTTTTTCATGTCCCCCAGCCGGGACTTGAACCAGGAGCCTACTTGCTGTGAGGCAAGAGCGCTAACCACTGCGCCACCGTGCAGCCACATGATGACAAACATATGTATTTATCTTATATATGTATGGGCTGCACTGTGGTGTAGTGGTTAGCACTCTATAGCCCAACAGCAAAAAGGCTGTGGTTCAAATTCCACCTGGGACCTTCTTCAGTATTAAAAAATACCATTTGGATTGAGACATAGTAGGTGTAGTAGGTGTATTTGTATCGAATTATTGTTAAAATGAATCATTAAACCCTATACTGTACATTATAAAGGGTTACGTATCACGTTGTTGTTGTTTTTTTTATGCAACATTGGATGAAATTGATTTTAAGTACAAGAAAATAAAGACCAGGATCCATCAAAAAGTTTCTCAGAAAACGGATGTGTGCTTAGCAGCAATGAAAGCTGTGAAATAATGAGCCTGGAAAAGCTGTGGGAGGTGTCACAGTTCCTGCCTCTGGCGCTTTAAACATGGCATACTGGCACTCTTTCTTTTTCCCTCCGTCTAATTACAGAAGTGGTTCAGGTGCAGAGCAGCTGCTCTTTTCAAGGAACTGTCTCCATAAACTCACTCCATCATTCAGTCTCTTCATGGTCTCATGTTCGCCTTCTCCATGTGGAGGCCCCCTTTTGTCTTCCCCTCACCACCATGTCATGTGGACTTGTGCATAAATCTTTGGCAACTCAACTTTCTCACAATGCTGTTGGTTTCTCACTGTGCTATATTTTCGTAGCAACAAACTGAGGATTATCCGCATAGCAGCAGTTGGGTGTCACTGACAAGTTCAGAGTTCTATTTCCATTGGATTTATAATGGGAAACAATGAATTCAAACAAGGCAAACAATTCTGTTCTAACTTGATCTTCAGGATCAATGAAAAACTGCATTTGGGAAAGTCAGTGAAGAGACTGTAAATATCCAGGTTTCTTCTCTCCCATCTCCAGGAAGCAGAGGTGTTAGGATCTGCAAGCTTAGTCCTGTCAGCTGGACTTCTTATTGTGCAGTTGAAATATTTTATTGCCCTGGTGCCACTAAAAAAAGAAAAGAAAAAAAAAACATCTAACCTTCCAGAAGTGGAGTCATTAGCTGGAGCTACAGAGGCTTAAAACACTTGTGTGGTCTAGAACAACCACAAGAGAGACAGATCCATCCTTCAAATTAAAACCACAGTGAGCAATCAGAGCAGGTCTGACAGACAAAAGGGACACTCCTCTTCACTTTACATAACATCTAACTTCAAGATGCAAAGCTTTACAAAGCTTTTCCCGTGCACATTGGCAAGAAAGTTTACTGGATCTCTAGATTTCTTAAAAGTAACATGAGTCTAAACCACTTCAGCGCTCTGCAGGTCTGGAAGTGGCTAAATCTTTACTGAATAGAGTGACAAACACAAACAAGCTAAACATAACAGAAACAAAGACCAAAACCCATCGTATGCAGCAAAAAAAAACACGACCGGCTGAACTGATTCAAAGAACTAAAAAAGACCTTAATCACAATAACACAAACTGTATCTTACTTCTTAACAGTTCACCATTTGTCTAAACCTTTGATTGCTTCAATTTGTCTTAATTCTCGGAACATATTGTAGGAGAATCTGAGGAAGGAGGTTGTAAAGTAGAAAGTAGAAGAACAGAGCAGGGAGCGGTTTGCAGCACAGGGCCAATTAGCTGCCGTCACAGCCAAAGAAGAAAAGAAGACGGGAAAAGGAGACGTGTTCCATGTATAATATGAAAAATGACCATGGCAGAGAGGAATGGGGGAAATGCTGACAGTAAAGAAAAAGGAACAATTAGGTCCATTAAAGAGCTGAAAAATGAACAGAAGTCAGAAAATTTAGCATTGGAACGACTTTGCAACATTCTTTATTTTTTTAACTGTAAAAAATCATTTTCCTGTGGAGCAGCTGACAGAGGAGCTGAAGACTGAACCCAGAAAAAAATGTGCAAAATGATTTTCCTTGCGTATCGCTAAAAATTATCCTTACCAAAAAGCTAGCAGGGAGGCTGTCAGTCCAGTCATCTGTATTTACCTCCATGTGGACACCGGGTGTCTGGATCTGCATGCGTCCTATGTTAAGCTTCGTTTCCATTTAAACATTCAACAACTTCGTTAAGACAAAGATACCTGCTTCCAACCACTGAAGATTTTCTTAGTGGAAGTTAGCTATTAACGCAGATGGCAGTAAACTGATTTTCATCTCAGCTTCACTCCTTGTTCTTAATACAATTATTTTCCAGGTAACGCTTTCTTTTACAGTACAGTACTTACAGTGTACTAAAGTGGTATTTACATGGTACTTATTGTGTAACTACTGGGTACTTACAGGGTATTCACATGGTACTTTTTATGGAATTTACTGGGTACTTACATGGTACTTTTTTGTGTCTACTCGGTACTTACATGGTACTTACTGTGTATTTATGTGGTACTATTTGGTTCATACTTATGTGGTACATACTGGGTATTTATAATATACTTACTGGGTATTTACATGTTGTGTAAAGGTGTCTTTTGTGGTACTTACCACATGTAAGAACAAGGTAAGTACAAATAAAGTACCTTGAGTTTAAGTTTGCACTCGTATGTTTCATGGTATTTACCATGAATTTACAAAAAAAAACTACCCCTACAGTACAATGAAACTGGATTGTAAAAGAAAGTCAGCCCTATTTCCACTATTATTTGGTACTTTCAGTAGTAAATGCTGGGTATGTTCACGTATTACCTTCCCGTACGTCAGAGTCATTTTCTCAAAGTTAAATTAATATTTTATATATATAAAGAAATGAAAGCTATTATTAACTTTGATGTTCACCCTTTGGCATATCCCTACAGGGGTCCCCACAGCGAGTGATTGTTTGGTAGATAGTTTTACGCCGAATCTGTATTTCATAAAGGCTGGGGACCAGCACAGGGAAACCCAGACTTGGGCCCCCTCGTGGCTACATAATTAGGCAGTAGCATGAAGGGTCTTTCCCAAGGACCCACACTGGATGAAGGTTATTGCGCCCTCTAGGACATAAACCCTGATATTCAATGTGCTGTTCCTGCAGTCAAAGTTTTTTTTTTTGCATTTAACACTAAAAAAGTGTCTGGCTAAAAAATTTCCCCTCAAACGTATTCACTGTCATTTCCTGTCATTTCTTGAAAAGAGTTTGGAAATCCCCCCTTCTAATTGAAATACAGAATCTTCTTTTGGAAAGACTTTTTTCGAATGTCAAGTATACTGACGTAAGAACACAGGAAAAAGAAAATTGGGTACTGAATTGTTTATGTAGGGCACTGATATCAAAGATTCGTCATCCATCAAATCCTTTTTTACGCCAGTCCAACAAATATCTCCAGTCGAAAAGCTCAGATTTATTCTTTTGAATGGCAAAGATTGTTGAATTTTTTTAAACTGGTTTGCAAAACCAACCAGATTATGCAATCCAACCAAGCTTAAATCTTTTTATGTGTCACAAACACAAACTCCCTTCTGACTTTCTTTCAACTCTTGTTTTTGCAGTTTTGGCATCTTCGCTTGCTTGTGTGGTCTTCTGAGCTTTCTGGTAGATTCTGGCATGTTATACACTTATGCTCTGTGTTTTTAATATACACTGTTCTTTAATAACAAACCAAAAAACAAAGAACAGCTGCATTCCTTGTCAGGATGGTAGTTTGGAGAACCCAAATGCAGAAAGCTGAAAAAAAACTGAAAGACGTTTTTCGGTGACTTTGCTTTTATGTAATCCCGACTGCAGGTCTTTTCCATTAAGACAGAGACCTCAAGCTATCCAACTGTCTACAGACCTGACACTGAACACAACATCGCCCATGGGTCAGTGTAAAGAAAGTTTTTTTGCCTCTTACACACTTTAAAGTCAAACAGATATTTTTAAAACCAAGAAAACTCTCAACCAAAAGCAGTGATCCTTTATCTGCTTATTATTATACAGGCAAAGAAAAAGAAATTCATCCATCCAGAGCAAAATAGAAAAAAAGATGTATCCTTTCCTTGATCTTAACCAAATTCTTTGTTTTTATTTTAAATCCTTACCAATCTGAAGCGACACTTCAAAAGAGTATCAGCATTCCGGCAAAAACCAACCAAAGATCTCTGAATCAGCCTAGGATTTCAAATAAAAACAGGGGTAAAGACACCAGAAAGGCCTCCAAACCCACCAGTGAGTCATGTTGTTTCAGAGCATAAATCTTTTATTTTTAGGACTCCGCACTCATTTTTAATGATATACATATTTACTGATCTGCTCCAAAGCTAATTTCCAACTTTTTAAACTGTTAAAAATATTTTGTCTTGAAAATGAGGCGGTTCGGTTTTGCTTTATTTAAATATTCAAGTCAAATTTGTCTTTGTTTAACTTAAAGTGGGGGGAAAAAGCAGGTCAGAGTGCGGTAGTGAGCCTGTCCCAAACAGGATTCGCCTTTTAGTTATGTGTCCCTGCCCTTATCCTGGGGGGGTTGTCTGACTGAACTGTTTTTCCATCTTAATTTATTGTACTTCTTGAACTATCATATGTCTAAGTTAAAGGCTGCAGATTTTCTCATTTTTTTAAAATTAAAATAAATAACACAGTCTGGATTTAAAATATATACCATGAATGTAATTCTATATCACGATGCTGACTGTATCTTCAGTTCATAAACCATATTGTTGCACTAGTGGTGCTAAATAAGCTCATCATCCTCTTCCTCCCTCTCACTCATGGTACAGAAACAATCCAACATAATAGGATAAAATAAATCAGCAAAACACAGTAAAACAGCTACAACTAAACATATTTAGACCAAAACCTATACTTGTTCCCAAATCCATCCAGACAGGCAAAGGGAATGGTATCCCACAATTCCTTGCGCTACCGATCTAACAGCAGCACCAAAGTTACACCCACTTAATTTAATTAATTTGAATGAAAGTAAAATAAATGTCTGATAACTACGTGTTATTTTTAATTTGACTGAACTCAAAAAAATATTTATCTTAACTGAAGCAAATAATTAAGTTAGATCAAAGTAAAAAGTTTATCTTTCCAACATCCATATGTGGTCTTATCACCCTCTCATGGTGGAAAAAGTATTATCTGAGCTTCTTCATCAACTAAATCATCTTCAAATGGACGCGTCATGCTGCTTCACCTCTCTGAAACCAAACTAACCTTCAACTAAACCTGCTTCAGACCAGGTTATGTGCAGAGCATGAGTTGCTATAGGAACTAAGCATACCCTGAAACATACCTCTGTTTTTGGGACCGAAAGCTGAGGTTATCCGCTTTCTTAGCCTCAAACTTACCGTGATAACTTACATAACCTGCTTTTTGGAATACCTCCCAGGTCATACCTGGAAAAACAAATAAGAGCTATCATTTATGTAATAAAGCTTTTGAGTAAGAAAAAGGTAACAGGAAGAGAAGCCTTGGTTTACCCACTGACCCATTTTTCCGAAACAGACTGCACAGTCATCTCTGTTACGCCTTTTTGACTCGTTTTCAAAAACAATAACAAATTAGAGTTTGAATTTCATTTATCGAATAATACATTTTAAAAGTCTTGAGCTCAATATCATGTATGCTTTTTCTTGAAGGCTGTAGTTCATTCCGGCCCTGTCGTGGTTAGGCGAAGCATCCAGGATGTACCTGCCTCTGCCCTTCAGGGGCTGGGATAGAAACCAGCCACCCATAACCCCGAAAGGGATTTGTTGGGTTTCAAAAAAAGACAAACCTGAGTCGTGCTTTAGACACCGCGCTTGTGATTTGTATCTTACACCTTTGTTTTCTTTATTAGATTTCTGGCTTGGTTAGTGTGCAGGAGAGCTGTGGCACCTGGATAGAACACTTTCTACAGTTGACTGTGGATCACTCACAGGTGACTGCACTTACTGTATTTTTCAGGTTACAAGTCGCGTTTTCAGTGTGTGCATATTTTTGCAGGGGGTGCAACTTATACTCAGGTGCAACCTATGTGTGATGTTTTATTTATTTATTTATTTATTAGTAGGCTCATGTGTTGATTATTTTCCTTCTAACAATCACCAGAGGGGGCACTGTAGGTATGTGTATCAGTATTTCCTACTGACAGCAACTTAGAAGAAGAGCCGGCCTTAACAGAATTGTTCCAAATCGCCACAGACGATGAAGAATTCCGCAGATTTAGTGATTTGAAGTGATAATGTGTTTTTCAAGCTTTTTTTAAGCCAATGTCTACTATTTCCTTAACAAAAATCCTGTGGCACACCATTATCCAAAAATGTTAAAAGGAGAATCTCCATAGTCTGTATTGATAATAATAGCTAAAGATAATTTCTTATAATTATTATCCTTTCTAAACGGTAATTTATTTTTTAAATGTTTCTGCAAGGGCAACTGTAATTTTTGAACGATTATATGATCACAACATGCATGTTTCAATTTAGCTTGAATGTTTCTGTTGGCCATTTTGCCTTAATCCTGTTTCTTGTATTTTTTATTACTTCTATTTAAGCTTAACTTCAACAGTTTCAAAAGTGAATGAAGTCTGAAACTGAATTTGTCCTTAAATACAGACATAATAAGGAAAGTGTTTCAGTTAGAAAGGTGACTTAAACAGAACACTGTGGTGTTTGGCTGTTAATAAAAAAAACACAAACATTGAACAAGAACTAAATTTTTAACCTCTGATTTCATCAAGAAGATTTAAAAACTGCTAGAACAGATTGATGTGTGCATCCGTTGTGCTTCCAAACAGTTAAACTGGTAGCGTCATTGCAGCTCAGAGACCCTCTTACTATAACCAAATGCGTCATGGTAGATGTAGTGCAAAAACTGACGCAGATGCGAAACAGAGTCACGTCTCTGAGCGTAATTATTTTGTTGACTTTTTCCACTATCTGACACCGCATCCCAGGGGAAGCTACTCCACTAAACACGAGCTTTAGCTCTCGGAACTGAGAGACTTTATGAGCCACTTCTGATTGGTCAAACTGATGACGCATGATTAAGCCTCCAAGAAAGATTGGTGAAGAAAGTTAAATGGGCAGGACTACTCCAAAAACAGGGCCTTAGGTATCTGCTAAAACTGGTGCTAAATTGCGGTACGGTCATGCTTAGAATCAAATAAACACACAAAAAAATGCCATGATCTTTCATGTTCCAAATTACTCAGTGTTTTATCAGGGCCTGTTTGGATGAACACAGAGCTGATATACTGGCGTTGATAAGTGTTTTTAGATCAGTGAAAATGAGTAATTTCCCACCGAAGAGCGGACCATATATCACGGCACACACTAGGCACACAGGTTTAAAACACTGTGTTGATATTTTATGTTTTATACCACAGTTATGCAGATGACACTCAGTTCTATGTAGTGATCTGTTTCAAAAACCATCATGGTCCATCAGACTCTGCTCCTGCTGTTTAAAGCAGCAAAACTATTGGATGCAGTCAAACTTTCTTCATTTCAACAACAACAGACAGAAACCAAAAAAAAAAAAGTTAAGATTACAGAAGAACTGATTTCTAGAAGGATAAAGACCAAAATGTAAAAATATTGGAGAACCTGAGTTGTGTTTCTCATTAAATACATTTTTTAGTATCTCAGCTAAACCGAGACTCAGAGTTCTGAAGTCCAAATTTAAGCTGCTATTTAGGCTGGACAACAGTAGAATTCTCCACAAAGCAGGATGTGGACCAGAACTCGGAGAACCAACCTCATCACTGCTGTTCTGTTTTCAAGTCTTTACGCTGAGTTCAAGGTAGATATGGAACTAGCTACTACTGAAGTCACTACTGATTGATAAATTCCTGTGTTGTGGGAACTAAACACCTTGGACCAACTTGAGCTCAATGATCTGCAGAAAACAGTCAACTGTAGAACCTCGGATCAGAACTGAACACGGTAAATCTGATAAAGCATGAACACAGATAAACTGTGCTGTAGAACCCACACTGACACAAACTTACAGATATACAGTAGAGCGCAACATCAGATATGAGAAAACTTTACACTTTTTTCAGAGGCTGCTGTCCCCCAGTCAACATTTTCATGCAGCAGCAGAAAACTGAGCTGCAGCAGCTTATATTTGTTCACTCACGCTGTAGAGGATGTCCACCCAGCCCTCCATAGTGATGCACTGGAACACAGTTAGCACCGCAAACAAGATGTTGTCGAAGTTGGTGATGCCAAAGTTGGGTCCAGTCCAGTACTCTTTGCATTGGGTTCCGTTGGGACAAGTCCTGGCTGGAGCCTCCTGACCACAAGGCCAGTCAGCTACTCTCTCATCTGAACAAAGAAGTAAGAGGAAAGGGTTCGATTCTTAATGTACATTTAAAGGTGGAGACATTTACATCAACCAGACTCATTCCAAGTCAAGAGGGCTACTACAGAGACATTTGACTGCGCTTAAAGATCCACTCTGAAGAAAATTGGCTTTTTGGTGTTTTTGTGGCATTTTTCTAATGATGGAGGATGCCAAAAGAAAGTTGTGCTTTGGTCCTCCTGCATTCAAAATTGCATTTCTGTGTATTTCTTTATTCAAACTGTTGTGAATCAGGAGCTGATGAAAATGTGTCATTAGAAAAAGGGATCATTATTGTGACATAAAAAATATTCTGGGTGGGCAACCATCACCCTACCCCGCCTTGCTCTGCAATGGGTAAGGCAAGGAATGCAGGACTGCACTGCGCCAATGGCCCTCAGACTCAGAGGTGATTTTCTGATGAACTCATGCCCCTCTGCAGAAACTATGTCATAGCAAATGACAGTAATTATTATTTATCTATTTTTGCTCAAAATGGCCAAATCCTAATGAAACAGTGTAGGTACCATAACCATTCAGCCTGGAACAACCGCTCAGGTCTTTCGATAAGTGCTGCATTACATTATGTGATTGGCTGTCCGTTGGTCTGATAACGTGTCAGATTGTGATTGGTCTGGACAAATTACGGTACGATACTACCATAAAAGAAGATATTATGCGGTCCATTGTAAACAAACAGAGCTCCGACATACAGCGAGATTATCTTCTAAAGGTGCTTTTATCCTTGTTGTTATCATTATTAAGTGCATTTTCACTGAAAAAAATGCCACAAAAACATTAATAAAGTGTTTTTTTTTTCTAACTGAAGTGGTATTTTATGGTTATCCCTGGGATTTTGGTCTGTAAGAAACTGGACCAAATGGCTCCTTTAGCGCTAAAGGTTGCAGACCCCTGGCCTGGGACAACCAAATGCTGTGAATTCCTGCAGCCCCATGGAGGCACCTTCGACCAGTGCACATCAATGTGCTTGTCCCAAGTCTGGAGAAGTGCAGATTGGGTCTACTCTTTCAGCAAAAATCGAATTGCCTGACTACGGCTTATACTTGATAAATGTTTTATTAAACGGGTTAACCTATGTAATAACCACATATATGGCGTTTCATCGCTGCCATAAAGTGAAAGGGTATAAAGACAACTGAGCTGGTGTATTCAGGAACTGAGTGAGCGGACCTTACAACAGCACAGGCGCAATTCTGGCCGAGCAACCCCGCTTTTTAAAGCTGCACCTGCGGCCGTGGTGCAGCGGTAGGGCGGTCGACCCCTGATCATAAGATTGCAGGTTCGATTCCCGCCTTGCACGCCCATGTGTCGAAGTGTCCTTGGGCAAGACACTGAACCCCACCTTGCCTCTGGTGGGAGGTTGGCGCCAGTGTTCGGCAGCGGAGCCGCCATCAGTGTGTGAATGTGTGTGTTTGTGTGTGAATGTGTGTGTGCATGGGTGAATGGGACTGTGACTGTAAAGCGCTTTGGGCCTTCGTAAGAAGGTAGAAAGCGCTATATAAGTATACGCCATTTACCATTACCATTTGCAATCCTAACTGAGTGGTGATCTTGCACGGTCAATTCCCCTTTTCGCCCTTGCTTGGATTTGCGCGTAGTGTTAAGGGGGCGTTTTTGTTACTGGGGGGGGGCAGTATTTAGGGGTGTGTTTGTCACTTGGGGGCAATTACCTTTTAGGTTGATCTGATTGGCTGTTTTTTTCTATTAAAGCCTCTAACAAAAACAGGGGTGGCGAACAACTTTAACAAAAAAGAGCCGAAATTTTTAACTGTCATGGTCAAAGAGCCACACCACACACTGACCTGCCAGACATCCACACATAAACACACAATGAAAACCATATTATTTTCCATAACACACTACTTTCCTTACAATACAACAGCACGGCGCCTTTTCAGTTATGAGTGTTTTTTTCTGTATTTAACGTTACCACACATACCAGTAAAACGTACATGCTGGTGTGTGTTTTAAAAAGGCAGCGAGTGCAAAACTGAGTTGGTTGTGATTTATTTTTTAGTCATCAATCAGCACCAAAAGATTCATCAAAGTCCTCATCTTCTGTATCTGAAATGAAGCCGGATTAGAATTCTGTTAAACACGCCAGCTTCCCTTGCGTCATCGCCAGAGTCGTTTCGTTGCCGTGCAGCTCCAAAGAACAGTGAAAGCAGACGCGTCAGCCCCAGCCTAAGTCCTACCGTCCAAAAGTGTGGCGTAACTTGCCTGGCGCTGCGTCCCAGTAAAAGGAGCGGAGGGTGGGCAGCTTTTTATTGCAGCCGGCTAGCTGCATGTCTGCATTCACAGCTTGAAGCAAACAATTCTGATTAAAAGCCAAAAAAAATGAAAGTCTGCTCGCTACCTTGCCGCATTTGAATAGCAAATTTCAGCCAATCAGATCAACCTGAAAGGTTACTGCCCCCAAGTGACAAACACACCCCTGAATTCCGCCCCCCCAAGTGACAAAAACGCCCCCTTAACACTGCGCGCAAATCCAAGCATGGGCGCAAAGAGGAATTGACCGCGCAAGATCCCCGCCCAGTTAGGATTGCAGGCGTGCAGCTTTAAAATACGGGGTCACTCGGCTAGAATTGCGCCTGCGCGGTTGTGAGGTTCACTCACTCAGTTCCTGAGTACACCCACTCAGTTGTCTGTACACCCTTTAACTTTAAAGCAGAGATGAAACACCATATACTTATAACTACAATGTTCTGAGTTTGTATTGCAGGTTCAGCTGTTTCCTTTACTTTCAAAGGCCTGCACTTTGAAACTGCAATCGAGTAACTATTAAATATTAACAGACAGGTTCATTTTGAATGCTTCCTGAATTACTTAACAGGAGACTTGTAAAAATTGACCTCCCATCGCTGAGCTTCATGCAGACTCACATTCTGGCTTGCATTGGTCTAACCGCTCACACACGTACATAATAATCATCCAGGGGTCATTACAAAAATGTGTCTTTTCCTCTGTGTCACTTCCTACCTTCTTTTCTATCTAAAACACACACTCAGACATCAGGCCTGGCTCAGCACAGTTGTTCCAAACCTTTCAGTGAAAATAAACCTGCGTCTCGGTGAGCAAATGACTCATTTACAGCCAGACTTTACATTAGCAGGCTGTCACAACAGCTAATGCAGCATCTCGGAGCTTGATTTTAGTCTAAAAAACACACACACACACTCCCCATAAAGCTGTTCTTCCAACAACCATCAAGTTCAGGAAACAGAGTATAAGGAAAATAAAGCCTAATAACAGTATTAACCGCTTGATTACACAATTAGTAATTTTAGCCCGGCTGCCTGACTGTTTTCTGTAATTACTGTAATGCTACTGTAATGCTCACATAACAAGACTTTAATGCTGGTTCTGGCTTTAAACCATAACAGACAGCTGCTGTGCTTTAAGAGTTTCCTCAGTCCCCTTTAGTTTCAAACCCCAATCACCACACAGAGCTTAGCACAGCTGTGATGCTTCCTTCACCTGCAGAGGTCAGCCTTCCTTAACTCTATTCTTCATGCTTCCATATGTTTTCAGATCATCCTGAATATGGTTTAAATCCTGTCAATCATAACATGATGTGGAATTATGTGGCCCAAAGATGACATGTAAGTTGAAACCATTTATTTAAAAATATTCTTATCATCCATCCTAACTTTTTAAACTTCCAGATGTTGGTGCATGTTAGTGGATCTATACTATACTTCAATACCAGATTTTTCATGCGCTCATCCCTTCCATCAAGAAGACAGTGGTGGGTGTGGTCTTGCATGATAAACAACAACTGCTTCAATTATTTTGAATAACTGATAATTATTAACATATACAGTATTTTTCAGTTATTTGTTAACCACCTACCAAGCCGATTTAAACCTCCAAACTACTATTTCCAAACAAAACTATTAAAAGTAACCAAAAGCATTTGCAGACAAACATATCTGTCGGGGTTCTTGTTCATCTGGGTCGTGTTGGATGTCAGATTCACGTCTTTCGCTCTAAACTGCTCAAAGTTACTCGACGGAGAGGCAAGATTTTTTTCCAAATGAAGCTTTTTCCAAATGAAGCCCCGCCATCTCAACGCTTATGGCGTTGAGATGGCGGGGCTTCAAGGACGCTGCGGCGCGCAAGGCGCGCAAGGACGCTGCGGCTTACGGCTCTCCTATTCAGTGCTACTTTTTGTTGTTTTTGTATGTTTTTTCTGTTTTTTTGAGGACTATCGGTTCTGCGAACCTCCTCTACACACGTTCGGACCTCATTGATATAGGAAAGCAACATCAGACATCTGTCTCGGACGACTTTCTCTACACGCACGACATCCCAGCCGAGATCGCCAGACCAGCGGGCTCTCCGTGGCTTGTTGTCGGCACTCGGAGGCGCCGTAGACGGCGGAGGGAGAGGAAGCAGAAACGGGGCCGCCGGTCTGGAGCTATGCTAAGGCTGAAGAACCAACCGCACAAGCCACCTCTTCCGAGCCTATATGTTGCCAACGCCAGATCCCTGGCACACAAAATGGATTATCTGCAACTACAACTCGCTAACAACCGTTATGTGCGCGACTGCTGTGTGATGATCATCACCGAGTCATGGCTACACCCGGGGATACCCGACGCTAGCATGCAGCTAGCAGGCCGCACTCTTCTACGCTGGGACAGAACAAAAGACTCCGGTAAGAGCAGAGGAGGGGGGCTCTGCATCTACATACACAACAACTGGTGTAACAATGGGACAATTATAAACAATTTCTGCTCTCCTGATCTGGAGTACATGACTGTTAGATGCCGGCCTTTCTTTCTACCGAGAGAGTTCACCGTTGTGATTGTTACGGCTGTGTACATCCCACCCGACGCAAACACAAACAAAGCTCTCTCTCTCCTGCTGAACATCATTAACAAACATCAACGGGCCCACCCTGACGGCGTTCACGTTATTGCAGGAGACTTCAACAGGGCCAATCTGAAAACTGTACTGCCGAATTTTTACCAGCATGTTAAGTGTGCCACGAGGGGTGAAAACACTCTGGATCATGTTTACACCAACATCAAACATGCATACAGAGCCATCCCCCTCCCCCACCTTGGGCAGTCAGACCACCTTTCCCTCCTGCTACCCCCAACCTACACCACCCTCAGACGCAGTGGGAGGCCCATCACAAAAACTATAACGACCTGGCCTGACGATGCACTCAGCAGATTACAAGACTGCTTTGAGCAGACGGACTGGAATATGTTTCAACACCAGGAGCTGGAAACACACACAAACACTGTATTGGATTACGTCAAGTTCTGCATCGGAAATGTGACTGTTGACAAAAGCATCCAGGTTTTCCCTAACCAGAAACCCTGGATGACCACCCAAGTCCGCAAACTCCTCAAAGCCCGTGACGCTGCTTTCCGGTCAGGCGACAGAGCTCTGTACAGAGCTGCTCGTGCTGACCTGAGGAAGGGGGTCAAAAATGCTAAGCTGGACCACAGGAGGATCATTGAGGCCCATCTGTCCAGCAACAACACACGTGAGGTATGGAAGGGCATACATGACATCACCAACTACAGGGGATGTCAAGTAACTGCAGACCATCTGAGCCCAGTGCTGGCAGAGGAGCTGAATAACCACTTTGCACGCTTTGAAGCTCCAAAACCAACAGAACTCTGCCCCCCCACCCCCACCCTCAATCCCATCCTGCTCCACTCCTCCTTCTTCTCCTTCACCAGTCATGCCACTAACTGTGACTGAGGATGACGTCAGGAAGGCGCTCCTAGCAGTGAACCCCAGAAAGGCAGCTGGCCCAGGGGGGGTTCCTGGCAAAGTGCTTAGAGCATGTGCTCCTCAGCTCGCACCCATCTTCACAGAAATCTTCAACCTCTCCCTGGCCCAGGCAGTGATACCTTCCTGCCTAAAATCTGCAACCATCATCCCAGTACCGAAGAAATCTCCCATCTCCAGCCTCAACGATTACCGTCCAGTGGCACTCACTCCAGTAATCATGAAGTGCTTCGAGAGACTGGTCCTCCAGCACATCAACGATCACCTCCCCCCAGACCTTGACCCCCACCAGTTTGCATACCGCACAAACCGGTCTACAGAAGATGCCATCGCCTTAGCCCTGCATGCTGCGCTGAGCCACCTGGAGGAGCAGCAGAGCTATGTCCGGATGCTCTTTGTGGACTACAGCTCTGCCTTTAATACAATCATCCCGGACATTCTGATCAGGAAACTGGACACTATAGGCCTGCCCCCCCACACATGTGCCTGGATAAAGGACTTCCTCACTGACCGTCCCCAGGCAGTGAGGCTGGGCCCCCACCTCTCCCCCACACGCACACTGAGCACTGGCTCCCCACAGGGCTGTGTGCTGAGCCCCCTCCTGTACTGCCTCTACACCTACGACTGCAGTCCGCAGCACGACAGCAACCTCATCGTGAAGTTTGCTGATGACACCACAGTCGTCGGACTCATCTCAAAGGGAGACGAGGTAGCCTACAGGGAGGAGGTCCTGAAGCTGGCAGCTTGGTGCTCAGACAACAACCTAGCTCTGAACACCAAGAAAACCAAAGAGATCATCGTGGACTTCAGGAGGCACAGCACCGACCCAGCTCCCCTCTACATCAATGGAGAGCATGTGGAGAGGGTCCACACCTTCCGGTTTCTGGGTGTTGTATTGTCCAACAACATCTCCTGGACAGAAAACATCACAGACGTCATCAAAAAGGCTCAGCAGAGACTCCACTTTCTGCTGGTCCTCAGGAAGCACAATCTGGACCCCAGCCTGCTGACAACCTTCTACCGTACGTCCATAGAAAGCCTTCTGACGTACTGCATTACAGTGTGGTACGGCAGCTGCACCATGGCGGACAGGGAGAGACTGCAGAGGGTAGTCAAAGCAGCTCAGAGGATCATCGGCTCCCCTCTTCCCTCCCTGTCGGACATCTATTCTTCCCGTTGTCTAGGCAGAGCTGGGAAGATCATAAAAGACAGTTCCCACCCTGGCTCTGGACTGTTTGACCTGTTGCCCTCAGGAAGGTGCTACAGGTGCATCAGGTCAAGGACAAACCGCCTTAAAAACAGTTTTTTCCCAAAAGCCATAACCATCCTGAACTCCCACATGCACGGTCACTGACAGCTCCACCCCCCATGTCTCTCTCTCTCACTATGCGCATCCCATCATGTCAAACCATCTCAATATGTGCAATACCATCTCATCATGTGCAATACATTATGTGCAATATATCTCTGCATTCATGGGCACAGCAGGATTTTTTGTGTTTGTTATAACTACCTCTCTGCAGAAATTTCTATTGTACATTTGTTCTTTTGTAGATTGTACTTCGTATATTGTGCTCTTCATTTTGTGAAATTATTTTATTTTATTATTATATTATTGTGCGAGTTTACTTCTCTCTTGCATGTTTGCACTGAATGGTGAGCGGCTTTAATTTCACTGCATGTGTGTGTGATGCGAATTGTACATGTGTACAGTGACAATAAAGGCATTCTATTCTATTCTATTCTATTCAAAGTCCAGTTACAGAAAACATCATTGTTTGCTGTCATGATTCTCTTTAATGTCTGTTTGTTATATTTTTTTCTTTATTTTTTCCTCTTTACAAAGTAGGAGTAAGAATATTTAGAATAAGTTAATCACAGAGGTGAGTCATTTTACTCCATTGTTCCCTTACACAAAACATGATGCAGACAGCTATTCGGTGTGTGGACGTCTCCAGGATAATATTATCTATCATGCACTAAGTGGTGTCTTATGTCTGTTTGAATATCTCAGTAAATAAAGATTTGATCATTAGACCCAACCTAAAAGTGTTTCCAGAGGATTTTTCTGGAAAAACTTTCACCGTACACCACCCCCATCTATCACCATGAGCTGTTGTTGCGAATCAGGTGGTAGATTTGCACTTTCTCAGTGGACCGTGTCTCCTTAAATTAAAGGGGAGAAACTCAGACATTCAGGAGGAGCTCAAAGTGAACCAGACCTCCTCTCTGTGGGGAGAGCAGCTGAGGTGGATGGGACACTTTTTCAGAACACTGTAAAAATCCCTTTGTTTGGGGAATATGTCAGCTTCCTGGATTACCTGGGGAAAGCGCCTGGACTTTCTAATTAAGAATGCTGTTCCTGTCACCCCATGAATATGATTAGGTAGATGGATGGAGTATTTCTTTATTTTTAATCCTTGCAGATGTGAAGTTGTTTTTTTTTAAATGTGTAGGTTGGAAGTAGAAGCTACAATCTGCAAGCTACCAGCTTCCTGCTCTGCTCCATTCTGATGCATCCACCTGTAGACGAGTAGGTCCATGTACTTTCCTCGTCTGAGCTGGACTTTGGCTCTAAACTGTACAGCTATGTAGGTCGAATATTGTTCACTGTTTGTTGCACCGGTAATGGTAGGTTGAGGGTGTGAGAGGCTGTAAGCAGGAGAGAGTGTAAACAAAGGAACAATGGAAAGTAGGGGTGGGGTTGCTCCACGCCAACAGTCCCACCCACAACTCTGATGTGAATTTCTCATGAATTTCTGCCGCTCTGCAGAAACGATGTCCTAGAAAATCACACAGGTTTTTTTTATTTTGTCAATAAACAACATAATTCTAATTAAAAGACCACTGGGAATGCTTTACAATTGATTAAAAGCTTATCAGAGTGGAACTTTAAATATTGAGTGTCTTACTAGTAGAATGTCAAATCCTAATCTGTGCAACACAAAAACGATCAGCTTTTAAAATATCATAAAAACACAGTAACAATTTGATTAAACATTGTCTTTTTATAGTGCAGATTTTTTTCATGAAAGATTTCAAAGAATAGAAAGAATTCTAGGTGTTTGCTAACAGTTTGTCAGTGTTTTTAAAGAAGGTTTTTGATAAAATCCCAGTTACTGGAAAATTCTCTGTAGGAGATTTGTACCATTGCCCTGAGGTGGAAATCACATCAACAAATATCTCGACGCAAAAACATTTGAAACATTTCAACGACAATTAAAAACATCCTCAAAAAACAGCATTACATTTTTAAAAAATCAAACAAAATTCCAGAAGCCGGAGAGGAGGGTGGGGTGACGAACGCAGAGCTTGCGGAAATGAAAGAAGAGGATTGGACCGCACCTGGACTTAAGTAGGACGCTGAAGAGGTGAGTTGATTAGACTGACCCCCCACAGGGAGGAGTAACCAGATAAGCTCCCTGCTCGAGTTGCCTGCCAGAAATACTCACAGGGTTGTTCACTTCTGCCAATGTCGTTATTAGCTGCTTCCTGTCTGACCACAGCTGCTTATGAATAGTTGTTTATTCATGGATCATCTATTGATAAAAGCGGTTGTGAGAGGGGAACATCACATGTGCATTTACACACAGCTTCTCCCACACAGCCCACCCTTTGATCATTGCTAGAGTAGCCGACATTTGATCCCAAAGTATGCTTTGCTCTGTTTGCTTTCTGTGTTTGTTGTGTTCTCAGTTGCAAAAAGGTTTTGTGAAGGGGTACCACAGCACCGTTCCATGAACTTCAGAATTTTCCATTTGGGCCCGGAGCTCAAACCGGGACAAAGGGCATTATGACAAAGTGACACTTGACCCATGATCTGCAACCTTTTTGGTCCTGTATGGAAGGGGAAGGGTCAGAAAGATAAAACATAAACTATGAGACAATTCGGACTGGAACAATGAAAAACTGGACAGGTCGCCACAATTACATACCCATGCACGCTCACATTTACACCTGCAGTATAGACAATTTAGAGTAACCAATTAACCTATGAAGCATGTTTTTGGACAGTGGGAGCAAGGCGGAATCTCCAAAGAAAACCCACGCATGCACAGGGAGAACATGCAAACTCCACTCTCCTCACGGTTCAAGTCCCAGCCAGAACACCCTTCTTGCAGTGAGGCAAAAGCACTAACCAATGCGCCACCGTGCAGCCCAAAAAAACTTTAAATAAAACCAAAGGGTCTTTCTAGTCTTGAGTTTTGGTTGATGTAAAAAAGACAGCAAACAATAATTAGGGCCGACTAGAGTAAATTGCCACAACTACCATCCTGCCATAAGTTACATCTATGCCCTGGAAAGTGCCGTAAAGGAGTGTTTTATAGTGCAGTCCAGCGCAATCAATCTGTTTCTGTCAGCTTTTTGGCATGGATTGGTACAGATGTTGTGCTTTCAATATTGAAAACACGGCTGATAAGAACACATCAGACAAATAAATGTTTTTCTGACAAAGGGCCAACAGAGCTGTTGCTCTTACCAGTGTCGCTCTTGAAGCAGGTTTTATGGAACTCTCCCATGTAGAACTCCACACCGATGATAGCAAACATCACAATGGCAAAGAACAGCAGCAAGCCAATCTGAAGCAGCGGCACCATGGCTTTCATTATAGACTTCAACACCACCTGAAGACCTGGGAGGAGGAGGAAAAGGAGCAGGGGTGTAAGGAAAGATAAAAAGTAAGAACTGCTGTGTCACACTGCTCATCACAAATTATTTTAACAACACGAGCAGCTTCTCAAAACCAGTTTCCAAAATAAATGTTCACAAATTCACCTTGCAACTTCAGGAACCAAAAGCAAAGAGAAGAATATCAACATACAGGGTACAGTAAAACAGCATTTTGTCCGACTCAAGTTTAATTTCGAATTATAAGTATGTGACAAAAAAGTCAGCATAAAATAAAAATTAAAAAGCTGAGACGTGAATTTTTTTTTTTTTTTTAAAGAAGAAATCTGTGTTTGCAAAAAAGTTATCAAACTCCTGAATTGGAAAAGGGCAGGGTGACAAATCAGTCCATTTAAACAGTGGTTAGGCCAAGAGAACTGTCCAGTTAGGAGAAGAGTTTGTTAAAAGTTAATTGTTCCCAAGAAAAGATGCTGTTCCGGGTTGTAAATTAACAAAAGGAAGTCATAAGTGGAAACTGGGGAATCAGAAAAACCTGTCTTGATGCCTGAGGATTTTACACACCCAGAAGTGACACTTGGAGAAACGTTTACTTTATGAAAATGCTGAGCTATATGATAAAGATGTGGGAGGGGTAGAATCACTCACTGCACATCAGTTCAGAGATTAGATTAGATTAGAAAAGTTTATATTCAGCAGAAGTCATTTTAATTAGCAAAACTATACAGATGTCCCAGAGATGGGATAGGTTACTGAGATGATTTGGTAAAATGAAATGCCTTCTTAAGTAATCCTTAAAACTAATCCGTGCTTTCGTTTTGACTAGATTTGACTGTTGTAGTGCTGCTGTGGTTTGGTGTTCACTCTGATTGGTGCTCGTTGAAGAGATCAGTTTTTCTTCAGCATCTCCCCTCTGCCAAATTCAAAATGTTTCCGATTACATAAAAGCATACAAAAATGGTTCTAATGAAACAGAAAAGCACAAAAATGGGTCTTGTTTTAAAAGAATTGGCTCATAAATTGTCAGACAGACTTACTGGGGATTCCTGACACCAGTTTCAGGGGCCTCAGCACTCTCACAGCTCGCAGGGTCCGTAGGTCAAAATCCGATCCTACCGTGGCGAGAATCCTGCACATCAGCAAAGAATTACATAATTATTATTATATCATAAGCAGTACAGAAACTCATTTACACATTAAACCATTTTAAACATTCATTTTAACCCTATATAATTAGTCGTATCATTTCTGATAAATGCGTTTCTGAGACCCCTTATCTTATTAACATGATCCAAACTTTCCTTCAAAACCCATTGTATATAACTTGGTCTGTGCTTTCCGCCCTGTAGTTCATCATCATTCCAATAGGGGGCAGTAGAAGGGTTTTTCCTGACCATTTCAAAATGGATGCTTCCATGAAATCACAAAAACATTTTTGGCGGGAAAAATTAAGCTAATTTTCAAAACTTTATGATGAAAATAACTCATCCATAGTTGGTGTTTTATTTTAAATAACTACTTGCTGTAATCAAAGGATGCAAATTTTGCTACACCATTTTAAAAATGTATTAAATTTGAGACAGTGCGTAAATAACGTTGTTTACTCCTGGACACTCATGTCAATATTTTTGCGTCTTAAACTAACATTGTTGTAAGCAAAAACGTACTAAATCATCGAACGTATCTTAAATTGATACTATCTATATTCCATTAAAAATGCTATTACAAAGCGTTTCTGTGTGGATTTCATCAAAGGGTTAAAAAGACTAGAATTTTCTGTCAATTCTTTGATTTAGTGGGCTCATTAAATGCTCATGTTTTAACTCAGTACAGAAATTAAATAATCATTAAAGTATGAAGAAATTATATTTGTTTAGATAACCAATGGATCCAGTCTGTTTTCTTTCAGGATCTATTAAACTTGTGATTTTTTTTACATTGACACTAGTTTAAGTACAATAAAAAGCTGTTTTTGTGTGTTTGTTTTGATAATTTAATGGTTTTTAAATTACACTGCAAAAATGTGCTTTTTCCAAAGGTCCATCGTGTTTGCTTTTACTGATAGTGGTGAGACACTGTGGAGAGCCCTTCTGTGTGGAGGGGTGCAGCTGCTGTTGCACAGCTGGCAGCCTTCATTACAGGCAACACACTGAGGGGGAGACTTAAGTGCTTCATTGAGACACATAAACCAAGCTTCAGGCTACGAAGGCTGAGAGAAGGAGAAGACATACGACGGAAGAGGGATGAGAATGAGAGTTGATATCAGCATATAGAGGTCAAAGAGAGCAGAATAAAAATTATATTAATTGGATTTGGAATCAGGGTGAGAAGAATTCATGTTCTTTTCCTACTTTTCAGGAACATTCCTCATGACAGATTCACATGCTTACATCTCTAGCAGGAAGTAATGAACATGTGATACGTTAATTTCTGGCAGAACACAAAAAACTGGGAGGAGTAGATGCAAATAGATGAATTCAGAGTGTGCAATGTGATTTATACAATTTGATAGGATTATGGCCGTGGGTGTTGCAGGTTAAGATTTGCTGTTGGATTCAATTATAATCTTAACTTGTCTGTGTTTGTCTTTTCTGCTTGGAGCTGACTCTGCATTCAGTGACAGACTGTGTAATGTTTACTCATAAAGCTCTGTTCTCACCGCCCTCGACAATGTGCGTTCAAGAAACCACTTTCAGTGCAGTGCAGTCTATGCATATATGCGTGTTTCAGGCTTCCGTGTTCAAACCTCTAAAGTTAACTTGTCCCTACGCAAGCTTCTACGACCGTTTTTTAGCATTACGTACAAAATGCGTGGCAATACAACATGCATTAAAATCAAACCAGGTGAACTTTGACCAAACAGAGTTTTGGGTTTTGTAGTGATGTACAATTTACGGAACTGCAAACCTTTTGAAAATTCATCCTGGAAGATAAATTAATAATTGCTGTCTGTTTCCGGTCGGAATTAGACAACACCAAGTTCTTTTTTATAATTTGGAATAGAGCTTTGAAAGAAAAAAAGCCTGAAACTTCAACTTTTTACATCAAACGTTTTCCAATTGTAGGTGCTGGATGTGCACTAGTTTTGGGTAACGATTGTCCAGTGTGAACACCATGGGTTAAATACTGTATGCGTTCAAGAATGCGCCTGGTAACAGTGTTTTTAGGCTTTAGGAAACACAGGAAATACAACACAACCAATCAGAAAAGAAGTAGATGTTGTTGCACCTGTTGAGCCTCGACTGTTTATAACACTTCCGTAAAAGTGCAATGATGATTTGATACAAAATTACAAAAAAATTTTCAAATTGTTTCTTTAAAAAAATCCTATTTTTAACATTTCTATGCGATACTGAAGTTCCACTTCAATTATCTTTAATTCTGTTGTAAAAGTGCTCCCAGTGGTCTTTTAATTAGGATTATGCTGTTTTTGTGACAAAATCCTTTTCAATGACATAGTTTCTGCAGAGGAGCAGTAGTTCATTAGAAAATCAAATCTGAGTTTGGGGCAGGACCATTGGCTTGGAGGAAGCCTGCCTTCATTTCCCATCAACCCTTTGCTAACACTCTCACCTAGGTTACAGTTAATCCTCAACCTTTACTGCAACAAAATGGTGAGCAAAATTGGAGCTATCCAGCCGTACAGTTTAGAGCCAGATTCCAGCTTAGGTGAGGAAAATGAAGATGGACATGGATCAATTTTTTTACAAGTGAATGCATCAGAATGGCATGGGGCAGGGTGCTTGTGGCTTGTCAATGGGAGTTTTACGTAAAAAATATAAGCTTTCTCAAACTGCATTTTTTTGTTCGCCCCTAATTCCCAACAATTGGAATAAAGAAATATTAAGAAACACATTAAATCTTAATTTTTCTTTATAATTGTCCTCCACCATCAAGAAAATGCCCAAAGAACTTGTTCAAAACACCAAAAACACAATTTTCATGGGAGGTTTGAGAAAAAAATCTGCTTGGGAAGTAAAATTTCTGCTTTGACTTCCCGGGGGGGCATGGCGGAGTGGCTGACGTCAGTCAGGCTGCCTTCAGACTGCTGAACACTGGAGCAACAACACCTGCAGGACGGGACTACGTAACTGCTCATGTAGTTCATGTGCTGTCAGAAAATGATGCTGAACCTGTTGGTATGGCAGCACCACACTGGGGGCATCCTTCCTCCTTTTTCAGTTGGAGAAATGTAGCTCAGCAACATACCAGATCTGAGCTGAAGTTTGAGCTTGAAGTGAGAGTGGCAGTTTCAAGCCTGCAGCTCTGTTGTGAGAAGATGCACTGTGAAAACAGTCAGGTTACAGCCACCACTGTGACGACAATGGGCTTCATGTTTTTTTGCCATGCCTCTGCAGTAGCACAATGATTTTGCACAGTTTGTAACTTTAGTGTTTGAAAACACTGTAGTGTTTAGACAGAAAAATCAGGTTGGTTGCAGCCATCTTGCTGTCATACAAAGTAATTGTGACAATGCTTATCATTTTTGAGCAATAACAATGCAGCACGCTTTATTTCAGAACAATTTGTTCTTCTTAAGATAGAAATTACTTTGGACCAATGAGTATGGATTTGTGCATTTTGAGTTTGTGCCCATGAAAAAGTTGCCAAATGTTGCTTGTGAACAACATTTCTCCAACTGAAAAATAGTAAGGATCCCTAGAGCTGTGATGGTGTGGGATTTTTGATCACCGCGGTGATGAACCAGCAGGGGGCGCAGTGTCGCGGTTAACTGCACATCCCCCGCCGCCAAACACAAAATCCCCCAGCAGCCACGTCGCAAATGAATACAATTACAATGCAGTATTCTTTATTAAGAAATAACAACTAACTAACTAACTAACTATATAGGTGTTGTAGAATGACTATGTGTATGTGTGTCAGCGCGCTGCGTGTGTAGGAGGAAGGATCACGCA
This sequence comes from Oryzias latipes, assembly GCF_053564925.1. NCBI lineage: Eukaryota > Metazoa > Chordata > Actinopteri > Beloniformes > Adrianichthyidae > Oryzias > Oryzias latipes. The sequence continues at coordinate 5,193,438 of NC_136248.1, forward strand.
TTTAACGTGTGTTGGGGGTGCGTGTCGATTCTTCTGCAGCGGATCACTCTGGAGCTTCACGCAAGTTTCACCTGTGCTCTCTGGTACAGACATCTTCCTAGAATATTATGTATTGCCCAGTAATAAACAATACTGCAGACACTTTTTCACCTTTCTGGTAGCCATGAAGTCTGACACCCATGAAGAACACGGAAAACGAGGCTCTGCCTTTTTTTTCTATGGACACGTAACTTTGCGCTGCACAAAATAGTTCCCAAACAAAACATGTATTCATCGCACTCTAACAGTGCGCGTTCCTGTTTGGTGTTACAGAGTGAATGAGAACAGTGATCAAATGTTTCCGCCAGAATAACAGTGACTGATTCTTTATTAAACCGCTCTGGAGTACAGCTATGACGGTGTTGGATTTTCTATCAACGCTGTGATGAAACAGCAGGAGTCGCATTGTCAGGACTCTTGCGACACCCCACCCCAACACAAAATCCTCCAGCGGGCGGACGCGTCGCGCACTCAAGAACGCAGGCAGCTTGTAATGGAAATTAATACAATTAAAAATAATACTTAGAACGCAGTTAATTTGTCGTATTTCCTCGCGAGACGGAAACTTCTGTTGTAGAATGAGGATGTGTATGTGCTGCTGAAACCGCGCGCATGTGTTTTTAAGAAGAGGGAGCGCGTGCAGCGCAAGAGGGGGTGAGAGGCGCAGTGAAGGGAGTGAAGGAGAACAGTAATTTCCCCCAGAAACCCTTGCAGTCTGAACACAGGACAAGCAGAAAAAGTAAATTATCAGCAAAGATGAATGTGTTTAAGGTGTTTATTATAGTTCCAATCACGCACCACATGCAGACCTTTAAAAAAAAAAAGCTTTAAATAAATAAAAACAACGTGCGGTGATGTGGTTATCGTTACCCTCAGGATCCCCCCAGTGTGGTGGTGCCGTCCCAACAGGTACAGCATTACTTGGCAGCACATACGTAACTGGTGTTTGGTTCCAGGTGGCTTATTCCTACCAAATTCAAAATTTGTACCTGTATGAGAGTCATAACGGGCCGATGTGCACTGTTTCTAGGGAGGTTTGAACCACTTTTCATGGAAGTTTATGTGAACTTTTCCTTCTTTTTGTGCATTTTTCAAATGTTGGGGGGAGACAAAGAGGGAAAACTGAAACAGCAGTGTAATGTTGGTTTCTATTACGGTGTTCCGGTGCTCCAATACGGTGTTATCGTGTTTTATTCTAAGTGCTGTTGGGGGAGGTTCCGACAAGCATGCCAAATGTGGCTGAAGGGGCGAAACGGAGGGAAAACCATGACAGCAGTGTCATATTTTGTTTTCTGTTAACCAGAATAAAACGATCGACTCACCGACCAAGTTACATCTTTATTCACTAAAGCACAAGTTGAAACGGTTACACATAAATAACATGAAAAGCTGTGTAAGTACTCAATGCCAACACGCACTAAAAAATCATTGTTACAATGCAGAAATTGTTTATCTAATAACTTTTTATGTTTTCTCAGAGCAAGACACCTGACAGAACATAGACAAGAGCGAGGAGTCCAGAAGTCATTTTGTTACCACAACAAGGCACTTTGTTCTGATATGTGCTTATTTTTGTGTGTTCTATTTTGTGTGTTGGTGTTTGTTCCTGAAGTGGGGGGGGGGTCTAACAACTGTGCAGACAGTCCACCGACGACAAGGCTGTGACTTTTAATATCCTTTTATTATCACTTTAATACATCTGTAAGGGCTCCAGACACAAAGAGGAAATATAGAAGGTGATACTATCATCAGCAGCTCACTGTGACACATTCCTCAAGGCGCCTGACCACTAACACCACCACCGGATTATTGAAGCGCTTTTCCAACAGATACGTGCTGTTCCTTCCTTCCATCCATCCATCAGCAGTCTAAGCAGAAATGCCCAGACCCCCCTCTCCACAACTTTCTCCAGTTCTGCTGGAATCCTAAAAATCTCAAAGGCCAGCTGAGAGACACAACCCTCCCAGCTCATTTGGGTCTTTCCCAGGGCCTCCTTCCTGTGAAGCATGTTTAGAACACCTGAGGAGGGTTCCATGAGGACACTGAAAGAGTTGAATGGTCCACGGTAAGTGTCCAGATGATAATAGTAATAATAGTATTTTATTTGGTCAGAGCAACCATGTTGTTGGTTTAGAGACAGTGGTTCTAAACACTGACCTCTGGAGCTGAAGATGTTGAGGTTCTTTGGGAGTGATGAGGATGGATAGGATCAGGAATGAATCCATCAAAGGAATAGGTCATGGTAGACATTTAGGAGATAAATGCAGGGAAGCAGATGGAGATGGTTTGGACATGAGGTGGAACAGTGATGATGTTGGTAGAAGGATGCAGAGGTTGGAAGAGGTGGATGGATGTAGAGAAGGAGGAAATGTGGGTGGATGGTGTGATTAACCCTTGTGCTATCTTAGATGACCCCACCCTTACATTGATGTGTTCTTCCTACCATGAAAAAGGTGGATAAAGGTGAAAAGATTTCATGTAATCCATGGACACAGTGCAGATCACAAATCATTGAAGAAAAAAGGTTCAGTGCACTGTTTGGTGGGTCTAGATGACCCAACTCCCAATGTTAAAGTGTCTAGGATAGCACAAGGGTTACAGAGGATGGACATGAAGGATTAGAAGATTAATTCACAGAGCCAACTCCTAAAGGGAGCAGTAGAAAGACAAAGAAGAAGAATTTACACAGGTACAGTATTTCCCCCGAAGCCACTTTAAGGTGTTGTATTACCTGCAGCTAAGAAAAGACACACTATGGTTAACAGTGGCAGCCCAGACCAGTACTGTTATCTCCTTTCAGTGTGTCAAAAAAAGTTTCTGTATGACTTTTTTTAACCAAAATCAAAATATTAATTAATATTTAAGTGCATGTGTACTCAGTGGTATTTGAAGAAATGAAATAGTCATCATGACAATGTAGCAAACCACTCAATAATATTTAAGGAGAAGTATTTTAAATGTTTGACTCTTTTCTGTTAAAATTTGACTCTGATGAAAATGAAAAGCCGACACCTAAAAAGGATCATCTGCAAAGAGTACTTTCCATGCGGTAGAGTAGTGTGGTAAAAGTACAGCGACCCCGCTCAGCTGGGGGCCGGGGGCTGTGATTGAGTTCTTCACACGTCCCTCCAGGAAAGTGGTGTTCTCCAAGGACAGACATGAGAACATGGCGCTGACAACCTGATGAAATAACTGCTTGCTGTCTGTGTGATCATTACCAGCTGGTCACAGACTGTCTGTCTCAACATCGGCCTGTCTGCTTGTTTCTCTGCCTCTGAGCTGACCAGTGAATCTTTTAATGCGACACCTGCCTGTCTGCCTGAGGCGCTTTTGTTCCTTCAAAAATAGCTTTCCTCCCTCGCTACAACTTCTTCAGGTCAATGGTGTCACCTATCAATGTCAAGGTTTTTACTACTCAGTAGAGTAAAGTGCCTGAAGGTTTGCTGTTAATGTTTTGCATCAGAATAACTACAAATTACTTATTTTAGGAAGACTGTGACCAGCTGTACCAAGCTGTGGGCTTTATTGCTGCACTCAAAACCCCGGTTTACCATGTGTGCCACAGCACAGTAAGTACATGACGCTACATTAGGTGACTGTAGTTGATTTGTTAAGCAGAAATTTGTATTTTATTATAGCGTCAAATTAAACCCCATTTATTTTTCAGGCTAGTAATGTTACTCCATAAATTACTTTGCTATATTGATTAAAGTGAAAGTGGTAGAGGTCTGAGCATGCTGGCTGCATAATCTGGTGTTAATGGGGTCTTAAAGCACACACACACCAACAGTGATGTGAATTTACAATTGTTAGTGTCCAAACATAAAATAGGGACAAAAACAATTAAGTAAAGAAAACTTTTTCTTGGAAGACCAAACTCCTCATCTACCTACTGCAACTTGGAGTTGACCCCAATAAATCTGTGAGTGAGCCTGCTTCCACTGTTGGACTAGAGGTCAATCGATTATCGGGGAGGCCGATTTTGACGTATATCGGGATCAGGACCTTTTTTTTTATCCAACAGGCTCATTTTGAACTGGTTATGTTGGCTCAGATGCAGCCTCACCTCTGTCTCCAGCATGGCCCCATCCACTGCGCCATCCTATTGGTTATGCAAACGACGCACAGGTAGGAGGGAGAGCCAATCAGAAGCCGAAACAGTTAGCAGGGTCTCAAACATGACGGAGAGGAAAGTTTTCTCGTGTGGAAGGTTTACAAAGACTGAAAACTCTCCTGTGATTGTACGAAACATGTCAGTCCTCTTGATGTCACACTACTACCAACTAGTGCCTTCAGCTTTAATGCATTGATAACTCGTTAACACAAATGGCTTTTAACCCTGTTTTTTGCGCGTTAAAAAATGAATGTTTATCTTTCCTATACTGAGAAACAAACAGCACGAGTGCCTCAGCTTTCCGTGCTCGGTGAGAAAAATACGGCCCCTCTGTGATTCAAGCGACTTGCAAAACATGCATGAAAGTTTCTTTGTTCACAACCCTCTTCAGCGAGGTCTCTGCAATTTACGTACCCAAAATAAGCCGTTTGGTTGGAGAACACGTTGAACAACTTTGCTGCTGCCTAACTGGTACTATTGACGATTTTAACACTAACATTTTGCTCAAACTATATCTAACTTTATTTTATTGACTGATTGAAAATTCAGGGAGCTTTTTATTTATTTATTAACATTTTTATTTATATGCTACTGGGGCATAGAACTCCCTTTTTTGTTTCAATTTTTCACCTAGATATGTCTTTCAGTTATGGAAACCTGGGATGTGCCAGAAGGTTAACAAAAACAACAACATGCCATCACACTTATTGTTAGACTTTTGCTTTATTTGACATGAAAAAAATGTTAGGGAACTATTTAACTTAAAAAAAAGCTATAACAAGCTGCTGAGACTGTTACTCTCTGCACTTTTAGGAGATATATATTTGCCTTTTTATTGACTTGACTACAAATAAATATTGATCAATCTCTATTGGTTGGACTGTCAATATTTGGGCTGTAAGGGAGGGGGGAGTCAACCACTGTTTCCATTTCTGGTTGAGAAAAATAAAAACGTTTTGCTTTTCAGAATTCGGTCTCCATAATCCTCCACCAACATAAGAAAATGCTGTCAGTTATTGTTAACTGCCGTTTTTCGAGAAACTGAAAATGTGAAATGTAAGACGAGAATTGACCTAAAGGCAGGGAGAAAACCGATGTTTGGGATGTCTGATGGGAGTCAATACCGGAGTTGAAGAGGAGCGGGGGGACGTAAAGCTCCGGCCCCCATGGTGCTGAGTCAGACTGAGGGCACAGTCAGGTGGAGACGGTGATGTGAAGTAAACAGACCCTGTGGTCACATGATTCTTCGGGTCTTTTTTATTTATTTATTTGTTAATTTATTTATTTATGTATTGCAGATTCAAAGCTTTTTTTTTTTTATTTAAGCTTATCAGTTGTTACCATCTTGAAGAAATATCACAACCCCCAACAACTATCAGAACGCACGTCGGTTGTTGGAACTTGCCCGGTAATCTGTTCCAAAGCAGAGAACCTGATTTTTCAACTAAAACAACACGACTCATTTGAGCACAACTGCTATATGCATCTTTACATCTTGTTTTCCTTTTCTTTTTCTTTCTTTTGTTGAAAAGTGCGGTGTGTTCTGGATCCTGAAGTCTTGCTAATTATTCCTAATGAAGGGATGTGAGAAAATCACTTATTTCTTCACACCCAGACTGTTCCTCATCAACCCTGCAGTCTTTGTATCATCTCATTAAAAACAGACCAACCAATCATGAAACAGTCTTTCTCTGTCACATCTTATTTGTTTGGACAAATACAGTGAGCGTGCCTTGATTTATGTGTAAGAATGGCGGTGGGCCATATCGCCGTGACATTACAGATGTGAGTGGACAGCTGTGACAGTAAGGACAGCGAGCATTTCCCACAATGCACTGAGGACAGAAGGGGCTACTCATGAACTCAACGTGCCTGCCAGAGCAACTTGCCGTCAAACACGGTTGCTGTGGTTTTAAATTCACACAGGATGCATGCCAAACACATGCACACACGCGCGCGTAGACACACACATTAATGTGTGTACAGGTGTAGTTCTTATCAGACTCATGAATAAATCAAGGGAAGAACATTTACAGAACTACTCAGGCACACTGAAGTCTGCCTGAGTATTTTTTCAACAGCCAAAATCCGAGAAAAGGTAAATCATTTGGAAACTATCTAGTGCATGCGTTACATCATTTCAAAGATAATTTCAGATTATGCAGCATAAATGGAATGTTAAACACTTGATAAATAGAGTGAACAGATGATTCACTTGTTTTTCTGCTCCAACACTTCTGATTCAAAGGTCTGGCACTCCAAACAGCCTGCGGATGAGCTGAACTGGGTGTTGGAGCGGGAGAAATGGGGAACCTGGTTATGGACAATTCAGAAAGTCTGATTTAGCTTTATATCTGAAGCTGTAGATCTTTCAAATAAAAGGAATAATTTCTGCCTTAGCCAAGTTGAGAAGTAAAAGCTTCAAAGTCTAAACTAAGAATGTAGACTGTTGGGAAAGCACAGGTTCTTTTAAGCACAATTCTATTCTGAAACAGGGTTAAACGCTAGTTTACATGACATGGGAATTCCTTAGTTGTCCTATTGTCATTCATGGTATTTAATACATATCATTTAAATATTGAAGTGGAAAAAAATACATTTTTAGACTACTCTATTGCTAAGCATTCTTTTAGGACTAAGCTATATGTTCACTCTAAATTACCACCTTACTTGTTTAATAGGCAATTTATTCCAAAAACTGACCAAAAAAATAAACCAGTCATCCACGTAACCATAATGTGCCTCCTTATTTGTGTTATCGGTTTTGGGTTTAGTTGCAAAAATGTTCTTCTTTGTAAATCTTTCAGGAGGCAGGTGCAAGGCTCCATTTAAATTATTGAACCCTTTAATACGGAGCTTTAGCTCCACTGAGTGACTACCGTAACTCTTCAACTGCTTAGGCAATCAACGTAATTCCAGCAAACTCTAATATGGAGAAAACAGTCTACATGAAAAGCCGCTTTTTACTGTGTCAAGTTACTTTCACAGCGGCCTCGGCAAGTCTATGTAAATGCGCGTCACAGGCTTCTGGGTTCAAAACTCTGCGTCACTACGCAGGTTCTTAGGTTCCTTTTTGGGCTCTACGCACAAAATGCGCGGCCAGAGAATGTGCATTGAAGGTAAAACCAGTTGAACTTTGACCAATCAGGGACTCGAATTTGGCTGTGTACTTTTTATTTCACAGAAGTGCCAAACGGTTGAAAATTGATCATGAAGGAGAAATTAATAGCAGTTTGTGCCTGGATGGTATTATATGACACTAGATCTTTAATATATTGGAATAGAGCTGTGATAGAAAAAGCCTGGAGCAAGATTCTCAACATTTCCAACGCTTCAACATTTTGCACCAAGTTTTTTCTAATTGTTGGTAGATGTGTTAATATCAGTGTGAACACCACATGGTAAAAGCACGTTCAAGAACCCGTGTTCAGCAAGTCCTTTAACACGTAACACATGCCCGGTGTGAACGTGGCAGGAAAATTGCTTGTTTACACAATAAACATGAATCAGCCAGAGTTAGGATATGCCAATAAACGTGTTCTATGCAGGTGTTGCTGACAACAGCTTAGGTGTTAAAGGCTTAAATAGACTTGAAATCAGTCACTTGAACATGAGGAAAAACTCAAGATTTTTAGGTTTATCCACCCCTTTCTTTGATTTTCCAAAAGGCCCAATGTAAAACTGTGAGAGAAATCTCCTGAACAGAGAGGCGCATCGCTGCAAAGACACTGAATTTGTAGTTGGACCAAGGTCGTCCTGCCTCAATAAGCACATGCAGCTGAGCAAAAGAGGAAAAGTAAAACGTCATGTGTTTGCCCTCCACCACCCCACTCACTCATTACCCTGTCTCTCATGAAAATGCTAATTAACCCAGAGAACAGAGAAAGAAGTTGTCAGAACATAAAACAGCTTCAGTGTCACGACCAGATCTCTGTAAGTGGCATCCTAACCAAGGTTGCTGCTTCCCTCTTTTTCTTCTCATGTAAACCCGTTGGCTGAGAAATGATAGATGAGAAATGATAGATCCAGACGGAAAGAGAGAAAACAGACGGAAAGAAACAGACGGAGAGAAGTACTTGCAGAGCAAGAAAAGGCTTGCTGAGTGTTGGGAGCACGCTGGTTATTGTCAGAGCGCCTTTTCAGCCAAAAGGGGTTGTGATGTTTGTACAGTCAGTACTTTTTATATTGTTCATCCTCAGACACAGAAGAACTGATGACCTTTTGGACAGAACACAATCATCGTTCCAATGTAAATGACAGTTTCTGCACCTGATGAATGTCACCAAGCCTCTTCCTATATATTTGCATTCTGCAGAATCATCAAGCAAACCTGTTTTTTTTCCTTGTGTTCTTGTTTAAGGGTTTGGACCAGAAACACAACAGAGGAATCCAATTGTAAAGTTTCTTTCACACAGTTGCATTCTGACCCACTGCTAACCAACTGTGCCATGTATTTATTTATTTCTTCGTTTCAAAGGAACTTTACTCAAAAGTGGACCAATTAAAATATGAAACACCAAGCTTCATCATTAAACCTTTGAACAACAAAGAGATTTTTTGGACGATTTCCCACGACCTAACCCAGATGGAAACCTTTGCTAAAACATCTAAAAACAATTAACTAAAGTTCCAATTGTAGTTCATACAAACAGGCTCCAATACAGGAAAAAGACAACAACATGAGCAGCAGTGCTCATATATCCCAGTTCTAAAGCAAAAAAAGAGAAAAAAATAAAAGCTAGCAAGCCCCGCTTATGCAGTTCCTAGTTAATTTCTTTTTAGCTCTGGAGGGTATTCCAAAAAGCAGATTATGTGAGTTACCACGGTAATTTTGAAGCTAAGAATGCGGATAACCTCAGCTTTCGGTTCCAAAAACAGATGTGTGTTTCAGGGTATGCTTAGTTCCCATAGCAATTCATGCTCTGAACATAACCTGGTCTGAATCGGGTTTAGTTGAAGGTTAGTTTGTTTTCAGAGAGGTGAAGCAGCATGGCGTGTCCATTTGAAGATGATTTAGTGGATGAAGAAGCTCAGATAAGACTTTTTACAACGTGAGAGGATGATAAGACCACATATGGATGTTGGAAAGATACAATTTTACTTTAATCTAACTTAATTATTTGCTTCAGTTCAGATAAATACTTTTATTGAGTTCAGTCAACTTAAAAATAACACGTAGTTATCAGACATTTATTTTACTTTCATTCAAATGAATTCAATTAAGTGGGTGTAACTTTGATGCTGCTGTTAGATCGGCAGTCCAAGGAATTGTGGGATACCATTCCCTTTGCCTGTCTGGACGGATTTGGGAACAAGTGTAGGTTTTGGTCTAAATACGTTTAGTTGTAGCTGTTTTACTGTGTTTTGCCGAGTTATTTTACCCTGTTATGTTTAATTCTTTCTGCACCATGAGTGAGAGGATGATGAGTTTATTTAGCACCACTAGTGCAACAAAATGGAATCAGAACTGGAGTTACAGTCAGAATCATGATAATTAAATGTATGGTATATATTGTAAATCCACATATTAAAAATTATTTTAGTTTTATAAACATGAGAATATCTGCAGTCTCTAACTTAGACATATTAGAGTTCAAGAAGTATAATAAATTAATATGAAAAAACATTTAATTGAACTGGAGTAATATGACATTTAGTTAGATTAATATGTAAATTTGAGATGTATAAACAACTATTGAGTTGGATAGACCTAAGAAATTAGGTTCAATAAATGTAATCTATTACTTGTTACCAATTGAATCAATTAATTTAATTTTTATAATTTGTATATATAAACATCACAATGTAATTGGAAGTAAGATCAGAAACTCGTGCGTTTACTTTGTCCGTTATTTTTCTCCAAGCAGAAACTCGCCGTTTTACTTTTTTGTTGGGTTTATAATCTTCATGCACCATCATTAAAATCTCAAACTCCGTCTCACTGAAGTATAGCACTCTCTTTTGTTCTCCACGCGTTTCCATGGTGACTTCGGATATCGGCGATCCATTGAGAATGTATGTACTTGCCGTGCACGTGCATTAATCCAGGGTTACCAAGTCTAGCGTAATTACTCTAACTCATATCCGGTCTTTTGGAACCGACATACCCAGACTAAGCAAGTTCAGGCGGATTTCAGCCAGAGCTCAGGGTTAAAGTCAGGGTATTTTAATCTTGCTTTCTGGAATACCCCCCTGGAGAAAGAGTAAAAGAACAGCTAACTGAGTTTTCTTAGATTTATCTGGGTGCATTTTACTCTCTAAGCAACATTTAGACTGAAGATATTTCGGACTGAATCCATTTCGGGTCACTAAACCTATTAACTTATGGAGACTTCCTGGACTGTCTGACGGGAAATAGTTTTATTAGAATAAGCATGATAGATGTCTGCTGAAATCCCCTCACTATTCACCAGTTTGTTACCGTCAGCGCTGAAGCTAACGGAGTGCATTAGGTAAAGCAGAATAACATATTCTTCCAAACTTTAACCCGGTAGCTAGTAACCAAGTGCTGCATTTCAGACAAAATCTTCTTCTAGATTCATATGACACTTTTTATGGATACATTTTCAAGAAACTTCATAGTTAAACATCATACAGTCCTTAAAGAGTTCTCATCAGCAAAGTACTCTGCACTCAGGGTCAAATTCAAATGGCCAAAAGCAATCAACATCCACAGAGTCCGACCCTCATGTCCTCCCACTCAGAAAACACGCTTCAATGATCACTGACAGAAAAGAGGGTCATAACCTAAAGGAACATTTAATTTCTAAGCTATGAGGACAAATGCAACAAAACATGTTTTGTGTTTCTATTTGTGGGGTAAACTCAAGAAATGCCTAGACAAACAATCTTTTATTTTTTTAATTTATTTTTTTTGAAGTGTAAATTTAGGACTTTAAAGGCCACATTTTAAGTAAGATGTTTATTTAGCTTCCAAATAAAATTCCATTTATCACATTTAAAATCACACTCTGGTCGGTGTGTGGATTAGTCTGTAGTTTTTAGAGGCTCAACAGCCTGTGAAAAACGTTTCATCTCAGAAATTTATTCTCAGAAACTTAAAAATGTTAAGTTAATTTTTTATAGAAATCATTTGCAATAAACATTTTAGACTTTCTCTATCCTTTCTGAAGACCATGAACTATATATCTACATTTTTCAGTCTGTTTTTGTTGATTCATGTTGGGTATGTATCCATTTGTCTATTTTACATTTTTAAAAAACGTTGTTACATGCATTACAACCCTTTGATGGGAGGATTGGTACCTGCTCTGTTGAAGTACCCTTGAGCTAAACACTTAACCCCACATTGCTCCCGGTGGCCTGTTTGGCGCCTTGCATGAGTATGTAAACCTGTGAATGGAACTGTGACTAAAGATATTTGATCCGTAAGGAGGATGAAAACGCACCCTATTAGTAGACACTTAATCTTTTAAAAACGACAATTCTTTTGGAGCACCATATATGGACAAAGCTTTAACATCTCAGCAACAAAGACTTTAACAACACTGAATTAAAAGAAAATTCAAGTAGGCTTTATTGCTGAGTTGCAGCTGGATAGTTTAGTTGGTTAAGCACCAAACATGTGGATATACCAGCGTTTGATTTCCAGATGCCACAATGACCTTCATCCAGTGTGGGTCCTTGGGCAAGACCCTTAAACACTACTGCCAAACTATGTAGTCAGAAAGGGGCCCAAGTCTGGGTTTCCCTGTGCCTGTCCCCAGCCCAGATAAAACACGGGGCTGTGGCAATCCCTGAAGGTATATGCCGACCATAACTGAAGTGGCTGATATCAAGAAGTCCTACCAATGGCTAGAAAGGGCTGGCCTACAGGACAGCACTGAAGCACTCATCCTGGCAGCTCAGGAGCAAGCCATGAGCACTAGAGCAATAGAGGCTCAGATCTACCACACCAGACAAGACCCAAGGTGTAGGCTGTGCAAAGAGGCACCTGACACAATCCAGCACATAACTGCAGGGTGTAAGATGCTGGCAGGGAAAGCATACATGGAGCGCCACAATCAAGTGGCTGGAAAAATATACAGGAACATGTGTGCAGAATATGAACTGGAAACCCCAAAGTTAAAATGGGAAACACCTCCAAAGGTGGTAGAGAATGAGAGGGCAAAGATCCTGTGGGACTTCCAGATCCAGACTGATAGGATGGTAATGGCAAACCAACCAGACATTGTAATGGTGGTGATGGGAACATCAGGAAGAGGGAACATTAGAAGCTGGGGCGGCCGTGGTGCAGCGGTAGGGCGGTCGATATTAAGATTGCAGGTTCGACTCCCGCCTTGCACGCCCATGAGTTGAAGTGTCGTTGGGCAAGACACTGAACCCCACCTTGCCTCTGGTGGTCCGCTGTTTTTGGCAGCGGAGCCGCTACCAGTGTGTGAATGGGTCTGTGACTGTAAAGCGCTTTGTCCTTGTCGGTAGAAAAGCGCTATATAAGTGTACGCCATTTACGCCTACTGGAGAAATACCAGGGGACTCAGAGAAGAATTGGAGAAAGCATGGAAAATGAAGGTGACAGTGGTGCCTGTGGTAATTGAAGCACTTGGGGCAGTAACCCCCAAGCTGGAGGAGTGGCTACAACAGATACCTGGAAAGACCTCAGACCTCTCAGTCCAGAAAAATGCAGTGATAGAAACAGCTAAGATACTGCACAGGACATAGGCCTCTGGTGGAGGACCCGGGCTTTGGTGTGAAACCACCCGTGGAGGGGGAAAAGGGATGTTTTTTTTAGTATGTTTTTTAGGTATATAAATATTTTGGAGCATGCCCTCTCAAAAGTAGCTTGCATGCCAAAAAAAAGTGTGAGCACTCCTGCTTTACAGTAACCCAGGGGTGGGCAATTCCAGGCCTCGAGGGCCGGTGTGTCTGCATGATTTCCAGATAGTCTTGCCCTACTCATGGCTGATTACCTGGTTCAGGTGTGTCCAGCCAATAATCTTGCCCTACTCATGGCTGATTACCTGGTTCAGGTGTGTCCAGCCAATTAGAACATGCCAGAGCAGGGTATGCTGGAAAACGTGCAGGAATGCGGCCTTCAGTGCCCACCTCTGCAGTAACCAATGAGCCTATGAAGCATGTTTATAGACTGTGGGAGGAAGCCAGAATGCCGGGAGAAAACCCACGCATGTAAAAGAAGAAAATGCAAACTCAACACAGACAGGGCAGTCACAGGTCAGTACAGTAAGTAAAACTTATTGCTAAGTTACTTCTCTAAGGGGGATATTGGAAACTGTCAGAGGGAAGTTGCAGAGAGTAACAGCTGAGACTTTTCTTATTTGATGACTATAGCATAGACTGAGACATGTGGCAGAGTATTAAATAGGCAGGTGAACAGGTTTATGTGATGAGGGTGTTTGTCCGAGATGTCAGACACAGGGCAGGACAGAGTCCTGACATGGAGACGTGTAAGGTAAAAAGTACAGGTAAAACAGGTGAGAAAAACAAGCTTGATTCTTCTAGAAGAGGAGCAGATGCACAATCTAGACAAATGAGTGAAGGCTGCACAGCAGGGACTCATGGAAAAGAAGACATTTTTATAGATGACTATCAAGAAGGGTATCATCTCATTTGGATCCAGACAAAAAGGAGTTGCCACAGGTATTAGTCATCCAAAGTATTCATCAAATGTCCTTACGTTTAATATTGTTTATTTTAATACTGCATTTTTAAGGCACTCAATCGTCCCTGCAAGTAGCTGAAGGCAATGGTTCCACCAACAAGAAAAAGTGTGCAGTAAGGTAGACCAGCTAGTGCATTCTGAAGAGGTGTTACGTTGAGGATCATGAGTGGGATTTGAAGCAGGAGAACACATAAACAAGCTTCTCAACTTCAAATTAGTCTTCCAACATCCAATGCTATTTTTTAACCAAATAGAGAAGAAAAAAATAACACGCGCATGTACTGTAAAGTTTTTTATTTTAAAATACATTATGTGTCTTGGAAATGTAAGGCAACATGTGTGTTAAATTGTTGCTTCAGTCTACAAAGGCGAAATCTCTCATTGAATAATGATGCAGGGACATAAAGTATATTTTTGTTTTAGTCACTTTTGAAAACGAAACTTTTAACAAAGCGTCTAATAATGAGCAACATCAATAAAAATGAAGAAACAGACTGTGAGACATAGAAACAATATAAAGGAAGATTAATATGAAGCCAAAGATATTGCCTGGAATATCAGACAGCCCTTGTGTCGCATCCAGGAGGAAATGTTACAGAGGAACAGGCTGTAATTGAAAACTGTCTGAGAGAACAACATGTGGATGCTAGTTTGTTTAAAGGCACTAAAAATAATGACACATCAAACTTGTGTTTTGGCCACTATCAATTTTAAAAGTGTGCTGACAAGTACGCCTATGACCTTGTTTAACAGTTAAACCCAAGAAAAATACTGCACCTTTCATTCAGATTCACTCTGACAGGTTTGGTTCTGGAATCGGTCCTTGTTTGGTCTAGTTCTGTGAGGAGTATGCTCTTAAATATGGTTTTGTTAGTTATGTTGTTTGATTTTGATCTTGTTCTGTTTTGAGCTGTCTCCCCAGCCAGTCCCACCAGGTGTACACTCACATTTTAGGTTCACCTTGCTCATATCGGCATCACCTTGCTCCATGATGCCAATCTCCTATTCCACCACATCCCAAAGGTTCTCTATTGGGTTGAGATCTGGTGACTGGAGGCCATTTGAGTCCAGAGAACTCAATGGCATGTTCAAGAAACCAGTCTGAGATGATTCCACTTTCATGACACAGTGCCTTATCCTGCTGGTAGTGGCCATCAGAAGATGGTACACTGTTGTCAGAAAGGGATGGACATGGTCCGCAACATTACTCAGGTAGGGTGTGGCATTGAAACCATAAAAGTTTTCTTTTTGTGGTTTCCTTTTTTTTTTTTTCTTGCAAATGTCCGTGTGCAGGTTTGGGGCTGCGATTGTTGTGGTGCTCCAGCACCAGGAGTGGATTAGTTACCGGAAGTCACACCTGGAATCACACCTAATATAAAAAGAACCAGGAAGAAGGCCCAAGGAGGCTCATTTGACATCCCCCACCTCTTCCAAAACCAGTTATATAGAGTTTAGAGTTGTAGGAGTGTACTGCCATTTATTTTTAATCATGTTTTCTCTTGTTTTTGTTATGTTAGTGAGGTAAGTTATTGTCTTTTGGTTTATGCTGTTTTACTAGGTAAGATTTGGGTTCTTATTAAGTAGGCCAATTTTTGTTTATTATTTTGGCCTTGGTCCAATCTGGAGTAAATACTCTAGCTATTAGAGCTTCAATCAAAATAAAATCTCTTAACCTTAAGTGTGCTGGATTTTGAGACTGGGGAGAGATGGGGCCCCCTTTTTTTGTTGCATCCTCTTTGTGCCGCTGGAAGGGGGGATTGGGGGCGTAACACAGGGTTGTGTCAGGAAGGGCATCTGGTATAAAAACCTCTGCCATACCACATGTGTGACTCCTGTGGGATATGTTGAAAGGTGAACAACAACCTCAATATAAGGTGATCTAGTTCAGCAGGCCAGCTTAAACGGTTTTATGAGCAGCATAAGGCCCTCGGGCCGTTGTCTGCCCACCCCTGGCCTAGGCTCTGCGGCCTCTTCGCTAGGATCCGAGGTCATCCTAAGCATGCAGGATGTTTCTGGCCCTGAGCCTAACCACCAAAGACTACTGACTATTTCATGCAAAAATTCCTGTTTTACTGTTAAATCTTTCAGTCCTATTGATTGTACTCTCTGCGTAGCTGGTGTGAAAAGGCATTAGCGTGTGTGTGTGTGTGTGTGTGTGGGTGTGTGTGTGTGTGTGTGTGTGTGTGTGTGTGGGTGGGTGCTGTTTTTTTTTTTTGTGGCAGTGGTGGTAGTGATGGGGGGGGGGGTCACAGTCACAGCCTGAATCCCAATAAGCTGTAAAAATAAAAATAAAGTTTTAAAATGTCATTTATGATAGTTGGAGGACTAGCAAGACTAGCTGCTATTTTCTGTTTTGGTCAGAGATCTTTTTAGACTATAGAGCCCCCAAAAAGAGCTGTGGTTCCGATTCTGTTATTTCTTTCAGGCTGTTTGGTCTGCTTTAGTCTTTGGTTCTCCCCTGGGAGCACAGTCTGTGAAGTCAAACTGAATTAGATGAAAGGGGGGGCGGGGGTCTTAGTAAAAAAAACAACCCATTAAACAAAATATAGTTAATAGTGATTTGCCTTTGTTTGCAAACAAATACATCTGCAACATGGAATAAAAACAATTTTGTGTAACAGCACTGTCCTGAGTTGACAGTTCTGCTGCCCTCATTTGTTATTTTTTTGCTTCAGAAGATTCTAATCCACAGATGGATGTCTTTTTTATAGGGGTGTAACTAGGGATGAACGATATGAGGAAAACTCACGATATGCGATATTAGAGATTAATATTGCGATAACGATATAATTTGTGGTACATAAACAAATAGAAAAATAACCAAAGACATCATTCCCATTTCATTGCAACAGTTTAAAAATTATACTCCAAATGACCCTGATCGACATAGGTGACAAACATCTAACATAATAGGCCTCCATCTGATTGGTAAACAATGGGAAGGCGTCCATCTGCTTGGTCAAATGGGATTTATTTGATTCGGTAAATGCTTCAAGCTTCCATAAGATTGTTTTAGGGTTTACGATTTATTGCGATATTTGTCGTCTTTTGCTATATGCATATTGCAGTGCTGGATTTCGCGATAATGATAAATTTGCGGTATATTGTTAAGGCCTAGGTGTAACGATTATTCAACGTAATCATTGAATCGATATGTATGGGTATACAATCCAACCAGATCAATCTGTCTGAGGGAAATTGGTAATGGAATCGAATCGACCTGTACCATTATGAAATTGTTTCAAAATGAAATAAATTGATTATATTTTGTCCACTGTGCGTCCCGGCGGACAACATGTATGTGATGCAGCAAAAAATGATCAAGCCATCATTCCTTGAGTTCCTGTGACCATA
Source organism: Oryzias latipes (assembly GCF_053564925.1). Lineage (NCBI taxonomy): Eukaryota > Metazoa > Chordata > Actinopteri > Beloniformes > Adrianichthyidae > Oryzias > Oryzias latipes. The sequence goes on from NC_136248.1 coordinate 5,210,585, forward strand.
CAGTGTGGTAGAATGTCTTAATAATGTTCTGTTTGTATTGTTTTGATGAGGAAAATCAACAGTGGGCTGAACTTTAAGAAACTAAAATATGAATGGATTTGCAATTAATTCTTGTTTACTGAATTGCTGTTGTTTTTTCTGTACACATATTTATTTTACACTTGGTCATCTTGCAAGAAATACAAGGAATCTGAAACTCTTCACCTGCACTGTTCATTACCCAAGTATTCATCTGAGTCACACTGGTTGACGTTTTGGCTGATGATGTGCTGATCGATTCTAGTCTGTGAATTAGATCATTCAAGATGAACCAATATCAATAATAAATTGTATCGTCAACCACAAATTAGGACATAAATTAAATCGTTGTTAAAAGGAATCAGTACACCTCAAAGTTTTTTGCCCTAGGTCTGTAGGATTACAGGCGAGAACTCCCAACACACTTTCATCTTTCCTTTGCATTTATCTTAGCTGTAGTTAACATGAGTTCTTTCAGTGACCATCAGCTAAAACTGGTATAAAACTCACTTCAGAGCTAAATGATGACTGCCACTTGACCTGGTTTGACCTTGTTCTTGTATATTTGCAGTTGTGAGTAAACTTTTTCTGACTGGAAAGAAATGCTGTTAGTTTGTACCCAGTTTTCCAGACATACAAAAAAATTCAATAAGACTCAAATGTCAAAAACTTGTCTTTGGGGGCTTTACACGCAAGCAAGGAGTGGACAGACAATGGTTACATTCAATCTGTACACACATTTGAAAATCACTTATACCATATTGGACATACACACACATACAGTTCAAGAGTTCAGCCTCTCCTCACAGCTGCATGTCTGCGGCCTTAGTGAAGTCAGAGCAGGGGTTGTTTTGAAGCTGCTGCGAGTGGGTGCCGACCAATGTCTGTCATTTAACAAAAACAAAGAATTTAGTGTCTAACAATTCTACAAACTCAAAGACTAAATACAACTATGTTAAACTATGTTAATACCAGTTAAAGAAAAACATCGTACACACTCAGGATGCCTACAAACTATGATGTGGTATGATAAAATCAAAGACTTTGAATAAATAAATAGAAAATAATGAGAATGGAAATGCCTTTTCTTAACAGCAGAAAACCTGAATCCTGGACTTTTTCTGCTTACAAACAGCAGCACAGAACCCATATGACCCTACACCTCAGTAAACAGATTTTCCAGATTACTCTGCGGTCTCTATTCATCAGAAAAGGACAAATATCTCTCTTCATAACTTGTCTACAAGCATTTTGGTGGCAGACAGCATTGGCTGTTTCAGTGGATTTGGGACTGAAACGTTAAACCAATACTTTTATTGTTTGTCAGACTCTGACAATAAACAGACATTGTAGTTTGAGCTTTGCTGCCACACAATAACTTCCCATTACAGACTAAGCAGACAATCCTGAAAATCTTCAAGCGGGACGACAGTTCATTGTCAGTAAGAAACAGTTTTATTGATCTCAGCAGAGTAACACTAAGCTTCATAACCACAACACCTGACACATGCGCATTTGGGTAATTAAACAAACTAGACTTCACCAAAATGGTTTTCTTCTTCTACCACGGAAACTGTTTTTAATGTTTTCTTGTGATAATGACATTGACTATCTCATTATCGCGAGAAGTAAGATGTAATCTGTTTTAAATCTTTATTTTATGTTTAGTGCAAGTCATAACCAACACTGTACAGTATAAACCAGTAACTATCAACAGAAACAAAAAACCTTAACCAATTATTTTTTATTCATTAGTAGAGCTAGGCTCCTTAAACAGCTTAATTCTGTCTCTTGCACCAGCCCCCCTTCCTTTATCTCTCAAATCCCCTGACACCAGGTCAAATGAAAGAACCCGGAGCCGACAGACGACTCTGCGTGGAACTCATGACATTACCAGAACCCAAAAAGCCCCCCAGCACAACTTAATCCACTACAATACTTTTTTTTGTTTTTCTACAATCTGCAGCTAAACAAAGCAGTTTTTCAGAAGAAATGTCAAACAACAGAAGAACTGATCGATTTATAATTGGTCGGTTTAATCGTGGTCCAACTTAGGCAGAGATTTTTTTGATGCTGTTGGTCATGAACAACGTTCAAATCAGTTATCGTCATTTGAGTAGAAGAATGGCCCAGCTGCAACTGCGCAGTTGACTGCAGGTCAGTGGTCCTGCGGTTGTTGTCACTTTCATCAGTGATCAGATGAAGGGATCAGGCCGTCTACATGGTTACAGAATTATGCATGAGAGGTGCAGGATGGATTCTGCTTGTCATTTAGGACTTAGTCTTTCATCATAAGAAACAAATACTGGTATGTTCATTTTTGATAACAAAATGATCTCGTTATCATGGGAAAACGGACAAAAATAAATAAACGTAAGGGTAGGGTGTTTTTGCCTTCCGCACCAAACTTAGGAGTGTAATTTAATTGTAACCGAATTCCAGTTGTTCACTTAAAGTGATATCATTTCGCCAGTCTTTTTGCAGTTGGGGACAATGTGGGGTTTTGTCTCCTGGCAAAAAACTCAGTGAGTGCTTAGCTTTAGCAGTATAAATGTCAAAGGGTCTTTTCAGACTGTAAACATTTAGTTCGCTTAAAGTGAACCTGAGTTCTGTCAGACAACTCTTGCAGTAAGAAATATTTATTTCCACATACTTAATATTCACATTCTTTAAGTTGGCATTCACAACTTTCGTTTTGGCATAAGGCTCCGTTCAATTCCATAATATAATTTTCCATAAAACTTTTGGGTAACAAAAACCCCCCTTAACGGAGCCCAAAGATGGAAGCCGGGGAGGAGGGAAGGGGGACGAATGAGCGCTGAAGGTAAGAAAGAGAATGAACAACTGCGCACCTGGCTTAAATAGGACGCTGAGCAGGTGAGTTAATTAAGTGAACCGCCCTATGAGTAACCTGTAAAACACTGCCGAGTGTGCCTTCCAGAAATTGCGACGGGTCGCTTATTTAGTTTCCCCAAATAATCCGGGACAGATTTTCAGTCTGAATACACCCAGACAGACCCTGAACCAGGACCAGGAACAACTCTCGGATCTATCTTTGTAGGTGATCTCGGTTTGTTTCCAATCAGACTGAGCTTCGGTTCACTCTGAGTTTACTCAGTCTGAATACAATCCGCTCTCGGAGCGAATCAACGGGACCAGAGCGGCCACCATAGCCGGTGGTTACGTGATTTAAACAGAGTAGGAATGTAGCAAAAGATGAGTCGCGGACAATATAAAGCAATGATTGTCATGTCATCAAAGGTTAAAGGGTTTAACTGCTTATTTGTTAGAACGTTTATTTGACACCACTAAAACGTTTCGTACATGTTTTTTCTCTTGTTACGCGGTACGCGACTGACAGGCGCTGCTGTAATGTCATCCTAAAAGGAACTTTGTAGTTCCTTAAAAAAATTCTCTTAAAACAATGCCATAAGACAACAACGATGACACACAGTAGCTCACTAAAATGTGATCAGGTGAATTCTGACTCATTTAAACAGCTTTTAACGTGACCCTTTGACCACCAGACAAAAAAAGACAGTAAAAAGTGTTGATACTTTCTGATGTTGATACAGATGTTTGAAAATTTTCAGTGAAATATAGAGTTTGAATGAGCGCAGTACTGCCATAATTTCTGCCTCTGGTTTCTTTGCCCCACCCTTATAATTCCTGGCTAGCCCTTGTGCTATCCTAGGCACTTTAACGTTGGGAGTTGGGTCATTTAGACCCACTAGACAGTGCTCTGAACCTTTTTTCTTCAATGATTTGTGATCATCACTGGTGTGCACGGATTACATGAAATCTTTCCACCTTTATCCAACTTTGTCATGGTAGGGAGAACACCTCAATGGAAGGGTAGGGTCATCTAAGATAGCACAAGGGCTAGATAGATAGATAGATAGATAGATAGATAGATAGATAGATAGATAGATAGATAGATAGATAGATAGATAGATAGATAGATAGATAGATAGATAGATAGATAGATAGATAGATAGATAGATAGATAGATAGATAGATAGATAGATAGATAGATAGATAGATAGATAGATAGAGCTTTATTGTCATTGTACAATCACACTTGGTACAACAGTACAACGAAATTGCAAATTGTAGCTGATGGCTAATGACTGAAGAGATCTTTAGTCATATGGTTTTGTTTAAAGCTCAAGTCAGAAAAAGAAGAAATTTCCTTTGACTGCAGTCTGAATACAGACCAAACGCAAGGTTCAGGACTCAATCTGTACCAAATGAAGCGGACTGGGTCCAGACCAATGGATTTTCCCAGATCAAAGAAATCATTTTTACTTTTACACTTTCAAGCATACACTGAACCTTGAGATGAGCAGATAAATACCTTCCTTAAAGCATGCTTTTCTTTAAAAATTTTACGGCTAATCTTTGACTGCATGCTGTTATTTATACTTCTGGAAAGATTTCTTTTCATTTCACTTTGGATTCAGATTTTAATCAAAGTTTTTTTGTGCTTCATAATCTTAATTTGGCTCAACATGTTCCTTTAGGACCACAACTGTAGAAAAGATGTAGCTGATGAGTATGAAGGACCTGAAACTCTAGCTGATGAGGCTTGACAGTTTCATTTGTGCTCATGCTTTCTGATTATCATAAATAACTGCTATAAGTGGCTTCTTCTCTTTCTCTCTGCTCTTTCTCTTCTGTGCTCAGCTTTTTTTTCCTCAACCCCTGTGGTTACAGAGGCTGCCTCAAATGCAATTCCATCATTAAAGCAATTATCATAAGTCCCAGTTTAATATCACTTACCAAAACAACCTGAAGTCTTCTCCTCACATTAGGACTGAATGTGCTGATGTGTTGCTGACAAAAGGCTGTTTCAGCCCTCTGCCTGAACTCAGCACCCTTAAAATCCCACGTCTTCTGTTGCTGATCGTGAAAACAGACTCTGGGCCTTTTGATGTGCAAAGATCCACGCTGCATTTGACAATGGAGCAATCAGTGGGGGGACTTTCCCATTTTTCACCACAGAGCCAACACTTTCAGAATTTGGATCTTTGTGACAGTCAGTGAAAACGGCGGCAGCAGAACTGTTGTCTTCGTCAAACAGTTTCATTGGTTTAACTCAAACCAACTCATTAATATTGACGTCCACGTCTAATTCAGACCATGGACCAGCACGAGGAAGCGGCCATTTTGGGAAAGGGTGGTTGGTGATTTTACAGAGGAACAGTGGTTTTATAAATGCAAGTTTTTTTTCGAAATTGTCGTGTTTCCATTAGGCAAATGTATTTTTTGAAAATCCAATTTGCGCAGTTTCATAATCAAAGGAAACTCAGCTCTTCTCTGTGACATTACATTAGGAAGAGGAGAGGGGACTCTTCCTTCAGCTTAACCAGTGTGAGGATTAAGTTTTTTTTCTCTTTTTGTTTTTACAGTCTGCTCTTGTGAACTCTGGGAATGTTTTAAGCTTTTCTATGCTGAAACACACAAACAGTGTACTAACAAACCTTTATGAATTAGTTATGAAGAATTACATGATCGTTATGGTGGCAATACGCCAACAGATTTAGCAGTAGTTTGGGAAGCAAGGACACAGAATCAAATCTCCATCTGTTATTGACCCTGGAAATGGGTCAAAAACACATTTAAACATGCTTATCAGAATATAGCTTAATTCAGAACATATTCTTTTTACTGTATGTGTGAATCTTTTTAAGCTTGATGTGTCAAAAAAAGACTGACTAGCACTAAAAAAACTCAGTGTCTGTCTCATACATCCGTTATCGAGCTGTTCTGATGCTGTAGAAACACATGAAGAGGACGTTGCTGGTAAAACGTCAAAATCAATGACGATTTTTCAAATCTGCCAATTACCCAAGACTCACAGATTCTAATCGTGATATCGTTTTCAGAAAAACTGAGAACGAGTATCTGCTCAGACCAACCTATTTCTTTCTGTTTAATGGGAGGATCAATTATTGATTGACTTTCAACAAATGTTAAGAAATCCATCAAACTGTGCAATGATTGACCTTGGCAGGTGACGCATTGTCTTTCTGGATTTACCCATAAGCAGTCCTGTATGAAAGCTTAGATTGCAGCTCAGACTGTTAGAAAATAAAAACTGTCCCCTTTATTCTTCCCTTTACTCAGATCACGGAGTAATTTTTGCATGAGATAAACATCTATTTTTCCCATGAGAGCAGTTCCTGTGTTTGACTTATATTCAGATCTTGTATTTATTGCACAGATTGATTTATGTTGTTGTTTACTTAACATTATAGAAGATAAAGTGAACGCATTAATCCTTGAACCCTTTTTAAAAACAAAATGCAAAAAATGGGTCAACTGTTCTTTACTTACTTCCTTTACTTTACAGACTGATGTAAAGCAGAGACTGTAAATAATATGTAATGTTTTGTTTTTTTTATGAAAGGAGGGGTCTTTCTTTTGCAGTCAGTTCCGATGGGAGCTTGCATTGCAAATAAGAACACGGAAAAGTCAGTTACAGATAATAGATCAGCTGTGTTTGCACAGCAGCAGCAGGCCTCAAGTGAACGTGTCCCAGTGTCCAGCCACTGCACTAAAGCCAGAGAAAACCAAAGAGAAGCAGCTTTTCTGCTGACAGAAACTATAGTTGCCGATCAAATTTTCTTTAAATCATGACCTCAATTAATTGACAGAAATACAATTGTTCCAGATTTTTACCTTAACCAGCATTAAAAAATAATTCATTTCACAACATTAAGATTTTCACTGAAAGATTCCAATTTTCTGCTGCTTTGTGGGATCATATTTGGGCCAAGATGGCAGTCTATGTCTTAATTCTGGACAGTTTCTTTGTATAAAAACATACATTCAACTTTGTTTTTGAAAACTTTTTTACCTGAGGATGCACTGAACCAGGTTAGAGTTCTGACAAGTCCCAGGCGAGAGTCTGATTTTGTTCACGGATGCAGAACAAGCAAACCGGGATTTAGACTAACGATGGGACCACCTGAACCAGCAACGCCTGGTGTCTCTCTGACTGATTCCTGCTCCTTAAACAATGGGATGGATGCTGCGGATTGTTCATGGCACGGTGAGCTGTTGTATTCTGATCACAGAAGCATGGTTAAATGAAAATATTTTAAAGAGAGCCGTCAAGTTGGATTTTTAGACCAGACAGTTTTCGACCGGACTGTGAAAGTCGAAATAATACTGATCGCTTTAACATAGAAAAAGCAAGACCTTAGACAAGGTTTCCACAAAACGTGATATCAGGCACATCCTTTTTCTAACCTTTAATCTCCAGAAATGGATCAAACTATTTAATCAAATTGCTCTTAAATAAACATGTTCTTAAATAAATAAAAATGTAAAACTGGAACAATTGTTGCGCAAGTGTGTCACTGTTATTTTTGAATCACAATAAAAAAAATCTCAAAGGTAGTAATACAACTTTCACACCTATATGCTAGTATGCAACTCATTCATCAGTGCTGATCTTTTTGAATTATTTCCAGATGATTTCTATCTCATGACATCAATTGCTATTTGTTCCTTATGGCTAAATACATAACTGATGCAAGTCTAGCTCAAACCTCTTCCTATTTTTCATTTAAATGAGGGTTTGATATTGACTACCAACAACACAGTTTTTTATTGGTAAGGTGGGGGCTAAGGGACAATGAAAGAATATGACAATTTGCTTTTTTAACCATTAAAGTTATTCATCAACCATTACACAAAAATGTGATTTGAGGAAAAACCAGCTTCAGTCTAGTTAAATAATTTAAACACACAAGATAAACCTCACTGATTTACTTATTTAAACAGATATTATAATCTTAGGGCTATGTACTTCAAAATGACCAAAAATGCACAATAATACCAACAACTTCAAGCTTTTTTTTAATAAATAAAAAACACTTAATGTGATTTAAATTTTATTTAATTGTCAAAACATTAAGCACTACAAATGTATGTCACATCAAAGTTACTTTTACCAAAGCAAATTCCTACTGCTTTTATTTTGGTAAATGAAAAATTGTTTTTTCAATCCTCAACATTCTCTGGTTTCCCCCACAAAGTATTCTGACAAAGCTAAAACCCCCAGGAGCAATGTGAGGTTCTTCCCCAAGGACACTTTGACACATGGGTGGACAAGGCAGGAACCAAACTTACAGTTTTCCAATCAAAGGTCGACCGCTCTACCTCTGCACCATGGAGCCACCACCACTTCAGTGTCCAGTGTCCAGTATTAGATTAAAACTACCTCTAGAGGAACGTCTATACACATCCGTGAGTTAGCATTAAATAATTGTCCTGTCAGAGTTCAAACATCAAACCTCTTCTTACAAAATGTGAAAACATAAAATGATAGCTGGAGGAAACAGCTAATCAACGTTTAAAAATAGACCCGTGCGGTCAGCTCTGTTTTGAACATCCCATAAATCACCTTGTCTATACAAGGCCGTTACACAGAGCTTTAAACCAAGCAGCAATCAGCCTTCAGCTCATTATCACTGAGAAGATAAATCAGCAGAGTGACCATTGCATAATGAAGACTGTTTCACGGCCACTTTGGTCAGGGACTAATGAGCAGCAGACGCTCAGCCTGATTTTTTTCCATACCTACACTAAATTCTACTCTGTCCTCACATTGTTATACATATACAATATTTGGATTAATTAAGTAATAATGCATTAAGAAATAAGTCAAAACAGAAAAACATAATAGCCCAGGAAGACAGTTGGCATCACGATGTTAATCTTTATCTGTTTGGAAAAAATCATATCTTGACTTCCTATCTCGGTTCTCTCCGGTCATCAGGTTCAGGCTTTTCAGCTGTTCTCAGAGCCTGATCCATCTCTGCTGTGGGGCTTTCAGTTGCTATCCTGCTGACCACAGTTGGCAGATCTTTGTACATTTGAACTCTGAAACCAACACTTTCTATTAAAAAAAAAAACACTCCATTGAAAATCCTGTTTTTGGTTTTTTTAACATGTTCTTGTGGATTTTTCTTCTTGTGAAAAAAGACAATTAATATTTAAAACTGTTTCTGAGTGCTCCTTTATTTAAATCGTTGTGAATCAGAAGCTGATGAAAAAATGCCATTGGAAAAAGGTTGTATTTGTGACTCAGAAAATACGCTGGGCGACTTTCTTTTCCTCTTCTAAACTTTCTGAATCAAAACTGTACTCTGCAAAGACTAGGATCTAGAAAACAACAAAGGTTTTTTGATTTTGGTTAAAAGTAGCAAAATGATAAAACCGACTAATTACAGTATAATTACAGCGCATTGTCAATGAATGGCCTTTTTTCAAATGTATGTCATAAGGCATACTGAACTACAATTAAGCGTTACAAAAGATTCAGAGACAATTCTGTTAGCTTTATTAACTGTGTTCACTGTACAGTCATGGCCAAAAATTTTGAGAATGACACAAATATTAGTTACCGCAAGTTGCTATTATAGACACTTAAGCAGCAACTTTCCACATTTCCAATATTTATGTACCGGTAAGTCTCCAAACCTTTGGCCACGACTGTAATTCTAGAGCCACTTTAGAAGTGTTAGACACTTTAGTGCATTCACAATATCTGTGACTCCCAACTTTGTTTGCATCCCAAAAGAACAGACTGATACTGCTAAAATAAACGTTGTGTGTCTATGCCAACTCCCAGCCGATGAAAAAAACATGAGAAAAAAAATCTCACATCGCTACATGTTGGCCGCATTGGAGTATTCACAATTTACCCAATCAAACATTTAAACAGAGTGCCGTGTACCTTTCAAAATTGCTTAAAAAACAGAATTAATCCATAAATTAGGCACTCCAGATTTTCAGGAATGTTGTAGTTTTCTGAGGAAAAAAAAGGCTTTTAAATGTGCCTTATAGTCCTGAAAATACAGTAAAAGACCACTGGGGACACTTTTAAACTACCCCAGAAGATGATTGGAGTCACGTTTTGACAAGAAATCCACTTAGAAATGTTACACTTTACGCTTAATTTGGATGTGAGTTGACATCAACGTGTTAAAGAGAGTTGTATTGGATATTTTATTGTATTTAAAAATTGAAATTGAAAGTTGGTTCAATTATGCTTGGTGGTGCGCTGAAGGGATTTTTGCTGTGAACTGGCAACAGATGCTGTACATGTGAAGGTTCCAACATTTGCACGCCTCGTGCATATTTGTGTGGGTCCCTTTGAGCATCTTTGGAAGCTAGTTTTCTTTCTACCCTGTTGAGCACGTTGAGTTTGTGCGCAATAATTGGTGGTAGGTGTATAAATAAAACTGCCATTGTGACCACGGCTGTGTCATAATGTATTCTGTATGCACTGTCTGCAGACCTTTCATGATTAATTACATTCAATATCATTTCATTAGTTACACATCAGCTGCAACAACACATCATTTATCTGCAGATAGCTGTGAGCCATTCTTAGCCATCAAGACAAGAAAGGAACGGCACGCTCACTTTATCATAAGCACGTCTAAACATGAACTGCACGTGCACAGAAACTATTTCTTCGTGGTTTCATTTGGTTCTGTACTCTCCCCCACCGCCACCACCATTGCACTCTTCGTGTCTCACTATTATGTTGGTGAACTGGAGCTGAAGAGAAAGCGCAGAGCTGAGCTGCACATGCAGCCGTTGCTCCATCGAATCGTAGTCATGGAGAGAACAGCGGGAATCACGGCACCAATGCTACTGTCACACGTGTACACTATTTCAAGATCCACGCATCATTATGGAGCTGATTTACACTCAACTCGATGCAGACTGACACCATCACAGGTGTGAGGTCACCTCCATCAATTATCTTCTTGACTGGCTAATGAACAGGCCTTATGTAAATCCATATGTGCACAGCAACACAAAACACTGGGCTGTTACAAACCTGAGAGGTAAAAGAATCTGCTCTGAGTATTTATTGGAAGAAAAATCCAGTGTGTGACCCAAGTCCACAGGGCAGATCCACATCTGCAGCTTCATCTAAGTAAAGTAATGAAAGCCATTAAATAATTTTAATCAAAGTATTATTAAGTACACATCCCGACACAGGCATAATTATCATTATGCTGCTTAACGGCTGCTCCTGGTTCACCAGGATTTGAGTAAAGAAATACAGTTATATGTCCTCCATCCTGAAAAAAATGCTACATAAACATGAGCAACAGGCAAAAACAGATAGCTGTAAACAAAGTTCCCAGCATTTAGTTCAGTTGTCAACAAATTCAAGCATCTTCATTCAGTTTTTGTTTTACTTTAATAAATCCACAGGAGATCATTTGGCACTTGTACCGCTGATGAAAGTCTCCCTGAGTCCTTCTAATAATTTAAAGTTTATTTCAAATGTTTTGTATTGATGCACCAACATTCCTAAAGCTTTAGTATGTTCAAACAAACAAGCCTCTCTAATAAAATCAAGTGACAGTGTAGACGTTTGTACCACATTTGACTGTTAAGCAGAAACTGTAAGCAAACTCATGTCTGCCAAAGCCGAGCAAAGAAACTGTGATGATGACCAATGAGAAGAAATGCTTCTGTTGGACCTGACGCCTTCCTCTGCGGCTGACGGCCAAAGTTTGTACGTCAACACATCATGGTGTATGAAAACACACAAACAACACATGAAATGTGAAATGGAGGAGTATCAATGTTATTGTGATATTGTCATCTGAAAGAATGACTATACAGCAGAAGGAGCAATTTCATGACAGACATTTAGTTTTCCGGGAGAAAGGCAGCTGTCAATAACAGACAAAAATAAATGGGATGAGAATAAATGTATGATGTCTGCACAATTATTAGGCAAAATGTATTTTTGAGGATTAATTTTATCATTGTCAAACTAAATTGACTTCATTTTTCTGGAGCCAGAAGTAGGGCGACATCACACTTACTCATTCCAGTTCTCTTGAACAGTCAATGGTGTAAAGTTAAACCAGGTTAAACTTCGAACAATCAGGGACTCAGCATTGGTAAAGACGTATGGATATCCCCCTTCATTGACGAAGTGCCAAATGTCTGATAATTAAACATGGAAAAGAAATCAATTATTGCGGTTTTTGCCCAGCAGGATTTCTATGAAACCAAATCCATCATATATCGGCATAGAGCTGTGAAAGAAAAAGCCTGGAGCAAAATTTACTAGATTTGCACGGCTATGACATTTCACACCAAGCCTCTTTTAATTTTATCTGGAGGGCATGTAATGGGTAACTACAGTCCAGTGTGAACTGCTAAGAGCTAACATGCGTTTAAGAATGTGAACATAACATAAGAGTTAAGGGGAGGAAGTCAGTTATCCCAGACGAACTAGGAGAAGAACGGCAGCTCCTCCACATTTAGAGGAACCATTTGAAATGGATTGAGAATCACTTTTTTTTCACTTGTCCTGTCCAGCAGCTGAGCAAACAGATGAGAGCTAAAGGCCTCTTGTGTTAGATATATTTTACTTTTAAAACAGAGGGTTATTAATCTTCTGACACTCCAGATGTATATTTGAATAAACCCCTTTTGTAATTAAGACTCAACTTTATTCATGTTAATTACATCTGTGACAGTTTTTTGTTGGACCGGAGGGAAAAGAAAAGGAGGGAAGAAGAGAGAGGGGGTAGGAGGGGATTACAGAAGGGGACGGGGGGTTAAAATGATAAAGCATCATAAAGCAACAAGCTGCTAGATTTTTATAATCATTACAGTCAGGTTTATAAGTAATACAAATCTAGAGGGGGCAGGGCCTGTCCACACACATTCAAATGTTATAAATATATTTATTGGCTCCAAAAATGTTCACATACAAACAAATAAGCATGGACATAATAAAAATAATGTTCACACATGCATACTTATGCATTCAGACCAACACATGTAAAACATTTCATTCAGTCACGCAAACTATTTGTGCAAATGTGAGCTAACACCTGTGCTTGAGTGGGTGTTTATGTTCTTCTGAGGTGGATGTTGGAATTTAAAAACAAGGAGGGAGAGTGCCCAGTCATCCCCACACCAAGGCCCCCGCCGCAGCGGCAGCAAAGCCCCCTCCAACACCCACATGGTAGCAGATAGAGAGAAAAAACATCAGCCCCCGGGGCCAGGGCCAGCATGATTGCCACAGGGGCCCCAATGCCAGAGAGCAGGGAGGCATAGGGGGACAGAGAGCGCACGCTCCAGCCCAACCAGAAGGGCAACCCCCCCCCCGCCGTGCCTTGAGGGCCCAACGCAGGGCCCCGCCCCAGGGGAGCATCCCCGGCCAAAGACCAGCAGCACACCACCCAGGAGTTCTGAGCATCCCCCCAACCCAACCCCAGGTACGAACTAGGGCCCCAACCAAGGGAGACCCGCCCCATTGAGCATCACTTTTGGATACCCCACATTATCACCCCTGGGAAAGAAGGTGGATCTGTGGAAGACCCATTGACAGTAAATGAGAACTGGACTAAACAACCCCTTCCTCCTCGCATTAGGAAGTACCTAATGGTCCCAAAAAGCCAGAATTCCATACACTTCAATTGAGAAATAAACAGCTATTATTATTATATATGCCAGAATAACCATTCTTGCTCTACTACCTTTTAATAACATGTTGTTGCTAATCCTATTTTTGTAGCGCAAGTTACTCAAGTTATAAACTGACCAATCAGATGCCTCAATAAAAGTAAGGGGGCTTGCGTCGAACGGTCGAAGCGTTTGACAAATTCTCCAGACCCAACTCTCAGTGGAGGGGGTGTGGCCTTCTAACATGCTCACTTCTGATTGGAGAAAATGCTTGCCCAAGAAATGTAGACAGACTAATAACGGATTATTGAGAACGTCTGGCTCCACCATGACGACTGATATATCTTGGAAAAATGGCGACTGAATTGACTTCATTTGGTTGGAACCGGCAGCAAGGCATTTTCTACGGGTGGTGTCAGACACTATACGTGCAGTTATACAATTTAATACAGTCAATGGGAAGACCCGGAAGACACTGGAGGGACTAAGTCTCTCAGCGCGCCTATAGGAGGGCATTGGGATTCCTCTAGCGTAACTGGAGGAAGTCTGTGGAGAGGGAGGTCTGGGCATCTCCACTGGGACTGTTGTCCTCAGATAATCAGAAGATTGACAGATGGATGATATACTGGACATAAAATCATGATTAATAGAAGAAAGAACCAAGATCATGATTCATGCTGTGTTTTAGAATGTTGCCACTGACATTCAATGACATTTCACCCCAAGTATTTCCCTTTTTTTTTAGAAAAAGAGCCATTTCATTTCACCTGTTCCTGTCCTCTTTGCATTGACAATAAAGGCAATTCATTCATTTATCAAGGTCAATGTTCTCTTCTCTGATAAAAGATGTTGATGCTTTATTAAGACAAAAGCATAGACATTGTCGTTTTGTCCTGCAGCGTTATTTGAAAAATTTCTTTTCAATGTTTTTTCTCTTTGATTTTTATCAAATGAACCTAAGAACAGCTGCTGGAGCATACTCCAGCTGGAGCAAACCACTCCATAGTCTTCATGCTGTGTGGCTCAACAGACCGCTGACCTGTTCTCTGAGGGCTTTTATGTTTGTTTCTACTAAGCAGCCCATTTACTGGTTGCCCCCTCAGTTCTTTGTAATGTCAAACCTGCCTCCTCTGAAAAACATTTGCAGATTGCAAAAATCCACAAAATGGAAAGCTTTTGAAAATTAATGTTCTTTTAAAGTTTTTGAAGTTTTCTTTATTCTTTAAAACTTCAAATTTTTAATCGTTTTTAACATTAACCAACATTAAACAAAAAAGACTTGACTAAGGCTGTGCATTATTACTTTTTAACGCACGCCGTCTTTTTCGATTTGGTTCGCTTTTGTCACAAAAAGCAGACTATTTCTTACGTCGTGCACCACACCACCGCTGCAGTCAAGATTCGGCGATAAATATATGCTGATCTTTCCGATGGCTTGAATAAAGCATCAGTTCAGAGAGAAAGTTCACCTCTTACCGCTTGTTTTTATCCAAATGATGAAGCAAAAGGTTGTTTTAAAGAAGCCGGCGCAGTGATATAAAACATTTAAGCTAGGTGACCGGAACTTCTTTTTTCACCGCGCGGTTATCACTGTGGTATATCACTTTTTAATGCACACCCGCAGCCAATCAGAATCGAGTGTTCACCATAGTATAATATTGGATAAACTACAAGGAAATGCACAAAAAGAACAGCATTTAGGACAATAACCTGATTAAAGAACTGAGTTTAGAGTTTTGTTTTACTATAAATGACTGTATTCTCTTAGCAGCACCTGAAATCCCCATAAGCCGATGTTAAAAGTGTTCAATGTAGAAACAAAACTTACAGCACCGACAGTGTCTGGAAAGGACAAGTGATGTGAAGGCAGCAGTGAAAAAATAGGATTCCCATGATAAAGTTTGAGTTTCAAACTAAACACAGATTACCACCTCATCAGGTTCTGATTAAGGAAAGTAATACAACTCTTCACACTGACCTCTGCCGACACTGCTGGAGTAGAAAAACGCACGCACACACACACCTTTTCCCTGCTCCAATTTATCCGTGAAGCTTTTGTTCATGGGAAAGGAACAACCACCTTAATTAGCTTTGTTTATCCAAACTGAAACTGAACATTGAAACATCAACTGATGAAAGCTGCACCAAAGAGAAACAGACATAGTAGACTTCACCTCGCATTTGTAGCAGCATACTGCTGCAGAAATACACATCTGGACATATAGACACAATAAATCTTAAGAGGCTAAAAAGTTCATTTGTTCATGCTTGGTAATACAATTAACTGTGGGCTGAGGGGGAAAAAAAAACATCAGTCATGAATTTATAACAGATAAGAATAAAAACAGTCAGGTACACCCTGACATCGAGGGTTGTTTTCTGTCCCTACCTTTTGTTCCAGCCTGGAAACTAACATCTGTAGATATCTGCAGGGTTTTTTTGTACAAAATTTTTGTGTGACACTGAAAACAAACATGTTTGTGGTTTGTGTGCATTGAATAACTGGGCTGTAGTGACTCAAATCAAAGACGTCTAGAGAGTTGGTGATGGAAACTCTACTTTCTTTTTTTTTTACACAAACTCAAATTTGGAAAAAGTAGAAGTGATTCACCTAAATGGGCAGGAAAAAACAGAAACATGCAGGAGATCTGACAGAAAGCAATGAAGCCAAGGGGGCAAATATGCTCAGGACAAAAACAGGAACACCTGCATGATCAGATAGTTTGAACCTACAGTGGCAAAGAACAGAAACAGCAAGCTCAACATGAAATCCTAAACTAACAAAAAAGCTAAATTAAAAAAGCTAAACTGAAAGCAAAGTCATGATCTTATCAGCAAATGACATCCTAATGGTCTTGGAGAGTTTGGTCAAAGCTTAAAAAACTCAAATACGGATTCATTCCAAAACTCTTTCGGCTGGTGGTTCATAGTAAAACTGCAGGAAAATACAGTGAGTTTTCACATTCCCTCTGATGCTGCTAGTTTATATACTACATATACTACAGACATTTTTACATTTTTGATATCTGGACTGATATCAGCATTTTTGCCTCGTCTTGTCTAGATGATGACTTTTGCGTATATTGTTACTTAAATGAATGACTTCAGACCCCTTCAGAGAGCATTTTTCAGAACAGCAACCAGATCATAGCAGACAGCGTTTTATGAAAATGATGCTGCAGCCCAAGGTATAGTAGCATGCAACCATGTGGGGGGTCAACACGTACGGGTGCCGTGGGTTTCTGGGTTGTCCAGCCTGTGGACGGCTGTAGAGAGGAGCAGTCAGCTCACTTGAGGTTTGTTGAAACTGTAAGGTACGATTGTTGGGCATGCGGTAAGTGTATTTGTAAGGCTAATGTAAGTTGCTCGCACTAATGATGAATGGGTAATGCTGGCATATGGTGCCCATATGCACAACTCTTGGTAAAGTATTAGTCACCACTGGCCCTTATGGGTGGATACAGGCTGTCTGAGGGAGAAAAATGGGGAAACCTGTATGTACTTATCACATAAACTAAACTTCCAGGCCCCTTGCAAAGTTAACATTATTGAAAAAAAGGATCTGATGCGCCTGTGTCTCACCTATTTCACCAATACTTACCCTTGCATTTTTGAAGTGTTCACTACGATCTGTTATCTGCAGCATGCTCGTAGAAAACATGTGCATGTACATTTTTGCTCCACAGGCTCACGGAGCGGAGTACAACCTTGCTGCTGTAGATACGCACGCCGATCGGCCGTTTCCACCCGAGAGGGGAGTTGTGACGAAGGCTATAGGTGTGTTTAACACCTACAGGTATGTATCTGTTCTGTGCAAACATGTGTGTTATCCAGATATTTATGTGCAAACTGCATCTGTGTGTTCAATGCATGTGTGTGTGTGTTCACGTTGGCGTGGTGCTATATCAGCACGTTCCCATGTGCTCCCGTTGCCTATCATGGTCACCCACAGCTTGCCTGAGGATCAGTACCATCTGGCCGGGTGACAGCTTAACGGGCTCTGTTGTCATTTCACAGCTTCCTCTCTGGGAGGAGCGCAGGTGTGCGCTTAGCTCCATACCTCCAGCTAAGAGACATCTATTTCCACAGTTCCTGCTTGGCATCATCATTACAACATGAGACAAAGTGAGGGAAAGACAGCAGAAAAGGGTGGACTGCGCCTCCATGGGTCTTATTGTGTCTCTATAAATGCCTGTCTGGCTGTCTTGGACCACACATGCTTTGACTCCTGCATGGTGAGGAACAAATGACAGCAAGCAGTGGTGAAAAAGACAGTACACTTCCTAAAATTCATAACTTTGGAATCGTGAAGATGGCAGAAAAAAACCTGCTGCCTCAAAATGTGAGGAGTCTTCCTCTGCCCTGAAATCTGGAGCTGTTTCAGTACCAATTAGAACCGACTGAACTCTGGAGGAGGCTTCAGGCCCTCAGAGCTTCAGACCATCCTCCAAAATGATTGGAGTAGTTTGGGGACTAGCCCCTCCTGTTTCAATATGGCTTCACACCAGAGCACAAAGAAGCTCCATGAAGCCATGCTTGATCCAGTTTGATCTGGAAGAACAGAACTGGTTTGAGTCCTGAACTCATCCACAAATTGAGAGAAGACTGAGAGACAGATCTTTTGTGCAAGATCTGCAGTCCTTTTATGGAGCCAAAAAGGCACATTTTAAATCTGTCTTTGTTTCTTCTCAACTCAAAGTGACCCCCAAAATCCTACCCTGGTGTGGTCCAGTATGTTAGACCACACCAGAACCAAGAAGGTGTCACCTGTGAGACTCATGGTCAGAAACTGTGACAAACCAGACATGAGGTGTAAAAACCCAACAGGCCAAAAAAAAGAGTACAAGGCTGTGCATGTGTTTCTGTGTGTGTTTCAAATCTGCCTCATCCTGCAGACTCACAGCTGCTCTGTCATGATTGAACATTTGAAGTAGTGGGATCAGTTTGGATTACTTCAAGGAGAGAGTAAAGAGCATGAAGGCTGCAGGTGAGCAGACCTGAACTTGGGGACATGATGGTCACAAATATTGGGGAAAAACTTGAACCTGGATCAGACTGACTTCTATGTCTGCGTATGCACAGCTTTGAAATATGAGATTAGTTTCACCCCTTTATCACCGGAAATGCCGCCGGCAACACCTTCATAACATGCGCTCTTTGACATATCGTAACTCTTTGACCGTTCATGCGATCAATGGGGAATCAGCTGATCTACTGTCAGCACACGGCTGCTTATCTCTTCTTCAGAATCGCTGGAATTACGCTAAATGCGTAATTGGTTGAAGAGTTACGGTAGTCGAAAGAAAGAAAGCTCCACTGTTAAAGGATTCATCTCTGTTTTGTCTCTGACCACACAGTGGTCACATTCCCAAGTGCATGGAAATTCCTTTTACTGTTTGAAATATCAATTCTATGAGGGAATTCATAATCTGTGTTAACTAGGACAACATAAACACTAAATAAAGGCGATCTGCTGTTCAGTCTGTTTTCCTTTGTTAAAGCTCTCCTGTTGTCGTCCATACAGCAGGAAATCAAATCGCAAAATCTGATCAAGACATGAAAACATTTTCCAAAAGAAGATGGTGGCAGCATCATCGTTCTCTTGAGCAACTCTCAGATGTTTCACCGTTCATGCTGCACCCCTTCCTCCTCTGGTCCTCCTCTCAGACTTCCCCCGGAGGCTCAGGGATTCAAACAAAGACAACAGCGTTGCGGAACGGACTCTTTATTGAACACAGTGAAGCGTGAGAAAGATGGAGAGGATTCACTGCATGAAAAGGGCTTCTGCAAGGATGGTCAGTCTCATAAACAGCCCCCTATCCTGTTGAGAGAATTCCTAAAGCACTGAAGCTTTTATGGCTTCAGCTCTTTTATAAATACTGTATTCTTATGCACAATCATAAGAAAACCCCTGTTTCTATTTCACGCACTGTAATAATGTGATTTCCTGATGTTTTAGAGCATCACTCTTAAATTATGTGCAGCTGTTTTATGAGTCCACCACATCTGCCTGGTGACAAAGTCTTTGCAAAGAAAGCGAATTGTACATTTAAAAGAGAGAAAGACATCCTAAAACAAATTTCACCAAGCCCCAACCTTCTGCTGTAGATTTGGAAACAACCAGAAAGCATCAATGAGTGTAGTTCCTTAAAAAACACAAGGGGGTTCTGAATGAGACGGAAGCATAATTCCTCAATAACTTTCATGATAAAAGATGTGATTTTACAACAAATAAACATTTCAGTCAGACAACTCATACAGTAGAAAAAGCTTTATTTTCCATATTAATTTCTTTTAGTTTGGCATAAGGCTCCGTTCAGATCTAATAAAACAGGGGTGTCAAACTCATTTTTACCGAGGGCCACATCAGCGTAGTGGTTGTCCTCAAAGGGCCAGATATAACTTATACGTGTAACTAAATGTCATGACAAATAAATGTAACTAGTCCTTAATGTTAAATATTACTCATTATTTACATATTATAACTTTTTAAAGTGACATTTACAGTTGCATAGATAGCATATGTTTGCTTGTTACTCTAGCATAAATCCTTTTAAAATTTGATTTTGACAGGTTAGGTTATATGGACAGTGTTTAAGACCTAATGCATAGTTGGCCAATCTGATATTTCAGGTCTAATTCCCCCTAGATATGAATAAATACACGGCATTTTTTATTTTTTTATTTTAAGAAATTAAAAACTTTTATGCTCTCACAGGCCACATAAAATGACATGGAGGGCCACATTTGGCCCCCGGGCCTTGAGTTTGACACATGTCCAATAAAACAAGATCTCCATTAAAAACTTCGGGTATAAAACAAACCCTAACAGAGCTCACAGGTGGCAGCCGGGAGGAGGGTGGGGCAACAAACGCAGAGCTCGTGGAAATAGATGAAGAGGGCGTAAAGCGCACACCTGGTTCTTAAGTAGGACGCAGAACAGGTGAGTTAATTGGGTGGAACCGCCTGCGGGGAGGAGTAAACACACTGCTGAGCTGCCTGCCTGAAATTCTTCCAAGGTCGTTGATTTGTAATTCCTGTTTACAAGCACTTTTTTTTTTACTGAAACTCAGATTTTTGCATTGTTAGAAGTGTTTTTGATTGGCAGGTGGGAGGACCCAACTAAACTCCAGTACTATGGCTGAGCCACTTCAAACTCAATTTCTGCTATTCTCATCCTCTGGAGTCAGACATTATGGCAGCATTTAGTTTGTGTCTAAAGGTTAGACACAGGCCACATCCAAATACACAGTGCAGTCATCAGTTCTTTGTATAAAGGTTTACATAAATGTATTTTAAAATATCTTGTGTTTTTTGTGTGTGTTCCACATTGTGCAAATTGAATCCAAGTGTCAAAAAGATCAGATTCTTGTTTTCAATTAAACTCATGGATGATATTGTGTCTCGGGACTCTTTGGATCACTGAAATCAATCACAGACATTCCACATTATTAACCAGAGCAACATTTTCAAGCAATATAAGACGGATAAAGGATCTCTGCTCCTGAAAAGCATGAATTACTTCAATGATTTGGACAAGGTATGAAAATATTGGATATTTCACGAAAATTTAAAGGGATTGTTTCTATGAAAAGATTTGTGGCTTATTCAGAGCACTCACAGGTTGGTGCAGATAAAGGGAGAATGAGGAAGGTTTCTGCCAGACAAACAAAGCAGCAAGCACATATTTAAGGCTGCTGGTGTCTTTGGAGTCCCACAAACATCAAGCTGTAGGATCCTCAAGAGGCTTGCAGATATGAGAATATTTTATATTTTTGCAGCTTTCTCTTATTTGTCTCCGCTAAATTGTTTAAAGCAGATGATAAATATGCAAGGTTTAAGGCTTATTAAAAAGCCTGGCCTGGACTCCTCCATTTTGTCAAACTTTACACCAATTTCTAAGCTCCCCTTCCTTTCGAAGGTTTTGGAGAAAATTGTGTACTGTCAGTTAACAACGTTTTTAGAGGAGAACAGCATTCTTGAGGTGTTTCAGTCAGGATTTAAACCCCGTCACAGTACCGAGTCTGCGCTATTGAGGGTTTCAAATGACATTTTTCTAGCATCGGATGCCGGTCACCATGTTGTTTTGGTCCTGCTCGATCTGGCAGCTGCATTCGACACAGTTGACCACCAAATCCTTTTGTCTCGCCTGGAAAGCTGGGTGGGTCTTCGAGGTAGTGCTTTAGAATGGCTCAGATCGTACTTAAATGAGAGGAGCTTCTGTGTCCGTCTTGGACGTGCAGGATCCCGTAGAGCAACTTTCACATGTGGCGTACCTCAGGGCTCTGTTCTGGGGCCTCTTCTTTTTTCATTGTACCTGCTTCCACTTGGGTCTATTCTCCGCAAACACGGGATTTCATTCCACCTCTATGCTGACGACAGTCAGATTTACATACCGTTAAAACAGGAAGAAACATATTCTGCTCACCAGTTATTACAATGTCTTGATAACATTCAGACATGGATGTCATGTAACTTCTTGCACTTAAACCAGGAAAAAACAGAGGTTCTGCTATTTGGTCCAAGTGACGTCTCTAAGGCACATGTCGACTTAGGCGTTTTAAATGATCACCTTAAACAGACAGCAACAAGTCTAGGTGTGAAACTGGATAGCAATTTAACTTTTAATGCTCATATCAACTCAGTGGTGAAATCCAGTTTTTTTCACCTGAGACAACTGGCCAAGGTTAAACCTCTCCTCTCTCGCCATGACTTTGAGATTTTAATCCATGCTTTTATTTCAACACGTTTGGACTACTGTAATGCTCTCTATGTTGGGCTTTCCCAGAAATTACTTGCTCGTTTGCAGCTAGTCCAAAATGCAGCTGCCCGTCTTCTAACTGGTACACGGAAACAAGAACATATCACTCCCATTTTAGCATCTCTTCATTGGCTCCCAGTTCGCTTACGCATTGATTTTAAAATTCTCCTATTTGTTTTTAAAAGTCTCCATGGACTCGCTCGAAAATTTCTGTCTGACCTGATTCAGGTGTACAATCCCCCCCGCTCCCTTAGGTCAACAAATCAGACACAGCTGGTCGTCTCGAAGACCAGGAGAAAACTGAGAGGTGACCGAGCCTTCTCAGTCTTCGGACCAAAAATCTGGAACGAATTGCCCCTGTACCTCAGACAGATAGACTCACTTAGTATTTTTAAATCTGCTCTTAAAACATATTCTTTCCCTTTGGCTTTTAACTGAGTTGGAATCCGGACCTATTTTATGTGTTTTATGCTTTATATTTTCATGTGCTTTTATTAATTTTTGTGTTGTTCAGCACTTTGGTGAACCTTGTTCTGTTTAAAGTGCTTTATAAATAAAGTTGAGTTGAGTTGAGATATACTGTATGTAAACCTTCTATTCTGCCCCTAAACAACGCTCACAAGTACAAACAGCTGCAGTGGGCCCAGACATGCATGTGTAATTTAAAAAAGTTTGTTCACTGATAAGTGCCGTGCAGCCCAGGATGGTCCAGATGGATGGAGTGGTGGGTGGTTGATGGATGGCCACCATGTCCCAACAAGTCTGTGACGTCAACAAGGAGATGCGGAGTCGTGTTTTGGGGCGTAATAAGGGGGACAGAGCTGTTCTGCGTCTTTAGGGTCCCTGAAGTTGTGAAAATGACAGTAGGTGGACTTTCTGAATGACCACTTTCTTCCGTGGTTCAGAAAGAGGAACCATGCTTTCTGTAACAAAATCATCTTCATGCATGACAATACACCATTTCACACTGCAAGGAATACCTCTGCATCATTGGCTGCTACGGCCATAAAAGGAGACGGTTTGGCCCCCACTCTTCCCTGACCTCAACCCTATTGAGAACCATTGGAGCATCCTCAAGCAAAATAACTGTGGTGGGGTGGGGGGGGAAAGGTCACATCCAAACAGCAGCTCTGGGAGGCTGGGAGCAGAAAACTCCCCCAAAACTCACAAGTTCAATGGATGCAAGAATTGTGAGTCTGCTACAATATGGGTGATCATATGTACAAATGGAACTTGGCCTATCAAGCTGTTTTTGATTGGAATAGCCTTGAATTTCAGTAAATCTGACTTCCTAATTCAGCAAATTCAACAAATGACCATTTTTTAGTTCTTTAGAATCTACAAAATGTTGTGGAATGCTGTTGAGATTTTGAAGGTTTTTATTAAAAATATATAAAACTTATCTTTACAAGGTTTTTTCAATAACATTAAATGTACTGTCTACTCTAATGGTTAGTGACTTGAAAACTATGCTGACTGTCATTTGCACTGAGTATTTAGAAAAATCATGGAAAACATTTGATAGTTAGCCAGTAAATTGTTATTTATATACCAATCATTTCAATTTGAACTTCTGTGAGGCAGAGAAATCGGCAGTTTTAATAACTCTTTGTGTTTTTGTTTCATAACTAGGTAGAGAGGAAGATGAGCAGAGAGGGTCGCTAATGGAGAGAAAAGCCATCTTAATGGCTATGCAGATGTCAGAAAACAGAAACAGGCTTTCACACCCAGCTGGTTCAAAGGTGTTGCGTACAGCAGACAGACTTTAAATATTTGTGTGACTGATCTGTCAGCACAGAAAACAACATCACAGCTGAGATTTTATCTGCAGCAGATGAGCTCTGTGAGCTGCCATCGCATCACACCGAACTGCAAACACTCACCGGCCACGGCATCACTTGCAACTGTTCAGCTGTGCGCTGACACAAAGCTAATCGGCTCATTACATGGTTGATTTAAGAAACAGGCTGTTTTTCCTTGAAATTTTCATGTAAGGAACTGCTGTTTAGCAGGTTCTATTTTTCTTCTGCCTGTTTAAACCTTTCAGCAGAATTCCTCCTCCTGAAATACTGAGACCAGTCGCTACATTTAAAGTCAATGAACTCACCTTTCCCCTCAGTGCTCAGACTGAACTGAGCAGCTCATTTTGGACATCAGTGCCTGAATGCACTGAGCTGCTGCCATAAGGACGGCTGATTACATGGAAACATCAAAGTGTACTTCAACCTAAGACACAATCAATTGGTTTGTTTTAAGTCAGTGTGGGGCAGGAAGGAGGTCAAACTCCTCCACAGACAAGGCAGGAGAGCAAAGGCCAATGCACCCTGGAGGCAGTGCAGCATCGTCATGTAACATGTCATGTGACACGAGTGGGAACATCTGAAATTAGAGAAATGTATCATTTTCAAGTCTGTGTGAACTGTTAAATGTAGCAAAATTAGAAATATGATGATCTTTTTCTGACTGCAGATGAGGGGGGGTCAGCTCTGCATGTTAGACTCTGGCTCTTTAGGCCCACCCATACCGTAACAGCGTCCAACAGACCCCAGAGACTGCTTGTTTATCTGCTGTGCAAAGATTTATAGAGTCTGTAAAGTCTCACTTCAATCATCTTTTGATCTATTTTCAAAGTCTTCCCACTGATCTTTTAATTATCATTATGATACTTTTAGCCAAAATCAAAAACCTGTGTTGTTTTCTATAACATAGTTTCTGCAGGTCAGCAGGAGTTCATTCAAAATTCACCTCTGAGCTGTTTACTGTTGTCAAGGAGTAAGCCCACCTCCTTCTCATTATCCACCTGTGTACACCACCTCCTACGAGCTTACAGCCCCTCACACCCCCAACCTAATATCACCGGAGCAACCAAAATGGCGAGCAATATCTGAGCTATTCAGATGTACAGTTTTGAGCCAGATTCCAGCTCAGATGAGGAAAACTAAGACGTTTATGGATCTATTTGTCTGTAAGTGGATGCAGCAGAATGGAGGAGAGCATAAAGCTCGTGGCAGGCCGTAGAGACTTGTATCTCACACTTACAAGCTTATTCCAATGACATCTGCTCCTCATTTATTATATTCCACGCCTGTGGAAGCGATGGAAACCATGATCAAGTGACCATCAGAGTGTTTGTGAGGGGTTAACATGAAAAAAACAAACCGCAAACTGAATTAAGCCCTCTGTCACTTAGCAGTTAACACAAATCCTTAAAAGTCATAGGGGCGAGTGTGGATCGCTGTGGAAAAGGCCTCACTAGAAACACATCACGCCTCGTCACCATAGCAACAAGCGGAGGACAAGACAATGGCTCCACTGGGTATGTGGAAGATGTACAGCACCGGTTGGGAATGAGCATGAGAGTCGGCTTTAGGGAGACATCCATGAGAAGAGTAAGGATGGGGAAGGAAAAAGACTGAATCTTATGTCTTTGTGCTTCTGCAGAACAAATCCTACAATAATACTAGGATGCAATAATACATGTTTCCTGGCCCAGTTCACCTTGTGGGGGGGCAAGTGACCAGATTTATTTCAAAAGAATTTAACTTGATCTTAAATCTTTTAGTTCCCACAATCAGGCTTTTTCCCAAATGCACATCTCATTACGAATAGTTCTCTGAAACAGATTTTTTAAAATAATATTTGCATAATGAAAGGAAATGGACAAATGCAACATTTTTTTTTTATGTCCTGCAGCAGTCCTGGACTGCAAAGACCAGTCAGCTGTTGCAATTCTTCTTTCTTATTGCACGTTTGAGTGAAAAATTCATCCCCGGCACAAACTCAGATTCGTACAGAGCGCGTGATCAGACATAGGTAAAAAAAAATTAAAAAAATGTGTTACCACGAAATAATTTGAATAATGAAATAAATAATTCGTGGGAACGAAATAATAATTCATGTTATAAGTCATTCAAAAACACGGAAGTGAGCAATACTTGGATTTGCAGCAGATACCTTCACATTTCTGTCTGTGTATTTCTCATTACAATGCATGGAAGACAGGGAGGATGTTTAGAGATTATTAAAAAGTTCTACAAAAGCAGCGATGATCACATCTCCACGCCTGGGTTCATTCACATCCTGCTACACACTCCATCCTGCTGCAAAAGCTGTGTCTCTGTGACCCCCATTAATTCAAGAGGGGAAAAATAAAAAACAATAAGCAAACCAGAGGATCTATTTATTTTTGTCTCGATGAAAATAAGAAAACTATCATAAGATTTAGGATGCCTGAGCTGGCTGCTTCCACACACCACAGCAACTATCCGTCTGCCGGCATGACAAGCAAACGAGCTCTGGCTGGCTGTGGAGCTAGCTACTCTCGGCTGCAGGCGAGCTCCACCCGGTCAGCTACGGGCGAGCTCCAAAACAGATTTTTAAAAATCTGTTTTTTTAATGAATTTGTCAGGCTAGGCCGGCTAAGAAGGGGAGGGGGGGGGGAGTAAGGGGCATGTAGCAGCCGCTTAATCAATGAGGGCAGGTCATAAGGGGGCAGTGGGGGCAGGTAGTGTCTGTGGACCATAAAGCACTGCTTATGGCTTCATTTATTTATTTAAATTTTGATTGAATTTAAGTACAGTTTATCTATGAATTTATTCAGTCAAACCAGCTATTTTAATGTACTTTTGACCAACTGCACTTCATTAGCTGGTGTCCTGAATTGTCAGAAGTTACAATACAGAGTCTAAACACACAACATCATACAGATTAAATAAACAACACTTTCAAACGAAAAGCCCTGTCATTTGACACAGTTGTGTCTTGTTTCTGTTCAGTGCAGAGTGGGTCAAAAAGTCACCGCTCAGGTTGACTTATCCATGCTGGGACTGTTGATTGCCAGTCAGAGCAGCCGCATCAGCTGCAACAGCCGCCCTGCATTAAATTTAGAAGAGCCAAAAGCCCCCCGGAGACTGTGGAGTGCAACCAACAATATCTGCTCTATCTTCCTGACATGTTGCTCCTTTCAAGATGCTCAAAGATCTGAGCTGGAGTCGATGTTACTTGTTCTGCTATACTATGAGGAACAAAAAAAGCACAACATTTTGGTGGATAATTCAACAAAATACATATCTGTGTCCTTCAGAAATGAAAAATAATACAGATTCAGAAGTGTTTTTCCTCAGAGACTATCACTGATGAGCATGCATGTTTAGCCAATCTAAAAAAAAAACAAGAAGAAAGACACTCAGAGTGGCAGATGCATGTGACGTCACTAGTCAATGTTCCTGTTTTGCTCTTTGTGACCAGAGGAGGTCCAGAAAGCACATTTGCACTGGATGGTGGTCTCTGACATCAGGCTGCTCTTTATGAGGCGAGGAGGAGGAGGAGGGGCTGCTACTGTTTATCGTTCATTTTTACACAATCTAAGCAGTTCTCTTAAGGTTTACACACATCCAACTCCTCATATCAAATGTGGAGACAGGAGGTTGAGCATGCAGGACAAGGCAGCCTCTCGTGTTTCCAATGCAGCTGTTCAGCAAACAGAAACACTCATATGAGCAGGAAATGATCAAACCGACATTAAAAGAGCCTGCTGTGTTCATAACATGCATTTGCATCAGTTTTCAATTCTCCTGTTACATTACTGTGTGAAAGAGAGGAGCTATTAAAAAAGAGAAAATAACACAAATATGAATAAGAGCGACAGACCATCCTGTATAACATCCGTACCTCTGACTGAGCTGGAAAACAACAGCTTCTATGGAGGAGAGCAATAAGCACTGATTCCCCATAAGAGCCATTTTGACAACATGCGCAGTGATTTATGTCCGGGAATGTAATCAAGTTGGCCCAATAACATCCTCAGCAGAAACATTTCTGCAAGGCCACATGGACAGAAAATTACAGGCCTCGTTAATACACCAGAGCAGGGTTTCTGTTCGGGCTGCAGTCTGACTGAGCTCTGAGTCTCTGCTTCCTTAAAACCCCACTCAGATCATGATTTGATCTATTGTAAAAGTGTTCTCAGTGGTCGTTTAATTATGATTATGCAGTCTTTAGCCAAAATCAAACAAACCTGTGTCGTTTTCTAGGACAGTTTCTGCAGAGCGGCAGGAGTTTATCAGAAATTCACCTCCGAGCGAGCATTACAGTTTTGAGCACTTTAAATCTGCAGTTCTTTACAAAACATGGTCAGCCCTAAAAACATTTGTATTTGACTTTGATTCTCTAAATGGACAAGAAAAAGGAAAAGGCTCATGTTTGCTATTACAGCTCTGAAGGTGCACAGGCTAGTCCTTATTTTCCGATCGTAGGACATTTCCACCTCCGTCTGTCTTCACGTTGTCGTCCCCTGAAGTTTCGCTTCGAAAACTTCAAAAAACCATCAGCCCCTTAAGGTTGGGGCTTTTTTTTTTCTTTTCTTTCTTCTTTTTTGGGGGCTTTTTTTTAAAAAGCCATATAGCAGTTGTTCCATTGAAGGTGACAGAGAAGAGCCTCATCTGCTAAAGCTAAAGGTGGATTTTAGCGAACGCTCAAAGTGGAAAAGAAGCTTAAAATCCTCAGATTTGTGTGTGTTTTCACAGTCTTCTCTGTGAACAAAAACCAACACTGAGCTGTAGCTAAACATGCGTGCATATTCCTCACCTTCCACACCACATTCATCAAATTTAAGGTTATTAACCAAAGTTTAGCAGTAAGGAGTTGTAAATTGTAAGCATTTCACTGTAATAACATAGAATTAAAAAGAATAAAGTAAAATAATAAAAGATACATTTACAGAACAGTTTTTCGAATTACTGCCCACTCAAAAAATGATTGCCATGGTGAACATTTTTCATTAAAAAAACAAAAACCCTCCTTAAGCATCTGTTATTTATTTTGGATCTGTGCTAGATAAAAAAAATTAAGGGGGGGGGGGGGGGTGATGACTGTGACAGACCAGAAGCCTCCAGTGTTCTCGTTTACCCTCCAGGACAGTCTGGTGTTTACAGCGGCTTTGCTTCAGAAGTCAATAAATGAAACGATGCACAGGTTGGCGGATCAGCACCGTGGACGCCTCACCTTCATTACTTGTTGAAGACTTAGTCTGTTTTGATGTCTGAATTCAGAGGAGGCGAACGCCCAGTCTGTTTCAGTACCAGGTGCTTCCACTTGATTTGGGTAAAACTAGTGATTTTAATCATTCCTGCTTTTTCTTAATTTCTAATTAGAACCATGAACTCATGCTGCTTTATTGCATGTGTCTAGACTAGAACCACGAGCTGCAGAAGCTTTCTGCTCGACAATGTCCTCTGAATCCAAATGTCCTCCTGAGATGTGAGTTTATGGAAAAGGAACCTCCTCACCATCATTATCCAATGCTTGTTTTGAAACGTGTTTCAGACAGACAGACCCATGCTGCCCCTCCACAGGCTGCTTCTCTAAGAGAGGATGAGGTGCAGCAATGTGTTGACCCACAGTCACTAAGCTGTCCAATCAGAACATGAGATCTGGACCTGCACAGACGATTCTGACAGAACACGTAAGAAAAAGGAAAGTGAAGTAAGAAAGAGCATCCAGATGAACTAATCAAAAACTTTCGACGGGACTGCACATGTACCGATTTTAGCAGGGGGACACGTCTGCCACTGCGGGGTTTGAGTGTGTGTTACTGATGGTAGCCTTTGTTACTTTGGCCGCAGCTCTCTGCAGGTCAGTCACTAGGTCCCCCGTGGGGTTCTGGGATTTTTTGCTCACCGTTCTTGTGATCATTTTGACCCCACGGGGTGAGATCTTGCGGGGAGCCCCAGATGGAGGGAGATTATCAGTGGTCATGTTTGTCTTTTATTTCCTAATAAATGCTCCCACAGATGATTTCTTCGCACCAAGCTGCTTACCTGTTGCAGATTCACTCTTCCCAGCTTGGTGCAGGTCAACAATTTGGTATCATGGTGTCCTTAGACAGCTCTTTGGTCTTGGCCGTGGTGGAGTTTGGAATGTGACTGTTTGAGGTTGTGGACCAGTGACTTGCGGTCAGATGAGGCAAGTGAGGTTTGGCCTCACCTGTCATTGTGATGAAATGACGATTTATCGTATTTCGGGCAGATACTTGCTGCAGTGTTTTACAGGTAAATACCCTAGGGCGGTTCAGTCAATTAACTCACCTGCTCAGCGTCCTATTTAAGCCCAGGTGCGCAGTCGTTCATTCTCTTTCTTACCTTCAGTGCTCATTCTTCGCCGGTCTCCGAGCCCGCGGGTCTCCTTCTCTTTCGGCGTCTTGCTGTGTTCCCCCCGTCCTTCGGATGGTTGATCCCCATTTTTCTGATATGGGGTTTTGGTTTCGCCGCGTCTGCTCTCCTTTTGCGGCGATCAGCGGGCGGCTGACGGCGCACAGCGCGTTCGTTTCGCCGTAGTCGCGTGCATTTGCAGGGGGTGTGCTTTCCGCGATGTTCGGGATGTCCGTGCCCCCCGATCAGGAGCAGTCTGGGTCTTCTCGTCTGCCGTGGCCACCCCAATTATCTACGGTGAGCATCATGCGGTTCTTTCCCGTGTAGTTTTCTAAGGCTGCGTTTTGCTTCCTGTTTACTTCGGTGACGTCACGCCCCTAAGGACCCTGGGAATTGTAGTTTTGACTCATGGTCCTTTATGATGCACTTCTGATTCCTTTTCTGCTGCGTAGTTCGGCGTCGTCCGGTTATTGTTTCAGGGGTTGTGGGGTCTCTTCTGTGGTTGTGAAGGCTGGCGGTCCTCGTTTGGACAGGTTTCTCATGCTGGCTGAATTTTTTTGTGGATTTTAGCATTTTTTCTGTTGCTGTTTTGTTCTTTGGGAGCTGAGTGTGAATCTTGACTGTTTTTAATTCGATACTGGCTTTATTATTTGGCAGTTCTGTTTATTTTCTTCGTTGTTGTAGCTGCTGGTTAGTCAGAATGTGAATCAGTGTCTCTTGGACCCGTCTGTGCTCTGTGGACATTTTCCCTATGATTGGTCTCTCTTATGCAGCGTCTATGGCTCATTTTATTCACTCAGTGATCCTCGTTCGTTGCCCCCGCACCTTCTGCATCTGGTTCTGTTCCGCCTGTTTTTCCCTGCTCTGTGTACCCCAGTGGGTCCTGCCCTGGCTCAGGGACTTGCGTCGGCCGCATTGGTGAGTGTGTTAGTCTCGTCGCGGCCTTGTTTTCTCGGCTGGACAGTTAATTTGTTATTCTCTCTCTGGTTTGGAGGTTTGTGGGGGCTATGTGATGGATTCTTCCAGGGCATCGTTTTCAAAGCCGCCACTGAGGGTGGCCCCTGGGAAGTTTTCAGGTTGACGTGACTTGATCTGGACCTGTTAGCGCCTCGCAGTTCATCTTCTGGGCATCAGTGGCCTGGTTCCCCATGCGCCTTCAGGATTGGTATATATTTTCTTCAGCTCCCCATGCTGTCTCCACGATTTTCCTCCGAAAGCGATATAAGGCTGAGGATGACTGTTATCACTGATGGTTTCACTGTTCTGCCTCTATGCCTCTCAGTGCCTCTCTTGGCCTTCAGTTGGCGCTCGAAGTATTTGTCGGTTTACTTTTCCGCTGTCGTGGCAGTCCTCATAAAATCAACTTTATTATCTGAAGCCCTGTCCTGGATATTTGTAGGCGATGGGTGCCCTTCATTTTGCATGTTATTGATGATTTCTTGGTGGCCAACTTTCCTCTGTATCCCTGGTCTTTTGAATCTCTGTGGAAAAAACTTCATTTTCAAATCTGGGTTTCCACGTTGTCTATAATTTATGGTTCTCCACCCATCCGGATTTGTTTTTTCTTCTGTGGATTTGGGTGGTTCATTGATGCTTGTCTCTCCCCATTATGTCATCTCTAGCTTTTGTGCAGCATGTCGTTTATTCAAATTTTGGTTGAATATGATTTTTCAATGATTGGGCCACCTGACATTTGCTGTAGCTTTGGTCTTATGGTCATCCGTTCATCTTGTGTTCTTGTTCTGGGTAGTTCGATCCTGGGCCCCGTGTTCCTGTTCTGGATTTTTGTGTTTTGCGTTTGATCTTTCCCTCTCTATGCTTGGAGTGGTTTTGTTATGATGACTGACGTGTCTTCAGGCTCCCTCCACTTGTTCTTCTGAGTCTGCGCCTACTGGTTTGGGGGAAAAGGATTTAAGAAGAGTGGTTTGTGTTTGTCCGGCCGCCAGAATCCACAGCTCTAAAGGTTTTAAGGGGTCGTCCGGTTATTTAATCCTTGGAGATTATATTAAGGCTGTTTCAATATTGAATGATAGTATTGTGTCATCGGTTGACTTGGTTAATATTTAAATAACACCTTGAGCAACTTCTACCCTGAACGTAGGAAATATATCACATGCGCTCTCAAGCTTAGTTCAAGAGTTAAATCTTGTGTCCACAAGTCAGTCTTCTGTCTGCCTTGCTTAAGCAGATGACACTCTGCTAGATACATCCCCATTTAGAGGCTTGTTTTACTCCGCCTCTAAATGCTTAAGGTTCAGTCTAGCAAAAATACTATCAAAACCTATGATCCCTCATGGCTCTCAAGTTCTCTTCTGCAGTATTCAGACGCCCTTGGCTAATTAAAATTTTAGTAGTCTGTACTTTGTTGTCCACCAATTTGAGAACCACTAATATAAAATCCAGCTGAGCTGTAATCCTTTGCTACGTGGGATGTTGACCTTCCTCATCTACAAATCTCCTTGGCTACTCTTCCCATCACCTACTCCTCGATGGCCTCCTGAAGGTGCGTCCCTCTGAAACTGTCAAAGTTTACTTTTCTTATCATTTGATTATATAAAAATTGGTGTTAAGATTTCGTGCAGGTTATATATTTCACTATCATTTCACTGTTGGAATTTGTAATTATGGTGGTTTCTAGGGTGCGATAAATCCACAATGGGTCTTTACCTTAACTATCTACTAAATTTCACTTTCTCAGATTTGTTCTTTAAAAGCACTGTTATTTAATTTATCTCAATCATTTTGAAACTGATCAGTTTCTGGGTTATTTATATATTCTTGTCAAGACTAATACTGCTTTGTTTTTATCTATGCATCGCATCCTGAGCCTGCGAACCCATACGCCCCGATCAGCTTCTCCGTTTCCAGGAAATGATGTCACCCATGCATTCCTTGATCTGGTGCTGCAACGATGACTGCTCGACGTACCTATTGCTGCACTGAAAGTGACGGAGCGGTGGACCTCCTCTGCATTCCAATGACACTTCTGACTGAATTAATTAATCAATGTCAGCCGCAGAATGAATGTAAATTATTCGATTATAGATGTTAAAAGAAAATTATAGCTAGGTGGAAGCCTCAAAATTTAGGATGTTCTAAGTTGTATCATAGTATGCGCGGAGCTCGAATCTGATTCTTAAGTTCATTTGTTTATAGTATGCCAATGAAGCATAGTAATTATGGGTGTTGAACCCGTTCTTAATATTTGGATGGAACCTCAATTAAATGGATGTTCCTTGAGCGCTTATAATTGGTATGCCAAATGGAGAAAATTATGGCTATTAAGCTCGTTCGTGGTACTGTGGTTGGGAGCTTCGAAATAATGGATGTTACTTAAGCGCGTGTATATATAATTGCCAAAATGGAAAAAGTTTATGGCCATCAAGCTTGTTCTTAGTTTAATAGAAGTTTGAATAATGGTTGTTAAGCATGTCATAATACGCCATCAGAAGCTTTGGATTGGATGTTAAGTTAGTGTCTCATACGGGTTGTTTGGCGGTTTAAATTATAGTTCTGCACAGCGTTTTGCGGAAGTGAGCTTACGTTCTAAGATCAGGTATGAGTAATTTTATTTTGGCTCCCCTTTTATTTCTTTCCCTCTCTCTTTCAGATAGTATGTTCCTCTAGTGGTTTCCACGAACAGGAGCGACCCTACGGTCAATGGTGCCGGGTCACACATAGCAGATCCACTAGTTAGCATGTTCCCTTCGTGGCGCTGTACTCGAACGGGGGCGGCCCAAACGGTCAATGGTGCCGGGTCACACATAGCAGATCCACTAGATTGCATGTTCCCTTCGTGGCGCTGTACTCGAACGGGGGCGGCCCAAACGGTCAATGGTGCCGGGTCACACATAGCAGATCCACTAGATAGCATGTTCCCTTCGTGGCGCTGTACTCGAACGGGGGCGGCCCAAACGGTCAATGGTGCCGGGTCACACATAGCAGTCATACTGGGAAATGAAATGAAAATGGAATGCTGCCGAAAACACACCCCATTTTATTACACACTGATTATACATTCACATTTTTCTTCTTCTGGATGATTTTAGTGTTGGGGGTTTTGTTACCCGAAAGTGTTATGGAAATTTCTCATGGAATTGAACGGAGCTTTATGCCAAACGAAAATATGTGAATGCCAACTAAAAGAATGTGGAAAATGTCAAATAAATATTTCTTACTGCAAGAGTTGTCTGACTGAAATAGAATAAAGTACATAAAGTAAATCTTATTTTGCACTGACTCGTGTTAAAGATACATTTTCAGTTGACTCCACACGTTTTCCACAGTTTCTAAGGTTAAAATCGCCGAATTTGAGTGTTGTGCGATCACGTATGGAGTGGAAACTCCGGGTGAGGCCCCGGAGTGCTTCACCTCATGTCTGACTGCAGGACTTTTAGACTTTTAGAGTTTTAACAGAGACGTGCCGTCAGAGAGCTGACTAAGGGCGGAGAAAAGGCTGCTGGTGAGACGAGCCTCGCCAGCAGGGTGCAGGCGTGAGCTGACAGTTGCTTTGTAGCTACAATGGTACAGTAGAAACAGAACAGACTAATGACGTATTTCTCCATTGAGAGACTTATTAAACTAAAGGAAAATAAGGAAGACTTTTACAACAGAACATAGAGCTTTTTGTGGAGAAGGATCGGCGCATGGACTCAAAAAGTGAGGCCAAACATGGTTTTCAATTTTTGTTTTTTAATAAAAACATGGGAGTAATAGATCAGTATCTATATACCTACTTACATTTGTGCATGTATGCTGAACACATCAGTAAACTTGAATTTGTTTACAGTATATATGAATAATTTATGGTAAATGATAAATGGCATATACTTATATAGCGCCTTTCTTCCTACAAGGACAAAGCGCTTTACAGTCACAGACCCATTCACCCAGTCACACACACATTCACACACTGGTGGTGGCTCCGCTGCCAAACACAGGCGCCCGCCTACCACCAGAGGCAAGGTGGGGTGCAGTGTCTTGCCCAAGGACACTTCGACTCATGGGTGTGCAAGGCGGGAATCGAACCTGCAATCTTACAATCATGGGTCGGCCGCCCTACCGCTGCACCACGGCCGCCCCAAGATACAAGAAGAGTGTTCTATCCAATGTCTATAGAAGAAATATTCTTTTTAGGACAAATATGTTCTTGTACGACGGAGTATTAGGGTAATCAAAAAAAAAAGTAAATTTACGAGATTTTATCTCGTAAAGTTATGAGATAAAAACTCATAAATTTATGAGGAAAAAAACTCGTAAATTTACAAGATTTTGAGTCGTAAATGTATTAGAAAAAATTCGTAAATCTACAAGATTAAAGTGGAGGTAAGTATGCAGAGCAGCAGGTGCACGCTGCGCAGCAGCAGATCAGACCGACTAAACTTAGTTGAACAGGTGATCTGAATGTTTATTGATAACGTTCCAAATGTCTGGAAGCTCATTTGTTTGATTTATGAGTTATTAAAGTTTTATTTATTGATGGTTGGTTTGCAGGATCTCTGCAGCCCGATGAAGCCGTCGGTATCCCTGCAGATGTCCACTTCAATCCTTTCTTCCTCCACCAAAGACCACATCTCTACGTCTGTGTGACGCTTCTGTCTGAGGAGGAGCACTTCTTTTGGCATTTTCAACGTTGTAATGCTAATACAAAAGACTATTTTCATTCCTCTTTATTGTTTTATGCTGAAACGGGACATTTCATCTGCAGCAGTGGGCGTGTGGAACACTGTTTACTTCCGCATTGGTGTTCGGATGACAGGTTCATGACGTAAGGTGACAGATGAACTTCAGTTTCTATACTTTTAACACAAGAGAATGGGTGTGAGTGTGTGTATCTATGAGTGCATGCATGTGTGTGTGTCTATGAGTGCATGCATTTGTGCATGTGTGCGTGTGTATGAGTGCCCATGTGAGTGTGTGTATTTGTGCGTGTGTACATACGAGTGATATAATGAGTGCGCGTGAACCTGTGTGTATTTTTGTGTCATGTGTTTGATCACACGAGTGTGTGTGTGTGAACTGAGTGTGTGAATGCGAGTGTGTACACGTGTGTTTGTGCGTGTGATTGTGGGTATTTGTGTACATGTGTAGAGGTGTGTGTGTGTGCAGCAGATTTCCCAGAGCATCATAAAAAGAGATGCAGCTGAACACAAACTGTTTGTGTGTTTGTGTTGATGCGCTTCCTTCCCAGGAGACATCACTTCACTGAACGCTCACAAGCATTGAACCCGTCACCCTTAGAGAATGACTGAACTTTATAGTACATTATCACTACTACAACAAAACACTGTACTGTAGTTATCACAGTACCTATTCACACTATTGCCTTTTTATTCTATTTTATTTCTCGCATAATATTACCTCATTTTAATTTTCATTGTGTTTAATAATTAGTTTTTAGTAATCCTCTTCTTTTGTTTTTCTGACTGAAATTTTGGTTCTGGTGGAGGATCCTGGTTTTTGTTTAATGTTTTATACATTTGATCAAAAGCATTTTAATGCATTTTATCAATACAAATTACTAGCTTAAAAATTGTTTTTGTATCAACAAATGGCTTAAAAGATTTCTAAGTCCTGTTTTTGTTATATTAGATTGTCCTGTTTGTGGACTGATCCTCTTTTTGAATCTCTGACATCTTAACTTGCTTTTTGGGTCCGACTTTTGGCAAATCTAAACAGAGATGCAGCTGCTTTGTTGGCTAAATAAGGAATTGCAATCGTGACTGAGCTCCATGGAGGACGTCCCTCCAGCTCGTCCTCTTGCTCCGAGGTTCGGCTGCTCCTCTTCCCATTTTCACTCCAGTATTAGCCAGACTCGCCACCAATCCTCCGGGAGTCACACAACACTCAGCCCCATGTTTCCTGGGAGACTTTCCCATCTCGGTGAACACGCACGTCACTCAGAAACCAATGTTCTGTTCTGGTTTTAAAGTCCATCTAGGTTTGGAGCAAATGTAATTCAGGTCTGGGGCTGAACTTCCATTCCACAAATCGACAGGATATAAAAACTTCATAAATCCTAAATAAAAGTCATAAAGTGAACATCTTTTGCTCCTTTTTTAAGCCCTGATCGTTCTGAAACAAACAAATGCCTCTACTTTAATGTCTTCGTTTGAAACGAAGCACTGAACCGCATGATGCAGAAACACCGTATGCTTCCACACCACTATGAAAGGTTACACAGGAATTTCCACGCTTCAAGCTAACTTGCACGTTTGCTCTAAGAAAGCATAAATGTCAGCAGGCATGACCTTCCTGAGGTCAAAGTATTTTTAGACGTACAGGAGAGATGCTGCTTAAATACCGTTCACAGATAAAACTAAAGCTCCTGATCAGCCCATCTTTGTCCTGCCTCTTTCTCAATATATTCAACATTTTATGATTGTTAAAGCAGAAAAAGTTCCAGTAATATGTGGCCAAATACAATGACAACCATCAGAGAAACAGAAGATGGGGATGTTTGGCTTCTCAATCAATAACACAGCAGAGTTCTTTAAAAGGATCTAAGCAAAGCATGTGAGAAGAGACCAGCAGCTGAGAAGGGCAGTCTGCGTGCTGATGTGCCCTCTGGCAAAGGGATCCATGTGTTCATTGGTGTATCAGATAAAAACATGCAGCTTAAAGGGCCAAATAAAGGCTCTTGTGTCAATCAGCTCCACAGGAAAAGGATGATGGAAAAACTCAAGTAATTACCAGATCCACCTTAAAACTGAGATCGCCATATTAACAGTTTTATCTGATCGTATTTCTGTTTAAAAACGTGTGAATGATCTGTTCAGCATGAGCCAATTTAGCTGTTATTTGTGCAGCACTCCTTTCAGTTTCCCACATTTCGTAGTTTTAATCAAAAAAGCCACTATTAACTTAATAGACATTAAACAGCCAGTGCTGATACAAAACAGCTAATCCGACACAACAAAGCACACAATTTGTAATATTTTGCTGTAGCTCTAAATTGATAAATATATAGACACACGGAGAGTTTAAAGACCCACTCCAATGAAAATTGCGAGGTGAATTTCTAATGAACTACTACTGCTCTGCAGAAACGATGTCCTAGAAAACGATACAGGTTTTTTGATTATGGCTAAAGTGGCACAATCATTATTGAAAGACTAGTGGAAACACTTTGAAATTATATCAAAAGATGATCAGAGTGGGACTTTAAGTATTCCTGTTTTCTTTTTTTTTTTTAATCAGAAAAACGTTTTAGCATTTGAATTGTAAGGTTTCTCACTGGATTCTTATTTTTATCCCGGATGGCAGTTATTAGTGAAGAAACATCAGAACTAAATGAAGCTCATCTGTGCTGCTGACAATTGCCTCCTTCTGATAGTCCAGGGGCTTGGTTCACTTGCTTCCTTTACCAAAAACCCCTGACCTGACTGACCCCTGACTGACCCCAACGTTATCTCTTGACAGTCACATTGGGTCACTTGTTTGTTCTTGTTTTTATCATTTAAAAAACATTACCAAACTGAGTCCCATTGTGTCCTGTTCTGAGACAGAGATGCTCATCCATGCTTTTCTATCCTCTCGCCTTGATTATTGTAACTCCATCTTCACATGTCTAAGAATTCCCTCGAACAGCTCCAGGTTGTCCAGAACGCTGCTGAAAGGCTTTTAACCAAATCTTCCAAGCATTCACACGTCATCCTGTTAGTAATCCAGCTGCACTGGCTCCCTATCCGTTTCCGTGTACATTTTAGAATCTTGGTTTTAATATATAAAGCTCTTAACAACGAAGCACCGGTCTATATAAAAGCCCTTGTGCAGCCACACATTCCCAGCAGCTCCCTGAGATCATGTGACCAGAATGTGCTTGCTGATAAGAGAACATGGCTAAAAAGTAAAGGTGACAGAGCATTTGCAGCAATGGCTCCATCCCTCTGGAACTCCCAACTCAGCCTCAGGTCTGTAGACTCAGTGTTTTACAAAAAAACAAAAAAAACGTATCTTTTTATAATAGCATTTTCCTAATTCTTTTTTTACTTTTGTGTTTTATTGTTTGTGATTTTTTTCTAAAAAAGTGCTGTATAAATTAAGTTTATTATTATTAATATTATTATTATTATTATTATTATTACTTTACTCTTTTTCTTTCATTGTTGCCATCATCCAGTTTTCATGGCTTTTCTTCTGTCTCTGTGAGAACTGTTAGTGATGTGTTTAGGCTCAGAAATGCTGTCAATTTTGTGCGGTAACATAAGGATGTTTTTGTTACCGATCAACACCCTGACTGACCCCCCAAAGCCTCCCCACCTTCAACTATAGGGGCTGGAAGAGTCGCCCATCAGAGGCCTCTGCTTCCACGCCTGTCGTTCTGTCAGTGGAAGAATGAGGGATAACAAACGTGTGTGATTCATTCTTCACTTCAGATGAACTGCTCATTCCCAGCAAAGTCAGAAGGTTGTGTAAAGTGTTTGCTGTGATGGTTAATCTCTCAGCACTTTGCGCCTTGGCATCTCTTTACTTCCTCGTTTCAGTCTGCCTCTGATGTGACCCACACCTTTGTGTGTGGCTCTTCTTCCACAGTGGAAGAGCTGTTTGGGCTGGAGAACAGTCAAGAGGCTCTCCACAGACAAAACAGCAGGCAGACCAACAGCCACCTCGTCCTTATAGATCTAAAAATAAAAATAAAAAGCTAAAACAGGGAGGAATACAGAGCAAAACGCAGATGCTTTTGCACAACAGCAGAAGCAAAAACCAAACACCCTCCGCTCAGTACGCAGCTGGAGGCGGCAGGGATGAG
The DNA here is from genome assembly GCF_053564925.1 of Oryzias latipes. Classification (NCBI taxonomy): domain Eukaryota; kingdom Metazoa; phylum Chordata; class Actinopteri; order Beloniformes; family Adrianichthyidae; genus Oryzias; species Oryzias latipes. Next base: position 5,250,732 of record NC_136248.1, read on the forward strand.
ATACTCTCTCTGTGCCACAATTCACTTCAATACACAGATGTTTGGGAACTGGAGAGGAGACCGCAAGAAAGCCACTCTCAGCCCTTTTAGGAGCTGCTCAGAAAAAGAAAACACAAGATATAAAAACAAGAGACAGTCCAGTCATCCAGTACACTGGTAATATGAGCAAGTGGGACCCATCTTGTGGCAAAGCCTGTAGGTGGACTTGAAAAAGTGTAGAGCAGGATCCTGCAGAGAGCAGAATGTGGTTAGATAATTCAATCTCCAGGTTTCTTCTCTGCTTTTGATGTGAAAGGCCCCTGGGGGGAGCTGGAAGTAGTGCCAGAGTAAAAAGCAGTAAAGGGTTCTGAACCTGGCGTAAACAAAAATACTACATATTATATACACAGCGTGATGTACAAAGATCACGTATGAGTGACTTCATGTGAAAATTGTGTTTTTGGTGTTTCTAACACATTCTTGTGGCATTTTCCTGACGATGGAGGATACAGTAGTGGACAAAATTGTTGGTACCCCTCAGTTAAAGAAAGAAAATCCACAATGCTCACTGAAATGACTTGAAACGTTCAAAAGTAACAATAAATTAAAATGTATTGAAAATTAAATAATGAAATCAGCCATTCCTTTTGAGTTTCACTGCAATGAAATAGTTTCTGTATTTGTCAATGAGCCTTCTGCACCTGTCCACAGGTATTCTGACCCACTCCTCATGTGCAAACTGCTCCAGTTGTCTCAGGTTTGATGGGAGTCTTCTCCAAATGGCATGTTTCAGCTCCGTCCACTGATGTTCAATGGGATTCAGATCTGGGCTCATAGAAGGCCACTTCAGAATAGTCCAATGCTTTTCTCTTAGCCATTCTTGAGGTTTTTTGGCTGTGTGTTTTGGATCGTTGTCCTGTTGGAAGACCCATGACCTGCAACTGAGACCTAGCTTTCTGACACTAGGCAGCACATTTCTACCCAGAATGTCTTGATAATCTTGAGATTTCATTTTACCTTGTACAACTTCAAGACACCCTGTGGCAGATGCAGCAAAGCAGCCCCAAAACAGAACTGAGCCTCCTCCATGTTTCACACTAGGGACAGTGTTCTTTTCGTCGTATGCTTCATTTTTGAGTCTACAAATATAGAGCTGATGTGCCTTACCAAAAAGTTCCAGTTTTGTCTCGTCTGTCCAAAGGAGGTTGTTCTGGGCTCTTTGGATACAGTTCCAACTATCCGTCTCCTCAATGTTTCATCAATTTTCCTCTTCCGGCCACGTCCAGGGAGGTTGGCTACTGTCCCGTGGGTCTTAAACTTCTGAATAATATGTGCCACTGTCGTCACAGGATCTTCAAGCTGCTTAGAGATGGTTTTATAGCCTTTTTACCCTTGCGATGTTTGTCTATAATTGTGTTTCTAATGTCCTGGGACAATTCTCTCCTTGGCTTTCTGTTGTCCATGTTCAGTGTGGTTCACACCTTTTCACCAAACAGCAACATGACTATTTGTCTCCCTTTAAATAGGCAGACTGACTGATTATGGGTTTGAAAACAGCTGTGATGTCAATTAAAGGACATACCTGAGTTCATCATGACCCCCTGGACAATTAGTTCTCAGTCTTTTATGGAGGTACCATCATTTTTGTCCAGCCCTATTTCATTAGTTTTTTTTTTAATGATTCTGTTAATCAACAACTCAAAAGTAATGGCTGATTTTAATTATTTAATTTTCAATAAATTTTAATTTATTGTTACTTTTGAACGTTTCAAGACATTTCAGTGAGCATTGTGGACTTTCTTTCTTTAACTGAGGGGTACCAACAATTTTGTCCACCACTGTATGTATATAATCAGAGAGAGAATTAAGAAGAGATTTTTTGAGTATCTCTTTAGTCAAATTGTTGTGAATCAGGAACAGATTCACAACCATCTCTTCTGATTCAAACAAAATCCCCTTTTCTGTGTGTATGCGTGGGTTTTGTCCGGGGACTCCGGCGTCCTCCCACCGTCCACAAACACGCTTCATAGGTTAATTGTCCATAGGTGTGAATGGGATTTTGCATGGGTGTGTGATTGTGGCCCTGAGACAGACTGGCGACCTGTCCAGGATGTCCCCTGCCTTCGTCCACAAGTGGCCGGGAAAGGCTCCGGCAGCCCCGTGACCCCAAAAAGAGCAAACCAGGTTTAGAAGATGGATGGACTGTCAATCTAGGAAAGGCAGTGACAAAGCTGCAGAGAGCTTAATAAGAACACTAAACTGCTCAGTAAAAGATTGTAGAAAATCAGTTGTCTGGTTTGATGAGACTCACTTCAGCAGCATTCAGATGGTTGGGTCAGAAGGATAACTCAAGACTTTTCTGCCCTGTCAGACTGCTGCTGGTGGTGGTGGTGTAATGGTGTGGGGATTTTTCCTTGGCCCCCCGATGTACCAAATGAACACCTCAACTGACCTCAGTGTTGTTGATGTCCATCCCCGTCATGACAACACCTATGATAGCTGCGTCCAGCTTCAAGACCAAGACAAGAAGGCTTTAGGACAAGACGGCGACTTTCAGAGGTCCAAAGGTTTTCCAGTCAGAGGATCACGGACCAGCGGAGCACATTTGGCATGTGGAAGAACGTTTCCTGTCAAAGGGGACCAGAATCTATGACAAAAACCATGTTAAATTTACACAGTGAAGAGTGAATGAGTTTTCTGAACACAGTGACCTGTGAGTGCATGTACTAGAATTTGTAATGTTACTGAGTATTTCAGGGCTCCCGCTCCTGATGTAAATGTGAGCTGGATGTTCCTGTAGCCCTCTGGCCCTCAAGCTTGACCCAATTTGGCTCTTCCATACAAAAACCCAGCTTGAAGCCCAAGCGCCCAATGTGAAATAAAAAAAAGACAAAAAATAAAATATAATTAGCTCCTTTTCACTTTTTAAATCTGCAAATACAAAGTCCCAGCTTGTCATAAAAAAATAAACATAGTTGCTCCTTTATCTCTGTGCAGAATGCTGTGGGGGAAGCCGTACAACCACTCCTGTGTGCCAGACAACAACACTGCTTGTAATTAGCTTTGGACTGAGTCATGTGTGAAGACGGAAACCTGCCAGCTTGCTGCAAGAGCGGCGTTGCAGTGAACCTCCTCTGCCTACGGGAAGCAACAAGCATCACTTTCGGCTGCGTTTGCCCAGAACTGCAGTTGTGAAGCCAGCAGAGACTTAAGGCATCGAGTTGGTCTGCATGCACCAAAGGAGCCGTGGAACAGCTCCTGGTGTCCTGCAGTAGACATGCCTTCATGTTTGCAGACGTGCATGAGTGCTCGTGCGCTCACTCACGCCCTTTCCTGGCGACGATTGGTTCCACCAATGTTCGTGTAATGGGATTTCTGAGCACTCGCCAATTTCCCACTGAGTCAAATGAAGTCACGTATTTCTTCAAAAGCAGCAGCATCATGAGCCGTGCCGCTTTCACTCAGGGCTGCCTGCCACATTACTAGCAGATGATGCAAATGTGAACAAGGCGCCAAAAACCTGCCAGATATATGTCAGTGTGATAACTGGACTGGATGCAAAGCCTCCTACCATGCAGGCATTTCAGTCAGCAGAGGATGAAGGCTGGATTATTGGTTGGAGACACTGTGGGCTTCCTGGATCTCTGTGCTCATAAATGGAAATGAGGTGCTTGCTCATGGTTTGAGCTCAGATTAGTCACATGTGGTTTTCTTGGGAGATCATGAAAAGCTGCATCCTAAAATGACATTTTTCAACTCATTTTAGATTATAAAAATTAGATTTTTTTGTTTTTTACTTCTCATGTTCTGTTTGCTGAAATATTTCTTACACTGGTGAATCTATGAAGAAAAAGCCTTTGAAGTTCACATGTTTTTATCTTTATTCTTGTATTTGTAACAACAAGTAATTCCAGCACATGCTGGACAGACTATGCCTCTCGGCTGGCCTGAGAACGCCTCGGGGTCCCCCCAGAGGACGTGGAGGAAGTGGCCAGGGAGAGGGAAGTCTGGGCATTTTTGCTAAGACTGCCCCCCCTCACGACCCGGCCCCAGATAAGCAGAGGAGATAAAGTAATTCTTTTCAGATTCATGTAGCATCCACCTCCTCTTTTTGTCCCATTCGGAAGAAGCGTTTGGTACAATGGAGTATTAAAGGCACCATGAAAATAAAATAAATACAAAATATTGGTGAAAAATGTTGGAAAATTATTGTAAGTCAATAAATCATGAAAAAAGTCTCCATTTTATGAAAATGAAGTCATTCAGTTATTAGAAAAAAGGCACATTTTACGAGAATGAAATCAAAAATGTATCATTTAAAAAGTTGTAATTTTTAAAAGCAAAAAGTTATGCTTTTTTGAAAATAAAGTTGTAAATTTCCCAAAAAAAGTAAAGCAGATTCTGCGAGGATGTCCGTCAGTCAGTGTGATGTCCTTCTGATCTCTGAATTGTCTGAAACATAAATGAATCCGGTAATGTTTGTCTTTTTAATAATCTGAAAACTAAATGTAAGATTTCTTGCAAACAGAACAGCTTTTTCTTTGCAAAATTACAAATTCATTCATTCATCTTCTTTTACCGTTTATTCCCTTTTTGGGGTCACGGGGTTGCCGGAGCCTATCCCGGCCACTTGGGCGTAGGCAAGGGATGCCCTGGACTGGTTGCCAGTCTGTCGCAGGGTAGAATATCCTCAATCACACATCCATTCACTCTCACACTCACACCTATGGACAATTTAGAGTTGCCAATCAACCTATTAAGCATATTTTTGGATGGTGGGAGGAAGCCGGAGATCCCGGAGAAAACCCACACGTGCACGGGGAGAACATGCAAACTCCACACAGAAAGGTCCCCCATTGATGTTGTGTTTTTCATGTCCCCCAGCCGGGACTTGAACCAGGGGCCTTCTTGCTGTGAGGCAAGAGCGCTAACCACTGCGCCACCGTGCAGCCCAAAACTTACAAATTATCAAAGGAAATAATTTTGCAACTTTGTTCCCATGATTTTTTTGTATAACTTTACAACTTATTTCCTTGTAAAATTTTGAGTTATTTTATAATTTATATAATATAATTTCATATAGATATTTGGTCATTCTTATCTTTTAGGGCCGCCCTAATACTCCATAGTTTGGACAAAGTAAATGGTAAATGGCATATACTTATTATGGGATATAAAGTGCTTCACAGCCCCTTTCTCCCACACATTCACACACAGATGGCGGCTGCGCTGACAAACACTGCCGCCAACCTATAACCACCAGGAGCAATGACACAGGTGGACACTTAGAGGTGTAGAGGCCGCCACTAAAGGAAAAGCAATACTTCAGTTTCTTCTGATTAAACTAAATCACATCCGTTTCAAACAGGCATTCATACTGATCGAAAGCATCCATTTTGAATTGATATGTGGTTAGAAATATCTGCAGCATTAGAGGATGCTACTATTATTGAAATAGATAAGGAGGAACAGTTTTAACCTCAGGGCTGTTGTGGATCCACGCAACCTCCAAAAACATTCAATGAAGACTCTGGATGAAGATAAATAACCTTTTTAATTCTGTTATCCACTTAGAGCCTATCAGCAGTCATATGTGACTGTGTTTGGGATTTTTTATTATGTCCCAAGATTCAAAAAAATGAAAAAGCTCTGTCACTGTCCTACGTTGTTTCCCTCTATTACCCTTTGACTTTTAACAGTTTTCTCTATCATTATCCCAAAAGAAATGATTTCGAATTGCACTTTTTTGTGTTTAAACTAATCGGGAACAGAAAGGAGCATCTAAAATGAGCTTGTACTGTGCCATAGTACAAATGCACCCCCACATCATCTTTTCACACATCATCAAATATGCTGGATGAATCAGAAAGCTAACTGTTAGCAGCTACAACCACATCATTCAACTATCACAAATGTATGTGCCTCTTTTTAAAACCTTCAGTTAAACCTTCCTTTTCTTCGGCGTGTTTGTTTCTTCCATTTGTTGTGCACAAAAAGAGGCATCCAGTGTTGGTGCATTTCCAGCGTGATCGTGTTAGGAGTGAGCTCCAAATTTAACCGCAGTTCATTTCACCAAATTGATGTCAAGCCTGGGCACCGACTGTATCCTGCTCAGTGAACAGCACAGAGAACAACAGGCAGCACTGCAGCTTACGAGGCATGAAAGTGACAGAGAGGAACAGTCATTATAGCACACGAGATCATTAAGAAAAACTCTGTTTATTTCTGAAAGTGTCCCCCACCCATCCCGAACCATCACAAGTACAATCTGCGTCTGTATACGTAATGAATCTGCTTATTCTACTCTTGGTTTTGTCTTTGCTGGTATACTTTCGTTGATGTGTTGAGGTTTTATAAACTGCAGGTCACAGAATGACTCCTGCCAGCAGCTTGATCAATCCCAAAAAGGCTTGTTTTTGCAGCCCTGAGTACTGACAGTGTCCATGTGAGCATGAGAAGGGAAAGCATGAAGCTGCTTCTCTGTGCTCCTGCGGCCGACAGCGGGCACAGGTATCAGCCACGGCGGCGGCAGCAGAGCGCTCAGTGGAGCGCTCACTGAAGCCAATCGCCTGCAGGCTGCGATGCCCCCCGACAGGAGGAGTTGGGGGGGGGGGGGCACGGCTGCTGGATCCACCCACATATGTCGGTGGATCCAGCACATCACGTTCTAGATCACACTCCAGCAACCGTCCAATAGAACAGCCCCCCTTAAGAGAAGTAAGTTATTACTCCATGTTATTTTGATTGGTACACAACCCCCCTCGCCCCACCCCCACGTTTGGCTGTGGCCAAGAGAAGAGCATTACAAGTAAATGGTATATCATATATAAATGATTATCCCCCCCACCCATCTCAGTTAAGATCCCACTCCAATCATCTTTTAATCTATTGCAATAGCATTCCCAGTGGTCTTCTAATTATGATTTTGTCGATTATAGCCAAAATAATAAAACTGTCATTTCCTAGAAAATAGGAAGTAGTAGTTAATTAGAAATTCCCCTTTGAGTTGTGGGCAGGACTGTTGGTGCAGAGTAAGCCTGTCTTTATTTCCCATCATCCCTTTGTTTACACTGTGTCAAGCTAGCTTAAAGCACTTTACACTCCAAAGCTAACATTAGCCGTGCAACAAAATTGGTGAGCTATATCCGAGCTATCCAGCCGTTCAGTATAAATCCAGATCCCAGCTCAGACGAGGAAAACCAAGACGTTCTTGAATCTATTTGTCTGACCACCAGTCCCGCTGCTTTAGCAGAGTGACTAGCATCACCACTCACTCCCCCCATCCTGCTTTCCCCGTTTGAACTGCTGCCCTCTGGCAGGAGGTACATGTCCATCAGAACCAGGACAAACAGACGAAGGAACAGCTTTTTTCCACAGGCAATAATCATCATACTTCCACCAACTACACCCCACTCTGACTTTTTATAAACACTAAATTACTGGCTACTATGCATGTGTGAATTAACTGACTTGTGTGCAATAACCGGGTCTCTGTGCAATAACACACACTATTTATTAAGCTGCGCTCATGGAAGCTCAACTCATTCCATTCTATTTTGTTCAGACGTATTTAATATTTAACTGTTTCTGAACATATTGTACATTTTTTGATTAGAGATGTGAGTTACAGTATTTTTTTTTTATTTTATCTTCAACACTCCAAGGCTGCTACAATTTCATTGTATCACCATGTACAATGACAATAAAGGATTCTGATCAGAATGGAGCAGGGCAGGAAGCTTGTGGCCTGCCGACTACACTCCTACTGTACGTCACTGCTACAGGCTTTTTCATCTGCTCTTGATTCAAAACGATATGGACAAAGAAATAGAAACAACGTTATAAATTTAATTCTCTTAATATATATGTCATCAATCATTGCTACAATGCTGCAAGACCATGTTAAAAAAAAAACATATTTTTCTTTGGAGTGGATTTTAAAGCTTTTGTTTCTCCAAAGGGCGTGCTCGGTCCAGCAATGGCCACGCCCAAAACAAACAGCTGATGGTTCTCCGTCATGCCAGGTTTCAGCACTGGTCAAAATTCTTACCCCATTGGCAACTTTTCTTTGAATAAGCAAACGAACCTAGTCACTAAGACATGATTTCTTTGCTTTTGAAAATCTTTCTAAATACAATTATTGTTTCTTTCAAGACAGTAAATAAGACAATTTTACTTAAAACAAGAGTCTTTTTACTTTCTTGTGAGGCCCTCTTTGGCATCTGAGCAGGTTAAATGTAGTTGAACGCGACTCAAACACATGAGATCCACTAACTTAAAAAGGGGCCCACTGCACCACGGGTACACATTTTCCTATTTGAATCCATAGCATACTAGTTTCCTGCTCCATGTTCTTTTAAAGCCTGTTGTCTCTAGGATTAAAAATAAACAAAATAACCTGAGACCAAATAACATGCTGCATGGGAATCACAGCATGTTTCACACTTTCATAAAATACTGAGGATATCGATGCATGGATATCCTCGGTTGTGACGGTATGCAGCACTAAGCTCACAGTGCCATAAGAAGTGAACACACAAATCAAAAATGATCAAAACCTGACCCGCACCTACAATACACCCACTAAAAACACAAACCTAAGCAGAGCGACATGATCACAGGGCAGCACTTTAGCAAAAGTTCAAAGGCTGAATTTTATTCATGTTGCAGGGCAGAGGCTAAAATGACCCCCTCTCTTCAGCAACTGTACTTTGAAGCTTCCTGTTGTGTTGACCCGCCGCCTGAGAGACACACATGAAAGGACACCACAACTTTGAAGTTGTCACAAGCACCGACTGTCCAGCCGGCATCTTGAGGGGGGGGCGGGGGCTCAAATCAGACATGCAGATTCAAAAAATGAAAACCAAATTCTGCCACAATACCCTCTCTGAAAATGACAGAGAGGGTATTGTTTCCCAGAACAGGCCTCACATGTGGAAGTGTTCACACGTGTAAAAAAAAAAAAAAAAAGCCCAGCCACAACACACCAACAGGTTTCTCTTTATATCCCACCTTATTTTAAACTAGAAAACCGTCAAATGGTAAATTGTGTATACTTACATAGTGCTTTATTACCTTCCTTGGAGGCCCAAAGCACTTTACAGTCACTGTCGCATTCACCCATGCACATACACATTGACACAATCTGCTGCCTTAAACTGGCACCAATAACAACCAGGAGCAATAGCTTGGCAACGTACGTTTCGATTCAAGGGTGGGTAGGATGGGAACCAAACCTACGATCTTTCAATCAGAGGTTGACTGCTCTTATAATTATAATAATAATTATAATAATGATAATGGATTTCGTTTTCCAGACGCTCAAAGCAGTTCCAATGTGTCCATTAGTCATTCACGCATAGTTCATACTTGGTGATGGTAAACCACTGATGCAGCCACAGCTGCCCTAGGCTGCCAGTGTGCACCTTCAGCTCCTCTGACCATCACCAGGAAACAACCTTTCCTTCATCATTTGGACAAAAACAAGCAGTAAGAGGTGAACTTTCTCTCTGAACTGATGCTTTATTCAACCCATCGGAAAGATCAGCATATATATATATCGCAGAATCTTGACTGCAGCGGTGGTGTGGCGCACGACGTAATAAATAGTCTGCTTTTTGTGAGAAAAGCAGACAAAAAACAAGAATTAAGGCCTAAAAACTGGTTAATATGTATTGCCTTTGTAAGTGACCATGGCATAAGCGGGTTAATGGCCTTCGAAGTGTGCATTATCACTTTTTAACGCTTCGCGTCGGACAGTTCAGGCTTCCACGGCGTGCGTTAAAAGTAATAATGCACACTTCGTCGGCCGTTAACCCTTATATATTTCACAATACATTTACGTACCATTGATAAATTTACCATTTACCAATGGTACGTTCCGTTTTTTATGTCATCAGGAGCCTTAAGATGTGGCCACATCTGCCTACGATCCTCCACACCCTGGTACAACCCAAAAACCTGCAACACTTGAACGAGTCAAACCTCCGTACGGGTGCATGTGGCTATGCCTTTAGAGAAACACGCCGTCATAAATCTGCGGGGTTGAACAATAACAGCCCCCCTTCGCTTCCTGTCCAAACAAAGGGCATTCAGATCTATCTGATGTAACTCTTCTGCATCACAACGGTTTTTGTGAGTGATCTTCACACAATGAGAGAGGCACGGAGGAAGCGCAGGTCATGTGATCGCACGTGAAGCCAGTTTTTCAGCTTTGTGGTCAGAGCATGGAAACTCTTTCATTTCAAAAGGACAGGTTTGATACTGGCTTCTCTGGCGTTTCAATGGTCTTTTGCTTCTATCTTTGTGTGAAGATCTACAGTTTTTGCTTGTCCGTTTTCCATACAGATAAGTTTACAGTGAAAGTGTTTACGGCTCAATAGACGGACCATTTCACACGTTACGCAACAGTTTTTATGAATCAGCAGAGATGAGGACAAAAAATTAGGAGGAGTTAGTGGACTCAGATTTCAGCTTCTCCTCTTCCCTCGCTCGACTGGGCTGGCTTTCTTTCAGATGAGCATGTAATGACTTTTAGAAGAAAAAAAGCCACATCTGCCCAACATCATGGTGCAATTAGTCCACAAGACAGATTTCTGTGGCACCCCCAAATGAAAATTATTTATTAAACAAATAAAATACTTTATAATCTAACAATTAAACCAATAAAAACACATGTTCAACCTTACGAAATTGAAATATGTTTCAGTTAGCTTTAATAAAGAGCTCATTATTCCATTTCAGCAATTTAATAATACAAATTATATACAACGGTACATATTATTTCAGTTTTATTTTTGTTGCACAGTTTGTAATTCCAAAAGGCCTATTTATTTTACAGTGACCCTTTTATGCAGAATGATTTCCTGTCAATCAGTAAAAGTGGGTGGGGCATAAATGATTGGTTGACCTGCCCATGGCTGTTTGCTGCACAGCTTGAAGCAGGTACGTGTCTTCTTTATGTGATCAATTGCAGACTGTCAGCAGATACTCAATTGTATTGTTCCTAAATATTTTTGAAATGTTCAGGCTTGTTTAGGCCACACCCACTTTCACGGGTTTACATCCATCCATTTTCTTAACCTGCTGTATCGCTTTCGGGGGTCATTGGGTTGCTAGGGCCCATCCTAGCATCTGTTGGGCAAAGGGGGGTTCACCCTGGAGAGCTCGCCAGTCTGTCACACAGCAACATGATCACTCAGGGATACTTTTGAGTGACCAATTAACCCATAAAGCATGCTTTTATTGGTCAATTATTAGTTGTAACTACTTTCTGTTTAGCTACCAAATAATAAACATTCTGAAGTTTCATAAATTTCAGTTGTTTTCCATACAGTATGTATTAATGGCCTTTTCTACCTAAAGTTTTAAAAAATACATGAGTTTTTAAAGAGTTTACACTTAAAGACTTATTCCAATATAAATTGTGTTTTTGGTGTCCTTAACATCTTCTTTTAGTATTTTTCTCATGATGGAGGACAAATATGAAGAAAATTAAGATTACATTTTCCTCTTCTGTTTGCCCAGCTGTTGGACAGGACAAGTTTAAAAAAAATAAAATAAAAAAAGACTAAATTTTCATTGTTGAATATTTCTTTATTCTAATTGTGGTGAATCAGGTGCAGAAAAAAAAATTGTACTTGTTACAAACAGCGGGCCACAAGTTACCTGCTCTGTTCTATTTTGACGGACCCACTTGTAGACCAATAGATCCATGGACGTCTTTGTTTTCCTCGTCTGTGCTAACATCTGGCTCAAAACTGTACGGCTGGATAGCTCCAATATAGCTCGCTTTTTTTTTCACACCACTAATGCACCACAAAGGTTAACTTGGGCTGTAAGCTAGTGGGAAAGAGTGTAGACAAAGGGATGATGGGAAAATCAGTCCCAAACACAACTAAGAGGCAAATTTCTGATGAACTCCTGCCACTCTGCAGAAACTATGTCCTAGAAAACGATGCAGGTTTTTTGATTCTGGCTAAAAACTGTATAATCATAATTAAAGACCACTGGGAACGCTTTGGAAATAGATGAAAAGATGATTGGAAGACAGGAGCCCTAGGATTCCGTACTGCTTCCCAAGCTTTAGTGAGCAAATGTCCATGGTCCTTTTCTATGGAGTCCTATACTGTTCATAATTAAATAAATAAATATTTAATTAAATAAATAAATAAATATTTAATTAAATAAACAAATATAACCTCATGCAAATACACAATAAACTAATAAATCTCTCATAAATATATAAAAAGATCATGAAATTGTGAAAAACCTGCACACAAATTTTAAATTAGCTATTATATTATTCAATATATTTCATTTTGCTTTAAAAACCTGTTTATTAATTTAAAAATCGCATTTTTAAATATTCATTTTTAATAATGTTGAATATTATTATAATTCTGTCTTTTTTCAGAAGCTCGTATTTCAAAATCAACATTTTCCAAAGTAGCTTTGTTTTTATTTCATGTTGCTGTTTTTCACATTGGCTCATTTATTTCATGAAGAGCTTTTTCAGGAGAATAGGTCTGTCTGTCAATCAGTGAAAGTGGGCGGGATCTAAACGCTCATTGGCTCATCCATGGAAATCGACTCATATTGCTCGATACCCGCACAGCGGTGTACCAGTCAGAGAGATTACATCTTACAGTGATATCTGCACGGCTTTGCTGACATTAGAGATCAAATAGAGACAAACAATCTGTCTGCTGCAGAAGATGCAAACATCGACAACTCTGTTTTTGTAGTTTGAGGGTTTGTGTGGACCAAACCACAGAGGAGCTCCGGTCGTCCACATCTTGAAGTCCCCCGATTAAAAATTCCTCATTCTTATGCCATTCATTCAGAGCTCACACTGTGTTGGCTCGCAGGAGGCGAGCTGGCGGACCGACAGAGTCAGACCAGGCAGCTGCGCAAAGCGGGACAAGCCTACTCGTGCCTCCTGAACCTTATATTTTTCTATTTTCATTGAGACAATGATTATAATCAGGTCCTCTGATTTTATTTTTCCCTCTCAGGGAAAATGTTGAACCTTTCCTGCGATGACGTTTCTGACATCTTAACACTCTCCATGTGCATTGTGCATCCATGCATTGTTACTGAGATAAGCACAAGCAACCGCTCCATGTGGCTATCAGGCTTAAAACATTAGCTGATAGCTCCTCCCATACGTGGCATGGTCCATTCATGGAAACTCCAGTTCACAGAAGCTTAGTGGAACTCCAACCACCACTCAGCCTAATTTAGACCACTACTAGATGTTCATGAGAAGATGAAAATTGCCGAACCGACCACAAAATCACCCGAATTATGCACACTCGCCCCAAGCCACTTTTATCCGCAAATTTAGAACCAAAACTGCCCAATTTCTGGTAACACTGTAGATGTGTTGAGGTGCACACTCCCCCTAGTGTTGAGGGGTATGCATTGCGCCGTCACGTTTGCTGAAGCATCTTCGATCGATGTAGTCAGGGTGCTGCTGCTCATGTCTGAGTAAAGGAATAGCCAATCACAAAAGTGTCTCCGCCTTATCAAGTTTGATTGACAGACAGACCCATTCTCCGGAAAAAGCTCTTCATGAAATAAATAAGCCATTGTGAAAAACAGCAACATGAAATAAAAACAAAGCTACTTTGGAAAATATTGATTTTGAAATCCAAGGTTCTGAAAAAGGACGTAGAATAATAATATTCCACATGATTAAAATGAATATTTTAAAATGCTGTTTTAAAATAATGAACAGGTTTTTAAAGCAAAATGAAATATATTGAATAATACAATGGCTAATTTAAAATCAGTGTGCAGTTTTTTCATAATTTCATGATCTTTTTATATATTTATGAGAGGTTTATTGGTTGATTGTGTATTTGCATGAGGTCATATTTATTTATTTAATTAAATATTTATTTATTTAATTATGAACAGTATAGGACTCCATACTTTTCAACCCCTCCCACTGAGTAAAAGTAAACTGACGTCCCGATTTGATGGGTGACCCTCACTGTTCACTGCCCCCTACGCCTGTCTGTGCACCACGATTCTCTGTCCTCTGCTCACCCGTGTCGTCCTGATGCAGTTCCAAAAGCAGAATTGTGTTTTTACACTAGAATGGCAGTTTCTGTTTTTGGCTTCAAACCCGGAGTCTCAGTGATGATGCCGCATGAGGATGCCCCGCCCTCATCTTTTCTCCTCTTGTCGTGCTCAAACTGACTCTGTGTTTAGAAAGTAGCAGGCTCATTGTTGTATTGATTAAGCTTTCGGCCACCCGGGCAGATTTATGCTCTTATTAGGGGCCACTAATGCCTGATCAGGACAGATTAAAGGTCTGCCTCTGCTTCCAGCTACCCCATCATTTAGAGCCCGTCATTAGGAGTGGATGCCTGTCTCCACATAATTAACCCAAGAACAAAGAGATGAGTTTTCTAATTTTTAAAATAATTGAAATGTTACTTGTATGAACTGTAAAATGATTCCCAGCATTACTAACACTTTCAGAACAGTTATTTTCCTTCTTGGGAGTCTCAGTTACATCTCCTGAAGACAAATGCTTCATTAGATCTGTGACCAGAAGATCAATAAATGCTCCTGGGCCTCCCATTGATTAAAAGCATTTTTAATGTGATGCTTTTATGAATTTCAAATGCCACGGAGAGTAAAGTTAATGCTAAGCAGGACTCTGTTTGTTCGTGAATTTCCAAACAACAGAAGAAATAACTTCCATCTTTCCAAACATTTTTTAAATCCTCCTTTAATCTATAAACTGAACTTAACTGTGACCACAAATCCTCTCCTGCAAATGACGGACTAGCTTCAGGTCTCAGAACAGCAGCTCACAGATGAGACACAAATAAAGGTAATGTTTACATGGACGTAAATCCTCCAGGCCAAAGTGAAAATGATCTTTAAAAAGAAAAAACTATCAGAGATCACAAATCAGCCGATGCACATGCAGAAGTTTTACAGAAATTGTATCTTCTGTGGTTGCCTGGTTACCAAAATGTCTCTTACACACACTTACACAAATACAACATAATGGCCAATTTGTATCCAGCTGTGTCAGCAATGAGGAGCCAAAACTCAAGAGCTCCTTTATTTTCACTTTGGTTTGGAGGCGCATGTGTGATGCATTTCACTACAGCAGTATCAACACAACATGCAGTCAACAGTCTTTCTAATGTTCTGCAGAGAAATGCAAAAACAAGGATAAAAGCAAGATTCTTTAAGATCTCTCTCAGGTTTTTCAAGCCGGGGTGTCATTTGAGCAGACGTATCTGATGGCTTCACTCTGCCGTCGCTGCGCCTCCATCTTGATTCATTTGTTTGGAAACAGTCAATATTATCCTCCAGCATCAGGAGGCAGTTCAGCTTCATGGAAGCCACTGTGAAGCTTTGATGTGCTGAAAACGTCACAGCTTTTGCTCTGAACTGTGACTTCAACAGCTTTTCACTGGTGAGCTGATCATCTGGAAGGTTTGCTGTGACGTTTCCTGAGGGGGCTCTAACACTGACTCACAGTGACTCACAAATGAAAAACTCTGCATGGTGATTTTCCTCTGACCACCATAAAGGAAACTGCATCGAATGCATTCAAAACATTTAAACCCTTTGAGTAAATGCAGACAAAATGAAAGTGCTCCTTAGAACAGGTGGAGTAAATTATGGTCCACGGCATCTGAGAACTGGACAAAGTGAGTGTGATGTCACCCATAGAAAAGGGTTTACTTCCAGCTCCAACCAAATGAGGTCGACTCACTTGCTATTTTTCCCGATACGATTGTCGGCATGTTGTTTTCACGTCAGTAAGTTGGTCAGAGTTTTTTTGAGTCAATGTTTCTATGGCAACCGCTCTAGCCAATCAGGAATTAGCTTGTTGGAAGTCCACACCACTACCACTTGAAAGCGAGTTCCATGAACTGTCAATCAAAGTTTTGATTGTTCGACATGAGACCGTACACTTTTTTGAGGCATCTGATTGATTACACCATGGTCAGGTGAATATTTTTTTTTTAACCCAATCCAAGTATTAGATTAGATTAGAAAGCAAATCTAATCTAATCTAATCTAATACTTGATTTTGATTGGCTGTAGGGAGTGGATTAAAAAGTGATAATCCACAGTGATAATGCACACCTACAAAAACAAAGTTCCGGTCACTTAGCCTAGATTTTCTATATTATTACGCTGGCCTAAACGCCAGTTGGTACCAGAGCAACAGAAACGTGGAACATCGATGGACAAACTTTATTCCACAGTTTATCACAACAACAAGACTAACTAAGAATAACTAAATAAAAATACTAATTATTGATTTAATATTTATTTTTATTGTAAGTGACGATGGTATAAGCCGAATATTGCCCTTCCAGGTGTGAATTATCAGAAATGAACAGATGTCCATCCTCCGCGTTGCTTCCACGAAGTGCGTTTAAAAGTAATAATGCACACTTTAAAGGCCACTAACCCGCTTTTACCATGGACACTTACCAAAGCAATATATATTAACCAGTTTTTAGTCCTTAATTCTTGTTTTTTTTACGATTTGGATCGCTTTTCTCACAAAAAGCGGACTATTATAGTCCACGTCGTGCCGCACCACCGCTGCAGTCAAGATTCAGCGATATATATATATATATATATATATATATATATATATATATATATATATATATATATATATATATATGCTGATCTTTCCAATGGGTTGAATAAAGCATCAGTTCAGAGAGAAAGTTCACCTCTTACCGCTTGGTTTTGTCCAAATGATGAAGCAAAAGGTTGTTTTAAAGAAGCCAGGGCAGTGATACAAAACATTTAAGCTAGGTGACCGGAACTTCTTTTTTCACCGCACAGTTATCAGGTTTTAATGTAAATCCAGCAGCCAATCAGAATCGAGTATTCACCCGGACCATGGTATAATTTCTTATAATGTACACCTCCTCAGGCATCATCTCTTATGTAACTTGCAGTACAGAAAAACAATTTGAAAAATTAGGATCATCAACAGTGTGTTCAAAAAAACTGTAATCAGGGTAGGAATGGTTATTCTGACCAATAGAATGACTGAGTAACAGTCGGTTATTTCTCTATAGAAGTCTAGGGGATTTTGGCTTCTTGTAGCCAGCGGGGAACTTCCTGTTTGGAACGCCAAGGGGGAGGGGCCACTGAGTCCAGTTCTGGTCCACAGACAATAAGCATCAAAGCACTAATGATGTGTTTCTGTTTGTGTGCTCCATCAAACAACTGTACATGCTTAGAAAAGATGTGAAAAATGATTTTTGCCTTCTGCCTGGGAGCTGCCTAACAAGCCTAAGAGTAAATCACTCAGAGCAAGCTCTTTGACTTTTCTATAGCAGACAACATGGCACAAACTATGCATCACTCTCCTTATAGTGGCAGACAGGTGTTAATTCGGAATGGCTTTGGACGGGACAATCTGTTCCATCATTCAGCTTTTAAATCCAAAAACATCTGAACAGTATATGGTTCCCGGACAGACACCAGGCAAGAGCCCTCCTCAACAAACTGGTACAAAGCACTCCCCCATGTGACAGCTGGACGTTTACTCAACAAAGAAGCTCTTCTGCCCGCCGCCACAGAGTGCTGTCTGTGAACAGGCTGTCCTGGCAGTGCAGAGTACTACACAAACTGAAAAGACCAAAGAGGCCGTCACATCATTTTTATCCAGAACAGACTCCAGTTACTTGTTGGGTAACGTCAGCGCTGGAAGGCAGCAGCAGGGAGAGGGTGATTCCGCTGAGCGAGCTGCCGTCTCACAAAGAAGAGAAACCACTCTTTCACTCACGACCAGCATCGACACCCGGCGGGCGAGGGACTCACCCCGTAAGGACGACCACGAAGTCCATTACATTCCAACCGTTGCGGAGGTAGGAGCCTTTGTGAAAAGCAAAGCCCAGGGCAATGATCTTAATGGCAGCCTCAAAACAGAATATTCCAATAAAGTAGGGCTCTGTGTCATCCTGCAGAGAAACAGAGAGTTTTGAAGAGAGCATGAGACTCACAGAAGACCTTTTTTCTGAGAGGTAATGAAGCATTACATGAAAGGGATGAGGGTCTGTAAAAGAAATAAAAACAGAAAAGATGAGGTTTCTTTTCGAGTCAACATGAGCACAGAAAAGAGAGCTGCCTTTCAGTAAACACAACTAAATCAAATGTTTACAACTAAGGAATGTCATGTATATACATTTATGCATATATATTCAATGACTGCCAACTAGCAAAAGATCAGGAACTGACTGGATAGAAAATCTTAAAGAGGAAGACCTACAGGAAAATAGAAATTAAATTTAGAAACTGCATCCAAAAATGTTAAGGTTGCAACTGACACTTGATGTATAAATATAACACTTTTTAAACACGATAACAGTAGATAAAAAAAGAAAATAAAACATATGTGGAAAAAAAAAAGTTCTGCAACAGTCAAATCTCACAATTGACTGTATATGAGAACTGGACTGAGTGAGTGTGACATCACCCATAGAAAATGGTTCACATCTGGCTCCAACAAGGTGAAGTCAACCAAGTCGCTATTTTTTTGTGATATGGAAGCCGCCATTTTGGAGCCATAAGTCATCCGTAATCAGTGATTGGTCCAAGTTGGTCTGAGTTATTGTCTCTATGGTGACAACGCTTGCCAATCAGGAGGGAGCTTGTTGGAAGGCCACATCCCTACCACTAGGACAGGGGCTTGCGTTAATCTATTAAGCAAATGTTTCAAATGTCAAACATGAGACCACATGCTTTACCGAGGCATCGGATTGTTCAGTTAATAACTTAAATAACTTGCAATAAAAAAATACCATGAAAAAAAGAGTAGCATGAACATGTTAAAAAAAGGTTAAAGAGCGAGAACAGTTCTTCTGAGCAATAGAATGACTGAGTATTAGCCGTTTGTTTATATATAGAAGTCTATGGGTTTTTGTAGGTACCTCCTATGTGGACTGAGGGATCACTCAGTCCAGTTCCCATATACAGTCAATGTATAAGACAAAATAGTTTATGAACATTCAAATAAAAATGTCTACGTTCCATTCCAAGTTCAAAGGCAACGAAAAACGCTGAGCTCTTAAATGTGAGGTAAAGACAGGTGGAGATGAGGTCAGACTGTTGCACCAGAACAGCCCAGAGTTCTGGAGCTGCAACCGAAAAGGTTCTCATTCATTCAGGGACACGCGGGACGTGCTGGTCAGTAAACCCGAGGGACCCTGGAGGAGAATGTGAATGCGGGAGTTTAGAGAGCTGAAATGGAGCATTAAACATTAAAAAAAAGAAAAGAACCTCAAAATTGGTCTTAAATTGCACATGAGGAGAGGATACAGCAAGTGCTTAGCTTTACAATTGCCAGTTAATAGCTTTACTGTATGCTCAGAAGAAAACAAAAATAAACAAAAAAACACAACTGGGCATTTTTTCTAAAATTAAGGTCAAACAGCAAAGTTTACTGGACCGGCTTCTCCAGCAAATCTGGACCTTTCTCTCCTGTTCACAGCACGTGCACACCTTACAGGTTGTACAGGCACCACATAAACAGCCACACAAAAGCAGGACAACAGGCCGGTCGAGCGTTGTTAAAAAAAAACCCTGACCTTTCGCTCAGCGCTGAACATGCAATGATATGTTATGCAGAAGGAGCCAGAAAGAGTGTGCACGCTGTAACAGACAACTGTTGATGTTGCAAAGAACCAGGCCGGCCTAAAGGTCAGACAAACTTAACAAGCCTTCAGTGGGAAAAACAGGAACCTGTAGGTTTATCTTCCAGCACCAAATGTGGAAAACTGTTGAGGAATACTCCAGGAATGGCAAAGACCTGCTCAGAGGGTGAAGAGACCTGTTTACCAACACTAACAGCAGCCGCTCACTCCATTGGCTTCACCAATAATAGCCGATCCCTTCTAATTAGCAGGCATCTTGCTGCATTAGGGCTCGGTGAAGCAGGGCCTGTTCTTCCTTTGTAACCACACTAATCACCTTCTCTTTTTTCTCTCCTTACAGAGTCTACCCTGCTGGAATTACATCCCAGCTGCTGAAATGAGTCAAAACAGCAGCAGGTGGCTTTTTGCCATTCATCCTGTTTTCTAAACACAAGAGTCAAACTTTTTTCTTTTCTGTTCTGCTTCAGCTGCAGCTGAGGGACCAGGGCTCGTTGCGATCAGGCTACACAGATCAGTCACTTGAAAGGAAGGAAAGCTGTGAACTCACCAGGCGCTCTGACATTGGCGTCTTGTCACTTGCTGGTAAATGTTGCTCCAAAGCCAGGACGATACAGTTGGCGATGATTGTAGCCAGGATCATGTACTCAAAGGGAGTGTGAGGGTTAAGGAGAAGCTGCACAAACATGCACACATTTCATTTGACAGAACAGCTTTTACATCTACAGGCTTTGATTTTATGAAGAAAACAGTCACAAAAAATCCAAACTGTGCTGTAAAGCATGAGTGTCTGATCCCAGACCTGCATGGCTTAAGGCAGACATTTCGGTCACACAAGAGAGCGTGGAGAGTGAGGAGCATCAAACCACGACTCTGATCCTTCTGTCCACAAACGCATGACGGCTTTGTCATCCTCTGGATAAAGCTTTATCCTGATCCCTACAGAAGGAAGAACGTTCCCAACCGTTTTAATGGTTGGAACATCCTGTCAGTTCTGACTGAGACCCAACAACTCGAAAGGGAACAGGTCGCTCATGAGCATAACACTAATCATCCAATAAGATGTTTGGATAAAAAAACTTCAATCAGAGGCACATCAGGATAAAAGACTGGATTCTCTGTTTCCCAAGCTTTCAGGGATTTTTTTTTCTATTGAGTAAGAAGGTTATCAGGAAGTTCAGTTTAGCTCAGGGAGGCACAGATGTAATGATAACCACCTCATTAGATTAGTGATAATCTTGTTGTGATTGTTGCCCACAGAGTTCCTGTATGGCAGTCTTTGTTTTCTATTTTACCATATATATATATATATATATATATATATATATATATATATATATATATATATATATATATATATATGGGTGGTTTGGTGATGACCCGTCACTTCCTGACTTCCTGAGGTCTGGCTCTGCTTTTTTGCTGTTTAGAAGCGTGGGAGCGATCAGCACCATGGACAGAGACATCGAGGCAGTGCACGCGGGCACGCGAACCTTCCCATGCCATTCAAGTCCAGAAGTATGGATTTCTGTTAAAGAGAGACTGGAGACGGGGAGTCAAGTGGGGAGGGGTCCTTTACGCACACCGATTTTTGCAGAAATCATGCGTTTGGACATTAATTCCTGGGGGGTTGGGGGTCGGAACTGCTGTCTGTCCGCGACAGACGCGCTAACAAAAGAACTTGTCTGCACGTGAGCAGCGCCGTGGAGCTTCAGGAGGCGCGCGTGCCACGCAGAGCTCAGATAAGAGCGACAGGTGCGGTCAGCGTTGCGCGCAGAGGATAAAGGGCGTGAATGTTTGGATCTGAGAGCAGAGCCAACATCTGCAACTTAACTTGACAAACAAGCTTAAAGGGGGGATGGGGGGTTAAAGTGCGCGCGCGCTCCTCAACCACTGCTGCACCTTGTCAGAAAGGATATGGCCACTCTGTTATCCGCTTGGCGTACTTCCTGATGAGGTTGTCCTCGCGGAAGATGAAAAGGGAGCGGTTGACAGTGAGGCAGTTCTGCTTAACGGGGTTCGGGTTGTAGATGGCCATGGTCCGGGCTCTCTGGGCCATTGACTGCTTGTACATCCTCTGGCCGCCCGGAGCGCCGCCACCCCGGGCGCCCCCTCGGCCAGCGCCCGGGCCCCCTCTCCCTCCGCCGCCCGCGCCTCCTCCATACCGGCTGGGAAGATCATCTGCGAAGCGAGCCATTCTGGAAACGCACAGATCCAACAGGGAAAATCCGAGCGGGTGTCAGTGGAAACGGAGGGGAGACGCATCACAACAGGCACGCTTCATCCAAACCTCTGCTGGCGTCAGGTGGAAGGATGAAGAACAAGGTGGCCTTACTGGAAAGCGCGCTCCCTGCATCCTCTCCATCTGTTCATCTCCTAAAGTTCAGATGAGACAGAGCACGCTCCTCATCCGCCTCTGAGAGGAAGGAAAACCTGATCACCAGCCGGTCTCCGCTCCAGATCCTGACAGCATCGTGTCAGCATCCAAACACCAGTTGAAGAGCTCCGAGTCAGTTCAGCAGCGTCCAACCAAACAATGACAGCGCTTCCGGCGAGGATCGAACCCCTGTTCTTCTGCCTCCCAGCAGCTCCAGCCGGAGCATCTGCCCTGTGGTTCCTGTTTGATCGCTCGCTGCGTGGGGTCTGACGAGACAAGTGCTCCGTGGAACAGGGAAGAGGGCACGTGACCCAAATGAGCCAATCGGTGAATGGAGCGCACACACGCGCGCACCGTGTGAACCCGTGATGAAGCTGCGAGGAGCACCGAGGGTCACATCATCAACCCCGTCAGTGTTCCAAGGCACCGTGTCGCGTGATCACGCAGAATCTGGTCACGCAGCTCCCAATTAATCCGACACGCGCTCTGACAATGAAGGTACCCCCCACCCCCTCTCAACCCGCTGCAGATGTTCAGTTGTGCCTGTCAGACCGGTTTGGTCACCTCTACAGGTTTATTTCAGCTTCAGACGTCAGCAGAATGTCAATCTATAGTCGTAGAGTCTTCCTCTTTTTCTATAATTCCAAAATCCCGGGATTTTTCAATTCTCTAAAAAAAAAATCCCATTTTGACTGTAGTGTGGCCTGTTTTTCTGTTGTTATAAATACAGTAAAACAAAACCGTTAACTTTAGCTGAAGAACTTGATTCAATTTGAGAAAAACTGCACAAAATTATTAACTTTTATCATCAAAGCAACACTTAGTTATTTGGTTGTATGTGTCTGAAAAACCTTTCCTCGGAGTTTACTTTCTGTATTTTTTGGGAGCTTGATGGAGGATATTGTGGTTATGAAGCGCTACAATTGTTTACATTTATTAGATTTTTTTTCTGCACATCGCAGAATACTTATTGGTACTTCAAAGATTTTTCTCAGCAAGTTTGAGATTTGAATCAGCAAAGGTGTGCAGAAAACTTCTGGTCTCTGCAAGTGAGACTGCAGAGACCTCTAGCGGCGGTGTCTTTGTATTGCATTAGAAGCAAAGTTTATATATATATATATATATATATATATATATATATATATATATATATATATATATATATATATATATATATATATATATATATATATATATATATATATATATATATATATATATATATATATATATATATATATATATACACACACATATACATATATACTGTTGTAGAAAAACAAACTATTGGAACATTTTTCGTTTCCTACTCGTCAAGTTGGGAGGGGGCCTTCCTAGGGGAGGTTTCTTTTTTCCAAAACATTTAAGCCACATATTTATTCATTTTAGTGCAACTTTATTTAAAATTTGACAAATGAATAAAACATGATTTGTTCTGGAGTCAGACTGTCCTCTGATGGATGTAAATGTAGAAAATATCCACATGAAGATCAAAGTGGAATCATTCTGTTTATTTTTCTATCTCTGTTTATCTTTGCTTTAAAGTTCTTTTAGAAATGTAATCTTTTAAAAAATTACATGTTAATCCCGTTTTCTGTATGCTCAGAATTTATTCATCTAGATCTAAACAGATGGATATGTACATAACAGAACAAAAAACGTATAGATTGATTTGTCTTCAATATTTTTATTTGGTCTACCAAAAGGGAAGTGGAGGAGGAGGACTCTGCATATTTGGGCAGATGACCCTCCAAAACGTGCGTTCAATCGACGGCTTCCAATGAAAAGTCTACGTAAACGGAACGCTTTTGCATTCAAGACTCTTGCGTTCACACGACGCTACACAAGTTTTTACGACTGCTTTGGCGTTTTACGTTCAAAACACACAACCAGTGAATGGCTATTGAAAGTTAAACCAGGTTGAACTTTGACCAATCCCGGGGTTGGATTTGGTAGTGACGTTTGGATGGCGTCCTTTTTTTAATTCACGGAAGTGACAACTGTTTGAAAATTGATCATGAAGGAGAAATGAATTATTGTGGTTCGTGTCTGGCTGCAATTCTCCAAGTCTTTCATAAATCACAATAGAGCTTTGAAAGACAAAGCTTGGAGCAAGATTCGCCAGATTTGCTCCGCTTCAACATTTCGCACCAAGACTCGTAGAACTAATTGTAGGTGGCGAGCATGTGCTAATAAACGTGCTCTCCCGGGACCAGAGAGCCTAATTTCGTTTTATCATGATAAAATGACAATAAAGTTTCCTGATTCCTGAAAAACTGTTTAGAAAAAAAAAAATCAAAAAAGTCCCTCTCTGCTTGTCCAGTCTGAACATCATCCCAAACGTGCGTTCAAGAACCTGCGTTTAGCGCGTTTTTGCATCGCATTCCTGGTATGAATATAGCATGACAGTTTCCATTCTCAGTTTGAAATTTGGGTCAGAAAAAGTGTGATGCCCTGGAAATTAAAATGCATCACACCTCTGGGCGCTGTTTTATTTTTCTCTCTTTCGAATTAGACACACCTAAACAAATTAAAATGCAATAGATTTTAAGTCACTTTAAGGAATTGAAATGTAATTTTTTAACATTGAATTGTAAATTGCAAAATACATTCTCATTTGAATTATGGAACCAAAAACCCCTGACAATGTAAAATACAATTTATTATTACATTAATTTTTAAATCTATGATTGAAATGTAATTTTTCATAGCCTATTGAATTCTGATACAAAATGCATTTTCTAATTGGATGGTCAGCAAATTCAATTGTCAGTTACAAAATGAGTATCAGCCTGCTTTGAATTATGGGTAAAAAAATAGTTCCATAGACATGAAAAGCAATCAGTTGTTGATGAATCTATTGGGCTTGTATGGCTGTAAAACTGTGCCACAGACACAAACCTGGCGTGAGTCAGCGGGCTGCTGTTCAGAGCCTCGTGTGTCCACACCGCCCACCGGACGCCGCCTCCAGGTCCCGCCTCTTCAGCCCCCTCCAGGTGCAGAACTGTGTCGAACTTGTGCGTGGGACCATCGTGGGCGGGCCCCCATGAGGGCCCTACGCATCCCGCAGCGCAGATGTCGGTCTCCTCGGGAGGGGCCTCAGCATATTTCGGCTGCGTGCGCCTTCTGTCAGGTGGCAGAGCCCAGATGCCCTCGTACTCCGCCCCCAGGGTGAGCATCCTCCAGGAACCGAAGGTAGCAGTCCGGACCGCTGGGGGGTGAAGAGCGGGGATGTGGGAAGGGTTTCAGTTTCAGATCAAATAATGTGGTGGGGTTTTCATGATCATAAGAACGGTGAGAAACGGGCTGGTTTCACGTCTTTCTGTTTAAGAAGACACATGTGTTGGCCCACCTGAAGTTCAGCAATCAACACCTTCATGATTAGAGAGCGATTGGGAGAAGGTGCTGTGGTCAGATGAGACCAAAACAGAGCTCTTTGGCATCAACTCAACCAGTCGTGTTTAGAGGAAGAGAAATGCTACCAATGACCCCCAAGAACACCATCCCCACTGTCAAGCATGGAGGTGGTAACATTATGATTAGCCTTTTATGCACAGGGCTACTTTACTGTGTAGATGGGAGGATAGGCAGAGCCAGGTACCGTCACCTCCTGAGTGAGAACCTCCTTCCCTCCACCAGGAAGCTTAAAATGTGGTGGTGGATGGTTCTTCCAACAAGATCATGACCCAAAACAATCAGCCAAGACGACAAAAGGCTGAAGAAGAAGCATATCAAGGTCATGGAGTGGTCCAGTTAGTCTCTGGACCTCAATCCTATAGAAAACCCATGGAGGGAGCTGAAGCTTAGAGTTGCTAAGCAACAGCCACCAAATCTAAATGACCTAGATGTCATTTCAAAAGAAAAGTGGAGCAAAATTCCTCCTGAAATGTGCAGAAACCTGCTCATCAACTACAAGAAACATCTGACCTCTGTGCTGTCAATAAGGGTTTCTTTCCAGCAAGAGGGTTCAAATACTTATTGTCCTCAATGAAAAGCAAGTAAATCTAACAAATTCTTGGATTTCTTGATTTTCTTTGTGGTTTTCGATCTCACTGTTCAAATGAACGTAAAATTAGGATGACAGACTAGAAATTTCATTTTTTAGCGGGCAAACCTTCAAAATAAGCAAAGGATAAAATACTTTTTTGCCTTCTATAGAGGTGTATTTTTGACACATTCATGCAAAGAAATGTCTATAAAATGACCTTTGGGGTCAGGAGGGGGTATCCAGTAAAAACAATAATGAATGTGAAATTATCTATCTCTTCAGGTTATTTACACTTCTTAGATCAGATACAGGCCACGCCCAGCTTTTTGAATAAAACTTAAACTCCTCGTAGCCCCTTTTTGCACCATAGTTTCACTTTTACCTGAGTAGATTTCATTTGAAGAAGCGGCGCTCTTATTCAGCAGCTCACTTAGTGATGGTGAAAGCCCGCAGGCCTTCCAAAGAAATTGTAATGTGACAGTGCAGCTAGCCGGATTTGGTCCAAATTGACTGATGGAAGACATAAAAAGTGCTTTATGAAATAAAACCTTTAACTTTTGGATTAAAAAGCAAACTAACTTCTGACTGCCAGTAAAGCAGACCCAGAGAAAAAGTCAGCCAGTCTCATGTGTGGATTTTGGTCCAGAATTTTCATTTTCCCACCTGTTTTTGCTCTTCAACCGGAGATATGAAGCTCTCAAAATTGGACCTGCCTGCATCAAAGCTGCAGGAATGATCAGTGAGAAAAGGGGCTGAGAGTGCAGCATACATTACTGTTCATGCACCAATTTCTTCCATAAAAACCCACCGTGAGCTTCCAGCTGCAAAGCTCTCAGAGCACAGCTCGTACTTTGCAGGCATTTTGCTCAAATGAAACAAGGTGAAAAAGAATCCATCAAATTACCGTACACCACTGTGGATCTTCTCTCTGCCCATCTGGAGCTGTGGGGAACTCTCTTCATGCCTGCGGTCCCTCTGAGCTGCGTGGGGTCAGGCCTCCACTCGGTCTGCTGACGGGTCTGAGCTCTGCTGGGGCACCAAAGCCCGTTTTTTTCCCCACCTTGGAATGCGGAAAGCCTGCTTCCTGCCCTGCCAAGTTAAAGAGCCTGTTATCAGATCAGCATCTTTTGACGCTCACAGAAAAATGTCTCTGATTCATTTATCGACTCTGTTTTCTGGTAATCAGGAAGAGCGCAATCATGAGCTCGTTGAAAGGCGCGCACATGAAACAAACACTCACTTCCTGATGTTTTTCTCCTCCCTGCTGCTCCATCAGACAACATTTCCAGTTCAAATCCAGGGTTTCTTTCTGGCAACAGGTGACAGGAGCCTGATTCTACTGGAACAGAAAGGTTTGGGGACGTGTTGTACTGTAAACTGAGAGGGGTGGTTTGTCTCTTCAGAGGCTTCAACTTTGTACTTTTTATGAATGTAAGACCTGCTGCTATCCCAGCTTTAAGTAAACAGTTTTGCTAATCATTTGCCTCCGTCTAATCTTATTAGCTGCAACCTACTTCTCTACATCCACTAGCTTGTCTTTGGTCTTCATCTAGCTCCAACCTCGGCATCCTTTCACATCCTTTCGACAGCAGTCAACATCACACCTTCATCTTCCAGCTTCAGAGTCATCACCCCATCTTCACTGTGAGATAAACTCCGGAAAACAAGGATGAAGGACTACCTCACAAACAGACCACAGTCAGGTGTTCAGCAGCACAGGTGTACCACGGGTGACTGTGGCCTCATCCTTCCTTTTAACCAAGTACACCTCTGACTTTCAGGAAAGGTCAAGAGTCCTGTACCTGCAGAAATACTCTGATTACGTCATAGTTGTTGGGTGTATCAGAGATGGACAACAGGATGAAAAATGAGAACATACAATAAAGGTCTGTAATCAGAAAGGAAACCATCTTCGAATATCATCCAAAAGAACTGTGGTGTCCTGTGGACCCAGACTTGTTTTAGAGGAAGCTGTGATGCTTTGGAGGCAGAGGTCCGGGTTAGGGTCTGTTGTTTCAGCAGGAAGATCCAGCTTTACAACAGCATGGAGAAAGAAGTCCGGGAAAAGTCCAGATCTTTTACCTACAGAGAACACCTGGAACTTAATTTATGGAAAAATACATCACAGATATGAATCCAGCAAAAATGGAACCAAATCCAACATGGACATTCTGAACCTACACGTCTAGACACCTTCAGACTGAGGACATGCCGCACCTTGGTCCCCATAATCCTGCAGGTGCATCACATTTGAAATGAGCTCTTTCAGCGGATGAACATGGCAGTTTTCTAAAACATGTATTAACGTTCCTGTGTGAATATATCATAGTGATTCATAAGTATTTTAGTTTTCATTTAGTCCAAATTCAAAGTAAATTGTCCCAAATTTCTCTGGAACGTAATTTGCAGGGAAAAAAGAAAGTTAAAAAGACCTACTCTGACAAGAATGGTGTTTTTAACATTTTTTGAAATTTTTGTTGCACCACAAATGTAAAGTCGGGTTTGTGAGGGGCTGTGAGCTAGTGGGAGAGCATGTAAACAGAGAGCTCTCAGCAACGGAGAGGGGAAGCAGGGCAGGCTTGCTCTGCCCACAACTCAGAGGTGAAGTTCTGATGAACTCCTGCTGCTCTGCAGAAATCATGTTCTAAAAAACAAGACAGGTTTTTCTATTAATGGCAGAAACGTAACGCAAAGACCCATGGGAACGCTTTGGAGTCGGACATCAGGTCACGGGGGGAAATGTTAGCTGTTGGTGCATTCTCCACTTTGGTTATGGCAGCAAACCACCAAACACCTTCAGTTTATAAGACGTTTGTGCATCGGTGCGCTTACATGTCGCATGCTTCAGTGGTTCTTCATCAGGCACCACAGACAGTCAAAAGACGCCCCAAAGGATTTTGCATCATGAGTGACTTTTACCCTGAAGCACAAACATTCGGGTGTCAGAAGGACTTGGCAGCAGTCCTCTTCCTTTCATCCCAAATCTTCTCACCAGATAAAATCCTGCTGCTGCCTTTGTGTCTGCAGTCCCAAAAGAACATGGAGCTGTGAACAAACCTGCTCTGAATAGCCTCAGTGTTGAAGCTCAGAGATCTCTCCATCGTTTTCCTCTGGTGGACCAGAAGTGGAGAACAGCGTGGACGTGAGGATTTATGGCAAAAAGGAAGATCAATTAACTTGTTGTTCACATCAGACAATCTTTCTTTTGTGCAGGTAATAAATGGGAATCAAGACAAGTGCATTAGTAATAAATTTATTGAAAAAGATACAACCAATCAGATGGATGGTTCACTGTCCAGAGATAATGTAACAGAACATAATGGAAGTGCACGTCTAACCCCGCCTCCCATTTCCCACCTGCAAGCTCGGTTTCCTACAAACAGTTAAAACGACAGTTTGGCTTCTGTCTGCAAAATCATCAAAACCCGACCAGGATGTCTACGATTAGAAAACTGGAGATAAAATTAAACATAAAAAACATAAAAACGTTCTCTTATTTTACAAACTATGTTCACTTGGACAATAAAAATGAAAACAAAAGTAAAAACCTTTGTCAGCACCATGTTCTTGTTGATGTTTTAGAAAGTTGAAACCTTTAGTTCCTCCAGTACTGCCCTAAATTTATGACACATTTCAGCCCCCACCCACCCTAAAGGGTTTCATAAAAAAAATGCTTAGCCAATTGGTGCGGACCACAAACGCCTCACTTCAAAAAGGCGGTCGGTCTGCGAGAAAAAAAAAAATCTTATTTAAAAGTCGACCTTTTGCTTCACTTCTTTGTTGGTTTCAACCCTGATTCAACCCTCAACACGTCTTTTCAATCACAACAAAGAAGATCAGAAGAGACCAAAGTGGCAACATATTCGAAAGTGATCAGCTGATCTCGCTGGAATGGTTCGTGGTTAAAGATGGCGAAGGTTTGAGCGCGGGCGCCTCAAAACTCCTGGATCGCAGCAAAGTCAGCTCCTTTTCTTAACGTAAGAAGAAAAACACAGGTGCCCTGCCCAGCACAGGGGAGTATGAAATGTACAGACGGTTTCTGTCCTGGGGGGGGGGGGTCTGCTGTGCATGATGCAACTCCCTCCTGTTCTTCATCAGCTCGGACTTCTTCCAGGATTTGATTGTGCATCTGAGTCTGTGTCATCTGAGTCTGTGTCAGAGTGTCTCCGTCCTCATGAAGGTCGGGGAACCAACGTATCAAGGGGAAGCGGATACAGTACAAGTTCATATAAGGTCAGGAGCCCCCGTGTGGCCAAACGTAGTGTGTGTGTGTAGGTGGGTGTGTGTGTTGGTTTTAGCAGGGGCTGCTGGAAGAGCTGGTGTCAGGCGAGGCGCTGGGCTGCTGCTGGTCCTCGGGGGTGCTGTCAGCCTGCAGGGACGCCATGGCGGAAGAGGAGAACTTACACTTGGGGGAGCCGCATTCACATGTGAACAGCTTGCTTTTGACCTCCCAGAAGTGATCGCCATAATTAAATCTGAAGGGGAGGACAGAGAGAAGGTCAGTGTTGACAAACAAGCACCTTTAGACACCCTGAGATGTCACCGTGACGCCTAGATCAAGCGCCCTGTGACGTACTGTAACGCCACGCTTGATCCCACCATCAACGTAAATCAGCAGATTCTGACGGGGAGTAATGTGGCTTTTCATGTCGGCTTACCATTGGAATGTAAAGTGTGGCATCACTAAGCGAAACATCTTTTCTGCGCTTCGGAGTCTGCAGGAATTATATTAACTGAGTTCACAGTCAAAGAGTTACAGTGGTGGAAAAATGTAAACACTGGAGCTAAAGCTCTGGTGTTTAAGGGTTAATGAGAAAAAACCTAAACAGACTTGACACGAGAACAAGATTTAGCTAAAGTAAGAAAAAAAAGTCATAGAATAAGTTTCTCTATCTAACACATCAATACTCGAGCTGCTCTCCGGCGCTGCTGGGGCGGGTCTGGAGGTACAGAAAACGTTGAGCCGTCTTCATCATTAGTTTTCAGAAATGCTGCTGTGGATGAATGCTCCAAATCCACTCCTAAAATCATACACTCGCCCACAGAAACAACTATGTTCATGTCTTCAGACGCTTCCTCATCCACAGATGGATGAAATTATGCAGACAGCTTCCCAAAACAAGTCCACTGTCAACCAGTCAGAGGGATTAACCCAAAGAAAATGACTATTTGGAGGACGGATGGACGGACGGACGGACGGATGGATGGATGGATGGATGGATGGATGGATGGATGGATGGATGGACGATCTAGTTTTAATTGTGTTTTAAACCTTATTTGATTCAGAAAATGATCTGAATGAGGTCACTATAGAGATTCTTTCTCAGGTGAACTCCATCCAGAGAAGGTCAACATCCATAAAAGGATCTGTGTTTTT
Organism: Oryzias latipes; assembly: GCF_053564925.1. NCBI lineage: Eukaryota > Metazoa > Chordata > Actinopteri > Beloniformes > Adrianichthyidae > Oryzias > Oryzias latipes. Next base: position 5,282,117 of record NC_136248.1, read on the forward strand.
TTAGGTTAGCTGTGGTTCTGGTTCAACCCAGTCATTTTAGAACTTTTGGTCTTGTTTGAATTATTAATAATTACATTTCAAATTTACTGAATAATATAAATCTCATAAAACATGGAGGAAGAAGGAGAAAGAAAAAGGGAACTGTTTGGAAAGATGAATTAATTATGGAATAACTCAGTCCGGCTCGACAACAAACTTTTATATTTTCTTCATAAAAGAAAAAATACCAACATAACAATGTTTGTATTATTTTCTACTGGTCATTAAGTGCGAACAAAAATAACAGTGTTGAATTTTCTTTGATGAGTATTATGTGAATTCTTTTGAAACATTTAAAGTATTTTAGTGGATATTGTCAACAGCTTTTTATATTCTTTGAGTCCAGCTGGCCTCCTTTTTATTTTAACACAAAAAATTAGAGATTAAGTCAAATTAAGCATTTAAAACCTCACCACAGAGATCATTTATAGGAAAAATCAAATCAACCTTTATGCCAGAAGAAATGCAAAACCCGTTCATCGACCAAAATGTCCTTTATATTCTCTATTTATTCAGACAAAAGAGGCTTCTTTGTAACTTTTTAGAATAAAAATGAATGTTATATCTGAAAAGGTTTTTAATTAAACAAAATTGTTAATTAAATATAACAAATAAATCAGTTTTATAATTCAATTAGCAAATTGAATAAGTGTTTACATTTAAATCAATCCGGTCAGTTTTGGCAGCAACAGATGTTCCACCAAAACGACAACAAAAACCCCGACGTTCACCAGAAACTGAGCTGCAGACATGGAAACACTCAAGAACTCACCTTTGGAACCTACAGGCAATAAAATCCCTGACAAATCATCACCATAGTAACAGCAGAGGCCAACAGTCTCCGCACGATGCATTCAATGACAATTGTGAATGACACAAACCCCCACCAACACCAGACTTTACTCTGCCAACCACAGCTGTCCCCACAGCCGTGGGACACTTTTTATCATTCAGTCTGAGTGATCGGTCAAAGACTTCTTTGCTACTGAACTCGTTTTTTTCCTGGAATTCAAGACAGAGACGGACCAAAAACTATTCTTGCTAACAATACGGTCAATCAAAAGGCTTCTTTTGTTTATTGCATCTTCGGCTTGTGCAGTTAATGCAAGAAATGCTGCTAACGTTCTGCTTTAAAGACTTTTACATATTGTTCTACATTTATTTCCAAGTGTTTCGTTTTGTTTTTTTATTTACCAATAGGTGATCACTGCAAAGTCGTCAAAGTGATGACTATAGGTGGTCAAACGAACAAATAAAGGTCAAAGATGTGAAACAACAGAAAGGCCATAAAACAGCCTCAAAGTAAACTCTGTATGGATATGAAAGCCAGATTTCACAGGATATTTCACATCACAGCAGAAAAATCCTTCAAACGTACCCGAGCTCTTCCCCTGCCTTGATGTTCTCACTGGCAAAGAAGGCAACGTGTGGGAAACGGAGGTCCTGGTGTGTGGTGAACACTCGACAAGCAAACAAGTTGGGCTCGCACATGTGGTTCAAAAAGCGGCTGATGTTGCCGTAGAAACGGGCATCGATGCAGTACAGGTCTTGAGGCTGAGGAGAAGTGCAGACAGCTGAGAACACACATTTCTGAGCTGGTTTCTCCCTTAGATTTCCTTTAATGTCTTACCTTGTCGTCCAGACTGAACAGGTAAGCGTCCATCTGCCTCATGTCTGCCTCTGCTTCAGAGATGATCTCACCCACATACCTGTAAAAAAACAAACAAATCACTGCTTTTCACTTTTTTTCCTTCCTGAAAACATTTACTGTTGGATTCAAGATTTACCTGAGTTATGTAGATTTTTTTTATTCAAATATCTGTTTCAGATAAAAAAAATAGCCACTAATATTCAAAACTTTACATTGAGATTTTCTGGATACAAATGTGGAAAATCAATATTTTGAAAAGTATTTTTTCAAATAATATCCTAATATCCTGAAATTTTCTAGATTTTTCTCAATAATATTCTGAAAGAGAAATGTAGAGATTATTTATTTCCCTATGACATTCCAAAAAGGGGAATTGAACAATAGCCCCCAAAATTCTACATCATCCAAAAATAGATAGCATTCAGAAAAGTTTGCTAAAAACACAGAATATTGTTTTATTTCTTCTTTTAAATAAAGATAAAAAGAGTTAAATGTACTTTATGAAAATATTTAGGAAAACTATCTGAATAAGAAATACATCTTTAAAAATATTATTTATTTAAAATAGATACTATTAAAATGATTTTCAATCATATCAAATATGAATTTTAGGTTTAATATAATTTTGAACCTGCATTCTTGAAGGTGCATGACAGAGGAGCAGAGACTGTGTGGTAATGCTATTTAAATATAAAACTGATAACTTGACTGTTTAGCCTCTCTGCTAGAAAGCAAAGGCAGATGAGTAAACAAAGGAAAGTTGTTGTGCAAAAGAGCACTGCAGTGTTGTGATTCACTCACTCGCAGACAAAGGTCCCCTTCGGTATGTCCTGCAGAGCCCGGACACCCCAGCCCTTTTTTCTTGTCCTGAAAAGCTGAAGTCTGGTTCTGGAAGAGCCAGAGACTCTGTAAGCAAGACTCTTTGAGCAGGACGCACACAAGCACACAAGCAGACTCCTCCTATGTGTGAGGATTTTAAACTCCTAGATAACCACAGTGCAGTTTGTTTAGCATAAAAAGACTAACTTGAATCCAAAACCAAACAGACCGAGCGTCATAAAAGTCTGCAGATGAACAGAGAATAAATCCTCTTTGCTAAATTACCCCATGATTTACTGAGATGAATGTCTCGTTTTTAGAGGGAAAACCACAAATATAGAGTTTTTCACTTCCTGCTTTGGCAAGTTTACTAGCTCATTTTTTAACTCTTCATATTTCAGCGTTTTGCTTAATGGTTCTTATTAAAAGAAAGAAACACCTGAGTCCTTTTTGGACTACGCGGTTCCTGCAGGTCTTCCAGCAGGAGCATGCGTGGTTGCACTCGAAGATGAGGGGGGGCTCCTCCCGGCAGAACTCGGGCAGCAGGCGGCCGTGCTGTGCAGAGAAAACAACGCATGGATGAAGAAAAGCGAGCAGACCCGCTGAAAGAGTCGCCGCAGACGCGTGTCCTTACCTTGTCGTACCAGCAGCGCAGACTCAGCTGTCCGCACATGCAGATGCTGGAGGAGCAGTCCTCCTTACAAACACAGTACTGGTGGGGAGGAGGAACACCAACAGACACATGTCACCTCCTCTGCTTTCTCCTTCACTAGGTCCCACACAAAAAGAAACTCACTTGCAGGTGTGTAATGTTGCGATCGATGTTCAAAGGGGAGGTGACGCAGTTTTCAGAGATGTACTTGTAGTCTTCTGGGTGGGGCTCATTGTCAACAGAATTGACACATGGAATGGGAACTCTTTCCTGCCCTAAAGAAACGTCTCTGTGAAGACAAAAACTCTCAGATAAGAACCTGTTTTCATAGTCACTTCTTCTTCTTCTTCTTCTTTTCCTTTGGGATTTTCCCTACAGGGGTCGCCGCAGCCAATCAGCTTCCTCCATCTAACCCTGTCTTCTGCATCCTCTCCTCTAACACCAGCTACCTTCATTTCTACGTCCACTGCATCCACAAACCTTCTCTTTGGTCTTCCTGTAGATCTCTTGCCTGGCAGCTCTAGACTCAACCTCCTCCTACCAGGCCCTAAAATCTGATTTTAAAGTTCAGCTATGAATGAAAGAAAAAAGTTAGGAAGAAAACTGTGAATAAGTCAGTCATTTTTCCTCAGAGAGGAAAAAAACAAACATGATCTACTAATATTCTGCTTGCTCTCTAAAATAAAAAAAAAATCTATTTCCCACAGAGAAACAACACTTTAAAACATTTTAAAATGTTAGTAATTTTTTTTTTTTTTGCATCTCACAGAGTGAAGGACATCATGGCTCAATGTTTGGGAGTCACAAAGGTTAATCTGATTTTCATTTATCCCATTTAAAAAAAAATACCAGGGCACTAAATAATGCGGTTTAAAGTTATTTAAATAGTTTGCTCTGAAATTCTGAACCCCTATAACTTTATACCTGCTTGTAGATCAACCAAATGATAAAACCAAACTATAAAGCTACGTTCACACCGCCTTACATGCGTTCAAGCGGTCCCATTAAATAAAAAGTCTATGAAACACGCCTAGATGCACATTTCAGGCTTCCGTGTTCAAAACTCTCATGTTCATGTGTAGCTACGTACGTTTCTACGACTGCTTTCAGGCTCTATGTACAAAACAAATGTGCATTGAACACACGTTGGAAGGTTAGACCAGGTTGAACTTTGACCAATCAGGGACTCTGATTTGGTAGTGCCGTATGGATGCCATTCTTTCTAATTCACAGAAGTCCCAACAGTTTGAGAATTGATCACGGAGGAGAAAAGAATGGCCTGGACGGAATTATATGGTATCAAGTCTTTTATATGTTAGAATAGAGCTGTGAAAGAAGAACCCTGGAGCGAGATTCATGGGATTTGCACCGCTTGGACATTTCCCACCAAGCCTCTTCCACCTGTAGGAGGCGGACAGAAGTAAGCTATGAATAGTAGAACAAAGAAGCGCCCCCCCCCCCCCCCCCCCCCCCCCCCCCCCCCCGCTTGTCCAGCGTCCAGCGTCACACGTCCGGTGTGTCTGTAGCTCGATGCTGTACATTTCTGCAGCCTCCTCCACACATCTGCTGCTGAGGAAAATGAGTGAGGAGCGCCGCAGACCGGTTTGCAGGCGAGGATGCAGAAAACTTTTACTGCAATATTAACAATACAGGACGTCATTCCTGCCATCAGCCATCAGACTCTCCAACTCATCGTGCCGCCATGTGTGCACATGTAAATAAGAGTTTTCCTTCCATGTTTATTTCCTATTCATTTTATTTTATGAAGCTGCTACTACAACTGATTTTCCCTACGGGGAGTAATAAAGTCAATCAAAATGATCATATGTTTGAAAATTAAGGGGACGAAAAAAGGCATTTTTAGCCTTTTTGTTTTTGCTTGTTTGTCAGTAAAAAAAAAAAGTTTTAAAGACTTCATCTGAATTTTTTACTTAAAATATAAATACATTGTATGGATCCTTCTGTGTCTGACAAACATAGTAGAGTTTCAATGTTGTGTTAAAAATGAAAGCACCCAAAACGATTGGATAAACGTGTTTTAGAGATAAGACACGTTATGGTAACCTGTGAAGAAGCTTCTGCTCCGCCTGGTTGAGCCTGGAGTTCCTGGCATCCCTGTCCCTCCTGCCGGCCTGCAGGGCAGCCCAGGCCTTGGAGTTGTGGCTGCAGCAGTCTGGAGGAGTTTCTCCCTCACGATTCTTCAGAAACACATCTGCACCTCGAGACAAGAAGAGTCTGAGGAGAAGAAAACAGAATTTCAATGATGACGAGCTGAGGAATTGTCTCAGCTCTGAAGTTTTGGACTCACGTGACACAGTCCAGGCGGTTCTCCCGTGCAGCGATGTGCAAAGGAGAGTCTCCGTGGATGTTCACTGCGTGCAGATCGCTGCTGGCGTTCAGCAGCAGCTCGGCGATGTCTACACTGCCAGAAAACGCCGCCCAGTGAAGGCAAATGTTCTCCTCCTAAAGAGAAAATCAAACCATGTTGTTTTACTAGAAAAAACCACAACTAGTGTGTCTTCCTCATTCTAAAAGATTTTACTCAGCTGTGTTTGTTCTAACAGACCTGTGTGTGGAACCACTGCAGCTAACCTGTTAAGGCTACACGTTTCCTGTTGTGAACAAACACTAAGGAGCAGAGTGAGGGGAGCTGTGTGCTGACCTTATCCCTGATGCTGATGTCAGCTCCTTTGGAGAGCAGCAGCTTCACCTGGTCTGCATGTTTGTACTCGGTGGCCCAGATTATTGCCGTCCAGCCTCCATCATCCTAAGGGCAAAAACAAAAAAATCGATAAGAAAAAGGAATCGGAATGACACCAGCTTTGGGAATCCATCCGTTTTATGGATCCACTTTAGTAACTAACACCATATAACCCAAAACAATTCACAAACCAAAGTTCATTCATTCATCTTCTTCCGTTTTGTCCCTTTCGGGGTCATGGGGCTGCTGGAGCCTATCCCAGCCACTTATGGGCGGCAGGGTATATCCTGGACTGTTCGCTAACCCTAACCCATCACACACACATTCACTCTCACACTCACACCTCGGGACAATTCAGAGTTTCCAATTCAGCTCGAAGCATGGTTTTGGACAGTGGGAAGAAGCCGGAGACCCCGGAGAGAACCCACGCATGCACAGGGAGAACATGCAAACTCCACACAGAAAGGCCACCCACTGATGTTCTGTTACAGGTCCCCCAGCAGAGACTTAAACTGGTGAGGCAAGAGCGCTAACCACTGCGCCACCGTGCAACCCTTGGTAAAATGCCTTGGTAATGCATCTTAATTAAAAACTGGCATTTTATAATGAATGTAACATTTGAATGCTCTGAATTTGGGGTCACAAGCTGGCGCAGTCTTCTCTAACTGTAAACACTGAAATGTTTACAGTACAGGAGGCACAGCTCAACTCTTTCGCTTGCTCTTATTATTATTATTATTATTATTATTATCTTGGATTACTTGTTTGCTGATCAAGGTGCATGAGAGGATGGCTCGTCTTTACCTGCATCTCAGGCAAAACAGCAGTTTGTGCTCATTTCATTTGCTCCGGTCTGAGGCAGTTCCGTGTGCATCACACAAAGAAAGAACTGCAGGCACACAGAAGCATCCAGCCACCAGGTCTATGTGCTAGAAGTTCTTAAGAGCGCCTTTCCGTGTCAGAGTGACATCATTTCACAAACCCACACACACCAGGGGGTAGCTGTACTTGTGTAAGATAGGGGGAGCTTCCTCTGTTATCAGAGGGATGGCTCAGAAGGAAGTCAACTCAGAAAGGAAAGGGAAGGAAAAACCCATAAAAACAAAAACTCACTAAATAAAATAAAAACATAAATTTTGCATAGCTGGGAACATTCTTCTGAAGCATCTGGGAGGACGGTTTGGGAGAACAGGGGAGTTCTGCTCCGTGTGTGTCGCAGGAAAAACAGATGACATCTAGCTGATCTGTTGTCTCTCTTATTGCCATGGTAACAGAACCAGTTTGATCCCATCAGCAATAAAGCGTTTCTTTCCTCAAAGGTTTTGACCTTCAGTTTTCAATAATGCCCCAATTAAAAAAAGACTTGTGCTGACCTGACAGTTGACGTTGATCAGGCCTGTGGACAGAAGATGCTGAACTATGTTGTAGTGACCTGACTTTGCAGCTAGGTGGAGACACGTGAACCCTTCAACATCCTAGAAACACAGACAGGATGGAGAATGAGGAGATCTTAGGTTTAATTAAACAAAATTACTATTACAAATAAGAAAGAAAAAAAATATATTTTTGTTTGGTAAATCAAAAAAGACAAGAGAAAAAAAAAACTCCCCCTAAAAATATATCAAATTTCTTAATAATATTTAATAATGATACAGTTAACAAGAAAGTTACTGAAAAACACCTAGAATCTGTCATTTAAAAATTTTTTTTATTTTATTTAACTTTTATTTTACCAGGCGATCCCATTGAGATAAGATCTCTTTTCCGAGGGAAATCTGGACCAAAAGCCGAATTAATCTTTATAATTTTAGACATTATAAGACGTTTTTCTTGCAGATTTCCGGAGAACGGCTTGCTCCTGATGTAGAGTGGATTCCACATCCACGACAACCCTGTCGCCAGCTTACCTTATGGTTGGCACTGGCTCCGGCTCTCAGCAAGTACAGCACAACCTCCATGTTGTTGTTCTCACAGGCGTCCATCAGCGGAGTCCGCTGGTCTTCGTCACACATGTCCAAGTTTGCTCCAGACTTGGGTTTAAACACAGAACAGCTTCTATAAACATCTGCGATTGAAGATCCTAACCAGCCTGGAGGCTCCTGCCAAACCTCAGATCGTACCTGCACCAGCATGTGGCAGATGTCTTTGTGCCCCCCCTCGGCGGCTGCGTGCAGTGGTGTGCGCTTGTTTTGAGACTCCATTTTAAAGTTTGGGTCAATACCATCCACTGCACAATAAAGAGTTTAACTCAAGGATAAACCACTGGGTTAAAATGATAATAACGATGGGTAAAACAACACTGAAGAAGCTTTTCCTACCCAACATCAGGACCACCTTCTTTAACTCTCCCTGCTTGGCAGAGAGATACAGCTGTTTGGGATGAAACCGCAGCTTCTTGGGCCTAAAGAAGGATTCAGATAAAGAAATGTAAGAAAACCCGTGGGGGTTGTCATATTTACATGTTTATCCTTTGAGCAGAACTATGTACTTCTCTGTGTCCAGAGCAACCAGGACGCTCTCCAGAGTTTCCCTGGGTGCTCCCTGAAGGAGTGTAGGTGAAGCTGTTGATCTGCTGTCGCTCTGCAGAGATGTGCTCCTGGATGAACCAGGAACAGCCGAGCTGTTGAGTCCATGCGCAGAAGGAAGGGAAATGGAACTGTCAGCCTTCCCTCCAGCTTCAGCGCCAACCGCCACGCTCACAGAGCTGGAAACATGTGAGGAGCGAGGACACTCGGGTGAAAACTAGAAATAAAAGGAGGCCCTTGATCCGCAGCAGTCGGCCTTTTACCTGCCGGTAGTGGTGTCTGCCCGGCCCTCAGGAGCGCAGAGCGGGGCCGAGCCGAGCACGGCGGCTGAGGGCACAGTGGAGGTGGTGTCCGCCTTGGCGATGGTTACCTCCTTGGCCTTGCTGACCTCTTCGCCACAGTGGGGACAGAAGCTTTGACCCTTCAGCACCGAGGCGCACGCTCGATGGAAACGGTGAGAGATGCTGACGTCTGGCTGGCACTCCATGAAGGTTCCCTGAAGAAGGGGAACGCAGGCTGAGCAAGCTAAAGGTTGACAAACGTAAGCATCTCCGAAGATTTGTGAAAGTTTGAAGTTTTCCTGACACTTTATAGAATTGTGGATCCTGTTTTGGCTTGGAAAAATGCATATTGCAATTTAAACGTGTTAACCAACACGAAAAACAGTTCCATCTCCTTGTTTGGATCAGTTCCCATCCATCAAGTTGGGCTGAAGCAAAACCTTCATTTTCACTCTGAACTAAATACGAGTTTGTTCACGATTGGAACCAAACTAGCAGGAATTCTAACGTGCCTTTAACGGCAACCTGAGACCCTAAACACACAAAAGATTCAAACTTAGTAAAAAAAATAGAGGGAATGAGTTACCAATGGAGAAAGGGGATTTGTAAGTCACTTTATAAACGCATATTCATGATGACTTTCTCTGGCTTTCATACTGTGGAGGAAATACGTTTTTGATCCTTTGCTGATTTTGTAAGATTCCCCACTTAAAAAGGAAATTTCCAGTCTGTCATCATAATGGTAGGTTCATTTGAACAGTGGAAGATACAAAAGCACAAAGAAAATCAAGAAATGTATTTTAAAGAAGTTATTTTAAGTGTATTTGCTTTTCATTGAGGACAGTAAGTATTTGAACCCTCTTGCCGGAAAGACTTCGTACTTTGTGGCAAAACCCTCATTAGCAGCACAGAGGTCAGGTGCTTCTTGCAGTTCATGAACAGGTTTCTGCACATTTCAGGAGGAATGTTGCTCCACTTTTCTTCACAAATGACTTCTAAATCATTCAGATTTGGTGGCTGTTGCTTAGCAACTCTGAGCTTCAGCTCTCTCCATAGGTTTTCTGATATTTTTGACATTAAAAAGGGAAAATCTTTTATCACAAAGTCTACGTTTAAATTTAAGCAAATACAGTTGCTGATTTTTGGAAGTTGTTTCTGATTTGTGTAAACTTGTAAAAAAAGGACGTTTATGAATTTTCCTACAGCAACTTAACAGGCATCTGTTAAGAAACTTTAGCACAGAAAATTAAAAATAACACAGGATTTATGTAAAAACCAAATTTGAAAAATATTTTTTCCCTGAAAGACGATCTGAGACTGGGTTGAGTTCTCAGTGTTATAATGGTATTCTATCAAAACAAAACTGCTTTTTTATAAATAAAGTTTGATTTGATTTGCTTTAATTGAAGTTTTACAAATCAGAAACATCTACAAATCAACAACTTTGTTTCATTGAATCTTTGTCATCTTTAAAAAGAAATCTACAAATGTTTTCAGATTATTTTAAACTAATTTTCTAGTAGAAGCATTTTAATATAAAAATAGGTTTTTCAGAAATCAGAAGCGTCAAAATTTTAAAAGTAAACTTTGGCCCTGTTTGGACCGGTCCGTGAAAATATGGTCTGACATTAAACCGGTCTGCGGCCTGAAAAAGGTTGCTCAATCTACAGGATTGAGGTCAGAGACCAGTTGGGGCCCTTCCATGACACTGTTATGCTTCTTCTTCTTCAGCCATGCCTTGGTTGCCTTGGCTGATCGTTTTGGGTCATGATCCTGTTGGAAGAACCATCCACCACCACATTTTAATCCTCCTGGTGGAGGGACGGAGGTTCTTACTCAGGATGTGACGGTACCTGGCCCATCATGGGCTCCGCCCATCTTCCTGTCCACACAGTGAAAAAGGCCTGTGCAGAAAAACCCCCACAAAGCATAATGCTTCCACCTCCATGCTTGACAGTGGGGTTGGTGTTCTTGGGGGTCATTGACTTTTAATAGAAATGGACTGAGTAAGTGTGACATCACCTATAAGAAAATGACTTGCTTCTGGTTCCAATCAAACTAAGTCAATTCAGTTGCCATTTTTTTGCAATACGGTTGTTGCCATGTTGGCACCAGAAATCGTCAGTAAGCAGTAATTGGTCCGAGTTGGTCTAAGTCCACATTTCTTTAGAAACCACTCTCTCCAATTAATAGTGTTAGAAGACCACACCCCTTCTACTGAAAGTGGGCTTGGGAGAATCTGTCAATCAAACGCATGTTAAACATGTTAATGTCATGGTTTGGGTTAACCTGACAGTTAAAAAAAAAAGGAATCAGAGCAAGAATGGTTACTCTGACAAAGAGAATGGCTGAATAATAGCTGTTTATTTTTCTAAAGAAGACTATTGAATTCCTGCTTTTTTGGGGCCAATGGTTACTACTTGCTTGGAATGTCAGGGGGGAGGGGTCACTCAGCCCAGTTGTAATAAACAGTCATCAGGTCATGGACAGCATTTCTCTTCCTCCAAACACGACGGGTTGAGTTGATGCCAAAGACCTCCGGTTTGGTCTCATCTGACCACAGAACCTTCTCCTAATCTCTCTGTAATCATGAAGGTGTTCATTGCTAAACTTCAGGCAGGACTGCACGTGTCTTCTTAAGCAGGCGGACATCGCGATGTTAAACTGTTGCGGTGTAACGTATTTCCAATGGTTTTCTTGGTAACTGTGGTTCCAGCTGCTTTGAGATCATCAAGTAAGTCCTGCCGTGTTGTTTTAGGCCGATTTCTCACCGTTCTCATGATCATGGAAACCTCACCAGGTGAGATCTGGTTTGGATCCCCAAACCTAAAGGTGGATTGATGGTCATGTTGCACCAACAGTTGTCCCTTTAACCTCCAGGTTCTTGCTGATGGTTTTGGAGTTCATTCCGGTCTTGTGCAGGTCTACAATCTTCTCCCTTAAATCCACTGAAAGCTCTTTAGTCTTTCCATGTTTGAGAGTTTGGAGTCTGACAGTAGGACTGATTCTGTGGACAGGTGTCTTTTCTACAGGTGATTAGTTCAAACAGGTTTCTTCAATTCAAGTGGCAAGTTGAACAGGAGAGTCTAACTGCTCTTTGTGAACCAGAACTCATCATGTCTGTATTTTCCTCAATGAAATGCAAATAAATTGGTGTAGATTCTTTAAAGTTGATTTCATTATTGTTTTCTCTCACTGTTCAAATGAACCTTCCATTAAGATGAAAGTCTGTCAGTTTCTTTTTAAGTACGCAAACCTACAATATCAGTAAGGGATGAAATACCGTAATTTCCGGACTACAAGCCGCTACTTTTTTCCTGCGCTTACAGCCTTGCGGCTTATTCAGTGACGCGGCTAATTTATGGATTTAATTGGCGGCAGCCATGTACGTACTTTCGAACTCAGTGAATAGTTTGAATTCTCTATCTAACACCAAGCACAAGGCATTTATATTCAACACACCTCTAAGCAGCCAAACAGCATGGAGTTGACTTCGGGTCTTAGACACTTCAGTCATGGTTCAACAAAATGAAACACGCATGCCCGGCCGCATCCCAGAATCCTTTGGGGCCATTAGACCCAACGTGCACGTGATCGCCGCTACATTATGATGAAGCTTTCAAGTTAAAAGCAATCGTTAAAAGCAGCGTGAAAAAGTCCACCGTCACCAACGGGTTTGGAAAAGTCGGTTTGCTGCGTGACGGAGAGAACAGCGCATGGAGTGAATTTACACTCCATTTACGGTTTCTAAGGAAACCGTAAAAGCGAAATTTTGCTTTGAAAAACTCACAGCCTCCGTGTGAGCTGGAGACATCTTCTCCTGCTGATTGAGCTGCGGGGCCGATGGCAGTCTGATGGCTCCCACACGTAACAACGCACCCGCCCCTCATACACAAAACGTACAGTTTTAAGTCCGATTGCTTTGCACAGAAACTATTTGCTCCTTACACCGGTGCAACGGGGACGAAGTGCTCCTCCTTGAAGCTGCCCTGGCCAGAGGTGTCGGAGTAGATAGGAAGGGGAGACAAGGAGCGCGTAATTATAATGATTATATGGTTACTGTTTGTAATTTTATGTATGATACCTAGATTGTCAATAAGTAAAAAAAAAATGAAATAAAAACACCATAACTGAGGAACTTGTGAACAGAATATAGGTCCATGCTGTTTGACAGATGTCGATACACTCAAATACGTGAGCCAGAGGCAAAGCTGGCACAACCCACAATGTGCTAATAAATTGCACTCACTCTGGGATACTGGCCTTGATCTGTCAGGACGACAATATCGCCTAACACATGCGCGGCTTGTACTCTGACGCAGCTTGTGTATGTATAAAAGCAGTCAAACACGTGAAAATGGGTGGGTGCGGCTTGTAATCGGGTGCGCTTTGTAGTCCGGAATTTACGGTACTTATTTCCTTTCCTGTAGTTCAGATGTGAACAGAGACTGAATGAAACTGACCAGGATTTTATAGCTTTCAAGGGAATGAAGAACAGATGAGAAAATGTTTTTGTCAACATGAAAAACCGTGAAAATATGAGACCTAAACAGAATACTCACTGCTCTGCAGAAGAAGCCACAGCCTGGACAGCACTGGTGCTTCACCATGCCGTTGCGGTGGTCCTCACACAGAACCAGCAGCTGAACGGAGTTGGAGGGTCGCATCATTTCGTGCTTCATCACAGCGCTTTGACAGCGGGTTAGCTGGCCATCGACGCTCTCTGTGGCCATGCACTTCCTGTCAGCGAGGATGAGAATCTCTCGACTCTTTGGGGTCTCCATACGACAGCTGCAGAGCGGCAGCTCATGCGCCTCCTCCATCACTGGAGCTGATGTGTTTGAAATAAAGAAAAACACGGAAGGAATTAAAAATACTCTAAAGATGAATTCTGTCTAAATATCGTCAAATGTAAAAACAATTCAATATCCAAACTAACGGATAAAACCCTTTTTGCATCAGTAATTATGATCTAATAAGGGCGGCAGCGGCTCAGGCGGTTGAGCAGGTCGCCCAATAATCGAAGGCTCGGCGGTTCAATCGCTGCTCCCCCCAGTCTACTGTCGTTGTGTCCTTGGGCAAGACACTTTACCCTCCCTGCCTCCAGTGTGGCTTCACTGGTGTCTGAATGTGTATGAATGCCCGGGTGATGGTGAGAGATGCCGTAGGCGCACACTGGCAGCCACGCCTCCGTCTGTCTGCCCCAGGGCAGTACTTACCATCACCCAGTATGAATGAGGAAGGAATGAATAATGGACACACTGTAAGCGCTTTGAGCGTCTGGATAAATCCAATCCATTATTATTATATTTATTATTATCTAAAACTTGTTCATCTTCAGAGATAGAAGCAGCTGCAGACAAATGCCCTGATGTTTCCACGGCTCACCTTTGCTTTCTGACGTTGTGTTTGTGCTGAAGGGCTCCAGGGGCCCGATGTGTGTGTACTCTTTGTCACCATGTGGACCAGAGGGGTGAGACACTTGAGGCTGACCCCCCGCCTCTGGGCCGTCTAAGCCAAACAGGAAACAGGAAGAAAATGAAAACACAATCAACCCAAAGAAAAATATGGAACAAAAATCAAGCAGACCTGGAGTGGGAGCAAGTTTCCTATACTTAAAGATGCGACACAGATGGAAAAATGCATGATTTTGATCAAGATCCTCGTTTCTGCTGTTCTTTAAAGGGGCTACATCATGCAAAATAAACTTTTTGAGCTATTAATTGTTTTTTTTGTATTTTCCAGCCCCTTCCAGGAAGATTCTGCGCAGCCAGCTCCGCCCCCGAGCTAACACACACACCCACTTTCTCTGAGGAGCTAGCAATGTTTGGGAAAAACACTTTTATATGCACAATGCACATGCATCTTTGCAAACGTTTGGATGTTGTTTGTTTTCCGGGGCGAGACGCAGACACGCTGCCGAGGCTGACTAGGTAGATGTCATGAAATGGGCGGCACCCACAAGGAGCGAAAGGCGGAGCCTTAGAGATCGAGTCATCTAACTCAGTGTTTTTTTCAACCTTTTTTGAGCCACGGCACATTTTAACCTTGATAAAAATCCCGCGGCACACCAGTATAAAAAGAAAAAAAAGGAGAAACTCATAGTCTGTATTGATCTACAGTCCCTCGACAATCTCACATGCATTTTTGTGATAATTTTGGCAGAAAAAGCTGGAAGTCCCAGCTGTTTTTTCTAAAAGATGTAATAAAAGTTAAGTTAGAAGATTTAAAAACTGTTTGATGTGTGTTCGTGTTTGTTTTTAGACGTTTAACAAGAAAGACTCATTGTGCGCTGAGACGCTGTCACTTTAACCCAATGCATCATGGGAGATGTAGTGTGAAAACTGCTGCAAAAGGGCTGAAAGACTGGCGTCTCTGAGCTTCATGGTTTGTTCAATTGTTCCACGGTCTGATACCGGATCCCGCGAAAAGCTACACTGCCAAAGACAAGCTTTAGCTGTTATTCTTTTTAGAACTGAGAGACTTTATGAGTAGAATCGGGACAAGGAAGTGAAAACTTTAACCACTTCTGATTGGTCAGAATGATGACGAGCAATTAAGCCTCCAAGAATGATTGGTGGAGACAGTTAAAGGTGCACTGACTTTTCCGAAAACAGCTGACGCTACGGCTGAATCGCGTTACCATCATTCTTATCAAAATGCATTTAATTTAATCTAATAAAAAATATTTTATTATCTTTCATATTCCTAAATACTCTGTGTTTTATCAGGGCCTGTTTGGATGAACACAGAGCTGATATCCTGGAGATGGGAAATGTTTTTAGATCAGACGAGCACCCTGGTTGAAAAACCTTGGTCTCACTTCCTTTGTGTGTGAAAGGTAATATATTATCATGTGGATATTGTTTGCTATACAAGGCTTGAGTATAGCATGGGACAAGCCCTTTAAACCCAGCAAATTGAAAACCTTGTTGTGTTTATCTGCACTTTGCTATCCAAAGCAACATTCACAATCTAATGTTTGTGCAGCTCCAACAGCCTAAAAAGTGTGGATGACATCAAGTTTGAAACTTTTCTCTAGAAATAGTATTAATAAAAAAAACAAGTGTGACTCTAGGTAGATGTCATACTTCAAGTGATGTACTAAGTGGAAACAAGATCTTTTTTTTTTTTGAAGTAGTCCCTTTTTTTTTAGTTTTTCTTGACAAAATGCAGATAAATAGAGAATTTTTTGCCGAATTAATTATCTAAATTAATAAAGCAAGCTCAAAATATTCCATCCTGTTTTTTTTTTCCTAAAACATATAAATCAATCTTCTTTCTCTTTTGAAGACTAGTTTTTGCTTTATCTGAAGTAATTTGATCAAACAAAAATTAAAAAGTGTGTTGTTCTGAGAATTTTCAGATTCAAATGCGTCTGGAAAATAAATTATGAAAAAATAAAAAAATCAAGAACACCTCCAGGACTTTTAGTTAAAGTCCCCAAGCCCTCAAGAATAAATAGTAGAGGTTTATCAAAAATACAACAATTTTCACGTTGTTTTCTATGAAGCCAGAGAGGAAGCAGATCACCTTTGGTCTTCATCCTCCTCTTCCTTTTCCTGGAAGGCCTTAGCCAGGCGCTGTCTGCCTTGCTTTTCTTCTTCAGCCTTTTCTTTAATGCAGACTCAGTGCTCTGCAGTGGACAGACGGACTTCAGTCAGGGATTAAGCCAGTGACAGACAGAGAGCATAACAACGAGAGGAAAATCTTTGTCAGAACTCACTTCTGCTCCGTCCTCAGTCAACAGAGGCAGTATGAGATTTAAAACCCTGATAAAGGAAGGATGAAAATGATGGGAGAGGGTCTTACCAAGTCCGACTCTGTGCCCTCCTCCTCTCCCTCCTCCTCCCCGGACTCTTCAGACTCGTGCTCGTCCTTCACCTCCACCGTAAAAATGTAAAAGACTATTAGCAGCATTTTACAGAGAATTCACAAAATTTAACGCCGACTGTAAACAATCTCTGCCGGCGTTTTGGAGTTATGCAAATACAGATGGGATTCTAGTACATCTTCATTTATTTTTTTAAAGTGAGTTAGCATTTGCTACAAACAATTATTTTTTAGCTGTTATTTTTACAATAAATATCATTTTAAAAAAATACTTTTCAAATAAAGTTAGAAAATGTTTTTTTTCAGTTTAATGCAATTAAACTGCGACGGAAGGTGTAAGGTCAGGGATTCCCAGTTTATTTGAGTCTGTTTAGTTAGTTTAGTTTAGAATCTACCGATTGAATTGTATGACTACATGATCCTTGTGATTTTATGTTTACTATACAATTGCTGGTATGAAGTCCGTTTAAATAACTATTGTTGTGATTTTGGGCTATATAAAAAAATTGAATTGAGTCATTAAAAAATGCATTTTTTCTTTTGTTTAGGAGGCTGGAAAAGGGCCTTATTCATCTTCATATTGTTGCTAAGGTAATGCAGATTCTCCCCATCGTTTTTCTCATCCTTAAACATAAAAATAAAGAATTGGACACAAAAAATGGTAAAGAGTTACTAAGTGGGTCCATCTACAGCTCCCTACAGCTGGTACAGCTGGGAATCGGGAAAATCAAAGTGAAACTCTTGAAAGAAAACCCCGAAACTTGTAGAACAAAAGGTAAGAGTAAGACATTGATTGACTTAATGCACAAAAAGTCTTAGTGTGGGGCAAAAATGACGTCATTCTTTCTGTCAGGATGAGAAGTTCGGCAGCAGGACTTTGCTCGCAAAGCTGCATTTCATATGCTGAAAATGTGATCACAGAGGCATTGATTGCACTCAAACTGTGCATTGATGGGGAAACATCAGCCCTTTGGAGCTTGCTTAACTGAGCTCTACTTGGTCAACAGGTCTGTCATGAGTGGCTTCCACATTAACATTTAGAAATACTGCATGAAACTAAACTGGATTGTGTTCAGATTACTTCAGCATTTTTCTGTGGATAAATGGTTTTATAAATGTTCAAGACAAAAACAGACCTATCCAATAAGTACCGGGATTTTGTCTGCAAGTTTACTTTAAAGTTAACTACTGACAGTACAGTGTTCCCCCGTGTATTTGCAGTTCAATATTCCCGGTTTCACGCATCACGTGACTCCTCTGGTTCATCACAAAAACTCAGCTCAAGACGCTTGCATGAGACTTTTGATCCGAATGAGGTGCTGCGGGGGAGGAGGGGAGGGCAGATGAAGAGCACACAGGCCCGCTGGTTTCCTTGCTGGCTGCTAAGGAATATTTCACAGCTACTCCCATCAGTTCCTGAATCGCTATAACCAAAGTTTGTGCCCCTGCACGGAGAAATGGCATCAGCTGACTCAGAAGCGGTCAGAAAATATCCTGAAACGCTGAAGAAGAGGATTCTGGAGAATAATTATCATACGGATGTAAGATTGATGGATGAAACCGGCCCCTTATGAAAGAAGATGACCTCCCGCACTTAACTGATGAAGGAGGAAGCACAGGCTCCTGGTTTTAGGGCACAGAGACTCCTTTACTGTGCGTTATAAAGAATGCTACAGTACAGTCTATTGCTCTGAATAAAAAAAACTATGTAAAGCAATACTTAAATGTTCTTCAATAAACGTTTTACAAAGCATCATAAATGTTTCAAAAGGGTTTGTGACGCGTAAGGATCGGTGACGGACATTCGTTAGTGCAGGGGTGAGGGTAGTTCTCCATATTCCCGGGTGTCCCTAACCCCTGTGGATAAGGGGGGGAATACGGTACATGAGAACTGGACTGAGTGACCCCGCCCCTCTGGCGTTCCAAACAGGAAGCACCTGCTGACTCATACAAGCCGAAATAAACAGCTGTTACTCAGTCATTATATTTGTCAGAATAAGCATTCTTGCTCCGATACATATTTTTGCTAATCGATTTTTTTTCATTATTTTTTTTCTGTAGTTCAAGTTATTCAAATTATAAACAGACCAATCAGATGCCTCAATAAAAGCCTGTGGTCTCACATCAAATTCAAACATTTGATTGACAGATTTTCCAGAGAAAACTTTTAAGTGGAAGGGGTGTGGTCTTCCAACAAGCTCACTCCTGATTGGTGAGAGTGGTTGCCATAGTAATAATGACTTCAGACCAACACGTACCAATCCCTGCTTACTGACGATTTCTGGTTCCAGAATGGCAACATCCACATTGTAAAAAGTAAATAAATAAATATATAAAAATAAAGGCGACTGAATTGAACAAACACAAAACCGTTTTTCTTTGGGTGACGTCACACTAAGTCCAGTTCTCAGATACAGTCAATGAGTTTAACAGAGAATAAAAAAACAGTTACAGGAAATTGCATCCAGTGGTTTTGCTGTGCAACATTATCCCCGTGTACTGTTAAGATGTTCCTAATGTGTTGGTCAATTATTGGTAAACTTCAGAAATCTTGTTTTTATGTACCGTCTGTCTTTGTCGAAGTGGTATTCCTCCACTTCAAATTTAGTAAACAAAGTTTATTAAAACATTCATGTATTGTCAGAGTATAAAGAAAAAGTACTCAGCTGCTCTAGCCCCACCTTGTCATTGGGTTCTGCGGTTTCCTGCTCCGCAGAAGTTTGATGTGCCCGCCGTCGCTCCTCTTCCTCTGACTCCATCTCTTCTGACTCTTCTTCCTCGGATGCATTTGCTACTTTTTCCCCATTAATGTCTTTAGTCTAGAAGACAAGAATTAAAGAGCAGAGAACTCAAAAACTGCTGAGTGGAAGAATCTGAAATTAATTACAGTGCCTTGCGAAAGTATTCTCCCCTTGAACATTTCAACCTTTTGCCACATTTCAGGCTTCAAACATGAAGATATTAACCTGTAATTTTTTGTGAAGAATCAACAACAAGTGGGACACAATCATGAAGTGGAATGAAATGTATTGGATATTTCAAACTTGTTTAACAAATAAAAACTGAAATATTGGGCGTGCGAAATGATTCAGCCCCTTTACTTTCAGTACAGCAAACTCTTTCCAGATGTTCAGTGAGAATCTCTGAATGATCCAATGTTGACCTTAATGACTAATGATGATATATAAAATCCACCTGGATGTAATCAAGTCTCCGTATAAATGCACCTGCTCTGTGATAGACTCAGAGGTCCGTTCAAAGCACAGAGACCATCATGAAGAACAAGCAACACACCAGGCAGGTCCGACATACTGTTGTGGAGAAGTTCTGGATACAAAAGATTTCCCAAGCTTTAACATCCCAAGGAGCACTGTGCAAGTGATAATATATATGGAAATGGAAGGAGTATCAGACCACTGCAAATCAACAAAGATGCAGCCAAGAGGCCCATGATAACTCTGGACGAACTGCAGAGATCTGGTGGGAGAGTCTGTCCATAGGAAGACAATCAGTGGTATACTCCACAAATCTGGCCTTTATGGAAGAGTGGAAGGAAGAAAGCAATTTCTTAAAGATATGCATAAAAAGTGTTGTTTAAAGTTTGCCACAAGCCACCTGGGAGACGGTGTGAACATGTGGAAGAAAGAGCTCTGATCTGATGAAACTAAATTCTTTTTTGCAAGATGTTATGTTTGGCATACAAGCAACACAGCTCATCACCCTGAACACAACATTCCCACTGTCAAACATGGGGGTGGCAGCATCATGGTTTGGGTCTGTGCTCTTCAGCAGGGACAGGGAGGATGGTTAGAATTGATGGGAAGATGGATGGAGCCAAATACAGGAGCATTCTGGAAGAAAACCTGATGGAGTCTGCAAAAGACCTGAGACTGGGACGGAGATTTGTCTTCCAACAAGACAATGATCCAAAACATAAAGCAAAATCTACAGTGGAATGGTTCACAAATAAACATATCCAGGAGTTAGAATGGCCAAGTCCAAGTCCAGACCTGAATCCAATCAAGAATCTGTGGAAAGAACTGAAAACTGCTGTTCACGAACGCTCTCCATCCAACCTCACTGAGCTCCAGCTGTTTTGCAAGGAGGACTGGGCAAAAATGTCAGTCTCTTGATGTGAAAACACTGAGAGACAAACCCCAAGAGACTTACAGCTGTAATCACAGCAAAAGGTGGCGCTACAAAGTATTAACTTAAGGCTGAATAACTTTGTACGCCCAATTTTTCAGTTTTTATTTGTTAAAAAAGTTTGAAATATCCAATAAATTTCATTCCACTTCATGATTGTGTCCCACTTGTTGTTGATTCTTCACTAAAAATTACAGTTTTATATCTTTATGTTTGCCTGAAATGTGGCAAAAGGTTGAAAAGGTCACTGGGACCGAATACTTTCGCAAGCCACTATAACTTGCCATTCAATAAGACATTTTTCTTTGGAGAAATCTTTTTTAACCGTTTGTGGTTAAATGTAACTGAAGACTAAGCAGCACTGAGAAGGAAAGACTGGAAAGAAATTTAAACTTTATGAAAAATGTAGACTTAGAAATGGGACAAATATTGTGCATTTTACCTGTTGAACTGTCGAAACTACAGATTAAGTTTTGCATAAATAATGTTATCATAGGTGTGCTGCACAAATAGTGGGAGACGTTTGTTGAAAGTTCTTGGAAAATTTGCTCTATTTATTGGCAAAAACTATTACACAATCTTCTGGAGCCTATGTACAGCTTAAGTCCAAAAAATGTTAAGAATACTTCATTCCACCAGGGAATATTAGAACATCCAGGAAGAACACATTTTGTGGGGAAATTGTGACTCGCATACTCATTTTTAGCTGCTTCTAATTCTATTGACCAGACATATTTTTCTCAAAAGGCTTAAAAAAAGGGTGTTTAAAATCTGTGTATGACATATCAAATTAATGTGGAGTTCATCAGAGCTCAGTTCTGGCCCCACCTGGTTGACTATTATCAAACTAGTATCAAACCAGATAACTATGTAGATGATGCAATATGTATCTGGAGGTCCTGCTCTTTCATTAAGATCAAAGTGGCTAGCTAGGATAGCTAGGATAGTCCGTTAGAAACAGTTTTTATTGTTTGAAAAATACTTCCAAACAAGTGAAAATGCTGATGTGGACATGACCAGATTGACATTTATTTACTCACATTTCAATTATTGCAACTCATTTTTCATTTTCGTCAATAAATCCGACTTGTTTCACTTCTTCAGATTAATTTGTTTTATTAGTTTATTGTCTGCAAACCTTTCATCTGTAGTTCCACATAAATGAAACCTTCTAACTAACCAAGAGACATTTTCAGACTGTTTTTTTGTTACAAAGAGAAAAGATGCATGTTTTTTTTTTATTTTCCCCAAAAGTTTTCAAAATTTCCTCCAATTCTACGTTACTAAGAGGGGAGATGAAGAGATGCCGTTACCTGGGGGCTCTTGGCAGATTGCTGCAGTTCCTTAAACATTTCCAGTACAGTTCTCTGCTTTAGCACTTTGGTTTTCTTTTTGGGAACCAGACTGTATGTTCCCATCCTCCTCTTCTTTTTCCGAGATGACAATCCTGACGAGAATGCCCCTACATGACCGCAGAACAACATTTAAAGTGATGCACCTAGGACTCCTCTAAGACGTCAGTCTCAGCTGTCACCTGAGTGCGTCTCACCTAGCTGGAGCTTGTAGGCAGCTGGAGAAGCCGAAGACGCAGCAGGTTCTGCAGTAACTGCTGGTGGAGTTAATGGAGCGGTTTGTTCTGAAGATGGCGTATCAGATGGATTCTGAGGTAGATGAGACCGAGCGGGAAGCTGCTGTGCGTCCGCTGCACAAATATTCTCCATTTTGGCGTTCTTTGCCTCACGCAGCTCCTTGTTAAGAAGCTGAGAAGACAGAAATGAAAAGCTGTTTCTTCACTGCACTTCATGGTTAAATTCAAAGTCTGCTACTGTCAACAAAACCAGCAGTTTTGGGTTTGTCCAGTTTTTACAGACATTTAAATATTAGAAATATGAAAAAAGACAATGTGTTTCAGGCATAATTCATTTCCAAGTTTGCAAATCATGATTCAACAGCATCCAGGAAACAAGATTTATATCCTTTTAAGCTAACAAACAATTTAAAACCAAAGAAACAATAATAAGAATTATTATTATTATTATTATAATGGAAAGGATTTTTATGCTCAAAGTGCTTACAATGTGCATCCACTATTCATTCACACCTTATTCATATTTAGTGATGGAAATGTTATATCAACAATGAGGACTTTTTCTTTCAGCTGCTGTTTATTATTTCATTCTTTAACTGATTCTATTAAAAAACATTTTTACAACATTTTTATAACATTTGTAGAAAAAGTTTTCTGCACAAATGGATTTGTCAGTAAAATCCATTTGTGCAGAAGGGTTATAAATAACCCTTAAGACCAACTCCAATGGAAATCATGTTTTGGGTGTTTATAGCATGTTTCTGGTGGCATTTTTCTCATGATGAAGGACACATATAAAGCTATTTAAATTAAAACTGCATTCTGATTATTTCTTGTTTACAATTGTAATGAATGAAAAGTAGATGAAAAAAAAAGCAGATGGGAAAAGCTCTAAATTATGACAGAAACTGAAATGTGCGTGCCACAAGTTCCCTGCTCTGCTCTATTCTGATGCATCAACTTGCAGACAAATGTACGTCTTTGTTTTCTGAGCTGGAATCTGGCTCTAAACCAGGGGTCACCAACCCTGTGCCCGCGGGCGCCAGTGCGCCCGCGAGCACCCTTGTGGCGCCCGCAGGGAATGCACCCCAAAAAATGTTTTTTATTTTTATTTTTTTTTTTTTTTTTTTTTTTTAATTGAAGCAAATATTCAACAAACAACCACGGCATATATATCAATGACAACAATATTATTTCTGAGATAAAGGTAAACAAAAAAAACAAATATGAAAACAAATATAACTTAAGAAATAATAAAGTAAGGGTCTATTACAAAAGTTTAAATATATCAAATAAATTACACAATTTCTGGGCGTTCTTATGATTCATGTAATGTAAAGATTTAGAGAATAGGTTGAGACAGTTGAGTAATCCAGATTTTTGTCAATTACTTGTAATCAAATTTTAATTGTATTCCAATTTAAAGGGTCAATGATGATTTTTTTTTGGCTTAAAGCCAATTATTAAAAAGAAGACCAAAACTTTTTTACATGAAAACATTCAAAGAAAAGATGTTCCACAGTTTCTACATCATTTCCACAAAAGACACAAAGTTCACTGTCCCAGTTAAAGCCAGAATATAAAAAAGGATTGGAAGGGTAAATATCATTTGACGGGAATGCTCCAAAAATAGCACTGCTCATGTAGCAAATCAATATATTGTGGCGATCTGGGGGTTAGCCCCGCCTTCAGCTTCTAAGACTCATGGGAAGTGGGGAATCTTGGTGTGTTAAATGGCTCACCATAAGTGAGGGAGCTGTGAGCAGAAGTGAAGTTAATGCTGTTTGGCTGGTGGTGGGTGTGCTCAAAATAAACGGACAGATATGATTGTCCGCTAACTTATGTGAGTGTCATTTTTGACAAACGGGGGTTGTATGTTACATGAGGCATGGGTAGCAGATGTCCAGTGGAGCTGCTTCTAAGTAAGAGGATGGTGAATCAAGACTTGAGCTCAACAGTAGCGGCCTGGATAGTAGGGGTGGTGATTCAGTGCTTGCTATTAGTAACTGATGCACTTTAGTTCTGCTATCGTGAAATTTATGGCAGAGTATGGAACGGCCTGAAACTTGCGAATCGGCACTCCCGCCTTTGAGAAAAAGGCGTGCGTGTGTGTGTGTGAGGAGGAGAGGGGGAGGGATAGTGGGCGCAGCTTGCGAGGTGAAACGTCGCATGGACACCGTTGCGCAACACCTGGATCATAGGGTGGCTTAAATGACTCAGCTCATTCTAATAATGTCATTCTTCACTAATTATTGCGGACATTTACAATACTTGTCTGTATTTTCCATATAAATTTCTTTTTACGGTTGTTTATTTGGTGATTACTTATAAATAAAGACAGCAGGTAATGCAGGCTAGAAAACAGCTGCGCTTTTTCAGACCATAAATAAACAAAAGATCATTTATTTATGAAAATATTGAGGATTTTGGAGGATTTTTGCTGTTGGTGTTGCACTAAATTAGAAAAATGCCAAATAATTTTGGAGTAATCCCAGTGATGAGCTCTGTGATTTAGTTTTTAATGTTTTATGAGACCTAAACATGATTTTCACAATAACAGGTTTTTAAATAATCACATCCCTCTGATATGTTTCACAAAGACACACACACACAGGACCAAAGACGCACACACAGGACCAAAGACACACACACAGGACCAGAGACTCTCACAGAACATCACACACCAAGCAGAAATGAACTTATTGCTAAAAATGATGTCAGGAGTTGAGCTCTAAGAAAATGACAAAAGAGCAAAGAAAATGGAACAATTTGATTTATTATTTCTAATTATTCATATTTCCTGGCTTTGTTTGTTCATATTTTCATCATTTGACAGAAGATATTTATAATTCTGGATTTACATTCCTGTCTGTTTTTATTCACATTTATGTTTAAAAAGTTAAAATTAAGTTAAAGTTTTAAAGGTTTAAAAGTTTAGCTTTAGTGTGTTCAATAAATATTTATCTTGTTTGGCTGCAACTTAAAGTGTGTTTTGGATTTAGGCCCCCTCTGCAACTGACTTTAAACCCCCCTGTAATACGAGTCTAGAAAATTCATGCACGTTTTTGTGTGTAAAATGAGGAAATAAAAATGGGTCACACAAAAGGAAGTACTCAGATTGTGTTTTGTTTTTTCGTTGTTTTGTTTTTTTGTTTTTTTTTTTTGGGGGGGGGGGCGGGGGGGCTAGGGTTTTTTTAGTTGCGCCCTTCATACCACTTATTGCCCATGAAATAGGCCCTCGGTCTCAAAAAGGTTGGTGACCCCTGCTCTAAACTGTACAGCTGGATGGCTGCAATATTACTCACCATGTTTGTTGCACCGCTAACGAAGTTGTGAGAGGCTGTAAGCTAGCAAGGGAGAATGAAAACAAAGGGATGATGGGATATCTGCGGAGATTAACTTCCGCACACAACTCAGTGGCAAATTTCTAATGTACTACTGCCACTCTGCACAAACTTTGTCCAAGAAAATTAACAGGTTTTTTTGTTAGTTTTTTTTTGCCTAAAAATGGCATAATCTAAATGAAATATATTAAATCAAAAGAAGATTGGAGTTGGACTTGAAAGCAAACACTTTAAAAACACATTTTAAACTTAGAAAGTAGAATGGTTTTCAATCTAAAACAGAAATCAATTCATTTCCAAATAGTTTACACAAGGGTTGCCACGATTCACTCTTCCAATTTATCGGTTCAAACCTTGATTTTTGGGTCATGATTTGGTTTTGGTTCCATATATGATTTGTGTTTTACAAAATAACAAAAGACAAAAAAATTAGGAAAAATCTTTTTTTTTCTTTTTTTGTGATGCATTAATAAATCTCCCTTTTTAAAATCTCCCAACTAAAAATGCATTAACTTATCTGCCAAGTAAAGGCAGGCATAAAACAGGCAGTCACAAAAAAGCCTGATGCACCTGACTAGACTCAGCTTTATTTTGAAGGGCATTGAAGCAGCTGAGAAGAAACTTTTTGGGGCGGTAGTGGCTTAGGCGGTTGAGCCGGTTGGCCAATGTGAACGGTTGTTGTGTCCTTGGGCAGGACACTTCACCCTCCCTGCCTTCGGTGCAGCTCCCCTGGTGTGTGAATGTGCATGAATGTCCTGGTGATGGTCAGAGGGTATTGGTTTGTACTGGCAGCCACGCCTCCGTCAGTCTGCACCAGGGCAGCTGTGGCTACATCAGTGGTTACCATTAGCAAGTATGAACGAGGAGCGAATGAATAATGGACACATTGTAAGCGCTTTGAGCATCTGAAAAAGCGTCCGAATGCTTTAAGCATTCAATCCAGTGTTTTCCTGTTTGTCTTTCTTTATTATAGTATCTTCTGCCATTTTTTGCCGCTTACCTCCTTCTACAATTTTTCAGATATTTTAATCATTCAACTAATGAAATGTTCTGCTCTTTCAGCTTTTTCCAGCTATGACTTTTGGTCCTTCAAATCTTTTAACTTTTCTAGATATTCCAGGATTTTTGCCTCCATTGACACACATGGGGAATCCTTGGTGCAGAAACACACCAGGTCAATCAAGACTGGCATTTTTCACAAAAATATCATTTTTGTTATTGTGCTGTTTTCACTTTATTTATGATTACCTTTGATCATGTCTTTGTTTCTTTATTTTTTGGCAATTTATTACCCTTTGAGTTTCATTTTCATTCAGAAATATAGCATTGAACCCTGTTTTTCTTCTGGGCTAATATAGTATCTTCCGCCATTTTTTGGCGTTTAACTCCTAATCTTTTTTAACCATTCAACTATTAAAATGTGTAGCTCTTTCAGTTTTTGCAGTTATGACTTGTGATCCATCAAATCCTTGAACATTTTTTAAAGATTTTCCAGGATTATATTGATTACATGTCCTGTCCACTGTATCTGCTTGGTGATGTCATGGCATGGCGTGTTGGCTGTGATGCACAAGGTCGCCAATTCAACACCTGGCGCAGGCAATTTTCACAAAGATATCTTTTTTTGTTATTGTGCTGTTTTTCCTTTATTTATGGTAAACTTTAATCATTTCTTCCTTTATTTGTTGCCAATTATTACCCTTTAAGTTTCATTTTCGTTCAGGAATATAGCATTCAACCCTGCATTTTCTTCTGGAAAAGCAGCTCCTTCTAGTTATTTTTATTATTATCAATAAAAGACAGATAGATTGGTAAAATAGGGCTAGATGGCAATTTTAATGTCAAAATTGTTTCAATGTAATGCAGTTTGATGTTTTTCTTTCTTTGTGGGACAGGCACATCCTAAGACAGCTATGCCTGGACTCACCTGGCTCCTTCTCATAAATAGATTTACTAGCACTTTAATAAAAAGCTTTAAAAGCATTAAGACTGTGCTGCTCGCTCAGAATCATATCTAATGGTGTCTGATTAAGTTTTTGGATTACGTCACATTAGTGGGGAGTTTCATTCTAAAACCTCGGGCTCAGCAAAAAACATAAAGTCTTACTTGTTAGACAAAGCCACAGATTTCAGGGTTACCTTCTGTGCCGGGCTGACAGCAGGTCTGGACATGGTTTTACGTGCTCTGTGTACGGTAGCAGGACCTGAAGGTGAGGTGGGACTGGAAACTGTGCCATTTTTAATGTCCGACGTTCCCTGCCCTGTTGTGGTCCCCGTACCAGTGGCAGTCCTTAAAGCGCCTGGGTCCCGCCCACACCCCGATAGCGCAGTAGGGGCAGGTTTGGCTATGGGTCCCCCTCCTGCCTGGCCCAAAGGTGACCAGCTAGTCCTGTGAGGGGAAACTCCTGAAGCAGGGTTCACTGCAGCTGCGCTGCCGTCCTGCTGCTGCTGCTTTGCCAGAATGAATCCATTGCTTCCAGTGACAGAACCGTGGGGTGGCTCCGTGTCAGACATACCATTCTCATTCACCAACAGTGCAGTCTTATTGTTGCTAATTGTCAGGTTCTTGTGCCTTGTGTCGTCAAACTCATTGCCATTGAGCATCGCCTCTGTGCCTGGAGGGGACATCCTGCCTGGTACCTCCTCAACTCCACCTGAGCATGAAACCCAAAAGCATGAGGCAAAAATTAGTCACTAAATTACAAAAATGAACATGACGTGTTCAAGTGTTTTTGATGTGGTACCTGACATTTCTTCTCCATCGCTTGCTGGATCCAGTTCCTCTTTCGTTGAGGACCCAGACCGATCCACGGCTAGACCAGCGGGCTGGCGGAAGAAAGTACAAGTACATGAAGTAAGAAAGTACATGAAGCGAAAAACCTGCATTTACCACTGGAATATTATTTACATGTTTGTGAATTATGAATTGATTGCTTAGCAAGTAGCTTGCACAAACCAGACCTGAACATACTGAATATACAGCATAACAACAGAAAAAACTATTTAAAAAAAAAAAAAAAAAAAATCAAGAAATTCCACTGAAGCAATAACACAATTTCAGCTCATTGTACAGACTTTAAGCTTTTCTTTTATTTAAAAACGTTATGTAAAACAAACATCTGTGAAGTGGTGGGGGATAAAAGATAATAGTTAGACAAAGACAGCTCTGCACAAGTTCATTGCTTGTCTTTAAGTCTGAAAAACCACCTAGTAGAAACGTAGAGGCAAGAAAAACTCAACCACCCACTGATCAGCAAACCCGGGCCTTCCAGAGGCCCCAGAGGACTGGGGAGGCCCGGGTAACTCACTGGTGCTTTCTTTAAGGCTTTGCCTCCCAAAGCCAGCCGCCTCTTCAAAAACTATTCCATCTTCGGCAGCCTTTCAGTTGAAACTTCAAAGAAACACTGACCTATTTCAGATGATCAGACGCACGTTCAGCCCCTCATTCCCAGCAGTGTAAAATGTTAACTGGGCGCAGGGGTCATATTTAGCTAGAACTAAAAATCAGCCTATAAATCAGATTTTCCCCATAAAATGCAACATTTTTCATTTCAAACAAGAGAACTAAAATAAAAGAAAGCCAGTTGAAGAATCTGCACATTCACCAACCAAACTCCCAACTCAAGGATCCATCAGGACACAACCCAAATCACTCTTTGAACAAATTCTAGCAAGCACTTTGTCTAAAAAGCTAACAGATTTGGCCTACTGCTTCCCTGCAAGCACAGGAGTGGAGGATGTTTGCCAAAGACCGACCGGTCTGGGACAGTCCTGCCTGGTGCAGCATCTACAGGAAGGAGCGGTGTGCACATGAGGAGAAGAAGAAGCCTTTGGGTCCCGCATTTCACACATTGGAAAGCCAGTTGGGAAAATCAAAATACTGCAACACCAGTCTCTTCTCTCCCCCTAGTGGTGAAAGGTGGAACGCTCACAAAGGAGACAGAGCAGAGAGGGGGGAAGGGAGGCAGAGAAGGCTGTCTGCAGATCTCCGCCATTTCGCAACCAGACTGTTTACTGACATAGCGCGGCCATTGCAGCAGGTTTCCACTAGAGGGGGATTGGAAGGGCCTGGAGGCCTGTGGATGGGAACATGGAAGCTGCTGTACCGAGCACCAAATGTGAAGCCAAAGCTGTGAGAGCTGCCCAGGTCTTTCCAATGGATCAGCAAATGTGACATCAAAGAAAAATCAGAAAAACTGCAAATCCAATGGTTAAGAACTACATTTTAATGTAAACCCTACTTTTCATTTCATGAAGATGATCTACCCCCTTTATGTCAATCACCATGCCATTCTAAAGGCCTTCAATTATTTGAGCAGCCTAGTCTTTTGCTATGCCTACAATATCATGTTAGCTGTGAAGGCCTGGGCGTTCATACTGATGTGACCTATCTTTAGATCTGTTCCAAGAAACCTTAAAAGAAGTCAGAGCTGTTGAAACACAGAGCAGAACTGCATTTCACAGTAAACTCTTACCCTGCAAGGTTCAGACACTGAGAGTCAACGCCCAAAAGACAGGCAATCATCTACCGTTTTTCTCTCAGGCATTAAACTCATCAGTTTGGAGACGCTTGATACAAGGACACGACTTCCTACGTCTCCGGGAAACTGATACTGCTCAGTTGCTGTCCAGCCAAACACCAAATACGTTCCCTTTGTCTTGCAAATGCCCCTTGAATGTATCTGTGTGCTGGGTATTGTTCTGAAGAAATGAAAGATTGCTTTTCCAAATATAAAAGAAAGAGCCAGAAGGAAAAGAAAACACTCTAAAGCTGCTGCCTGTGCGGTCACAAAAGCTGCCGTTTTTCCCGTCACGTCTCCTCTCCAGTTCACCTCAGGCCAACTCCAAGACCACTGGCAGGGAAAACGTCCAGCCGACATCATCAACACTACCCTAATTTGCAAACAAACCAAAAGGTTGAATACAAAGAATCAAACAGCAGCATGGTGATGATTTAAGAACGGTGACAAGTCAAAGCCTTAAACATGACCAACATTTGACAGCAGCTTTCATCTCAATTGATTTACAAGAGAGACACACATTAAAGAGGGAATGCAGGTTTTAGCGTCTCTTAGGAACATGTACACCGGGTGAGTGAGGGCTCCGGCAGCCATCTCCAACCAAACAGCAGGTCTGTTCCGATTAAATATACTTTTCGTATCTACAGCCGTATGTGCACACATGTTCTCCTGATGACAGCTCCGGAGCTGCACATGCATCACCTCCACAGGGGCCTCATTACATACACTCAACTGAGAGCAAAGAAGGTGAGAGTGACAAAGAAGTCAGGATTTGTATTCTGGAAATCAAAGCCGATTCCAGATCTCCAGTGGATGGGACTCCTCTTACCATGTCACAGAGCAAACACAGGTGTGTCAATGCATTAGGAGCTTCCTGTAAAATCACCTCTTTTGAAACATCTGCACTGCCATCACTCACAATTATTAGCTACATAGAGTACGTCCTTCCACGCCAAGAATCAAAGGCAGTTTTTGCTTCTAAATGCATTTTACACACAAACACTGAATTGCATGATTTGTTCAGAATATGACCAAATGGAGAAGTCAATGAAGTGTATTATCCTCCTTAGCTCATCATAAACAAACCAAGAATGAAGAGCATTAAGCTAGCATGTCTTTTTTCCCCCCTATGTGCCTACAGGAAGCATCATACCTGCTTTCTTCTCATGGCCTCCATTGAGAAGAAGGCGGCGTCAAAGAGAGAGAGAGTGAGTGACGAAGAGTGTGTGGGTTTGAAGAACGGCAGAGGAAGAGAGTGCCAGAATGCCTCCAACAGATTGCTCTTCTTTTCCTTTTCTTTCCCCGCATGCACATTTACCTCACTGGTCATGTGACCTAATGGCTCCCTCTGTCGGTCCTCCTCTCTGAGTGTCTCCACAGAGCATGCTCAGTCAGTTTCCCAACCCAATCCTTGTTGTTAAACTCAAAGTCCTCATAGACACTGAAGGCACCAAGGACAATTCCAACACCTAAGCACGGTGAGTACTTGAGATGCCTTTAAAACCCCACACAATCAATGAATAAGCATATTTATATGTGACTCATCAGACCAACACTCATTCTGCCGATACATGAAGTTCAGCTTTGTGTGCTTCAAAAACTCATCTTTAATCTACATCCCCTCTTTGTGTGTTATTGTGTTCACGTTGTGCTTTATCGGTTTAGGGCAGAAAACACTTCTATACCAAAAACCAGCACCAAACATAAAGAGCAGAAGATTAAAAGCTGTGGTCATCAGTGGAACTGCTGCCAACATTAAACTTCTCAACAGGAGTCTTCTATCTCCAATAAGCCTTAGACCAATAAATGACCTCGCTTCAGGCCAAACAACACAAAAGCACAGATTTAATATTCAATTTTCCCATCAAAATCTGAGTTGTCAAAACATCCAAACATCAATAGGAAAAAATACCACATCTTACATCAAGACTTCAAATTTTCGACTGAAATTACTGCGCATTTAGCAACTTCAACAGCTGACAGAAAATCTGTAAGAATTTCTAACCCTTTGATGTCATAAATCAGTGTTAAAGCCAAACTGGAAGAACTGTTCCACATGGTTCAAAAGACAAAAAGGCTCCCCCCTCAGGTGATATGCTAGGGGAGACTGGAATGCAGATCGAGAAATTCCGGCTGCTTCTTTTGTATCATACCTTAACAATGACAAGTCTGTTCTAAATTACCAGAGTATGTTTGTACACCATGAGCAATACAACACGCAAAGGCCACAATGGCAGGCCATTTCCACAATGCAAACAGAAGAGAAATAACCTCTGCAATGCTACAGTGTAAACACAGATTATCTATTACATTACAATTGTTTGACGGCACATATTCTTTTCATTAATTTTTAATAATTTTAGTGCACACATAAACAGCAGATCTGACCTTAACCTGAACAAAAGAGATAGAGCAGACTTCTGTCCTTGTGTAGGACGGGGCTATGCCATTTCATCAAGTCTTTGTTCGACATGTTCATTGTTTAAACATGCATGCTAACATTATCAGCATGTTGCTGAATATACTAAGTAGCAACACCCATGTTTAGCACCAGCAAGCAAAACTTGTTGACTAACATTTTCAAACACAAATAGATTCAATTTTCTCTCGGTTATCATTGAACTAATAAACAATCTTATTTGCAACAATTGATCTGCAGTCTCACCACAATCTTGTGCATTTTTTGACATCATTGAGGCACAAAAAATGTAAAGTTTCAGCTTTTTTTGTCAACTAATTTAGTTGAAAATTTGCCCAGGTAGTTGTTTTTTGCTCCAGTTTATTAAAATGCTATTTCATGTCAACCTAATAAAAACCACATAAAAGGACCTTCTTACTAAATTGTAATTCATAAAAAAATTTTTTTTTTGCTTGTGCAAGAGCAAGCTTTGAACAAATATATAATTACAACATGCTTAATTAATTTGAGACAAAAAAGAACAACATTTTATTCATGTTTATAAGTTCAGTTGTTTTATTAGTTGTTCTTTCATTTAAATAAAGAAGGTTTTATTTAATTTTGGGCGAGTAAATTGTTTAATTTTAGTTAAATGCGTTTCCTGGCCACTTAACCTTAATCCTGTTTATTTTATTTTGTTATTACTTATATTTAAACTTAACTTCAAATTTTACAAGAGTGAATAAAGTCCAAAATAGAATTTGTCCTTTAATCAGGAAGATCAAAAGAAACGCATTAAGAGATAAACACCTTAAAATTGTTAGATTATTTGCTAGCTTTCAAGTAGACCAGGGTTCATTTATTCGGCCCACACCAAACTTGCGACAAGCCTCACACTTACTAAACACAATCGACTGTATGAAAAAGAAACCACTGAGGACCAAAAGTGCCAATGTGGATGCAAACTGAGCTAGAAGACAAAAAAACAAATCCATGTGCAATCGACCTCGACCTAAGACAACACCACAGGCAACTTTCCGTGTTCACCACCTCGTCATACATTACCAAATATGTAGAACATTTATCTATCAAAATCGGTGCCGGTACGCTATAAACTCGATGAATTTATGCTACTTCAACGGACATTGCTTACAAACAAACCACCACACACAAAGACTCACAATTTTTTTCAGCAGACCTCTGGCAAAGTAAATGAAACACACACGAAAAACTATGACTTAAAAAACAACGCATAAAAATCTAGCTTCACTTTGCCTTTTGCTTGAATTTTGTTAGTAAAAAGCTACGTACAAACCGAGGTATTTGATGCGTGTTCAGCCTATGCTGTTCACATTAGTCAAGCAGTAAGGGGCTTCTAGATTTTCTGATCATAGAAGTCGACCTCTGATTACAGGATTGCAGGTTTGGTTCCATGTGTCAAAGTGTCCTAAAGCAAAACACTAAACCCTATGTTGCTCCTGGTAGTTATAGGTTGGCGCCTGTGTTAGGCAGTGGAGCTGCCATCAGTGTAGGAATTTGTGTGTCAATGGCTGAATGAGACTGTGGGTGTGATAAAAAGTATAAGCTATTAGGTATAAACCAGGGGTCGGCAACCCATGGCTCCGGAGCCACATGTGGCTCTTTCATCCTTCTGTTGTGGCTCCCTGTGACTTTGGAAAATAATGAGTATTTTATAATAATTAAATTTTGTTTTAGTTTGTTCATTTTTCATGGCATTTCAAAAGCGCTGCTGGCTCCGCACGAAGCGAGTGCCACGTAAAAAACAGCTTCCTTAATGAATGAGCTCGTATTTATCGGGCGAGAACTGCAGAGCTGATAGCAGGAAGAGACACGCGGGGCGGCTTCAATAACTCTGATCTTCTGCCGGGAACTTGACGTGCTGCGGGGCAGAGAGCAACTCTGATGACAGAGTTCGCGCCAGTGTTGCCAGATAGTCACAGTTTTCCAGCCCAAAAGTCATCTGAAAACCTCCAAACCCAGCCAAAAACTGCCCAACACAGCTTTTGTTGATGTTTTTTTTCCTACTGGACTGATAAGATAAAAGATTTTTTAAATAAAAGATAGTTCAGACTAATAATAAAATGTGTACAATATTGAATATTTCTTCAGCGGGCCGCCTTCTTCCATTCATTTGCTTAACCCGCTCTATCCCCCACCTGTGTCCTGCTCTTTCATCCTTGTGCGGCGCTGGAGCGACCCGACTATCGTATTTTGCTCTCTCTGTGTAGGACACACTGAGGAGCGCGGGGGAAACAAATCTCAGCTGCAGAGGATGTGAACAGGTGAACAGGTAGAGAGTAAAAGCAGGTACAGAGGCGGAGGAGGGTCTTTGGCTTCAAACTCTGTCAGAGAGACACAAACACGGGCGTCAGATTGAGACGCAGCTTTCACTGCGGGAGTTGAAGCAGAGACTTTCCCTGGGATGATTTTATGAACTCAAACATGGAAACAGGATTACCAAGTAGAACTCTTCAAAATAATAAACCTGATCTCTCCACATTCTCAGTGTCTACCATGCATTGATGAACACATCGCTCCATGCAGCGATCAGACCAGAACTAGTAGCTCCGCCCACACGCGGCCGCGGTATCATCCTTTAAAGAACATGAGCATTTGCAGCGACGTATGCTTCAGACGATGTCCGATTGGCCAATCTACATGTCAATCAAGTCCCGTACTTCTCAGTGAGGATTTTGATTGGCTGGTGGATTTTAAAGAAGTACTTTTTTTTTTTTTTTTATCTTTTCTGGCCCGCGATCTACACAAATGTCATTGAAGATCGACCGGTCGATCGATAGCGATCGACGTAATGAGCACCTTTGAATAATATGTACATGCATAATATATATAATGATGTTAAAACGGGTTGTGGCTCCGAGTGCTTTCTTTTTTATTAGGGGCGGTCCCAAATGGCTCTTTGAGTAAAAAAGGTTGCCGACCCCTGGTATAAACCATTCATGGAAATTTCTTTCTCTAATATTTGCTAGCCCATGTCTGCCACCTACATTTGGAAGAGGCTTGGTGCGAAACGTTAAAGCGGTGCAAACCTTAGGATTTGGGCACAAAACGGAAACGGCGAAATTTAGAATTGGATCCGATATTAGTGATCAATATTGCAATGACAACATAACTTGCGGTATATAAATAGCAGAACAACCAAAAACACAATTTTCATTTCAATGCAACAGTTTAATTTAAATAAGAGTTAAGCCTAGTCTACATAGGAGGCCAAGATCTAACATTAAAGGGCTCCATCAGATTGATCAACAACGTGAAGGCATTAGGGTGGGGCGATGTCCCTTAAATTGGCAGTTGAGGATGTTGCAGTAAACCATTATGGCTATTCTTAATTTTTTGTTATTATATAATTATTATTTCTTATTTTACTTTATTACTTAATTTATTTAATTTCCCAACTAATGACTCATCCGCGATGATCCAGTATAAACTGAGGGAAGTGACTTTAACAAAAAACTAAAAATAAGAATAAACAAAATAGAAAAGAAATAGTCTGCTACTGCACTTGATTAGTCAAGTGGACCAGTGGACCGAGCGACCGTGCCTCTGAGCAGAGCAGTCGGACTTTTTATTTGGGGGAAGGGAGGATGCTTTGTTACGTTTGCGCTGTTACGGAGACTTCGGACTGCGATCCGTCCCGCAGCTCTAGGTGAACAACCTACCTAACTCAGGAGAACCGGGTCTTCCGGTAAAAGTGTGTGTCCGGGCAGAGCTCGGACCATCAGCTCACACAACGGATTTGGGGCGGTGTGTGAGCTTTTCAAAGCAGAAATGTTGCTCAGTCCTTAGAAACCGTTCAATCAATCACGTGGATTTGTGTTTCCAGTCGTGTCCCAACAAAATAAAGGCTGATGTTATTCCTACATTTTTACGTTCAGCCAAGCTTCAGATTGCAGCATTTCCCGCATGGATTTTATGTTCATAAAAGGCTAAATGTTGTTAGCGCGCGTTAGCCTCTCTTAGTCCTGGCTTCTTCCAGCTCCGTTCTTCAACAAAAAAAGCACTGACCACACGGATTAAAATAAAAATGATGAGGGAACAGGCGCTTTAAAAAGACCGTAACAATAATAAAAGCACTTTTAGAAGATCATCTAGGATATTACGGAGCTGCCAGATATCTATGTATGTAGCCTCTCAGCGGAACTGATTTATTCCGACCGAAAGTGTGCCTCATTTGAACGTTTGTTCTAATCGGAAAAAGTTTTTCTGGGCCGATGCACACGGTTGAATTCTAATGCGACCACTGATCCGATCGAGATATTTTGCACATGTGACCTCGGCTTATGGTGTCGACTCGCAGCGTGGCGGGGGCGTGGCATCACGATGGTGTCTCTCCATCGTGATGTTGGCAGAACCCTAGAAGGCGTCCATCCGATTGGTCAAATGCATAAAGGGATTTACTTAATTTGTTAGATACGTCAAGCTGCCATAAGATTGTTTTAGCACATTTAAGTTTACCGTTTATCACAATTTTTACCATCTTTTGCGATATGCGTATTGCACAGCTTGATATCGCGATAACGATAAATCTGCGATTTATTTGGCAGGCCTACTTCAGACCATTTATTGAATATTGGACATAACCGTAAATCATAGGCTCCCCATTGCCAGGGATCTATAAGAAAACAACAATTACCTGAAAGCAGTCACTTACTGACTTCTTTTTTATAAATAAAACATAGCTATGGTGGTTCCTTTTAATAGGTGATGCAATATGGATTCATAAAATCCTTAAATCGATTACCGTAATTTCCGGGTCATAGAGCGCACCTGATTACAAGCCACACCTACTCAATTTAAGGAGGTTGAGATGGATAATGCACTGTAGGCAGGGGGGGAGCCTTCTGCCCTGCATTAAAGATAATGTTCTGTGGCTGACCATCCAAAAAAGGAATACTTATGTAAACTCTTATGTACTCTTATATAAGGTTCTATGTTGCTAATAACCAAAAAAGGAGAATGTCTTGATATGTTTATGATGTTTCTATGACTGACCCCCAAAAGGAATGTTTAATATAGAATTTTATCCTGTTACTGACCCGTAAAAGGAGTGCTCTGTAGAAGATAGTCTGACATGTTTATGATGGTATAGGATGAGTCTACGTGCAGGGTGAGCCTGCGGGAAGGGACCGGCCCTCCTTTTCCTCACGCTCATCAAAGAATATAAAAGATAAGGAAGCCCAAATTAATTCAGAGTCTGCTGTGGGTTACGTACGAACGCCCAGCCGGAGTTTTGTTTCAAGCCACTCTATCGGGACTGTTGGCTCTCCAGTCCGTGTGTCACGGTAGGGGCAGATGAAATGTTTTCTGTTGAAACTGCATGGCTTAAACTCCTGTGTTATGTTGTGTGACTGTTTTGAAGCGGGGAATAAAAAGACACATTTTATTCTAGCTTGCAGTCTTTGAGTCATTTGTTTCTGCTCAGTGCCTACCTCCCTCGAACCTGCAAAAATTATTTCATAAAACATTTTGGCGTCACGAACAGGATCAACAAATTGGTGGGAGGATACACTGAATAGAAACAATGTTTAAGAGGAAAACCCAGAAAAAATCTGAGGAAAAAGAGGAAGATATTTGTCCAGGATGGACCGGTCCGTGGAAAGAGGTCGCTATGTGCCTGCGGGACGGGGGAGGGCGATCAGAGGACTGGTCCAGTGAGTGTGATGACGGGTCTCCAGCCGCCGTGCTGGCTGCATTACGTCGCATTACTGTTCAGCCGAAAGCTCCGTTGGGAGGGGCTCAGAGGCGCATGTGGATGTGTGCCTGTGCATGGAAAGATCAGTATCAGAGGAGAATGCAGCAGGAGACGCAGATGCTGCAGCAAGCAAACGATCTCTCTGCGCAGACAGCAGAGATTTCATTGCTGAAACAAAAAATCATGAAGTTAGAAATAAAGGCTCAAACTCATGCCAGGCTGGCTGAGCGAGCCATTGCTCATGTGTCAAAAGTAAACAGGAGGAAAAATAATAAACCTCCACGCAAGCTCGAGGGGCCTCAAATCAGAGCCTTTATGGCTAAACTCGGAAACGGGGATGATTGGGACCCTGAGAGCTGGGATGGCAACATCTGGGACGACTCCCATGAAGGAGTAGGATTTTTTGAGTGGGGTGACGGAGGGCCCTCGCTTAGGGCTAATCCGGTAATAAGGAGACGCCGTGTAGAGCAACAGGTGCCTCCTTTAATGAGACCATTAACAGACGTTAATGGACATCCTGTTATGGATGAGCACGGACATCAAATGTATGAAGCAGTGCCACAGGATCAACCACAGCCTGTTTTAACCAGAACTTTGGAGGATTACATCTCTGAGGAGGTGGCTCATCTGGTTAATAGGTTGAGGAGAAAAGGGGATGAACCTCTTGACCTGTGGATAGTCAGACTGTCAGAGGAGGGCGGTGGCCCCTCCCTTCGAGATATCTGGTCAGCTTTAGTGAAGGGGGGAGTTCCTCTCTCAGAGATTGATGGGAAACCAACTGCGGAGCTGCGAGAAATGTGCAGAAAAAGGGGGCTAAAAGTCTCCTGTGCAGAATGGGCTGACTTTAAGGGATTTTTACAGTCTCTTACACACTCTCAAACACTGAGTGATGATAGAAGCTCAGTACAGAGTGATGTCAGAACTAACGAACGAAAGCAACAAGAGTCAACCTCTGAATCTTCAAGCAGTGAGGATGAAGACGAATCTTATCAAATAGCAAAAGCATCTAGAGAAAGAAACAGAAAAAGAAAGAGAAAAAAGGGTAAAAATAAAGACAAAAAGAAAAGCCGTCTTTACCCAAATCTGTTGGATCTCCCTAATTTTGATTAGGGATTAGGCCAAGCCCCAGTAATTTGATCTGTTAAATGGTCTGCTGATGACATTAGACCCCATGTCATGGTAGACATTTATTGGAAGAAATCAATTCAATCAGTGGTGGCTCTGATTGACACTGGGGCAGCAGCCACCTTGCTACATGGAAACCCTCATAAATTTAAAGGTTCAACTGTAACATTGACTGGGTTAGGGGGGTGCGTAGTGATGGGTAAAACAGTAACGCTGCCCTTAAAAAAATTGAAAATATGCCAATAAAGCAATACTCCGTTATAATAACACCCATTAAAGAATGGATAATTGGAATGGATGTTTTACCAGGACTGACTAACTGTGATGTATCCTGGGGAAGATAAGTGGGATAATGTTCCTGCCAATAAATGTTATTTGAGGGAAGATTAATTTGTGTGTTAAGTAACCATATTTTACAGGATGTTCCCGTGGAGACTGCTGATCGGACGGTCACCACCTAAGAACCATGGTTCTCTCCCTACGCCAGTCCTTCCGCCACGGAGGTTGCAGTACTGGCTCATGGGGCATGGGGGTCCACGCACTCGGTGCTATCCTGGTCCTCGTCAGCCTCTGCTGCGGCAGCAGCGGAACACCAGCTACACGACTTGCAGTAATTAAGCAACCCTTCCAGATTGCATGGTTCCGGTAATAAATACCTGCCAAAAGCTGGCTCAACAAAGAAATCATGTGGATGTCACTTGGACTGTGCTCCATGCCACCCATACCTGCCTGCCATGGAGTTCATCGAAAGCGGGCATGGTATGACAGCCTGCTGGGTGGAGCTGGAACAATCCTTGGTCTGTCTGACACTGCGAATACGGAGGTAACTCGCTCTATGCTGTCAAGCGCTGGTCAAGATGCTTCACAGGCCTTGCATTCTGTGGGTGCATGGATGCCAACC
Source organism: Oryzias latipes (assembly GCF_053564925.1). Lineage (NCBI taxonomy): Eukaryota > Metazoa > Chordata > Actinopteri > Beloniformes > Adrianichthyidae > Oryzias > Oryzias latipes. Next base: position 5,322,374 of record NC_136248.1, read on the forward strand.
ACTGTCTTGACCCAACAGCAGGCGGCGAAAGTTTTCTTCGCTCAGTTTGGATGGACTGTGACTGCGGTTAACGAGGCAGCCACGGTGTTGAAAAATGTGACAAAAGCATTGGATATGACGATCTGTAACGTGCAAGGATTACATGCACGTCTACAACAGGACAGATTCAAGAGGATTGTAACAACTAACAATCCTCACGAGTGGAGGAATTTGTGGAATATCTCTGACGGACTATGGTTGCACATACATCCTGAGAAGACCATATGTAATGCTACCGCTTGCACTGTCAGATGGGTGCAAATGAATGTTACTGAACATACGCCAGTATGTAAGTATCATGTTTTGCCTGTCGTAACCCTCACAGGTTATTGGTATGTGATCCTGAAAGGCGACTGGTTTAGTCCACAGACTAATCTTACCTATGACCTTAGTACATGTGATCAGACGGATCAAGGGATGGCCTGTTTAGTGACAAGTAGATATCGAGAACCATGTTTAACCGAAGACACGGCACTATGCGAATGGTATGTAGAAAAACCTTCTGACTTGCTATGGCAGATAGCTCCCCACACTATCTGTATAGCCACGATTAACCCCCATCCGATGTTGCTGTGGACACCTTTTTCTGGATGTTTAAAGAACGTGAATATCTGGAAATGGAAAAATGTGACCTATCAATTGACCAATTTTACTTCAGAATCTCACCTTACCATGTTGCAGTGGAATGTTCTTCACATGCCATGGAAGGTATCCCTGGAGCGATTCATATGCGCACTGAACCGTTCCACGGACGTCCAAAAGATAATCAATTCTTATAGGTCCAACGTTTCCAGACTCATGATATCCACGGTCATAACAAAGAATAAGGTGGTACATGCCGCTAGAATGGTGGAACAACACTCTGCGCACCACTGGTGGGATATCTTTTCTGGGATGTCTGTAACAGCTCGGACAACCGTTGTGCCTCCCTTGATCATATTAATAGTTATTATCGCTGTTTTGACGCTTTGCAATATCCTAACCTGTGTGTACATTCGTCACGTGCGACGCGAGGTTTCTAAATTGATCTATAATTTGGCTTTCAAATGAAAATTATTCTATCTACCAGAGATGATTCATTTGGAACAGAAAAATATTCTGTCCGCCTTGATCCTTCATGTCAACAGGAAATTTTTGTAGATGATTACTGGATTTCATGTAATTATCGCCGTACCATCAGGCATTTTCCGTCTCGGGTAGATTTACTTGATTTTGTTGTGCATCATATCCAGAATGAATGCTTATATTATTTAGGAGCACGAGAATATCGTTTTATTACTTGGGATTCACATGCCGGGGATGGGAATCATTTCCTTAATTGATGGTCAGCCCCAGACCAAGGGGTGGAATGAGATGGATAATGCACTGTAGGCAGGGGGGGAGCCTTCTGCCCTGCATTAAAGATAATGTTCTGTGGCTGACCATCCAAAAAAGGAATACTTATGTAAACTCTTATGTACTCTTATATAAGGTTCTATGTTGCTAATAACCAAAAAAGGAGAATGTCTTGATATGTTTATGATGTTTCTATGACTGACCCCCAAAAGGAATGTTTAATATAGAATTTTATCCTGTTACTGACCCGTAAAAGGAGTGCTCTGTAGAAGATAGTCTGACATGTTTATGATGGTATAGGATGAGTCTACGTGCAGGGTGAGCCTGCGGGAAGGGACCGGCCCTCCTTTTCCTCACGCTCATCAAAGAATATAAAAGATAAGGAAGCCCAAATTAATTCAGAGTCTGCTGTGGGTTACGTACGAACGCCCAGCCGGAGTTTTGTTTCAAGCCACTCTATCGGGACTGTTGGCTCTCCAGTCCGTGTGTCACGGTAGGGGCAGATGAAATGTTTTCTGTTGAAACTGCATGGCTTAAACTCCTGTGTTATGTTGTGTGACTGTTTTGAAGCGGGGAATAAAAAGACACATTTTATTCTAGCTTGCAGTCTTTGAGTCATTTGTTTCTGCTCAGTGCCTACCTCCCTCGAACCTGCAAAAATTATTTCATAAAACAGAGGTTGAGTCATACTTTACATACACAAGCCGCACCTGTATGCAAGCCACATGTTGTTACCAACACTATCGGCACGTCACTGATTATCCTGACCCACAGACTGCCTTCAGTCTCGTTGAGGGAGGAGCTAACAGCGCGTCAGCCCATTTATTTGAACACACCCACATCTGCCAAGCAGCATGCACCGCACTTCTGCTCACAGCTCCCTCAGTTATGGTGAGGAAATTTACATCCACTTCGCATGAGTCTTAGGGGCTTAAGGTGGGGCTAGCCCCCAGGTCGCCACACGGTGTTGTAGATTGAGGATGTATATGTACTGAAACCGAGTCCGTGTTTAAGAAGGAGCACGGAGCGGCAGCAGAAGGAGGGGAGAACGGGAGAGCAGCTCTCCTCTATTTCCGCCTGTGACACAGCAATATTATGGTAGTAACAGGGCTGGTTAAAAAAACATACCAGTAAAAGAGAGCAGCAGTGACTTAAAAGCGCGCACCTCACCCGTTGGTGATGGTGGATTTTTTCACACTGCTTTTAAGGATTGCTTTTAACTTGAAAGCTGCGTCATATTGTAGTGGCGGTCACGTGCACGTTGGGTCTAATGGCACCAAAGGATTGTGGGATGCGGCTGGACATGGGCGTTTCTTTTTGTTGAACCATCACTGAAGGGTCTAAGAGCAGAAGTGAGGTCCATGTTGTTTGGCTGCTTGTAGGTGTGTCTAAAACAAATAAGCTTATTGGTGGAAGCAGGATAATGCATTCAATCTCCCCTCCGAGACTGCACGAGTGCTCCCGGCGGCCGGCCGTCAAATAAATCCATAAATTAGCCGCAGCATTGAATAAGCCGCATGGTCGAAAGCGTATGACAAAAGTGGCGGCTTATAATTCGGAAATTACCGAACTTGTTCTCACTTATTGCAAGTAGGGCTGGGTGATAAAACGATAATTAAATATATTATGATTTAACTTTTTCTCTATAGTAGAAAAAGTCGATCGCGATAGACTTATTCTGAAGGCTCCGAAATTAACACTTGGCAGTAGCGAGTATTTTCTCCTCTTTGGCGAGTAAAGGTTAGAGCGTTAGTCGCCACATAGCGAGTAAACGTTTGCTTAAAATTAGTAATGTTAATTTGCTTTCTTTTTGGTGAATTTATTTTGTCCTCTCCGCCTCCACCATCTGCACACATGATAAATGGACAAGAGTTACGGTCGACCCCCACAGTTACTTCACCTGTGTAGCCTTTGGATTAAGCTGATGAAACAGCAGAACATGCAGTGATTTTTAACAGTTTCCAGTCAGAACTGGAGGATAAAGCTGCTTCACTTACAAGCAGCAACAGACAGATTAACAAAGTGTTGATTTGGAGACAGCGTTGTTGTTAGACGCTTGTACTCGGCAAATAATCGATTAAATCAATCTGGTCGAAAATTTTTGTTTTAGACGATTTATTTGGGGGGAAATCGAGATTTTATTTTTCCAGCTCTCTGCTTTCTAGCGCTTTCATTGTTCCGAGTAAAGTCAGTCCGCCGGTCTCTCGCAAAGAGCAGGAAGCAAAATAGAGCTACTTTCGCAAGGCTGAAAAATAATCGAATAATTTGGTTGGTAGATTTTATTTTTTACTACCAGCCAAGCTGGAAATTTTGATCGCTGAGGTTGTGCCTTCACACTTGGAGCATCAAGGCACAAGCGGCAAAATCCGCTTCAGGGCTGTTGCTACCAAAAACGCTCTGCCGAGTGTGTTCTACTATATCTCTATATGAGATGCTAAAGCTAGCGGTAGCTCTCATTTTTACAGCTTGTATTTAGTTTAACTTTATGTTGGAACCAATATCCACAGAAGATGTTAAAATAAAATAGTTTTAGGTAAATGTAATCCATCAGTTGCAATTTTTGTTAAAGAAAGTGAAAACGCAGGGGGGGTGTTGATTAAGATCAAAAATCGCATTTAGAATGGAAACAAATCGAAGATTTTATTTTTTGGCTTTGTCGCACAGCTCTACTAGACGCTTTGATGCTAAACCAACAAGCTGTTCCATCTGTCATCTATGTATAAATACGGATCGTCAGATGTGCTGAATCTCCCGCCCCCGTCCCTCATGGGAAATCTGCAGCTATAATATTAATCACATAAAAAAAACAATAATCCAAAATTTTATACTGTTTTTTTATGATTTAATGTAAAATGCGATCACCTGGAAGCAGAATTAGAAAATCTGTTTTTGTCTTTTTTAGTATGTTTTAATTTGAGTTTACAGCAGTCGAGACCAGGGGGGTATTCCAGAAGGAACGTTTAAACTACCCTGACTTTAGCCCTGAACTCTGGCTGAAGTCCGCCTGAACTTGCTTACTCTGTGTATGTGGGTTCCAAAAGACCGGATATGAGTTAGCGTAATTACGCTCGATAACGCTGGTAACGCTGGGTTAATGCGGTTGCACGGCAAGTACATAAAGGCATTCTCAATGGATCGTCAATTTCCGGAGTCACCATGGAAACGTGTGTAGAACAAAAGAGAGCGCTGTACTTCAGTGAGACGGAGTCGGAGATTTTAATGACGGCGTATGAAGATTATACGTCCATCAAAAAAGTAATACGGCTGCATCATCAGCAAAACAAAGAGTTTCTGCTTGGAGAAAAAGAACGGACTAGTAAACGCATGAGTTTCTGATCTTATTTGCAAATACATTGTGATGCAAAATGCTTGTGGGAATATATATATATATATACACACACAACTTATCCAAAGTAAATGAATTAATTCAATTGGTAACAAGTAATTGAGTTACATCTGTTCAACCTAATGTCTTATGTGTATCCAACTCAATTGTTGTTTATCCAACTCAAATTTACATATTTATCTAACTAAATGTAATTTTACTCCAATTGAATTAAATGTTTTTCCATCAAAATTCATTGTACTTCTTTAACTCTCATATGTCTAGTTTGGGCCCACTGATATTCTCATTTTATAAAACTGAAAAAAAAAGCTCTAACTTTTACTTCAGCACTTACAACATTAGCAAGTACTAGGGGTGCTAAATAACCTCATCATCCTCTTCCTTCCTCCCACTCATGGTGCAGAAAGAATTAAACATAACAGGATAAAATAACTCGGCATGGTTCATACCATTTATAAATTACTATTACATTTTTCTGTGTAAAATAGTGGACGGTAAAAAAATATGTTGACCAGTGACTCAAAAATTAAATTTCAGTCCCTGTGTGGAGGTATTTCAGTTATTTTAAATCTGACATAAAACAAAGTAACGTGCACTACAAATTGTAGAAGGCATGTTCCTTCTAAAACTGGAAATACCACCAACCGTTTTTTATCTCCAGAAGCAGAGTCATCCAGCTATGGAAGCGATTGTGTAGCATAATTAAAAATAAAAGTCAAAACCAGAAATGCTTATTCATTTTCAAAACGAAGCTGCATTTTTTGACTCAAAATTAAAATGAAAAAGCAATCCACCAAAATGCTTTTTCATTTTCTTCTTCAACACCAGTTATTCTGTCACTTAATTAACATGATAAAGAAAATGGTATTTGACATTACAAAAGTTTCTCTGGTAAATGTGTAGCTAAATTCATTTAGAAATGTCTAATTTGACAATTAAAATGGATCAACAGAAATGCTTTTTAATTTTCAAAATGTAACTGCATCAAATGACTCAAAATTAAAATGAAAAATCAATACTTCAAATGCTTTTTCATTTTATACTTAAAACCGCTTATTCTGTGTCATAATTAAAACAAAAATGCAAAGAGGGGATTGCATTTTCATTCTAACATCCACCCTGCAAACATTTTCGCATTATTCAATTCGAATAAGCATTTCCAGCGGGGAGGCGGGCCGATGACGTCAGTGCTATCTCCGTGTGTCCGGCTGCTAAGAGACGCAGACATGCTAGGAGCAGTGGAGCTTTGTGTTAGCGGCAGAGAAGAGGGCTTTGTGATGGTTGTGAACTTCTGATGATTTTACACAGCTTCTCGGGACTACTAAGCACTATTTCCGCCTTCTGCAGACGCACCGCGGTTCGTCGAACCCCCCCCCCCAAATTTATGTAGAACAAATGTTTCGTTTTTAAATGGAACTGATCAAGCAGTTTAGCATTCTGCTTTAATTATGTTCCCATTTGAAACTTGAAAGCTTTTGTTTTAATTGTTTTCCTGCAGTGCATCTGTTATGTTTAAAGTATGATAGGAAATAAATATTTAAATCAAAACAACCTGCTGACGATTACACATTTCTCTTATGAGTGTTCAAATTTGACAAATATAGGTATTGGGAATATATCGTGATATATATCGTTATCCTCAAATATAAAAAAAATGATATTGTATATTTTGATCTAAAAAACTCTATATCATCCACAATTGCAAGTACAGCAAGAAAGAAGCTTCTCTGAAAGTCCTAAACAGTCAATCTAACTCCTTTGTTTTCATATGGAAATTCTTAAAATCAAGCTTATCAAGCTTAATTTGTTTTAGAAAATACTTCAAAGTCCCATCCAATCTATTTTGATCTATTTTAAATGTTTCCACTGGTCTTTTAAATTATGATTATGCAGCTTTTAATCCAAAATCCTGTGCTGCAGAGCAGCAGAAATTAATCAGAAATTGCCCTCCGAGTTGTGGCACGACTGTTGGCTGTAAGCCTTCCCTGACTTCCCATGATCCCTTCGTTTTCCCTCTGTCCCATTACCCTTAAGCCCCTTACAACCCCAAACTAAGAGTACAGATGAAACTAAAAACGCAAGCAAAATAGAAGCTATCCAGCCGTAAAACTTTGAACCAGATGCCAGCTTAGACAAGGAAAACAATAAACAGTGCCTCCTCGCATATTTGTATTGTACTATTCACAGTCTCACGTATTCGCTGATTTTTTTTCAGTTATGCGACTCCTCCAGTTCATCACAAAAACTCAGCCTTAAGACGCTTGCTTGAGACTTTTGCGTCCGAAGAGGTTTCAGAAGATGAGTAAGGACCGGTGACGGACATTCTTCAGCCACGGGGTGGGTGGCGCTCCGTAGTCTCGGATTTGTCTTGCATATACGGGAGGGAATACTGTATATGTATTTTATTTGCATCCGAATAGAGCAGAGCATGGAGACTATTCCGGCCGTGGTACAGCGGTAGGGCAGTCGGCCCATGATCGTTATATTGCAGGTTCGATTCCCGCTCATGAGTCAAAGTGTCCTTGGGCAAGACACTGAACCCCACCTTGCCTCTGGTGGGAGGTTGGCGCCAGTGTGTGAATGTGTGTGTGACTGGGTCTGTGACTGTAAAGCGCTTTGGGCCTTGTAGGTAGAAAAGCGCTTTATAAGTTTACGCCACTTACCATTTACCATTGCCCAACGACTGTGGCAGCTGTCTGAGCTACAGGCTTTTTTTAAACTGCATTTTTTCACCACCATTTCAATAAAGAAATGGTAAATGTGCAGTGGTAGAGCGGTCGATCTCCGATTAGATTTTCGCAGGTTAGATTCCCACATCGCCCGCTCATGTGTCAAAGTGTCTTTGGCCAAGACACTGAACCCCTTGCCTCTGGGGGGGGAAGGTTCGCGCCAGTTTTCAGGAAGCAGAGCCGCCCCCAGTGTGTGACTGTGTGTGTGACTGGGTTTGTGATTGTAAAGCGCTTTGGGCCTTCGAGGCAAGGTAGAAAGCGCCATACAAGTATACGCCATTTACCATTAAAAAAATATTCAGAAATTCAATTTTCAGCTTAATTTTCTTGATATATGTCCTCCATCATGAGACAAATTGTACAAAAACATTTTAAAAACACACCAAATTTTTTTTTAAAGGAGTGGCTCTTTAACGTGACTTCAACAATGCGGAATATGGCTTTTGTTTTATTCTTTACTATCCAGTTTATTAGAAGTAAAGCAATGTTTTTGTGTCACGTGTGAATGAATCCAAGTTTTGGTTTTCTAATGAGTAACAACGTTTTTTCAGTTTTTTTTTTTTTGCTGTAGTTTTCTTTTTGAAGCTTGATAAAGTAAATATACTCATTTTGACTAGTGTGTTGTACATTTTTGATAACATTTGGCATTTCAGGAAGCAATTATTAATGTTTGGGGTGTTGAAACTCCCTGTGAATTCTGCACCTGGATGCTGAACACTTGAGCCTTGTTTCCACCGAGCGGTTCGGTTTAGAATGGTGCAGGCAATTCAGGTGAGTGTTTCCACTCAAAGTTGGACCATCACGGCGCATGCGGGGTGAAGCTAACAACAGCAACAATGCAGGTCATCCAGCAGTTCCATTTTTTCCCCACTTGGTGTCTGGTACTTCGTGTGTACAAAGCATTTAATGTTGTTTGAGAGAAGATTGCGGCGGCGAAGAGGAACACAGCCAGTTTCTTTATTTTTCATAATGACTATTAGCCAATCAACGTGTGTACAATAGCACCACCTTACCGGATCCACAGCCAATGGGGGCCCAAAAATGGCACGATTCACTCAGTCCATTTTATAATGGAAAAACTTAAAATACCGGACTGGTCTGGACCATACCATGCCGCTCAGTGGGAACGAGACTTAAAAGACATCTTTTGATCCATTTTAAAACGTTACCAGTGGTCTTTAGTTATGATTTTAGGCAATTTTTTTAAAACTCTATGTGGTTTTCTAGGACATTTGGAGCAACAATAGCTCATTAGAAATTTGTCTTAATTGTGGGTGGGACTGTTGGCAGTGTGTGCCTGTGCTCAGTCCCACATTATTCATTTATGTACACTTTCTCTCGCTAGCTTACAGCCTCTCACAACCCCAAGCCAACATTAGCGGTGCAACAAAAATGGCGAGCAATTTTGCAGCTGTCTAGCCGTACAGTTGATCCAGTGGAGTAGATCCAGATGCCAGCTCGGACAATTAAAAAAGACGTCCATGGATCTATTTGTCTACAAGTCCACGCGTCAAAATGGAGCAGAGCAGGGAGCTTGTGGTCTGACAATTGTAGTTTGTACGTAACAAAAAGCTTTTATAAATGGCATTTTTTTCGTTTGCTCCTGATTCACCACGATTTGACTATAGACATGCACAGAAAAACAGTTTTAATCCTAATTTTCTTTAAATATGTCCTCCATGATGAGAAAAATGCAACACGAACAAGTTAAAAAACACTATTTTCATTGGAGTGGGTCTTAAAAAAAAATAGACCAATCCCGCTCTACCTAAATTCATGCTTGTCTGACAAGAAAGGCATATTCCGTCATCTTAAAAGGATAGTTTGTAAATTCTAATTCGGGTATGAGTGGAAAAATAAACAAGCAGATGTGTTACTATGAAACCATGTAAGCTTGTTGTAGTTTCTACTTTTTCTTTGTCATTGTGGCAAGCTAAGCCACTGTGCTTCGCCAAAAACATACATATTCCATACATGTATGTGAAAATAAAGCAGGTATCTGTCTGCTGAACCCTGTGACACTCAGCTGTCCTGAATGGCTCTCATGCTGTAGCTTGAGCGACCTCTGCTGAACACATCAATCATCTACTAAAGCTGTTAAAACTGAAACAAAGACTGAAGATCCGAACTTATATGTGATTTTGTAACGACAGATTTGGGTTAAAATACCCCCACCGTTTTATTTATAAAAAGGATTTTGGTGCCAACTAGCACCATGTAGCAGCTAGCCGAGTGCTAACTCCATATCCTGGTAGAAAATAGGCGGCGGACAGCAGCAGGAGGCTATGGCAAGATAACAGAGCGGAAAATAACTTCAGAGAAACGATGTAATACATCGAAGAGCAGCGAGGAGAGTGGCTTTGAAAGATGAAAGCGCCTGAGGAGCTCCGTGCTGAGGAGGCAGTAGCAGCAGCAGTGCTACCTTCATTTGCCTGCATCAATTAGCCAACACATAGTGGAACAAATGAGGCCAACACCCTCAAATGAGAAATTATCTGTCAAATTCCAGACACACTTTAGATAGGTCTGGGCGTTTTGGAACCAACAACGTAAAAATAATTTAACCTTTGGGGAGGGGATTTGAAGAAGAAAAAAATGAACAATTTGCTAGCTAGCATCGCTGCTAGTTAGCTTAGAGACCGGATTCAGTTATTTAGCTGTAAGCCGGCAACAGACCACAATGGACGTCCTCAATTCCTCAAACCACACAGTATTTGCAGTTTATTAGGCAGCGCTAATGCTGGACGCCGTCATTATGGTGTTGTGACTCTGTACCATGAATGACAAACCCCCAGCAGAAGGCTCACAACGCGCCAGCAGCAATCATTCAGGTTTCGGGGCGCAGCATCTTCCTGCACATTCAGTTGCCCTCCGGTCCAGCACAAAAGCAGAAGACTCCGGGCCAGCAGCGGCTCTTTACGGCAGGGCGACAACGGGAAATGACCCATTCACACGGAGCCCCCTCACGCGGACGCGGCACACGTCCTCCGAGAAAGACTGGAATGTGGGACTGAAACAAGCTACACATTGATAAAGCTCTCAGACTCACCTCGGTTCCTACCGAAGCCATGGTGCCCGGACGTTAGCTCCGCCCACTCGCCTATACGTCACACATATTGATTTGCTATCAATGGAATAGGTGATAAATAATCTGTGTTAACAACCAATTAAAAAAATCTCCAATAATTTAGTGTTAAACAAATAAAAGGCAATTACATTAAATTATTATTTCAGGTGATAGAAAGCATTATTTGTTCTGGAAACGAAATAAAATTAAATTAAAAAGTAATGTGATATTATTTAATTTAAAAAGTACTTTTATTGGCTTTAATAATTACTCAAACGTATCACATATTAGTATGTTAACCTAGTTTGGATATGTTAACCCATCTATTCATCCAATTTCTTCCCTTTTGGGGATATCACAGTGTCATTCATAAATTATTCCAACAATTATTGACTGTATATGAGATCTGGAGTGAGTGAGTGAGTGAGTGTAACGTCACATATGAAAAATGGTTTCATTCCTTCTCCAACCAAATAGAGTCAAGCATTTTCAAAGTGTTCTCAGTGGACCTTTAACTATAATTATGCAATTTCTTGGCAAAACTAAAAAAAAAAAAAAACTTGCTTCATTTTCTAGGACATTTTTCTGCCGAGCAGCAGGAGTTCTCTCGAAATTTACCTCTGAGCAGGTAAATTCTCTGACTACTGCCGCGGAGTAAGCCTGCCTCCACTTTCCATCATCTCTTTTTTCACTCTCTCTACTACTAGCTTACAGCCCCCCACAACCCAACCCCACATTACTGGTGCCACAAAAATGCCGAGCAATATTGGAGCTATCAAGCCGTGCAGTTTTTAACCAGATTCCAGCTCAGATGAGGAAAATTTAGACATACACGAATCTATTTGTCTGTAATTGGACGCGTTAGAATGGAGCGGAGCAGGGAGCTTGTGGCGCACTAAGTGTAGTTTGTACATAAAAACAACAAGCTTTTTCCAATTGAAATTTTTGGCCTGTTTAGGATTCACCAGTTATATAAAAAAATTACTCAGAAATGCAAATTTAAGCTTAATTTGCTTTATACATATTCTCCATCATGAGAAAATTATCACAAGAACTTGTTAAAACACCATTTTCATCAGAGTGGCTCTTAAAGATCAAACACGAGTGATTCAACTACCCAGAAGACCCAAAAGAGACGGATACATCTATAATTCAACATGACTAGTCCAGATACAGGAAACTATCAATTTAAAAAAAAAAAATATTTCTGATCACATTTTCTTAGTAAAGTTACAGAAGAACTAAAAATACTTCAAAATGTTTACATCGAAGTCTTTTTTAGAACTGAATAAAAAACAAGATAAAAATTTGCATATTTACACTTTTAATAATCAACATAAATACGTTTCAAACCAACAGTCCTCTTTACTGAGTGATTTTTATTATTTTTTTAGAGCTGAAGCTCTTCTGATCTCATCATCATCAAGATCAAGTGAATCTGTCCAACTCATCCAGAGCCTTCTCCGGTATCACCTGAAGAAAATAAGAGTTCCTTCTTCTTTATCAGACTGAGGGAGATGTTGACACTTTGATCAGGGAAGTCGTTAGAACGTCTCATCTTCTTTAGGTTGTGGATGAGCTCCTAAGCTGTTTGGGAATAATGCTTTGTTTGAAGTCCTCCTAACAACCTCTGATTTGACTTCACAGAAAGACCATGAAGGGAAAACACAAACAGGTTTAGGTGTCCCGTTTCTCTCCCCAAGGGTTGCGTAGAAATATGTCTAGAGGTGGAACTAGCTGAGTCTTTTTGGAGAACTTCATTATCTACCCTTAAAAAGGTTTGGATTTGGCTCCATGTTTTTGTTTTCTCCCAGGAAGTTCCCATCGCCTCTGTGCTCCTGTTAGTGTCACAGTGAATCATGTAGACTGCAGACAGAAACTGCTGAATGCTCAGATGGAGACGAAGATGTAGATCCTGACAGATCCCACAATCCAGGTCTTCTTTGTAGAACATGATGTTTCCTTTCCTCAGATGTTTAAATGTCAGCCTCCACAGCTTCCTTCAGAGGAACATCCCTGGGAGCCTCTGTCAGCTCCTCTGAACTCTTCTCCTGTTTCTGCTGGTACATCTTCTTCTTCCTCTTTGTCTGGACCATTGGAGAAGTGTGAGTCAGGTCCATCAGGGTTGTTGGCAGCTCTCCACTCTGTTCTGTGGTCAACGTGTCCTTCAAAACCCCAGCAGTGATCCAACAGAACAGGAGCTCACACATATCAAAGATGCTCTTGAATGTAGGAGGTGATTCTGCTGAACTTCATCATTGAATATTCTCTTGAAGTACTCCTCATTTTTGGAGTCAGTGAAGCCTTGTGCCTCTGTTACCCTGGAAACACATAAAGGAGGGATCTGATTGGCTGCTGCAAGCCTGGAAGCGATCCAGGGCTGAGGGGAAGCAGCTGTCCCCAGATGAGGCATGGCAGACGAACATTGACCGAGCACTTCTTGGTGACATCTGACACCACCTGAGCGTTGTTGAAGTCCAGACAGTCTGCTTCCATCCAGACCGTCAAGGATGATCAGACGTTTACAGACAGACGAACAGCTGCTCTGCTGGGATCTGTTGGAACAGCTGGATCAGAGCCAGAAGACTGTGCCGGTGAGGTTTTGAGGCTGGTGAGACGCTGATTTTTTCAGAGTCAGATTTACAAACATTGGAACCCAAAATATTAACCAACCACTGATTGTGTTTTATTTCTCCTATCAGCATCTTTTTATAAACACACCATGTTCAAATTGGGCTAAGGAAGAATGTAAATAGCTGTTTAGTATCACTCCTAAAAAGCACCAATGTGAATTGTACACACTATAACAGACACAGCACCATAGAGGATTTATTTTTTTATTTATTTCATTTATCACATATCAAAAAAAGTAAATAAAAACAGAATATACAACAATGCAGATGTGATGGATGTTTGCCAAAAACCCACAAGGGGCTTAACATGTGGCAACCACCATAATGAGTCTATAAGCTAAAAAACAATACCATTCAGTAAATACAATACATAAAAAATCCAAACATATTCAATTCATGCACTTACATTCTTTTATCAAACTAAAAATACATGCCATATGGAAAAATACAGCGGGGAAAATAAGTATTGAACACGTCAACATTTCTCTCAAAAAACATATTTCTAATCGAGCTATTGACACGAAATTTTCAGATGTCTGCATCAACCCAAGTAATGCGCACATAGAAAGAAATCCAAACATTTATGTCCATAAATGAAGTTATGTGTAATAAAGTGAACACAGGGAATAAGTATTGAACACGCTTACTGAAATTTATTTAATACTTAGTGCAAAAACCTTTGTTGGTGATTACAGCCTCAAGACGCCTCCTGTATGGAGAAACCAGTCGAATACATTGCTCAGGTGTGATTTTGGCCCATTCATCCACACAAACTGCCTTCAAATCTTCAGGGTTCCGGGGGTCTCTTCTGTGAACCCGGATCTTCAGTTCTTTCCAAAGATTTTCAATTGGATTCAAGTCTGGTGATTGACTGGGCCAGGTTAGCAGCTTTATTTTCTTTGTTTTCAACCAGTTGAGTGTTACCTTGGCTGTGTGCTTGGGATCGTTGTCTTGCTGAAAGATCCACCCTCTTTTCATCTTCAGCAGCCTGGCAGATGACAGCAGATTCTGATCAAGAATGTCTCGATACTTTTCTCCAGTCATTATTCCTTCAATGATATGAAGTCTACCAGTACCACATGCTGGAAAAACAGCCCCATGCCATGATGCTCCCACCTCCAAACTTGGCTGTTGGTATGGTGTTTTGGGGGTGATGTGCGGTGCCATTTTTCCTCCAAACATGTCGTGTCTTGTGACATTCGAAGAGTTCAATTTTGGTCTCATCTGACCAGAGTATCTTCTCCCAGAATGTCATGGGTTTATCCAAATGTTGTGTCGCAAACTCCAAACGAGCTTCAACATGCTTCTTCTTCAAAAATGGAGTCTTGCGTGGTGTGCGTGCATGGAGGCCATGGTGGTTGATTGCATTACTTATTATTTTCTTTGAAACAACGGTACCTGCTGATTCCAGGTCTTTCTGAAGCTCTCCACGAGTGCTCCTGGGCTGTTGGAGAACCCTTCTGATGATTGTTCTGACTCCTCTGTCTGAATTCTTGCGAGGAGCACCTGGCCGTGGCAGGTTTATGGTAATGCCGTGTTCTTTCCACTTCCGGTACTCACTGGAACTTTCAGAAGTTTAGAAATGCGCCTGTCACCAATGCCTTCAGTGTGTTTTGCAACAATAAGGTTGTGTAGGTCTTTGGACAGCTCTTTGCTTTTACCCATCATGCAATGCTTCTTGTCTAACACCTTGCTGGTGAGAAACCTTTTTTTAAATGCACCAATCAGGACTATACCAGCTGATATTACTTTGCACTAATAGGGGGCAGGTTAACCTTCTGAATACTGACAAACTCCAGCTGCTTTCTTGGCTTGCCAGACCTTTTTACCCCTCCTTTTCTTCATGTGTTCAATACTTATTCCCTGTGCCATTTCACTTTATTACACATACCTTCATTTATGGACATAAATGTTTGGATTTCTTTCTATGTGTGCATTACTTGGGTTGATGCCGACATCTGGTGAAAATTTCATGTCAATAGCTCGATTAGAAATATGTTTTTTGAGAGAAATGTTGACGTGTTCAATACTTATTTTCCCCGCTGTAACATTGTTAAGAAGAAAGCTTTTTAGGGCTTTTTTAAACTGGCTTTGTGAAAGTACTTTGAAAGAAGAAGGAAGACTGTTCCAAATTTTACATCCTCTGTATAAGACACTAAACTGTGACTGAGTTATGCGAGAGAAAGGTGCTCTGATGAGACAGCCACCCCGAGTGGGATATTCATGAAATTCATTATTAAAATTGAACATGTTAGTGAAATGCTGGGAAGAAGTTTTCCAATAGAATTGAAAACAAACTGACCATTTTGAAGTTGGTTGACTTGATAGACACTCAGGACACTGGCCTAACAAAACACAGGTTGAGATGAATGCCTATGTCCTACATTGAATATTGTTCTCAGAGCTCGTTTTTGTAGACGCAGAATAGGTTCAAGTATAGTTTGATGTGTACTAGCCCAAGCAATATCGCAGTAACTAATATATGGATATATCATTGAATAGTACAACATAATTGCAACCTTTGTATTCATCAAATGACGGGTTTTACCTAGGATACCCACCATTTTGGCAATTTTGAGGATGAACACACTCTCACACACACACTGGTCTAACCGTCCCTCCATCTTCTTAACCTGCTATACTGTATTTCTTTTGGGGTCACAGGGTTGTCCCGGCTACTTTTGGGCAAGGGACAGGTTGCCAGTCTGTCGCAGGGCACACAATCACTCCCACACCCACACACCAAGGGACACTCTACCAATGAGACACTCTACCTATGAACCATGTATTTGGACACTGGAAGGTAGCAGGCGTGCCCAAAGAAAAGCCACAAATGCTCAAGGAACACATGCAAACTCCAAAAGAAAGGATCCAGCTGGGATTTGAACCAGGGTGCTAATCACTGCACCAACCTGCAGCCCCACTGGTCTAACCCTTACTGAAGTCCATGCATCTCTCCTTCTGGGCATAAATGGCTGTGAATTTTGCATCAAAGTTCTCCTAAAACTTTTAGAAGTCTCTCAGTCTCAATGTTGATGTCTTGGTCTGGCATTGTTCATTCAATATTAGTTCACATTTTAATGGAAAGGCCAACTTTGAGACAGTTTTATAAACATTTTTGAGATTTTTGCAGTCAGTCACATCAAAACATAAAATAATGGACTCCTATTCAAATGCCGGCCTCACTTTCTGTCTCTTCAGTGCAGCTTTATGCCAGACCCAAACACTAAATAAATGACAGACAAACATGAAATACATGGCCTATTTAATAGAGACTGAGGACATGTAATAAAAACGTTAAGAATGTATACATTTTGAATAAAGCATTACATTATTAGCATACACTGATTAAGCTAAAGGCACATAATCAATTCTGTTTTCATGGGAATGTGCAATTTAACATGAGTCAGAGCTCGGACTTGGAGCTGCCACACCTCACAACCTACACTGTAATGGAACAGGAAGTATGCAGAGATTTTGAGGATTAAAATGATTAGAATCATAAATTGAATTTATACTACAGATTGGAGGACAGATTTATTTTGTAAAAGCTTTAGTGTCACTCCCAGTTATTTACAAAAAAAACTTATATTCATAATAATGTACAAAACTATAAAAAAGATTCACATGTTCGGGGTTATTTGTCTTAAGCGAAGCCCATTCTGAGCACAGTCACCTTTGTTAGACAAGCCTAAAGGTTAGAGGAGAACAGAAAATCTCCCAGAATCTGCGTCTCTCACATGTTTCCAAGCTGAGACCAGGAGTTGCCAGTGAAGTTATCTTTTAGGAATCAACAGCCTGCTGGTAGGATGACTATGGAGAGTTAGCTGAGGGAAGAAAGTCCAAGCACCATCAGCTATTTAGGGATGGCAGGAATAAAGGGAGGGTGGTGGACACAGTAGCAGACAGGAAGACTGAGCATAATCCAGGACCTTCTCTGCAAACGGTGGCTCCAAGCATTATGGGGGAATGCTGAATGGTTAAACTATTACCATTTAGGTTTTTTTTGGCTTACATCAATCAATTATTGAAATATTTTATTTACATAGCACCTTTCATTAACATGCAACAGAACACAAGGAGTTTGATATAAAAGACGTGTGTATATACAGTGGTGGAAAAAATTGTTGGTACCCCTCAGTTAAAAGAAGAAAGTCCACAACGCTCACTGAAATGACTTTAAACGTTCAAAAGTAACAATAAATTAAAATTTATTGAAAATTAAATAATCAAAATCAGCCATTACTTTTGAGTTGTTGATTAACCTGTCCGCAGGTATTTTGGCCCACTCCTCATGAGCAAACTGCTCCAGTTGTCTCAGGTTTGACGGATGTCTTCTCCAAATGGCATGTTTCAGCTCCGTCCACTGATGTTCAATGGGATTCAGATCTGGGCTCATAGAAGGCCACTTCAGAATAGTCCAATGCTTTTCTCTGAGCCATTCTTGGGGGTTTTTGGCTGTGTGTTTTGGATCGTTGTCCTGTTGGAAGACCCATGACCTGCGACTGAGACCAAGATTTCTAACACTAGGCAGCACATTTCTATCCAGAATGCCTTGAAAATCTGGAGATTTCATTTTACCTTGTACAACTTCAAGACACCCTGTGCCAGATGCAGCAAAGGAGCCCCAAAACAGAACTGAGCCTCCTCCATGTTTCACAGTAGGGACAGTGTTCTTTTGGTTGGATGCTTCATTTGTGAGTCTACCAACATAGAGCTGATGTGCCTTACCAAAAAGCTCCAGTTTTGTCTCATCTGTCCAAAGGACATTTTCCCAGAAGCTTTGTGGCTTGTCAACATGCATTTTTGCAAATTCCAGTCTGGCTTTTTTATGATTTTTTTTCAACAGTGGTGTCCTCCTTGGTCATCTTCCATGAAGTCCACTCTGGCTCAAACAACGACGAATGGTGCGATCTGACACTGATGTACCTTGATCTAGGAGTTCACCTTTAATGTCTTTGGAGGTTGTTCTGGGCTCTTTGGATACAGTTCCAACTATCCGTCTCCTCAATTTGTCATCAGTTTTCCACTTCCATCGTCCAGGGAGGTTGGCTACTGTCCCGTGGGTCTTAAACTTCTAAATAATATGTCCCACTGTCGTCACAGGAACTTCAAGCTGCTTAGAGATGGTTTTACAGCCTTTTTACCTTTACGATATTTGTCTATAATTGTGTTTCTAATGTCCTGGGACAATTCTCTCCTTGGCTTTCTGTTGTCCATCTTCAGTGTGGTTCACACCTTTTCACCAAACAGCAACGTGACTTTGGCTACGTTCACACTGCAGGCTGAAACGACCCAATTCCGAATTTTTTGCCCCTAAGCGGCCCAATTCCGATCTTTTCATGACAGTCTGAATGACACAGATCCGATCTTTTCAATTGCGACCCAGGCCCCGTGGGTTTGCCGGCCTGATTCCGAATTGTAGCCGTTCTTTTCAATTGCGACCTCCGTCTGACCGGCCAGGCGACTTGATTCCGAACTGTACGTCATCGACACGCAACAAACGTCATCATTTTGCGTTAAAGTAGGCAGGAACGAGAACGTAAACATCAACCATGGTGGACGATGCTGCTGAGATCAGTCAGTGGAAGGGAAGCGAGATCCCCGATTGGATTAATATTTGGGCTGATCGCTCTTTTCAGGCCAAACTCCAGGGCTCTTATTGCAACTGGGCGGTTTTTGAAAAAATGTCCAGATAAATGGCAGAGCGTGGTGTTGAACCTTTACAGCTATAACTTTTTTTTCTTTCTCCCCTTTGACCGTGCTCAAGCGCGGGGGACCCGAGGCGATCCTCCTCCTCCTCCCTGTTCTGATCCTTATATTCTCCAGAACGGGTTAATAAAGAGTCCATAGCATTTATTTTGGGGGAAACCTTCTTTTATTACCGTCCTCCGTAACACACAACATGAATGCGCGCACACACTGCCCCCCCCCCCCCCCCCCCCCTATTCTCTATCGCGGCACGCGCTTGCACACACGCGGGCGAGCGGCTCCAACACATACACATTTCCATTCCACAACAGTGGGTACAGACGATCCAGACTCCATTGCCTTCTTAAAATGAGAAGATTGTAATTGTGCTGCTCCTTCGTGAAAATAAATTTAATATTACAAAAAGAGCTCCGCTTTTGACAACACTGTTGTTGACATCTGCTCCGCAAACAAGTGACGTCGTTCACCGTTGAGTATTCTTCTGGCTTCTGCGCATGCGGGTCTCGTTTGGGTCGTGTCACGGTCACACTGGAGATCACAAAAGTTCGGATTTACTTGGAAATGTGAACGGTCTAGCAAACAATTCGGATTTTTTCAAAAAATCCGAATTGAGCATTAAGCCCTGCAGTGTGAACGTAGCCTATTTGTCTCCCTTTAAATAGGCAGACTGACTGATTATGGGTTTGATAAAAGCTGTGATGTCAATTAAAGGACATACCTGAGTTCATCATGACCCCCTGGACAATTAGTTCTCAGTCTTTTATGGAGGTACCATCACTTTTGTCCAGCCATATTTCATTAGTTTTTTTTAAATATAATTCTGTTAATCAACAACTCAAAAGTAATGGCTGATTTTGATTATTTAATTTTCAATAAATTTTAATTTATTGTTACTTTTGAACGTTTCAAGTCATTTCAGTGAGCATTGTGGACTTTCTTTCTTTAACTGAGGGGTACCAACAATTTTGTCCACCACTGTAAACATGAGTCAAAACAATAAAGTCATGAAACAGAATAAACTAAAAGCAACAACATTCAAAAAATAAAAATATGCTTTCATCTCTGACAAACATACCGGTAAGTTGGGATGTCCCACCGTATCCTTAAGGATCCATTATATCATCCTGCTGTTAGAACCTTATGTGTCAAATGCAATCTGGTTGTAATAGGATCAATAAAAATATGAAAACTTTCCTTTAGTTGCTCCTAAGGTACACAACCTGTTGAGCTTTGCAGCTTCAACAGCGATGAACTTCAAGGAGAGAAAAAGGGACGAAAGAAAAAAATTCTTCTGGCGCTGCGGGGGGTATTCCTCTGGCTGGGCTGGAGCCTGCAGTTTCTGTGCTCCTGTGTCTCCCTCAAGTGGGGCCCCTGTAGCAGTCCTGCTGTCTCTGGTCTGGGTGGCAGATGTGATTGCCCAGCAGGCAGGTTTCCTCTATCTATCATACTGCGCAGGTGTTGGGTTGAGGGGCCCTGGCTGCTGGTGCTGTAACGGCGGAGATGTTGGTGTGGGAATGATCAGGCATTCTCCCTATTCTTAGGGTTTATCTTAGGGTTTTAGGGGGTCCAGGGAGCCTTACTGAGGGCTGTCCAGTCTCTGTATGAGAGCTTGGTTCGCATAGCCACCAGTAAGTCAGACCTGTTCTCGGTGCATGTTAGACTACGGCAGGGCTGCCCTTTATCACTGGTTCTGGCCATAGTTTCCATTGACAGAATTTCTAGAAAACTAACAGTAATTTTCTAGAAGCAGGGAGTCTGATTTGGGACCACAGGATTTTCTCTCTGCTCTTTGCAGATGATGTTGTCCTGTTGGCTTCATCGAGCCAGGACCTCCAGCGTGCATTGGGGCGGTTTGCGGCCGAGTGTGAAGTGACTGGGATGAGGTCAGGACCACTAAATCTGAGGCCATGGTTCTTGATCGGAGAAAGGTACTTTGAGGTACCTACCTCAGGTGGAGGAGTTAAAATATCTTGGGGTCTTGTTCATGAGTGAGGGAAGACCAGAGCAGGATTGGAGCGGCGTCCGTAGTTATGTGGTCGCTGTATCAATCCGTTGTGGTGAAGAGAGAGCTGAGCCAAAAAGCAAAGCTCTCAATTTACCGGTCGATCTTCGTTCCAATTCTCAAACCATGGCCATGAGCTCTGGGTCATGACCGAAAGAACGAGGTCCTGAATACAAGTGGCTGAAAATAGCTTCCTCCGTAGAGGAACTGTATGTACCTGTTGCTCCTGGTGGTTACAGGTTGGTTCCAGTGTTTGTCAGCGGAGCCGCCATCAGTGTGTGAATGCGTGTGTGCATGTTTGAATGGGACTGTGACGGTAAAGCACTTTGGGCCCTCTAAGAAAGTACTAAAGTACTATATAAGTTTACAGCATATTTATTATTTATATTTAGCTCCCCGTGCATGCCTGGGTTTTCCCTGGTCACTTCCTCCCACAGTCCAAAAAATTACTTCTTGGGTTTAAAAGTGATTCTCAGGTGTCACTAGGTGTGCATGTAAGAGTGTGAAAGTTATTGCGTAGCCCTGTTACAGACTGGGGACCTGTCCAGGGTGTGCCTCCCCTTTGTCCAGTATTAGTTGGGACAGGCTCCAGCAGCCCCATGACCACAAAAGGGATGTAGCAAGTTAAGAAAATTGATGGATGGAATTTGTGCAAAAATTAGTTGCTGCTGAGTAAAATCTTGTTAAAAACTCAATAGTTATTTCTGCTAAATTACAGCCAAAAAATTAAAACCATGATGATTTATTTTTTCTCTAGACAGTGAAGGAATTTATTTTTGTGGTTCTTATTTCTCCTAGGTTTTTATCTTATCTTTATTTCTTTGAAGGTTTTCTTTCAGGTTTACTGTGTGTGGGTTTCAGTCATTTCAATTAAAAGGGACTTCCTGATAATTGCATATGTAAAGAGGTTTCAGGAATGCAGCTCCAACCTCCAACCCCTTCAGGAGAAAACGGTCTTTGATCTTCTGGGGCCATTTGGTTGTAGGTCTGACTTGGATCATAAATCAATCATCTCAATCCCTGGGAACCGCCACAGGCATCTGCTCCCGTGTGGGGAACAAAGGTGTATTGTCTACTGTATGTTAAGAAGATCCGGCCACACGTGGGGGCCACCTAGGGAGCCATTTGGTTGCGGGACCATGTCAGTCTGGGAGGTGACTTCAGACGCGGGAAAACGGATGCTGACTCCTAACATGGACTGACAGAAGTGGGCAGGCTCCCTGCCAGCCAATCTCTAGCGACCAGAGGCGGAGATTCGGCGGCCATCTTGCTCCCGGGGGAGGATGTTCTGCCCACATGCTTAAAAGTCTGAACTCAAGGAATTTTCCTGTGTCTCCAGACAAGCTGCATGTGAATTCGGAATGTAACCTCTTGCGTATTGCAGGCCTTGATTTTGGACACCCAGATCGATCTGTTTTATTCTGTTTTATTCTGTTTTTACTATGTTTTTAGAAATATTGTTAGGGAATAAATTTGTTAATCTTTAATCCGGACGAATCCCGTGGTTTTCTTCTTCTCGACTTTATTGGACATGCAACAAAGGAAAGTAATCTCAAAGCGACAGATTATATTTTTCCTACATTAATTGGTGACCCCGACGTGATAAGTGGGGAAGAAACGCGGAAGCGCAACGCGGGTAAGTGGACCGATAGTGGTTTATTAGGACCGATAGTGGTTTATTATGAGAATTCTGGGACTTTCGGCGAAAAGTCGGTGACGCTCCCCCCACGTGCTTGACTTCCCTCGAGGCCTCACAAACAAAAGGTAAAGCAGGAACCTGTTCGTAAATTCTGCATATTGTTTACGTTATTCTTTTAGTGAATAACTCAAATTGTGGGGAAGTGAAGTATGTGGACGGCATAGCGCACCTGTATAAGTTTTGTGGTTCACCCTCCTGAAACAGCAGATTGGATCTAGGAAATTTATGAAATTGAATCTAAGGAAATTGTGCAGGTTTTGTGTCTGTTCAGCCTGTCAAAATTGAAAATATTAAATTGGGAGCGGGTGATATTTGGATTACGTTAAAATTTAGGAGGTTTTGCGTCTGTTTGAGCCTGTACGAAATCCCGTACGAAAACAACAGTGTTACTATAGGAACTAATTTTGCGCGTTTTAGGATTTTCGGAAAAACCAGGAAGGCAGCGAACCTTCACAAATTATTTTTAATGCGTAGAGAAACCACAGAGGGATTCACAGTAAAAATGAAAGGTGCGTTAGACAGAAAAAATGAGGAAACCGGTGAATTTTCTTTTGACGACAGACTTAATGACGTAGACGACTTGACTTTACAACAGCGGTGAAAATGGCTTGAATGAGAATGAATGGAATGAAATGTATGCGATTTTGGAAAGAATGGGATGAAAATGTTTGAAATCTGTGTATTTTAACTGTATTTTCCACATTTCCCTGTGTATTGTCTGCTCCATGGACGCAGCCATCTTGTTCATCATGTTTACATCGAACGGACCAATGACGGGACGTTTTACTTGTTTTCGAATGTGTAGACGATTGTGATTGGTTTTGTCTGTACCACGTGGTAAGCGTGACGGAGTCCTAGCCAAAATGGCGACGGTGGCTGTGATTTGCTTTGTTCGTACCACGTGGTTAGCGAGTCGGCGTTCCTAGCGACCAACATGGCGGACCGGCGCTGAACTTTCACAAACAAATCTGGAGAATTTGGGACCTAGTTTGCGGTACAATCATCGCGGGGATTGTCTTATTGGGCTTAATCATGACCTCGGTTGTAAAACAGCGTTGAAAAACAAATTTCAGTGGGTTTTCGGTTCGCCGAAAAAGGTTTTTATGTTGCACAGCGCCTCCGACGGGAGCCTCTGCTGCAACGGCGATCAGCGTGCATGGTTGCAGGGTCTAATACATTTGGGGTAAAATAATTTTGTAATTATTTCGGTTTTCTTATTGTGAATACATGTCTCTAATTTGTTTGTATGTCCTAATAACCGCGATTAAGTTCAGCTTTGTTTAAAGAAGTATTATTGACATTTTTAATTTGTTTAAGTTCGTTTTTCTGTTTGTTTTGATCTTGACTTGTGCACTGCTGTTTGAATGAGAAGCGAATGAGTGGCGGTTTTGTTTGTTTGAATCGTAATCAATAGTATTTGAAAATTGTTTTCAGAATGGGGAAAAGGACGAGGTAAAGGAAAGGGAAACATGGTTTTTGAGGATTTGGAAGGATGTTGCAATGTAGAGACAAGAAATGTGAGGTGAAAAGCAGGAGAAATGAAAGGCATTGTAAGTAAAATGGAGGGTCTGTGGGCATGGAAAAGTGTGGTATGAAAGTGCAGGGTATGGTAGAACAGGAGAAGAGGGAACATGAATGTGAAAACGCTAGTTATGAACGATTCATTTCAGTGAAATGGTTTAATTTTGTGTAAGGTACCTAATTTGTTGTGTTATGTCTTTTGCAAAAACGGTTAAAAGTTATAGTCTTTGTATTGATTGTCTGTGTTTTAGAGTGAGAATTGTGTTTTTGGTTAAATAAGGAAAAGCTTAAATTGTGGGATTTTGTTGCTTTTAGTACTTCTCCAAATTCTTTTTGTAGGGCAAAAACAGTCCTTAAGGGTAAGTCAAAACCATTTGTCTTTGTTTCTTGATTAAGAGTGAAGGAAAAGCTGCCAGAATGCATGTAAGACAACATATTTTCCAAAGATTTTACTCCAGGTCCGTCATTTCGGCCAAAGAAAATTTTAGGGATTTTTTCCCCTTGCTGGCTTTCATTACTGATCAACTGACGGTGTTGGAGACGGTGAAGACTGAACATGACTAATACATTTCTAAATCTCTTTCCAAGCAGAAGAGCAGACCTCATAAATCTTTACGCAGAAAACCACCCTCTGCTTCAAACCCCCCTCTGCTACGTGGGTGAGTGACAAAGGCGCATAAGTTTACCATCCTCCGCAGCTCTATACCTTCACAGGAGGGAGCCGAGTCAGCAGTGACTGACCCCCAGAGCACATTTGAAGAAACAGGACAGGAGAGAGGGGGAGGTTGAGCAACTGAAGAAAAACAATTCTTTACCTTGCTGAAACGATTCACACAGGGTAAAAGGTGTTTTAAAAAAGAAAAGGAAACTAACATGAATTTTGACTTTTGATGCCCTCAGAGACAGCAGTAATGACGTGTCATGCTCAGCCATTCGGAGACCAAAACAGGAGGACTGGTGGAAAAATCCTGGGAGAAGCAGGCCACCCAGGGGACCCCAGCAGCAGTTGGAAATGGCATCTATGGCGCTCTGACCCCTGACAGCCCACAACGAGGTGCCCAACAGCAGAATGTACAGACCAAGAGGCAGATGGTCTGGAGGAAAAATGAACAGTACCCATGACCACTCCAAGCCCTCCTCCACCGTGGCGAGGACCACAGGGCAAGTCGGACAACACCACTTGATGCAGGAGCCATTGTCTTTTTCAAGCTCAAAGGTAACCACTGATGAGTCTACTGGACACTCTACCTGCTCTGACAAATGAACAAATGACTCCTCAAAACCTGCAAAAGACCATCCGAATGACTTTTGACCAGATGGTGGAACATTCATGCGTGCATTCACCAAACACGCCTGCAAATCTGTTGGGATGGGACAGTCTTGTCAAAACAGGAGACAGCAGACTGGATGCCATGCCGGACACCACAGCCGACCCCCACTGCAGACATGTAAAGGGCCCTGAAACGCCAGGTGGTTTCGTTAATTTCAGGTTTGAAGCCTGGACTCCTGTGTTTGAAGCCTCCGAATGGTCTGACCGGTACACTCCATTATGACAGAGAGCATGATTAACAGTAAGAAATATTTCAGCAGGTATTTGAACTACACTGACATATATTAACCCTGAGGGCGAGCGGCTTATTGTGCATTCATACACTCACAAATGCAATGATACTAGCTGTCAGACACAGCTGTATCTCACATAGGATTAGACTAAGCAGGACATTAACAACACATTGGTTGAGTTGTGTTTTTCAGGTGTTCACTTTCCTCCCTCAATAAAAATGTACAGGTTAATTTTGCCGTTCAACAACTGAGCAGAGAGGAGACGGCTCATGAAGATGCAGAGGTGATGTTAAAACGCTCTCTGATGCTTCATGGTCCACAGGTTCAGTTGATGTTGGTTCATTCTTCATCGTCCCCCCGGTGGTGATTCAGGTAACTGCAGGAGCACAGGTTTTTAGATCTCAGTGCAGCTGAGTGACTGATGCAGATGAAGGGAGGAAGGAAACTCAGTCTGGGCTGTAGAACTATAGTGTCATTGAATATTCGTATTCTTCATAGTTTACTTTAGGAAAGCGGTTTTAAAAGCTGATGGATCGTATGGCATATAATTTAAGCTAATGTTAATTTAAGTTGATGACGTCACCATTATTATAAAACCTATACGTCCCTGATCCATATTGCATGCTGTCACCTTTAACCTCACAAGGTGTGTTGTTTGTTGCTATTGCTTTAGCACACGTTTTCTTTTAATGGAATCATTACATAAAAATAGCAGACCATTGTTCGCATTATTGTACAGAGGGGTTCATAAAATCCTTCTTGCATTTTTGATCACTGTTTAAAGTCTCTCTGACAGAACATTATGCTATAAGAGGTTTGTGTTTTGCTAATACAGGTGGATGACATCTGCCTGCAATTAATGAAAGATCTTCTGTTGCAGTTGTATTATTTCTTCTTGTGACCTTGCCTTTTACAGGAACGTGGACAGGACGCCTGTTCACCTTATCGATGCACCAAACAGTTTATTGTTTTTATGTTCTTGCTTTACATTTAATTCGTTTTATGTGTTTGTCCTGGAGCTTAGCCCCAGGCCAAGAGAGGGAGGTAGACAAAAGAGGTCTTAATGATTAAAAGAAGGACATTATTTTATTATCGTTTAAATGTATTTGTCTAGAAAGAGATTGACCATTTAGAAAGAATGTTTAAATAGTAACACAGATTGACCATTTTTAAAAATTTTAAAGCTTTGTGTGTCTGTTCATCTGATTTTCTCTCATCCACAGCAAGGATGAGTAGGTTCTACGACTGGGTCATTACACAACAGCCCATAATAAACTTTTTTCTTTTTTCTTGAATTTGTATTTTCCCCACTTGTGTTCTTCATAAAACAGCACGAGGGGAAGCAGACCTTTGAGAAGAGAAATGTGGTGGACCTTTTCCATCATATTTTCTCTTACTGCGCATGCGTAAATTGATTCTTGTCTCATTGTCTTTTGTGTTTTATTGTTTTTTATTTTTTAATTTCCTGACCCTAACACTAACAAAAACTTAGACCCACAGCAGAATCATCTTGGCAGAACAGTACCACAGCAGTGGACACCCCAAGTCCTTTTGCAGCCGTTCTGTTGTATCAGATGTGTCAGATCTCTAACAGGCTTATTGAGAAGTCCATAGGAGGCCAGGTCCAAGCTTGCCAGAGCTTGTGGGACATGCAGAAGGAGGACGCGAGTGTTCGAGGCCCGGAATGACCTTTTTTGGACTTTGTTACATTTTATAAAATTGCTTACTGTTATGTTTGACAATTTTCTTTTCTCTTTTCATCGTCTGTGTGATTTTGTTCTGCTTTAACATTTCTCAATTCCCCCCCTTAATTCTAGGTGTTTTCTTTTCTTTATAGGAAGTGTTATCTTTGTTGTATTTTTTACCTTTTTACTTTTATATTTTGACTTTTTAAATTTGAATTTGACTTTTATATTTTTACTTTTTTAAACTTAAGTTTGACTTTGAATGTTTTATTTTTCTGTACTTTTATATTTTGATGATGTGTTTTTATTTTTTGTGTGACCTCACTTCGTGAGGTCAAGAGAGGGAAACTGAAGGAATTTATTTTTGTGGTTCTTATTTCTCCTAGGTTTTTATCTTATCTTTATTTCTTTGAAGGTTTTCTTTCAGGTTTACTGTGTGTGGGTTTCAGTCATTTCAATTAAAAGGGACTTCCTGATAATTGCATATGTAAAGAGGTTTCAGGAATGCAGCTCCAACCTCCAACCCCTTCAGGAGAAAACGGTCTTTGATCTTCTGGGGCCATTTGGTTGTAGGTCTGACTTGGATCATAAATCAATCATCTCAATCCCTGGGAACCGCCACAGGCATCTGCTCCCGTGTGGGGAACAAAGGTGTATTGTCTACTGTATGTTAAGAAGATCCGGCCACACGTGGGGGCCACCTAGGGAGCCATTTGGTTGCGGGACCATGTCAGTCTGGGAGGTGACTTCAGACGCGGGAAAACGGATGCTGACTCCTAACATGGACTGACAGAAGTGGGCAGGCTCCCTGCCAGCCAATCTCTAGCGACCAGAGGCGGAGATTCGGCGGCCATCTTGCTCCCGGGGGAGGATGTTCTGCCCACATGCTTAAAAGTCTGAACTCAAGGAATTTTCCTGTGTCTCCAGACAAGCTGCATGTGAATTCGGAATGTAACCTCTTGCGTATTGCAGGCCTTGATTTTGGACACCCAGATCGATCTGTTTTATTCTGTTTTATTCTGTTTTTACTATGTTTTTAGAAATATTGTTAGGGAATAAATTTGTTAATCTTTAATCCGGACGAATCCCGTGGTTTTCTTCTTCTCGACTTTATTGGACATGCAACAAAGGAAAGTAATCTCAAAGCGACAGATTATATTTTCCAACAACAGCTAATAATGAAAACAGTTCATTGTTGAAATCAGGTTAGTGAAATCCATAGAACTGGGTAAGGGGGTTCATTATAAAATTAAAGCACGATGTATCAGATTTTAAATGTTTGATTTTCTGAACCCCTGTTAAATGAAAAGCCAAAGCAGCCGAAGCAAAAATACGTTTCCACTCGAGGGCGCCACCACTATCCCGTCCGTCATCGTGCATTTAAATTAACCGCAGAAGAAGTCTCCTAATCTGACCGGGAAATTGCTCCAGCCCCGCTGTCCTGAATGAGGAGGGGACCTTGGACCAGCGGAGGAGGCTGAATCTGTCCGGACGTTTTCCGCCTCTCAGCTCAGAGGCATCGATGGCGCGTTAGCTCGTCGCCCGCACCGAGCATCGCTAGGACGGCGGGAGAGTTCAGAAGCGGCCGTTACTTTGCTAGCTAGCAGCGGACATGACTCAACA
This sequence comes from Oryzias latipes, assembly GCF_053564925.1. Classification (NCBI taxonomy): domain Eukaryota; kingdom Metazoa; phylum Chordata; class Actinopteri; order Beloniformes; family Adrianichthyidae; genus Oryzias; species Oryzias latipes. The sequence continues at coordinate 5,351,328 of NC_136248.1, forward strand.
AGCTGCCGCCCTGCAGACCTACAACAACGAGCTGGTCAAATGTGAGCGATTTTCCCACTTTCCCTTTTCTAAATAGACTTTAAAAAAAAAGTAGGAATATTTTTTTATAATTATTTGTTTTTCTCAGATATATAAGTAACGTGGCAGGTTTTGATGACATGTTTCCCCTATTAGGAGACTCCTGAATTAATTTTTCCATAATAATCCATCGAGTTTTGTTGTTTTCCTCTTTTTTGTCCCTCATTTATCAGAAAGTTTTGCACCACCTCGTTAAATCCCAAAGATTATACCTTCACCCAGTTTAACCAGGTTAACTCTCTGACTTAATGCAAACGTAAATGGCTGCTTTTATCTTCAGCACGTTGGACAGTTAGCTTGTCGATTATATCCGACATTTATGTCTTTATTTACCCTTAAAAATAGGTGTGCTTTTGTGGAAAATGTGTTTCAGAGATGCACAAATCTGGCTAGTGCTAAACAAAATGTTTTGTGAAATTCCTTTTTTGTTTTTTAACGCAATCAATATTTGTAATATCCTAAAATCAAATCAAAGATTGATCCAGAATTGTTGACGGCGAAGACCTTAGTGTAAAGCATTCACAATTCTTATTGCATCTTTTTTTTTTCTTACGTTGAATTAAGAGTTTAAACGAACAGTAAATCCTTTGATACTGTGAAGCGGTGCAGGTTTAAGGGTGTTTTTTTTGGGGGGAGCAGCAGCAGACCCACAGAAACTCCACCCGTGCTTCTGCCCCTCAGGCATCGAGGACCTGTACTCCAAACGGGAGGAGCTGAACCGTCAGATCAAGCTGGAGGAAGAGGAGAAAGAGCGGCTGCAGCACGACATCCAGATCCTGTCGGAGAAGCTGAGCCGAGTGGAGAAGAGTCTGGCTCAAAGGCTGGCCGCTCGGGCCACGTTCGACCGCACCATCGCAGAGACGGAGACGGCGTACACCAAGGTGAGCCGCCTCCGCATGTGTGCATCTGCAGCCAAACCCCTTCAGGTGTTCACATGTCGGTGAAAAGAGCTGTGAAAACCAACAACTATGTGACAAAATATTAGAGTAAACATATTTTTGAAACCTAAACTCTTCTGCCGGAGGAGAAATGGGACGACAATTTCTATTTGAGAGGTTTCCTCATTTTAATAACCAAGACTGTCTTTGTATTTAGTTTTGAACTGATTTAAAACCGAAATGACAGGAAGAGGAGGCACGAACCCCAAAGTTAAAGATCCACTCTGATGAAAATTGTGTTTTTTTACGTTCTTGTAACATTTATCGGATGGACATGTTTTAAAGAAAATTAAGCTTAAAACTGTTTTTCTGTGTATTTGATTACTGAAATTGTTGTGAATCAAAGCAGACATTAAAAAAAACATCTTATTTTAGATGTAGAAAGCACACTGGGTGTGGACGGGCATGCCTACAACCCTGTCACGCTTTTATCTTCACCGTCAATAAAGTTTATTGAGTTTAGCGGAAAACAGCCCGAGCACCGGAATAGCTGAAGCTCATTTCATCCTCGGATTCACCTTTTCATCCGCCCTGTTGTGAAAAGGATTCTTGATAGTTGTCTTCTTCCCAAAGTGCTGTGAGAGGCTGCAGAGTCACTCGCATCGTTTCATCCAAACTTATCAGCACGTTTGATGTCATCTGCTGCCTGCATTCCCATCATGCATCGTGTTGTTATGGTTTAACAAAAGCTGCAGATGGTGCACATCCCACACGCTGATGCTGACCTCCCCGCGTGCCAGCAGTGATCACTGCAAACACCCTCCCAAACGCCCTGCTCGAGGAACACAAGCTGCTGCGTCGGCAGAGACCCGTCACTTTGGCAGAAGATGCTTCTGCTTCTGCTTCTGCTTGGGTGCGCGTATCATCTGTGCAGAAAAAAGACGTCCCAAATCAAATCCCTAACCATAACCCATAGAAAGGCTTTGCTTTCAGTTTCAACCAAAGGAAGTCAATTCAGTCGCCATTTTTCCACATTATGTCCGTCGCCATATTGGAACCGGACATCCGCAGTAAGCCGTGATTGGTCCGTCTTCATTTCTTGGGCAACCATTCTCTCCAATCAGCAGTGAGCACGTTAGAAGGCCACACCCCTTCCACTGAAAGTGCGCTCTGGAGAACTGTGAAACGCTTCGGACGTTTGATGCAAGGCCGCCTACTTCTATGGAGGCATCTGATTGGTCAGTTTATAACTGGAATAACTTGAGCTACAGAAAAAATATGAAAAAAATAGGATTAGCAAGAACGTGTTAATAAAAGGTGGCAGGGAAAGAATGTTTGCTCTGGCCAACATAATGACTGAGTAACAGCGGTTTATTTCTCAATAGAACTCTATAGGAACTTTGGTGCACATATTGGTCGTAGTAGCAAATAAGCAAATGGCTTTCCAAACACGTACTTCCTGTTTGGAACGCCAGGGCGAGGAGTCACCCAGTCCGGTTCTTGTTTTACTGTGGGTGGGCGGGACTTGTCTTTGCCTGCTGAGGACCAGCGTGAATGTTGGTAGAGCCACAGCCTCCCGTCCAGACGAGCTCATGGATTCACCTGATAGATTTTTAGTGTTTAGTTTGGACCTTTGACACACTGACAGACTCCTGTCTGTGGAGCTCAGTTGGGACTCATGGGGGGGGGGTCTTTGTTTCCTCTTGTAGATCTTGGAGAGTTCCCAGTCTCTGCTGAGCGTCCTGAAGCAGGAAGCGGGGAACCTCAGCAGAGCCACAGAGCCGCGCAGGAAGGAGCATTAAGGCCCGAAGGATGTGCCGGCGCTCGCCTTCAGCCGCCGTGTCAAATATGTCACTGATTTCTTAGAGGTTATTTAAATAAACGTGTTTGTTCAGTAAAAAGGACTCATCGCTGCTTTTGTTCCAACTTCTCTATTTATTCAGTTTTTCTTTGTACAAGTGCAACGTCTTTCTTTCCCAAATGAATACAAGAAGTTTACAGTGAGCAGATGCCCTGCGATGCAGCTTTAAAGACGAGAAGAAACCCGAAGGTGACCCTGCACTCTGCAGTGGGAAACCCCTGACATTCTTCACCAACCATCAGCAAAAACCTGCTGCGTCTGAGGAACCCGGTCCGCCTGTGGGCTTCACGACCTGAAAGCCATGATTGTAGAAAACATTCAGAAGAGTTGTGCTGGATGAAAATGCGTCCCTCTGATGGAAACGGTTGGCGTGGCACTCTGAGCACACAGCGCAATTTACGGCTCTTTTCTGGTGTTGGAGATCGGAGCAGAACCTCGGACCTGCCTTTCTGCTCCAAGTCAGACTGAAGACAAAACGAGGAAAATGAAACGTAAAACGAGTGGCGTTGGATGGCCGATGATGGCAGATGCTACTTGCCCCCGCCGCCCTCACTGACCGAACTGCTGCTACACGCCCCTCGCTCTCCCCCTCCGCCACCCTGGTCAGAGCTGCACGTGACAAATTCGTGGAAAAGGAAAAACGTCAAAATGGTGGCTTTCCGTGACTTTTATCTCCATAGCAACCATTTCATGTTTTGGTCGCCTGGGGGTGACGAACAGGTCTAGTGATTTTTACAAGAAAATTTACGTAAATGTTTGGATTTCCTTGGCAACGAAGGTTTTTTTTTGTTAGCCACGCCCCCCTTTCCTGATACAGTCATATTGCATGTTATGTTGTTCAGAGATTCACGTTTTACATTTTCTGGTTTAAAAAACCAAACAAAACGTGCGAGCAGCAGGGAAACGACCTTTTGGCGAGTTTGATCAAAATCTACAACCTTTATTTCCAACTTTTTTTTTATCAAAATAGGTGACCTCCTCCTGAGGTCAAAGGTCAACAGAACTTTGGATGTGGTTTCTCACTACTTTCTTTTTTTAAACGGCAAATACGACACCGTCACCGATTTCACAAAGTAAAAACCTGACAAATATTTACGAATCCACTGTGTTCTGATGATCACACCTAAGATCAAACAATCGTTCAAACGCAATGCATTGTGGTCTATAGTAGTGAGCATCCATGCACACTGGTTCTTGGCAGAGACTTCTGGGAAATTTCCAGTGCGCTGGATTTTGGGGCTGTAGATTCGAGAAGCACTACAAACTGGCGAACGCGTTATACGGTGAGCAGTGAAGCAATTTGGATGCAACCTTCACTTTGTGGCGTGTGTTAAGTTTTAAGGAACAATCCTTTTCGTTCCCCATATTTGATAAAAGTGTGAAAATCACCAAATTACACACTTTGCCCCTAAATGGTGGCCAAGCTGTAGGTCCTGTTGCCACCCCATAATCATTTTTAAACTTCCTTTGGATCTCTCCGACACGGGCCTTTTGGTTTCATTCGTGGATTTTGACATTTTGGCTCCATTCACTGTTTGAGAGTTTCACCCGCTGTGATGTCATCATTTTTTGTATCCACCATGTCCAATATTTGTTGGTGATTTAAAAAAAAAAATTTTGAGTATGTGGCAGAGGTCAAAGAAAGAAGAATTAGGAAAATCTGGACCGCTGCGGATCCGAAAAGGCAGCTGTCGGCAGCGCATCACCGCGAACAACGACCACTTGATTCATTGAAAGACGATTCATTACAGAAGAGGAGCTGCAGCTGAAATCCTTCATCCTTCAGGTGCACGTTTCCCCACTTCTTCCTCCCGAGGTGCAAAATTCAGCTAAAAGCGAGACAGTGCAAAGACATCAGACAGGACAGAGGTACCACAGATCGACTCGACACTGAGGGAGGGGGGCAACAGCAATGTCCAGCACCCCCCCTGCTTGGAAACTGTACAGCAATACTGGCCGAAGGGAAGGAGGCTCTGACGGTGAGCCTTTCATCCGTTGGCAACATGATTTAAAAAAACAAAAGAAAATCTGGAGACTCGGTGCATTTCTTGCATATAAAACAACGGAATAAAAAAAAGAACATTTATCAAAAGCATTCACACACTGTCCTGCTTGCACCCCCCCACCCCCCCCGTTATGGGCGGAGCAACTGCTCTGGAATGTGGGAGTGATGACGCGTCTCGTGTCAAACGCGACTCACGAATGAAGACGTGGAGGATTCCTCCGCAGAGGGACTCCATTCGGACGCACGCGGGATTGGCGAAGGGCACTTTTTCCAGCATTCATCGGGATATGAGAGCTGACCCCACCCCACCCCCTGACCCCACCCACCAGCAGGCCTGTTGTTGGCTGAAACAAAAACTAGAACTGGCACCCTTTTTGGTCCTGCATCCAAACTGCCCTCTGCCGGAGCAATAATGTCCCCCGGATCTCAGAGGAAGAGGGAGAAAAGGCCGTGTTTCCATGGTAACACCGGACTCCATCACACACCGACAGCAGCTGCTTCCTCTCATCACATCTGAAACTGAAGCTTGAAGCCAGCAGGAAGCGTCCAGAGAGGCGGTGCCAGGCGTGGTGATGACGGCGGAGGCGACAGTTCAACTGTCCCGGATGGCAAACAGCCCAGCTGCTTTCAGGAGAAGGCGGAGAGCCAGCAGCACCGACGGGGAACGCCGGCTGGCCCGCTGAGCGGGAGTCCGGCTGGGGCGGGGGTGGGGTCAGCACCGTCGGCCGCAGGGATCAGAAGTAAAGAGCCGGCTCGCTGCTGTAGTCAGACAGGGAGGAGCTGTCCGCCGGCGTGAGCTGCAGACAGGAAACACAAACGCCGTCATTCTTTCTTTCACAATAAAACGTCAGTCTCCCCTTCAAATCTGCCGTCTGTCCACGCAAGAATGAAGAGAGAGCCCCCCAGCACCGAGTACCCTCCCCACCACACGACCCCTTCAGACACTACTGATCCCCCCATATTATTAATATGCAGTCAAAAAAAAAGACCAGGCAGTTCTGCTTTCAGCCTCTTTCCTAAATGTTCATTTCCATCATTTAAGGGGTGGAGCCATGAATGGGATTAGGGGTTGTGTGTGGGTCGGGGGCTTTATTGGAATTTTTATATTGTTGTGCTTGTTTTATGTTTTAGTTCTGGTGTTAATCTCTTTGTGTTCCGTTCTATATGGAAAGTGCTACATAAATAACACTTGATATGTTCGGTGATGTTCTGATCCAGATGAGTTCTGCCCGGTTCTCTGGTTCGGTTTTCTCATCCCGCATGCAACATCACAACTACATCAACCTTCAAGGCCTGTTCACACCGGGACGAATTAACGCCTCGTGACTAAACAAAGGGCACCAACGAGAGTGTGCACACCGACGCGAAAAAACGCCAGGCGTTAAAGCGTAAAAAAAAAAAAAACGCCTCGGGTTCGTTTTTTTTTTTCGACGCGTCGCGTCGAAATCTACTCGACCAATGAGAATGGCGCTTTTGCTCACGTGTCTGGAGCTTCTGAAGTTACAGTAAAACACAACTTGGGGGCGCTCAAACACAAAACTGCCTTGCTGAGCACACATACCAGCGAAGAAGATAGACGCCAAGTAGCGTCTACACTGCCGCGAAGAAATAATGACGGACATTCTAAAATATCCCCGAACCAAGCACCAGTTGGAGCAACTGGTGCTTGAAATATTCATGTTTTTTTTGTTTGATTCTGACAAGCGTGTAAAAACTTGCTCTCTTCTTCTGAGTGAAAAGCGACTTTAAGAAGCGTAAAGTTGCGCAGCGCCACCTTGTGTACAGGAGTATTTCTGTTTACATTAAGCGCCATCTAATGTCAGGGAATGAAATTGCATGTTCACTCCACTCATCGTCAGCGAAAATCGCCTGGGTGTGAACACAAAAAACGTGGCGAAAAACGCTGGCGAATAACGCCTGGCGAATATTCGTCCCGGTGTGTACGGGCCTTTAGTGTGTGGATCAGCTGTGCTGATGCAGCCCTTAACGAATACAAAAGATAAAAACATTCCAGAAGGGAAATTTTCCTGCATTCCAGTGTTACCTGGCAAAACTGCGGTTCACCTTTTCGCAGTCTCACTGCGTCACTCACACCCTTAATTCAGGGCACGTTTTTTCTCAGCACAGTGTTCTGCATCCTGGCTGGTTGTTGACCTTGTCAATCAATCCCCTCCAGGCCCCGTCTCCCGTAGAGACACGTTTGAGACCTACATAAACCTTCGATGGCGATCAGATGACGGTTTGAACTAGGCCTGCACAATTAATCGCAAATTTATTGTTATCGCGATTTCAAGCTGTAAGCAATATCTATATCGCAAAAGTCGGCAAAAATCGCAAAGAATGGTAAACCTTAAATGTGCTAAAACAATCTTATGGCAAATTGAACTATTTAATGAATTGAATAAATCCCTTTATGCATTTGACCAATCAGATGGAGCTTTTATGTTAGATGTTGCCCTCCTTCTTAGACGAGGGTCATTTGGAGAATAATTTAAGGTATTTTGACTCTTACTTAATTTGAACTTTTGCAGTGAAATGAAAATGTTTTTGTTGTTTTTGCTATTTGTTCATTTATCGCAAGTTATATCGTCATCGCAATATTGATCACTAATATCGCATATCACGAGTTTTCCTCATATCGTGCAGCCCTAGTTTGAACTCTGAGAGTTGACGCAAGAGAAAAAGTGAGAAACTGTTTATGTCTGTCTGAGAAAAGTGTAGGACAGTCTACGTCACAGACTTCACAGGTTATTTGAGAACATAACCCCAGCGATAAACCGGAAAACGCTGCATTTCCGTTCCTGTGTTTCCTCCTGTGATCTATAAATTCGTACTTCTTTTAAACCCCAGCAGTGGAAAACCGTAACGACGTTTCCTCAATAGATAAACGTCCGCCAGCATCAGATGTTCTGAGTGGGACATCTGATCCCTGATGAAGGACTTCACTGCTGGAGCTGCAGGTGAGATTCGAACCCTCAGCAAAGACGACCCACACAGAAACATTTCTGATCAGTGCTGGATGTTTCACGCCGGCGTCTTCTGCCCGTTCAGACCACAGATGTTTAGAGCTGACACGTCTTGATCGTTTCGGAAAGATTGGGTTTCCCCACAGACTGTCCGCATCTGGACTTTGACTGCTGGACCGTTCAGTTATTTTAGAGGAGAGCTCCGGATTCTAGGAGCACACATCTCTCAAACATCTCAACTGGATGAACAAAAATCGGGTTGTAGTCCTCAAGAAACGTGCAGCCGACACATCCAGCATCTCCAGGCTGACATAAAAGCTCACCATGACTTCCGCCGTCGTCTGCGCATCCGCATCCACTTGGTGAACGCCGTCGTCGTGTTTGTGTTCCTGCCAGGAGCTGAAGTCCACCGAGTGTTTAGGGACGTAGCTGGAAAGGTCTGCACGCCACCCAAAAAACAGGCGGTTAGTTTCTGATGACGCCTTTACTCTTTAACAAGCCATTTTCATACATTTATAAATATAAATTCTGCTTTAGTCTCATCATTAGTATTCAATGTTATATTGAATGTAAAACGAAAAAAAAAATGTATAATTTATTTATTACTTTATATTAATGTAATAACAGTGGAGATTTAAAAAAAATCCCCCAAATTAAAGAATTAGAAAAACACATTTTTTGTTCTTCCTTTTTTATTCAATAATTTATTTTAGTGACTCATGAAAGCAACAGAAATAATGCATAATAAATATCTTAGTTTAGTTCCTTACTTTATTATTTTAAAGGATTGTTTTTATTTTCACGAATCCTGATTGATGCAGATTTAGATGAAGTTCATCTTTTGTCCAGCAGGGGTCTCTGTCCTCTAACTTGTGTGTATGATTTGTCACATCGACTGAATATTTTTTATTTTGGTTAATGTTCCTGATCCAAAAGTAATCTGGAATTCCTGATAGGGAACATGAGACGCCCTCTTTGAATTTTCATGCCTATTTGAGCTGCAGGACTGCGTCTGAACGATGCTTCATGATGTTTCCACAGAACGTCGGCGCTCTCATGGAGTGACTTTCCTCTCATGATGTAACCCCACATAAACCCCCAGCTAAACTGTTTTATGGGATAATTTTTTTCCCCGTCTCTAAAAGATCAAATAGACGTTTCTGCTTGATTCAGTTCAAGCACCAGTTGTAGAATCGGGAACACATCTCACCGCTGCTGCTGTTGTTGCTGTGGGTTGGCGTGGTGATGATGCTGGGGCGCGGGATGTGGATGCGTCCCACCATGCTGGGCGGCTCTTCCTCCTGCTCCTCCTCGTCCTCGTCTCCACTGTCCCACACGCTGCTCTCAGACGGATACTCGTACGTGCTGTGGAGGCTCGACTCGTTGAAGGAGATCTTCAGCTGCAGAGAAAAACAACAGAGATCATCGGTGAGCTTCAGGATCATGAGGAGAAGATGGAAAACAGCAGGACGCCCGGCTTCCGGACTAAATATTACATCATTTCGAATTTAAAAAAACGTAATTTCCTGTAAAAAGACAGACGTGCTCAATTGACTTGAATATTGCTGAATAAATAAAAAAACTGAAAGCTAAATAATGCGGGAGATAAATCCATCCATCCGTTCTTTAAATCCCTTTCGGGGTCACGGGGCTGCCGGAGACTAACCCTGCTTCAGTTGGGCGAAGGCGGGGCACACCCTGGACAGGTCGCTGGTATGTCGCAGGGCCACAATCACACCCTCACAGTCACACTTTGGAACAATTTAGAGTCATCAATGCACCTATGAAGCACGTTTATGGAGCGTGGGAGGAAGACGGCGTGCCCGGCGGAAACCCACGAACGCAGGGACAGGTCCCAGCTGGGATTTGATCACTAAATCCAGAAAGATCCATTATTTGAGCAGAATATTGTTACTATTGTTCACTCATTTTAAATTATGATGGAAAAGCAGCAAAATAGCTTGAAACGCCAAAGTTCCCTCTTAAAACAAAAGACAATAGCTTTTTTTTTCTGGATTTGCAGCCTTCGACACTCTTTTAATGAGCATGTGACGGTTTCTTAACCAGGAAAAACCAACATGAAGCTCCTGAAGGAGCGGAGAGCTCAAAGGGAGCCTGAAGGATTTACAGGAAGAAGTTCCTGATGAAGCTGTTAGATGTTTTAGCGTGCACGCCTCGTGCTAATAAAACGACAACAATAGCTTGTTTTCTTACATCCTTGTTTCCATGGAGATGAAAAGCGTGCAGAAAGGTTGCCCGTGCGTTTCCGGGGGGCGAGGTTCATCCTGACCAAAGTGCCTGGCACCATAATCTCTGATCTGATCCAGATCTGTTCTAACTTCGGTTTTATGGCCCAAACCTAAAGATAGCAAGGCCTCAAGCTTCCTCACTTCAGGTCTCTATCATCATCATCATACGGATGGGTTTCTGGGAAACAACTAGTCCTTCCATGACATCTCTGCGTGGCGTTGCAGACACACCCACTAATCACATGACCCACCTGACGGAGAAGGACTGCAGGGCGGGGATTCCACCTGAGAGGACAAAGGTTGAAAGGTGGCGCTCCACAAACAGCCAGAAGACTGAAGGAGTGACAGAAGACATGGAGGAAACCCCGCCCCCTTTTAAAGGCGAGGAGCTGCGCTGGAACCGTCAATCAACGAGGACATGCAGGAAAAAAGTGTGTGAACTTTTATCAGCTCCACTGTTCCATCAGGGTCGTTCAGATTAGACATATTCAGATAAGCTGATAACAGCCTCAGATCTGTGTCACGTGAGGGGAAGGAGGGACTCAAAGAAACCACAGAAGAATGCCAGGCCCGTCAAGCGCCTGATCTGCTCCTTCCTCCCAGAGGACGCCTGGACGTGCCCTACTTTCTGCCCAGAAACATCCCCGGCTCCGTCCTGTCTTTGAGGAAGTCTCCGGACGCCAGACGCCAGACGAGCAGCGCTCTGACCTCTGCTCACAGCTGGAGCACAGATGAGCGCCTCAGCTTTTCCACCGACAGACGGAAAAACTAGTTCCGATTCAGGCCCGCGGTTGTTCACCCGTTCCAACAGAACGCAGGACTTCAGACCACATCTGAGGCCAGCAGAGGCAGAAACTGTTGGACCCCCGTGACTCCCTGACCCTCAGATGCAGCCACACACCAACTTCCCACAGAAGAAACATCTTCTTCTTTCATCTCAAACAAAGACATATTTCCGTTTGGAAGGGAAATGTGAGCAAACAGACCAGTTACAGGTCTGGGCCTGAACTGCTGCAGTCCCTTTTGAGTTCAGTTTGCAGTTTCACAGAACGTGATGGAGACGCTACCAGGCCGACGTGGAGCAAAGCCAGGAGTTTATTCCAGGCCACCCAGCATGGCATGTCCTCATTTAGTGGAACAACCCCCCCCCAACAACAATGGCACAAAGATGTAACGGCTCAGCACCGAGCTGCAGCAACGTCACAGAGTCTCGTCTGCATTCACAAAGTGCTCCGTCACTTAAAGAAAAAAAGAAAAAAAATCAAGCAGATTATTTCAGATTATGAGTCCGAACCGAGGCGGAACTAAAACAACAACATGTCAGCTGGAAGAGGACTGAGCAGGTGCCAGATTAGAGCTAATCTCCAGTCAGAGGATAATATTAGAACACAACCTGCAGTTTGGCTGCAGCTGCATGAAGAACGCGGCCGTCGTCTGAGATTGCAGGCGAAGCCTCAGAGGCTTCAAATGTGAGAAAACAGAGCAGATTTTGAAATCAAGTCTGCAAAGAAAAACTGATCCTCTGACATGACGGGAGAAAATCTGTCTGAGAGAGCAGAAGCATGGAATCCAGATGATCTGATGGAGAAATATCAACTATTAAGAGGAGTTTTGACCATTTTTTTACTAACAAAAACTAACAACTCAACTCGTTTAATTTGTAATGCATTTAAAAATTTTGTAATTTTCAGAATACTTGTTGGGGAAAAAGTTTAGAAAAATATCCATATCAGAGTCCTAAAGCAATCATAAAAACAAGCTTTCGCTAATTGGTTAGTAGCGGTAAATCTTAGGGGCGGAGCCAGTGCCCCATACCCCCCGTCCGTTGGTCAACAGAGTCTAGTTTGGCACCTCTGACTGTATAAAAGAGCTGGACAGAGCGAGTGCGGCGTCAGCCATAGAAGAGGGTTTCTACTCAGTGGCCATTTTTTCATGATACGGACGTCAGTAAGCAGTCAATTCTGAGTCAACGTTTCTATGGCAACCACTCTCACCAATTAGTTTGCTGAGCTTGTTGAAAACAGACTCACGAGAATTTGTCAATCCAACGGGGGGGCCAGCGAACACCACCTACATTTATGGAGGCATCTGATTGGTCCGTTTATAACTTCCATAAAAAAGAGTATTATCAAGAGGTCATTGGGAATTTTGCTTCAGGGAACTAGTAGGTACTTCCTGGAATGCCAGAGGGGAGGGGTCCCTTAGTCCAGTTCTTATATACAGTCAATGGTTGGTATGTAGGAAGCTAAAGAAAAAAAGGACAGAACTTAGCCAGTTGATACACTGAAGAAAGGTTTGATTTCATCCTCAGAGGCTCACAGCATCCTGGTCAGGTCAGATGCTGAAGCTTCATGACGCCTCTGGATGAAGTGAAAGCCGCTGCAGCTGAAGCTGGAGGACTGTTGCACATCTTCGCTTCTACCGACACGTTTGTGGGAGGCGGGCCCTGGCGGCATCTGTGTTCAGCTTGCAGACTCCCTGTAACCCTTGTGGTCCATATGACCCCACAAGGAAGGTATCGGCTTGTTCGGCCTTGGAGGCACGTTAACGTTGGGAGTTGGGTCATCTGGACCCCACTCGACAGTGCGCTGAACCTTTTTTCTTCAATGATTTGTGATCTTCACTGGTGTCCATGGATTACATGAAATCCTCTTTACCTTCATCCACCTTTGTCACGGTAGGAATAACACATCAATGTAAGGGTGGGGTCATCTGGACCCCACAAGATAGCACAAAGGCTGTAGCGGTTTGTGAAGGCCCCGTGTGAGTGCTGGAGAGCCGCTGTGCAGCCGACGCCGGATTATGGCACTGATAAGGAGCCGGATATTGTGCGTGTCTTATCAAACGGCGTCAGGTACAAATATTTTTGTAGCAGCGGAGAAGGGTTTTGACCAGCGGTTTTGCAGACGTGAAGGATTCGGTTCACACCAAGAAGAGCCTTCAGTGTGAAGCAGAACCAACAACAGTCTAATCCTAAACGCACATAAACACACTTATTGTGCGAATGTGGCGAGAGTGTCCGTGTTTGTGAAGAGCTGTAATCGGCGCAAAGGAAAGCCCCGTGCACACGGTAGGAAATCAGACCTTTCATCAAAATAAAACGATGACCTTTAACCTTTTCTCCTTGACTCTTCAAAGATGAAGAAGAGCAACACAAACTGCTGAAGTCAGGAAGTGAGCTCGTGCTCAGGTAGTAGTGTGTGGTAGCACCGATCATTCACAGGAGGGTGTGGTTTAGGGCCGCAGAGTACAAAGATCCTCTGGAGATCCAGACATGCAACCGTGACACCGACCGACATCCTCACAGATCGTTACTCCTCAGGATCAGACAGATCCGTCAGATCCAGGAGGAAGGGGCTCAAACAGAGCCGGGATCCCTCTGCAGCGTCAGGTGATGAAAACCTCATCGCGGCAGGAAAAAGACGAAAGCATCAGCCGCTTGAAGAAGTGGAGGTGTGGCCTAACGGAGCGTCAAAAGTGCGACTTTGCAGCTCTCCCATGAAAGTTCCAAATCTATTGAGATCACGTGTACCGGAACGGCTGTGTTTTATTTATGTAGACCGGCTGTGAAGCAAAGTGAAACGTGGCGAGAAGGAAACCGTAAAATACTGCAATGTTGCATTCGTGCAGTGACCTCAGTCTGAAAATGACAGCTTCATAAGTTCATTCAAACATCTGCAGGGATGGTTCCACCCGCTCTTCATGGCGTGACTCATCTATTTTTAGCCATCTTGACAGGATATGACAGCGGTGTCACAACTTTTTGCAAAGAGAGCCAAATTTGGCGAGGTGAGAATGATCGAAGGCCGACCAATCGGCCTGCATTCTTTGAACTACTTTAACAACATTACATGCAAATGAACCATTTATCGCAATCGTCTACTTTTCATTTCTTGGCCTAGAAATCCATGGAATTACTTTTTTCAATTGTGAACTTTTGGCACCGTTAGTTATTGTAGTTTTGTCTCCCTCTGGATATTGAACTCCGTGAAAACAGGCACATCCTCTTTTTTCATAGTTAACTGAAGAAATATGCCAGCGTCCACTTGTCCTGGAAGCCGCGGCTCTCGCCGTCAACTCTACAGTTGGCATTTTAGAAATGTGCTGCAAAGCATCACAGAAAGGTCACATGACAGTGTCGCCACAAGTATAGAGGACCACTTCATGGATTTTACCTATCGCAGGTTATTTTTAGAACGCAACTACCACGATAGATGAGGCTACCCTGCAGACACAAATCGGGCAGTGTTTAAAAAAAAGTTTATTTCTGTTATAGTGATTGACTTGTTTTTGCATTGAAGTCAATGGGGGAAAAATGTGCTCATCTCGCAAGCCCCCTAGTGGTTCTCCGGTGAACTGACTTCACTTGTGATTTCAAATGGGCTTCAATCTGGAAGTCAAGAGTTATGAACGCTGAGCAAATGTACTGAAACATGAAAGAATTCATGCAAAACTGCATTCATGGAAAGTCTTAAAACAAACATAAAGAAAGGGAAGAAGAAAAAACACTTCTGTTTTTTTTTTTCAAAATAAAAGTCTTTACACTGTAAATGCAACAGAATCCACCATCAGAGATTGAAGTTGGACCTCAGGAAGACACAGCAGAAGGTCTGCAGCCTCTGAAACATCTGATGGCTCAGCTGTTTGTCACACACACACTACATTTGCTGACTAGAGCACAACCTCATCATTCAAACAAATTGATCTACTCCGTTTCAGATGCATGTCACTGTTCCTCAGACTAAAATACTAAAGATGGCCATGGACCAGAGGGAACTGACAGCCACAGTGACATGAAGACACCTGTATGTGTGTGTGTGCCTCTTCATCCTAGAATCCTAATGACAGGATAGAATGGCTGCGGCTGGTGTTGCCCTGGCGACAGGCGCCATGGATATGTGACAGAGGGAAATGGGAGAGTGGAGGTGCAGACAGAGACGGCTCGGAGACAGACGGCAGCTTTTCACGGACTAAAAAAGAAATCGAATTATTAGTGACCTTTCCCAACAAAGTACCCGATAAAAACCACGTTAATGCGTGTGTAGGCGCCACTCCCAGGCTGGCTGGGGGATCGTGTGCAGCTTCCATTGGGAATATTTGAATAAAAGGCATATGGGACAGAAAGCAAACAGCAAATACAGCAGAAGATTACCCACACACGTTTGCATTTGCGATCAAGGGAGCGGAGCTCGGTGTGGTTTTTCCCTCGCACAGTTAGGCAGGTTTTCCATAAAAGTGGTGCCAGTCAGAGAGGCTGGAGGGGGAACAGGCTGAGACCTCCTCCTGTTTCTCCCACCACCTTTCTTTTTATAAACGGCCGTATCCGTGCGCGTCCTCCGCTCCTATAATCTCTGCAGCATCTTACTCACGCACTCCAAAAAGACCTGCACAAAGACGCACACACGCTGAATTAAACATGACTATGATAGTGGGGCTTTGCTGGATGAATTCTAATTACACTGACTTTGCAGTCGGTGGTTGGTGGGGCATGAGCGTAACACCTTCAGGCATGGCCGTCTGCTCAGGAGCTGCATGTTTGAGCACGAGCGGAGGACAGACTGACTGGATGTGCGAGAAACAAGCTTGAAATGTTTTTTCATAGAAATTTAAAATCTCTAAATCTGTGCTGTCTAAACACCAAACAGAGACTTTACTATTCACAGCAGGTTACCGTACCAAGTACAGTACATCTGACCGCAATCCAACGTTTAGGACTTTCCGTGTGAGACCACTGTTACCGAGGCCTCTGATTGGTCCGTTTGTAACTTGAATAACTTGAGCTACTGGTATCAGCAGGAATGGTTCTTCTGACCAACAGAACGACTGAGTTACAGCTGTTCATTTCTCTCTGGAAGTCTATTTTGGCTCATTGAAGGTGGCGGGTACTTCCTGTCTGGAATGCGAGGAGGAAGGGTTGCTCAGCTCCAGTTCTCATATAGTCAATGGGTAGCCTTTTGTTAATAATAGTAATAATAATAATAATTGATACTTTATTGATCCCTCAATGGGGAAATTCTTCTCCACATTTTGACCCATCCCCTGGGGGAGCGGTGAGCTGCAGTCTAACCGCGCTCGCGAGGCGGTAGCGTTAAGGGTCTTGCCTAAGGACCCTCACTGGGTGATGTTCATTGCTCGCCATTGATATGGTAATTGACCCAGTACCATTGTTTATCCCCCTCCGGGAATCGAACCCTGGATTCCTGCATTCTCACCTCACCAACCGAGCTACCCAGCCGTAAATGGGTTCTTTTAAATGCTTTTTTGATCGTTTATAGTCCTGGTCATCCAAACACCTTTAAAGACAAATAAATAAATAAAAAACACTAGTCACAAAGTAATTGACACTACTGGTTAAAAAGCAAAGTTGTAATTTTTTTATAAACAAGGGCAATTGGAAGGGTAGATGCTACAACAACTGTAAACCTACAAATTCCTCCAAACTAAAACTAAAAAAAGATGCAGCTTTGCCTCGTTAAAAATATTAACGATTCTTGTTCTCATCATGGATCCATCGACACTTTCTGAGGCTCCACACATTTATGATCGCTCTCATCGGAGATTACCGCAAATAAATCCAGGTCGTTTACTATGTTTGGACTCGTTTATATAATTCGATCATCATTTAAGGATTTAGAACTACGGTCAACAACAAACACCATAAACCTGTAACACCAAGCAGGTAGAGCTTAGAGCCAATAGTATTTTCATTTTTACTAACCTTTCCCTTAACATTTAATTCACCTGATTAAACTGAAAAGCGCTGTTCGGGACAGGAGGGAGGATGTTAGGATTTCAGGAAGGGAGGAGAGATGGGAAGGTCTTCTGGGTGGTGAATTATTAAACACAATGGACTTTCACACCTGTAGTCCTGCTGCACAATGTAAATGTAGGAGTGTGCCCTTTCAGTGGCCTTCCGGTGTGACGGAGCGTTTAACCCTTTGGCCGTTTTCTATTCGCTTTATGCAGAAAAGCTGGCCTCAGACAAGGATGGACCTCAGGCTCTTACTTTAAAGAAATGACAGAATTTTTCATATTTGGTTCAAATGTTAACAACAGACGTCTGTGCATTCTGAATGAGAGCAGGTTCTCGTGGCGTAACATGCCAGCCCGCTGCACTCGTGGACCGTCACATTTTCCTCATAAAACTTTCACAAAGTACCTACTGGGATGTAAACGGCACTTATTTCCTGCTGTTTCTGGGAGACTGCCAGCTCCAAGCTAAAGGTGAATCCTTTGGGACAAAACAACCCTGGCAGAGAGTGTAGCCCCTCAAATGACCACTGGGGGCAACATCTCTAGTGTCTGACTTTACACCAAAAACAAACACGCAGCCTGGTAACAAAATACAGTGAAATACGGTAATTTTCTATTTCTTACAGCTGTGTAAATGTGATGCTACGTTCACACCAGGCATGTGTAACGGGTTCTTGACTCCCCGTTTAGCCTGCAGTGTTCACACTGGGCTGTCAGTCGCTACCCGATCCGAGCCCGAGCCCTACAGTTGGAAGAGACTTGTTGCAAAATGTTAAAGTGGTGCAAATCAGGCGAATCTTCCCGCAGACGTTTTCTTTCCCGGCTCTTTCCCGATACATAAAAGACTTGGTGTCACAGAAATCAGCCATCTTTAGTCGTCAAGGCCGACCCATATCAGGCTTTCTCGTTCAGATCCGTCTTTTGAGGACTTGATTCTATTGTGTAACGTTGTCAAGTCATTGTAAAGAAAATTCTAAACTCCTACTGTGAAAGTCTGTGATGTGGACGTGGTTAGATGTGGGGCTGCGGGACCTTTTGGTGCTGCTGAGATTTACAAAGATGTAATTGGAAACTTTAACACACTTAAGTGCCGATTCAGACTTATGGTTCGGATTCAGAAAAGAGACTACAAGACTGTCCCTAAGAGGAAAAAGGAGAAGGAGGGTCTAAGGCAGGGATGCCCAGTTTAGTTTAGTCGGTTTAGTTTAGCCAATATCTATTGAATTCTATGACTTTGTGTTCTTCATGATTGATGTATATTACACAATTACAGGTATGAAGCCCTTTGAGATGACTATTGTTGTAAATATTGGGCTTTATAAATAAAATTGAATTGAAAAAAAAAAAGTCAATTTATTTTTTACATAAAAAACAATCAAAGTACAATATTTTCCACCCAGAAACAGCTCGAAACACGGTAGATCCTTCATGACCAACACCAGCTGAAATCTCAACCAAACTGAGAGTTTTCTCAGAATGCACAGAGTGGGGGGGTGGGGGGGGTGGCATGAGTCCATAACAAGCAGTCCTTGGGAACAACTTGAAAAGCAAACTGCAGCTCCTCCCACATCTACTGCTGGTCATAAAAAGCAAACAGCTGCTGTAAACCCAGATCTCAAAGTGTAGACGGAAACTGATTTCATTCTGGACCGACTTCACGGAAAGTGACGTCCCTGCTTGACCTACATCACTTTTACAACATCTTCCCCACCAGAACCAGGTGACAAAAAAGCAGGACAGGCTGATTCACCGCTATCCACGGGAATGAAGAAACACATCATTCAATTCTTCATAGACTTGAAAAAGCAGAACATGAGGAAAAGGAGGAGTTAATAATGTGTAGAGGATCTGAAGAGAGCTTCTCTGAAGGCTCCCTGAGTAGCACTGGCTCATGGGAAAAAAAACAGTTCCAGACCAGAGAGCTGCGCTGTGGTCGTTCTTGAAGGTCGCTCTCACACACGGACGCCAATGAACAGCGAATTCCACACAAATTGCCGGCTTGGCCAAGCCTCTGCGCTTTTGTAATTGCCCGCACGACCCTTCCCTCCAATGAAAAGGACCAGAAAACAATCCAGAGCTTGATGTGACTCAGTCAAACCCGAATGCAGAGATGGAAAAATGGTTTTGTTTGCGGGTGAGAACAATGTGCAGGATGTTTGTGCGTGTCGTAGCAACACTCGGTGGTAATCTGCATGCACAGTAGAGCTGAACAACCACAGCCTTTACCATCAACCCACAGGGCTGTTTTTAATTTCTGTTTCCCCTGAAATCTAAGGCTGAAACAGAGAGCTTTCAGATGACTCAGAAAACACCCAAAGAGGAGAAACCAGACAGATTCCCGTGCAGAAATCTAAATTAGAAGCTTCCTCCTTCTAAAAAAGGAACACGTTTTAAACACAGTTCTGAAAAAGTCTTTTAAATTTGAAGTTTTTAAGCTTAAATAACTGTAAAACTGGAAATAGCTCTGCTTGTAAAAGGTGGTGTGCGCGAAGAGCAGCAAGTCAGGGAGCAGCTATCTGTAACACTGGCCTACATTACAACCCTGCTTTGCAGTCACTGCATTAAACATTCTGCACCTCTTTGGAATGGAAAGCTGAAGAGGATGCATGGTGACTCCAAATAAAGTTAAACTAGGGACCCGCTCTGATGAAAACCATGTTCTTGTGCCATTTTTCTGACGGAGAACATAGAAAAATATACAATGACATTTAAGATTGCATTTCTGAGTGCTTCTTTATCTAAATCATTGTAAAACAGTAAGGTCAGGACAGACAGACACAAGAGGGTCTCGTTCCCAAAGCCAGAACAGTTTCTTCAGTTCTCTGGAATTGGTTCGGTTTTGTCACTTCAGACTTGCTGCAGAATCGGTTTGAAAGCTGTTGCTACCAAAAGTGGGATTTGTTTTAAACAGAGACTCTGTCGAGTCTTTTCGAGATGCTCGAGCTACCAAACATTTCTCCCGCTTGAATTTAGATGCACTCTGTGTTCAGGTCAACTTTAAAATGTAGATGTTAACATATAAAAGTTTTTTTTCATTACAGCCTCTCCTCTTTTAAGCCTAGCCCTGACCTGAACCCTAAGCCTGACCTTTACCAGCAGCTGGGGAACGTATGAGTTCTGTCCTCTACTCTGGTCTACTTCTCCTCTCCTCCATTCTTAATCATTTATTTATCATTTGGTCCTCTGTGTCTCTGTTTGGTGCAGTGTGATTCATGTACTGTCCCTCTGTCCCACTCCCCTCCGGCGGAGTGATTCCAGATTCTGTGCCCCTGAACCTGACCGTGTCCTACACTTGGCTGTGGATCCCCCTCCTCTGGATGAAGCCCATCTGCTGGACTATTTAAGCATGTAGTTGTAGAGTTAGATAAGTTAATTCTTCTCTATGAATTCTGGTACATTGCCTGTCTGTCCTGGGGGAGGATCCCTCCTTCGTGTAGACACCCCTGAGGTTTCTTATTTTTTTTCCAGAATCATTTTCATTTTTTCTTCTCCTTACCGCGAAGGGGGGGTCTGAGAGTAGGGATGCCCAGTTTAGTTTAGTCTGTTTAGTTCAGTTTAGCCATCTATTCAATTATGTGACTTCATGTTCTTTATGATTGATGTTTATTATACAATTATCAGTGTGAAGCCCATTGAGGCGACTATTGTTGTAAATATTGGATTATATTAATAAAATTGAATTGAATTAAAGAAAGGGAGAAACAAACCAATTAAAATCAGAAATTAAATTTGTTTTTATAAAAAAATCAAAGATTGTATTATTTGGCCACATCCCCCAGCCCTAGTTGGGGGTGTGAGAGGCTGTCAGCTAGTGGGGGAGCGTGCAAACAGATGAGTGATGGGAAGTGGGGATACTTTGCACCAACTGCTCCGCCCCCAGCTCAGAGGTGAATTTCTATTGAACTCCTGCCGCTCTGCAGAAACTATGTCCTAGAAAACTACACAAGTTTTTTGAATTATCTAAAAAAGGCATCATTATCATTAAAAGACCAGTGGGAACAGATCGAAAGATGATCGGAGTGGGACTTTAAAGCTATCCAGCGTAAAATATAAGAGCAGCCTGCGGCACTGTGTTGAATATGATAGAAAACTCATACATACTGCATACAATGGGCTGGGTTTTTTTTCAGTGAGGCGCAGCTAAACCCTCAGACATTGGCAGCAGGTAAAGGCTGAGGCCTGAACACGGTCCTGATGAGATTTGCCCACTTCCTTTGGCTTGAAGAGCCACCTCACCCAGTAATCAGCCCCGTCACAAATAACAGGTTTGTGCGGGACGCAGCGCAGGAAAAAAAGCCTGCGTGTTGATCCGAGTGGCCGTGTGAACACAGCATCTTAATCCACTTATGCAAACCGGCTGCTGCAGGTCAAGCGATGAGACGCGGCGGTTTAGCGGCATGCGGATGTGTGCAAGCGCGCATGTGGAGGCGTGAGCTTCAACAACAACTACGGAGGTGTGCAATGAAAACAACAGGTGCAAACAAAACCAGAACCGTGACATTTGACTGCTAAATTTAGACCTCAAGAAAAATTTGACGAACACGCGTCTCACGACATGATGTGTGTTGCCATGGGGATGTGTGTCTGTGGGGGGGTTCTGCCTTCGTGAGGAGGCTCCACATTTCTGAAAGACTGGTTTAGGAAAAGCAAAACAGAACATTTGAGTCTGTGCTCACCTTCTTCCCATTGGAGCCCGTTTTGGAGAGGCAGGACTTTGGGAGGGACAGGTATCCACCGATGACCTGGATGTCCTCCACAGCGGGGTAGCGCTTCTTCAGCAGGGTTCCCAGCTGAGCGTACGGGGCCTGTGGGGGAGTGGACCCCGGTGGGGCCCCCCTTGGTGCTTCTGGCTGGGTCTCAGGTGAGCTTGGCTGGGTGTCGGCCTCCACCCTGCGCTTTGGCACCACAGTGAAGGTGTTGCCCTTCTTCCTCTGAACAAGGGGGCTGGGGACAGAGACGCGCTGTGGGGGCTCCACCTCAATGTCATCTATGTTCGTTACTGGCAGCTGATCCAAAGAGGGGGGCCGGTGCGTCGGGGAGGGGGTGGATGTGAGCGGCAATGGGGCAGGGGAGTCTGTTGGAGCTGGTGAAGATGGGGGTGAAGCTAGAGCAGGTGAGGAAAAAGGAGGTGGGGTAACAACAGCAGGTGGAGACAAAAGGTCAGAGGTCACAGGAGAACCAGGACTTGTTTCAGTGGTAGGAGAGGCGTCGGGCTTGGGGGTCCCCACCAGCCTCTCCGTCTCATTTTCCTCCAATAAATTTTCAGCTTTTTTCTCCGTGGACTTCACAGGGAGTGTTGGGGAGGGGGGCACTCTGTTGGAGGAGGAGGCCTTGACTGTGCTGGCCGCTGCAGGCGGGGCCGTAAGGCGGCCTTTGGGGACCACGGTGAAGGAGTTCCGGGACTGCAGGCGGAGGTTTGCGAGGGCTCGTGCCTGGGTGTCCCCGTCAGGGATCTGAGCCAGGTCTGGCTTTGGGGAGGCCCGGATCTCAAAGTCCTGTGAGGGACGGGACGCCTTGAAGGAAAAGGGAGCTGTGGGGGACTCGGCACGGGCACGGCGGGTCTCCGGAGAGCATGGCACCTTTGGTTTGGGGGACACCTCGGTGACCTCCCAATCTCGCTCCCTGGTGACCTTGTTTGGCCCCCTGTCTGGCTCGTCTCGTGGGGGGGCCGCTGGGCCTTCCTCGAACCGCTGACGGAAGGATGACACTGGATGAGGGCCCCCGGGGATGTGCTGGGGGCTGCTGTGCTCCGGAACAGGATGCTTTGGTGTGGAAGAGCAGGAACTCTGGAAGAGCGGTGAAGACAGCTGGCTGCTGACCGACTGACCCGGCCCCTGTTTTGGCCCCAGGTCTGGCTGTGGTCTGGACCAGAGTCTGGATCTGCTGCTGGAGTTGCTGTCCAGGTCCAGCAGGTTCTCCGTGCTGTGGGACTTCTTCTGCAGTTTCCCATAGTTGCTGTCAAACTTCTGCAGGATCCGGCTGACCCGGCCATGGCCCTCCCCTGCAGCATACGCGGCCTCATACTCGGGTCGGCCCAGGGTGCTCAGGTTCTCCTCGCTCTTGCTCAGCGTGGTGTCGTAGATGACCACCTCCTTGGCTCGGATCTCGGTGACAGCGCTGCCCCTGCGGTCCAGAAGGTCGTTCAGGGAGCTGTAGCCCCCCACCCCGTTCTGCTGCCACTTGGCCCCCGTCTGAGCGTCTCCAGCTTCTGGGAAGTAATCTGGATCCGTCTCGATGATGATGATGTTGTCGGCTCGGATAGTCCGTATTCCCGGGACGCTGCCGTACAGTTCCAGGATGTGCTGGACCGGGCGGCCGGTGTGTTCTCGCTCCTCCTGCCGCTCCTGCCGCCTCCTCCGCTCCTTCTCCAGCTTGATGAACGGGTTCTCCTCGAGGGGCCCCAGACTCTCCTGCAGAACCAGGCTCTCGTGCCGGTCGTTCTCCCTCGGAGTCCTGTCGGAGGCCGTCGGTCGCGGCTCTTTGTTGTTTGCGAAGTGTTGGCTGGCTGTGGTGATGGTGTAGTTCCGTCCGGACCCACCGGCCGCCCCGCCGTCCCTCGTGAGTCCGCCGCTCCCGTTCACATTCCCCGTTAGCTCGCCGTTTACCCGTTGTGGGCCCGCACTGCCAGGGCTGGTCTCCGGGGACCCGGTTCCCCCCGAACCGCCGCCCTTAGCCTTCCTCCTCTCCAAGATTTCTCGCTTCCAGGCCGGCATCCTCGGACTTTCTTGGCCGGCATCTTGGCGGAGGAGGCGAACCTCAGCCCCGCCGGACATCGTGGTGGCTACCTCGG
Source organism: Oryzias latipes (assembly GCF_053564925.1). Classification (NCBI taxonomy): domain Eukaryota; kingdom Metazoa; phylum Chordata; class Actinopteri; order Beloniformes; family Adrianichthyidae; genus Oryzias; species Oryzias latipes. Next base: position 5,374,908 of record NC_136248.1, read on the forward strand.
AAGGAATGAGGCACTGCTGCCGCGGAGCGCTGCGGCTGTGAAGGGCTGAGTGTGCCGCCGAGCGTACCCACAGGACCGTTCAGGGCGCACGCATCCCTGCCTCCCCCCGCGCTCTCTCTGTCGCCTTCACGGTACACTACTCTGTTTCTCCCACAGCCCCTGAACGCGACTCCTCCTCTCCACCGGACCGTAGCCCCTCCTCCCCATCCGTTCATCGGCCCCAAGGCTTTACAGACACGCCCATTTGCTTCCCTTAAACCGCCCCACAATCTCCCAAACCACGCCCCATCAATTGTTAACCGCATAAAATGGACTGTCAGTCAAAAAAAAAAAAAGGTTGCATTCAAGGCCGGTCCATCCTTTCAGGCAACTAAAGACGAATTCACACTTTGAGCTGCGTCCTTTCTCATTTACGGCTTTGTCGCCTGACTTTTAGTTCATAAAGAAGTTCAAGTTCACGAAGAAAACTCAAATATGACCTATTTTGGCTGAAGTTTAGGTCTCCCCAGGTGTCCCCTGTCGGTACCCGAGCGAAGCAGCTTTTTTCCTGCACGTGAATCAGCGCTAAGTGTTCTATTCTTGGGGACAACAACAGATTAATGTACCTGATCAAATATTAATCGCGCGGCTATAATTAAACACAGCTCGACATAAGTGGCCAGAACAATAACCAGTTTATTTGTTAGGTTCGCCCTGTTTGCTGAACAACAAAGGCTTCGGTACATGTTGATGGATACTACTGTACCAAAGTTTGGCTTCAGTGATTGATTTATTAGGAATTTGACCTTCTACGGGCTGTTAGGAAATACTAGTCATTAAAATAAGAAGTAAAATCAGAAAAAAACATTTACACGACATTTGGAAATCGTGAGATTTTAATAACTGATTGACCAGCATACTAGACTTTTACATGACAAACAGCGACCCCTTGTGGTCACTCTTTACACACACAGATTTAAATTATTCATTAGACAATATTAGTTTCGTTTTTATTCACAAATTTGCAAAGTCCAAGAAATAAAACAAAAACAAAAAACTGCATGTGCCAACTTCATTTAAAACTTCTCACATAACATACTTTGACATCAATACAATAAATAAAAATAAAGTCTTAAATACATGCAGATACATATAACACACAGTAAAGTATAAACCAAACATAGCTTCTGAAAATAAACAGCTCTCAGGGTGAGGCGTGAAAACAATCTACTGCTTGTTGCAATGAGGGGGTTCAAGCACAAACAGGTTTCTGTGAGGGTCATTCTCACAAACAGGAGCCAGCGAGGGGAGTATAAAGGTTGAATGAACAACACCACAGACAGAGAAAAGATGAAAAAAATTGAGCAAAATGTGTTTTTTTCTTTTTTTTTCTGGGCAAACAAAACCAGTAACCAACTGAAGTTTCTCAAACTGCAAAGACCATTACAGTTTTAGATTGTTGCAATGTATTGTCTTTAAACAAATCAGCAGGTGAACAGATACATGAAAGTATAGCTGATATTTCCCGTAAGGCTCATAATTTTCTGTTGATTGCGCATCTGACATTTTCCGTTTAATTCTCACAAAGTTCCAAAAATGAAGTTACATGGGAAAGCAACTGATTGAAATGACTTCCAATAATTGTTTCAGAACAAAAAAAACCAACGTAACTCAAGCAGGCACATAAAATTGTCCCTCAAGCTACACCGTAGCGGTTTGAAAACAAGAGGAAATGAGCCATGGGGAGAAAAATGTGTTGCGTTAATGCTTTCAATCTCTAATGGCAGATGGGTATCAGACCTGCCCCCCTCAGTTGACCCGGCAGGCCCGTATCATCAGCAGCTGCAGCAGGATGAAGAGGGGGGAAACAATGAGACCAAACCAGAGATCTCTGGCTTGGTCTTGTTCGGCCAACTTCTGGCACAGCAGAACCTCACACACCAGCTTGAGGCAGAGCACCGTCAGCACCCAGAGGAGCCGCAGCACCGCCAGGCGCTTCTCCTTCTCGTAGAGTCTTATGGACACAATGGTGGTGAAGTAGGTGCTCAGGCCGTCTGCAGCAAACAGCGGGACGAAAACCAGCCACCAACTGAGTTTGGGGGAGGGCAGGTCAGCCTGCAGGGCGACCAGCATGCTGAAGACCAGCAGAGCCAGCAGGTGGAGGAACAACTCAAAGGTTGCAAAGCCCAGCCACTGGACCAGCTCCCTCAGGGAGAACAGCATGGCGGAGGAGTCTGCAGCCGAAGACTGACCCGAAGGAAGCCCGGAGAGGAGAGGAGACTGCAGAGATGACTACATCTTCAGATCCAACCTGAAAACAACAATGAGGGTAAATAAAAACATAATATGCAGGCACATGACCTAGCTTAGCCACCAGAGCATTCTGCCAAACAAGCTATTAGACCTGTGCATGAGGCTGCAGCGTTCAGTTCTTCTTAGAATGAGCATCACTAGATCGGTGAGTAGTACACATGCAAACAAATCTAGTGATAAAATAGTCCACAATTTTGTCTTCAACCTCCTCCTTGCAGTTTTTCAATCCATCCAAGTCCCGGATGAAAACTGTCAGCTTTCTAAGGCGAGTTAGTTATGATACTAGACGATTTTTGTTGTTGTGTTCTCCACCTCCTGCAACTGTCAAGAGAAAATAACGCTTGGCAGGTACTGTTTTCGCGTTCGCAAGCGTCTGTGTCCAGGCAGTGCATGCTGGAACATGAGGTCATGTGACCCGTTTTTAGTAAGCTGATTGGCTGCAACAAATGTTCACAGCATACAGGAGCAGATGGACCATCGTGAAATACTTTTAGAATATGGTATTTTTAATCAAATAACTGCTTTATCAATGTTTTATTTATTTATTAAAAATTAGCCATGATTTGATTTTAAATATTTAATAGTATAGCTTCAACGGTACCATTGTCTTGATTATATTCTTAATTAATTATACATGATAATACTGAAATAAAAATTGATTATCAACTATAACTCTTGCAGCTGACTAGCTTAGCAATGAAACCTCCTTTTATTGGATTGGACGAGTAACCAGAAGGTTATGACACTATGAACTCTAATCTCTGCTTATGTCACAAACATATTATTAGTACTGTTTTTTATTCAGGAATAAATATACATGCGATAACTTGAAATGCCATAACTTTCTTATAGGGATGCATAATACGAGGAGAATTCGCGATGTGCGATTTTAGTGATAGTAATATTGCGATGACGACACAATTAGCGACTATATTATTACTATTATAATTATTAATATTATTATTAGACCTATCTTAATGGTCTTCATAGTATCATACCATCGGGAATGTTTTTTAAGCCATTTCCAATGACAAAGATCAGGGCAATCCAGTGAATTTGCCATTTAGTCACATACCTATATTATATGGCAGTTTTTTTTCTCCTTTTGTTTTGACAGACGTAACCAGTCCTGATGGGATTACCTCATAACAGGCTCCATACTGAGTGCGACCATCGTTTAACCTCGTTAATCTCATTCATGTCGTAGTTTACGTTTTGTTCTTCCAACTAATTGACACGTTTATGTTTCGAAAGGTGAGGCCAACCAAAGTAGAAAGCAACCATTATCAACTATCCCGGTTGTGTTTTCTACTGCTAACGTCGGCTAATTACGGACAGGTGACGCTGGTGCATAATCACAAACACAACTAACGGAAATTGTGTTTAGTTAAAGTCAGTTTACCTAAGAAACAGAAGGTTCTTTATCTCCAGCCAGTTTAATATGAAGAGGGGGGAAAGAGCTAAACTGCTGTTAACATCTTAGCCCCTCACCAGATCCCACTCTCGTACAATATCGCGATAAGACAAAACCAAACAATCATTGTCCCAAGGTTTTGTCGCCAGCATCTGGACAGGAGGAGTAATGGCGACTGAACGTTTAGCTCCGTGTTGTTTTTTTTCTTCATTAGAAACTGTCTGTACTCATATTTTGTATGTATATATATATATATATGACATATATGTGTATATATATATATATATATATATATATATATATATATATATATATATATATATATATATATATATATATATATATATATATATATATATATATATATATATATATATATATATATATATATATATATATATTTATATATATATATATACATATATATATAAATATATATAAAAATATATAAATATATATATATATATATATATATATATATATATATATATATATATATATATATATATATTTATATATATATATATACATATATATATAAATATATATAAAAATATATAAATATATATATATATATATATATATATATATATATATATATATATATATATATATATATATATATATATATATATATTTAATGGCTTAAAAAACATATATATAGCTCAGTGAATGTCTCAGGCAATGGAGAGCAGAGGATACAGTGCTGGAGGACAGATCCTCATGGGAGGACAAACCCCTGCATGGGATGTCTGAGCCTCTATTGCTCTGGTACTCTGGGTTTGTGGGAGGACAAACCCCTTCATGGGATGTACCACCGGACCATAACTGAAGTGGCTGATATCAAGAAGTCCTACCAATGGCTAGAAAGGGCTGGCCTACAGGACAGCACTGAAGAACTCATCCTGGCAGCCCAGGAACAAGCCCTGAGCACCAGAGCCATAGAGGCTCAGATCTACCACACCAGACAAGACCCAAGGTGTAGGCTGTGCAAAGAGGTGCTTGAAACAATCCAGCACATAACTGCAGGGTGTAAGATGCTGGCAGGTAAAGCATATATGGAGCGCCACAATCAAGTGGCTGGAATAATATACAGGAACATGTGTGCAGAATATGGACTGGAAACCCCAAGGTCAAAATGGGAAACACCTCCGAAGGTGGTAGAGAATGAGAGGGCAAAGATCCTGTGGGACTTCCAGATCCAGACTGATAGGATGGTAATGGCGAACCAACCAGACATTGTAGTGGTGGATAAAGAACAGAGGAAAGCCGTTGTGGTGGATGTGGCAGTGCCAAGCGATGGGAACATCAGGAAGAAGGAACATGAGAAACTGGAGAAATATCAGGGACTCAGAGAAGAACTGGAGAAAGCCTGGAAAGTGAAGGTGACAGTGGTGCCTGTGGTAATTGGAGCACTCGGGGCAGTAACCCCCAAGCTGGAGGAGTGGCTACAACAGATACCTGGAAAGACCTCAGACCTCTCAGTCCAGAAAAGCGCAGTGCTAGGAACAGCTAAGATACTGCAGGACCCTCAAGCTCCCAGGCCTCTGGTAGAGGACCCGAGCTTGGAGGAGAAACCACCCGCGGAGGGTGAGAGGGGCGTTTTTTTTTTTTATAACTACTACTACTATTTCATCTACAAAAAATATATATTACCAGTTACTAATGCCATTAATACAAATAACGAATGGCTTTAGTTTATTGTAAGAATCCAAATGCCAAATATAATATGGACGCTTTTTTGAAACAAACCACATGACTTTAAGACTCATTTAAGATGACGTTCAGAGATGATGTAATTGTGACGGTAAGCAAGCACAGCTGCAATCTCTTTGTCAAAAAACAAAGTAAAACTCAATAAGCTCAGTTAGGGGTTCCGTACTATTGTCTTTGTTTTAAATGTTCAAAATAAAATGATCATCTACACAGACATTATGATGAAGATAAGAAGTAGAAAGTGCTTTAGGAGGACCAGCCATGTAACATGTTGGTGTGGTGGCAAACCAAGAAACACTTTCTGTTCTTTAGCATGTCTGTCATGTTTTTCCCCTTTAAAAAGGTGGTTGCAGGGAAGTTTTTTTTCTTAAAACTGTTAATTAGATAAGGGCCTTGACCCTTGTGTGCAGTGGTAGGGCGGTCAGGCTTTGATAGGAATATTCCAGGCTTGATTCCCGCATGCCTGCCCATAGGTCAAAGTGTCCTTGGGCGAGACACTGAGCCCCTACCTTGCCTCTGGTGGAAGGTGGAAGGTTGGCGCCAGTGTTCAGTGGAGCCACCATCAGTGAATGAGTGAATGTGACTGTTAAGTGCTTTGGGCCTCAAGGAAAGTAGAAAAGCGCTATACAAGTATTTACCATTTAAATGCCAACTTGTGTTGTTTTTGTCACGAAATCGACATAGTTTTTGTCCCCTTTTCATGAGTGAAGAGCAACAGCAAAGGTGTCCTCCTCCTGTTGGCTGAAGGGTACCAGTTAGTGGCTGGGTATAGGACTGTCATGCTAGAAACCCTGGATTTGAAGTCCAAGCTAAAAGGACCCAGTGTGGGTCCTTGAGCAAGACCCTTCTTCCTGCTGAAAACTCAGGGTTGTGTCAGGGAGAGGCACACCACCTATGCCACCCATGATGACCCCTAACTGATTTGACCGAAATGTGAACAACAACGTTGGATATTGGCTGAAAGGTACTGGATGAAACCAATAATGCAATGCAGGTTTTTGTCGTCTTTCTCTGGAGCTTAACCCTTGTGCTATCTTAGATGACCCCACCCTTACATTGACGTGTTCTCCCTACCATGACAAAGGTGGAAAGATTTCATGTAATCCATGGACTCCAGTGAAGATCACATATCATTGAAGAAAAAAGGTTCAGAGCACTGTCTAGTGGGTCTAGATGACCCCACCCTTACATTGACGTGTTCTTCCTACCATGACAAAGGTGGATAAAGGTGGAAAGATTTCATGTAATCCATGGACACCAGTGAAGATCACAAATCATTGAAGAAAAAAGGTTCAGAGCACTGTCTAGTGGGTCTAGATGACCCAACTCCCAATGGTAAAGTGCCTAGGATAGCACAAGGGATAATGGGGCATTTTTTAACAATTATTTCCTAGTATGTATTACTGTAAAAATGTTACTTAGTTAGTGTTTAGTCTCAGTTTTTTAACCCCAGCTGTGGAGGATCTTCATCTGTGAAGGCAGCACTTCCTTTGGTAAGTTAAAGTTTTTTTTTATTTTGTTGCTGTTGTTTTTGTTTAATCCAAACAACCTTATGACCCTTTATTTATTTGTTCTTTCATTTATGTAATGTCATGAAATGCCCTCACTTTATTCATAAAAGGCACAGTTGCTCCATGTATTTATTTAGTTTGAGTTGTTTTTTTACAATTATTTTGTTTTTATATTATTGTATTTAATTTATTTTATGATTACAAATTTCCCATGTGTGGGATCAATAAAGTACTTTTGATTCTGAAAACTTTATCTGCACATGCATCAGCAAGCAGACTCAACAATGACTCTTTCGACAGACGTTTGTTGTTCATTGTCCTATACGTGTTCTAAATAAAGTTAAATTTTAAAAATTTTCATCGCAATCATCGCAGAAGATGAAGCTAAGTCTCTATCAGTCTTGTCTTTTACATCTGCAGACAGGAATTTTGCTTCATTCGTCTTTGCAAAACTGCACAAGTTCTGTCAGGTTGCGTGGATACTGGGCACAAACAGCCCTTTTCAAGTTCAGCCACAAATTCTCCTTTGGATTTAATTCTGGGCTTTGACTCGGCCCCTCCAGAACATTTACCTGGTTCTTTTTGAACCATTCCTGTGTAGTTTTGCAGTTTGCTTTGGATCGTTGTCTTGCTGGAAAATGAATCTCCTCCCAAGCCGTAGTTCTCCTGCAGACCAAAAAAAATTGGCCTGTGTATTTTGCAGCATTCATTTTGCCCTCTATCTTTACTAGCCTTCCAGGACCTGCTGCTGAGAAACATCCCCACAGCATGATGCTGCCACCACCATGCATCACAGTGGGAATGGTGTGTTTTTTTATGATATGCTGTCTTGTCTGATGGCCAAAAAGCTCAATTTTGGTCTCATCGGACCAAAGGATCTTCTTCCACTTGATCATGGAGTCTTCCATTGACAATGACTGGTACAGAGACCATTGTTGAGACTGTTGTTGTGAATTTGGGCTATACAAATAAAATTGAATTGAATTTTACTGAATGTTCACTGGTGTTGAATGTGGTGTTTTAATGAAGTTTGTGGAACGATTTAATAGTGTTTTTTTGGCGTTTTGTCCCCTGTTCCTCTCGGTTTTGCTTGATCTAGCAGAATAAAATTCTATTTTTAGTTTTTGAAATGAATCATTTTATGTTTTGGAGGTTAAATGTGGCATTTGTTCTGCAGAACTGTCAAACATAAAAGCACCTCCTCAATGCTGGGGCATCATAGAGCGAGACATGGGAATGAGAAACTATACAATGAAAAATATTGTGTTTAGATTAAATTGAATTAGTATATCAGCAGAGTTTTTTTCTCTTGGTTGCCTGCAATGATGTTTTTGGTCAAGCAGGAGTTGGTATTAAGTGACACAGTATCAATGCAGTTTGGGCAATGTGCCGAAACGCTTCACGAGGCCTCATATACCCATCACTAGTATCCCGCCCCTGACTTGTACCTTTCAACAACCCTTTCTCTGAATTGCTTGGAGTTGGGGACGGCCCGTTTGACACAGACGCTCCGGCGCGTGTTTCACCTTCATGAAGCAGAGTGGTTCGGCACAATGTTTCGGGGCGTGTGTCAACTAGCATGGTTGACGTATGAAGCGCCAAATGCTCGTTTGGTCGAACCACGGTTCATATGTCACTTGTGTTTCAACAGTTGGGCAGGCTATTCTCTGTAAATACAAATAAATCCCGAATGTTTCCCCGACAAGTTCTTTTGTTTCCCCTGTATTGGAATCAGCGTCAGTTCATTGCACTTTACCATGGCTCCTGGTAAAAAAAAAAAAAAAAAGTACTGTGGCTCAGGATCATTTCAATTCAGTTTCTCCTAATAAGACAATTCACTATGAACATTATTTACAAGAAAAATACTTGTACCAATATATGATGGCAAAAAATCATTGTACTGATAGATCAGTGGAATAATCAGTGTTTGAATTCTGGAATCCTGAGTTCAAAGATAGTGCTTTACTTTTTTTTGTTGTAATTTGCTTTGCTTTTATTTTCTTCATGTGATGTGTGTTTTGCTTTGTCAAGCACTTCTCACAGCAAACGTATCTCATTGTGTTGTTTTTTTTCCATTTACACATTGAAGTGTTACAAGGAGCTTGGTTGAAGCATATGACACATGTCCAGTCCGCCACCAGATGCCGCTGTTCTGTGTGGTTTCAAAGCCCTGAATGGTTGGTTCATTTTTCCAACACAATTACATGAACCCCAATGAGGCTTCATGGGGCTTCTACTCCCATCCCTAGTTGGAGTGTTCCTCTGTCTTCTTGGTGAATTGGTAGCCAGGAATTCCACTCCACCAGTATCTGGACCCTGGTGTTTTACTACTCAGTCTCTTGGGACACACCCACACCACTCAGGTGATCTTTATTTCACTAATTTATATGACTATGGACTATTGGCACTGATTGGATGGACTTTTATTGAATTTGACAATAAATTTTAAAGGGGGGAGAATAATTATGCATACAATTATATTTCATTTTATATTTTTGTTTCATTGACGTTACTTTGTAAAAATCTGTTTTCACATTTACATTGAAGGTTTTTTTTTCTAGTAAATTCTTGTGTGAGGAAAGACAAACTTTATTGACCACATGGGATTTATGAAAGCAGCAAAAGGGACAAACATCCAAGGGGGTGAATACGTTTTTCTCATCAGAGAAGCTTGAATAAGCTCTGAGATGCAGTGTCTAAGAACAGTTGTATAAGAACACGAAGAAAAAGCAGCAGTTAAAGAATACTGTAAAGAAAAGGCATAGCAGGAGGAATGGGAAATGTTAAAATGTAAATAACTGAAAAGAGGAGGATCAGTGACTGTCAAAACAACAGATCAACAATAAATCAATTGAACTACCTATGGACTTCACTGTTATCAGTGGTGTGGTGGATCAATGGGCCTTTAAAAATTCAAATAAACATATAAGTAAATAGGGATGCAACAATTCAGTTTCCCTTCAATTCGGTTCGAAAATGTTTTTTTTGTTTTTGCTGATGAGCAAAATGAAGAAAAGGCTTTCTGTTGGCTCATAGTAAGCCTGGTGTAATGTAATAATGCAAAATACACGTTTGACAGTTAAACGTACTGGTATGCAATGGGGATGTAACAGTTCACTTTCTCTATGATTTGGTTCATTGGTGTGATAGGTTTTAAACCGAGAATTGTGTAAAAAACAAATGATGAATGACTAAGCAATAAGTTTTTTCTTAAACAATAAGTTAACCATAAATCAGGCCCAAAGACCTGCAGGGTTTTCACACCCTCTGTTGTCTGAAGGGTGCAGACGGTGCCCCGAGTGAAAATGAGGAGAGCTACATTTGATTCATACCGATTTCCTCATAACAAATAGATGAACTGCACTGAACCCTGCAGGTTCACAGACCTTTGAACCAACAGACACTCTGCTGTCTGATGCTTGTGACTGTTTTTTGCATTTCTACTGTTTTTGTTCCAGAAATGTGGACTATATAGCTCATGCCCCATTGGTTCAATCCCACTTTAATTGTGTTTTTGAGTAAAAGTAATCAAATCTGCTTCTAACTTGAATTTGTTCTTTATTATCAAAACAGATTTTATAAATAAAAACAGTTATTAGTGTTGATAATCACATGTTGTTAACATTTCCCGCCACCAGATGGCGGAAGTGGCACTGCAGCAAACAAACCACAGAAGAAGAAAGACTTCCAAGTGTGCAGAAGTGGACAGCTTCCTCCTCCGAAGGTGAGCCACTAGATTTTAGTAAATATTGGTAAAATGTGGTCGTGATTTTTTTATAGCTGTAATCTTGGTCGTTAACAGCAGAGATTGCTACTTAAAGAGCCTTGTTTTGGTTAGAGATGACCCTTTATTTGAGGAGATAAACGGCGTCATTCTCGAAAAAGTTTGAGATGTTTCCAATTCCTGTAACTAAACTTACAGCTTTCACTAAAATGAAAGCTGTCACCTCGCAGCTCTTTGGTAGTTTTTTTAAGTTCTTACATAAGAGACGTAATATTTAACAATGTGAAATAAACAGATTAAGAAAATTTGTTAAAGAATACACGTTTTGATGACAAAAAAGCTCCTCCTCTAAATTATCAAAGTTTTGAATGAGCTTCCGCCATTAAACATATCTAGTATGGAAAGTGGCCTGATGCTGTGCACATTTATATTGAATAAAAACTCACATTTTTTTTATATAAATCCCCATTTAGCTGATACTTTTATCCAAACTGAGTTGGGGATGTTTTTGCAGACGGGGGTATTTGGGGCATTTGGGGCATCTGTCTCCAGGGCACAATGTCAATAGTCTGATCAAAGGCTGCAGCTGCAGACCGGAGCCTTGTTGACTCTGCAGTGAGGCTGAGCTGCCATGTTTTCATGGGGACGGCACAAAAGCAGCAGGGCCTGAGGGTAGAGTTCCCCTCACGGCTGCCCGGCTTTGTCTCTCTGCTGAAGGTCAGAGATGCAGACTCCAGCACAGTCGGTCCTCCACAGCGGATACTTCCACCAGACGCTTCGATTCTGGCAGACGTGTGCGACCAATCTCAGACCCGAGAATCTCATTTACCCCATCTTTGTCACGTGAGTGAAGTCTGTCAGACGTTTCTGCAGTGCAGACGTTCCGACCGATTCTCCTGAAATCATAGATTCAGGCGCGTAAAGTAGATCTCTGAGCTGTGCGGCTTGTTTCATGCTTGATTTTTCTTTTGTCGCTCTCTGTTGCAGAGATGCCGCTGATGCAGTGGAGCCCATCAACAGTCTGCCGGGCCAGGCCAGGTGAGAACCGGAAAGAACGCCTGACACAAACCAGATGAGCTCATTATTGTTTGAGGATTGATGAAGCGCCGTCCCGAATGGATATACGAATGTGTGACGGCGTGCACCACCAGGGGAGTGACCTCAGATAAGAGAAGGGTGGAGTCAGAGTCACACAGTGGACTAAGATAAGACGGGGATCCGTTAGCCCATTATAATCAGCTGATCCACCTTTAGTAACATGGCGCCTCTAACATAACGCTGATGAGCTGCTGTGTCTTGAAAAGAGCGCGGGGCTTTCTGGCTCCCTGCTGCAGCTCAGTCATGTTTTGTCCTTTGCAGATACGGGGTGAACAAACTGGAGGAAATGCTGAAGCCTCTTGTGGCCAAAGGCTTGAAATGTGTGCTGATCTTTGGGGTCCCGGCAAAAATCGCTAAGGTCTGTTGAACCAAAAGAAGGAAGGAGAAAAAAAGAAGAGCTGCTGACTTGGCATCTTAAAGAAAAAGAATGAATGACTGGAAAAACGACACATTTTGACAATAGATGGGAAAAAGATAGTCCTGTAGAATCGACAATCTTCAGATTTGTTGTTTAAATCAATAATGAAAGGCTCTGGGTTTTGCTACTTTATTCTGTGCGTACTATCTTTTATTTGAGTGTCTAGTTCAAACGTGTGGTCAGGGGGAGGAGTTTGACAGACAACAAGCCTGCGGTTTGTTTGTGATGGATTTTTTTGTTTTGTTATAATAAGTTATTGACCCTAAAATTGACAATCATATTTAAAAAAAATGAAACTGATATTCCAGTGTGAGATATTGGATAGATGGATGTATAAACTGGTGGATGAATAGATGGATGAGGTGGTGGATGGATGGACTGAAGGATGGATAGATGTGCAGATGGATGAGTGGATTGCAGGGTGGATAGTTTCATGGGTGGATGCAGAGATGAATGAATAGACAGATGTGTGGATTATTAGATGAATGGATCTGTTGAAGGATGAATGGAGGGATGCATTGATGGATTGGTCGATGGATGGATGGATGGATGGATGGATGGATGGATGGATGGATGGGCAGACAAATGGATAGGTAGGTGGCTGGGTAAATGGAGGAATGTAAAAAATGGATGGGTGGGATAAGGATTGGCTAGATGGAAAGGAGATGTGATTGATAAGTTTACAAGTGAATGGAGACATGGATGGATAGATGGATGGACAGTTGGTTGGATGAATTATTGGGTGGAAGAATGGATAAATGAATTGCATGCAACGATAGATTTAAAGAAAAAAATAAATAGATGGTTGGGAAGACAGATTGATGGAAAGATGAATGGATGGATGAATAGACTATAGATGAGATGGATAAACGGGTGATGCAATGATAGATAGACTGAAGGATAAATGAATGGATGGAAGTAAGAATCCGTAGATGGAAAGAGTGATGGAATGACGGATGGAGAGAAGTAAAAAAGAATGAATGGAAGGATGGAAGAAGAGATGAATGTTCGGGCGTGTCTCCTGGCTTTGACCTTCCCTGTCTTCATAAGGATGACCGGGGCTCCGGGGCCGACACGGACGACACACCGGCTGTTCTGGCGGTTAAAAAAATCCGCTCCCTGTTTCCGGAGCTGCTGGTTTCCTGTGACGTTTGCTTGTGTCCGTACACGTCACATGGACACTGTGGTCAGTGTCTCCTCACGACGTCGCCCTGCTCCAGCTCCTTCATGAACCGCGGGATGATGACGCTCGGGCTTTGCTTGTTTTTCTCATCTGGTCTCCAGGCATTCTGAACGATGACGGCACTCTGAACAACGACGCCAGCTGTCTCAGGCTGGCAGAGGTCGCGCTGGCCTACGCCAGGGCTGGTAAGCTTCACCGTACCACTGTCTTACAAACACACATGCTGGTTTGGGGAAAAGGCAAAGACTACTTTGCAAAGCATCTTGGGAACTTTGAGTTGTGTACTTAAGAAAAAAAGTTCTTGTGTATTTACTGTCATGAAGGGAACTGAGCTGTCCTCTGAAGGAAAGATGTTTGAATTTTTATATTTACGTTTAACGCTGCTTATACAATTGACTGTATATGAGAACCGGACTGAGTGACCCCACCCCCCTCTTGTTCCAAACAGGAAGTACCTGCTGGTCCCTAAGAAGCCAAAATCCCACAGACTTCTATAAAGAAATAAACAGCTATTACTGAGTCGTTCTATTGGTCAGAATAACACTTCTTGCTCTGATGCCTTTTTTTTAACGTGTTCTTGATAATCCTCATTTTTTAAAAGTTATTCAAGTTTTAAAGTGACCAATCAGAAGCCTTGATTAAAATTTGTCGACTCAAAGCGAACGTCTGAACTTTTGATTGATAGATTCTCCAGAGCCCACTTTCTAGTGGGCAGGGTGTGGCCTTTTAACACACCCACGTCTGATTGGTAAGTGGTTGTTATTAAAACGATGACTCACAACGACTCGGACCAATGACTGCTCACTGGACGTCAGCTGGCTCCAACATGGATCACAAAACAATGCGACTGACTTGACTTCATTTAGCTGAAACAAATCATTTTCTATGGGCGACGTCACGCTCACTCCAGGTCCCGTATGCAGTCAATGGGTTATAGTTTTTAAATTATAGTCCTAAAAGTGCAGATCAAATCCAGCTCTCAGTGTCCTACATGTTTTCGAAATAACCTGCCATTAAAATGTCTTACTGGACACACCTGGTCCAGGTTATAAGCAGCGAGCAGGTTTTGAACCGATCAGCAGGACGTTGGACCCCCCCCCCCCCCCCCCCCCCGATGCCTGGAGTCTGACACCCCTGTCCCATATGAATTCCAGCCAAAGTGTTTGGGAAAGGAGGAATTCATGAGGGTTGGCATCAAGGGTGTTCAAATTAAAAGGAAATCCTTGTGTTTTATATTTTCCAGTCAGTTGGCAGGTTATAGACCCCCCCCCCCCCCCCCCACACACACACACACACACACACACACACACACACACACACACACACATGGACTGTCTTTAGGAATCCCTGTGTCTTTGATCTTTTTCTTTTTGGTGTCTTTGTTTGCTGGTGGGGGGTTTCTGTAGCCTTTTGTCTTTTTGTCTGATGGTGTGCTATTCTGCAGGTTGCCACATCATCGCTCCCTCTGACATGATGGATGGAAGGGTCGGAGCCATCAAGCAGGCTCTGCTCTCCAACGGTTTGGGAAACAAGGTACATGAATGAGACGCCGGACGTCTCTGCGGCGAGACAAACCTGTGAGCTCGGAGGACGAAGGCGTCCCACATGTCTGCTGACCTTTGGCTTCTCCTGCAGGTGTCAGTGCTGAGCTACAGCGCAAAGTTTGCTTCATGTTATTACGGCCCTTTCCGGTAGGTGAGCGGTACTTTAGCACATGTTGGGGGCTGTGTGGCCTTAAAGTAACTCAGCCCCCACTGTGTTTGCACGCAGGGACGCTGCACAGTCCAAGCCTGCCTTTGGGGACAGGCGCTGCTATCAGCTGCCCCCTGGAGCCCGGGGGCTGGCCCTCCGAGCTGTGGTAGGTGGGTTTGGGGGTAAGTTCAGGTGTTTTCAGCTCCTGTCGTCATGCTGCCGCTCTATCCTGCAGGAACGGGATGTGAGGGAGGGGGCCGACATGCTGATGGTGAAGCCTGGCCTCCCGTACCTGGACATCCTGAGGGAAGTCAAAGACAAGGTGAGTTTTGCAGGTTATTCTCTGCCGTCACATACGTGTTAAATGTTCTGCTCTGGTCGCCCCCCCCCGCAGTTCCCCACCCACCCCCTCGCTGTGTATAACGTGTCTGGAGAGTTCGCCATGATGTGGCACGGAGCGAAGGCTGGCGCCTTCGACCTCCGAGCTGCTGTGATGGAAGCCATGACCGCCTTCCGGCGGGCAGGTGAGAGGAACTCCAGCCTCCTCATTTTCTCTGCTCCACCTCTAGTTATGCAGGAAATGTAAAGGTTACACATCATATTTCAGGAAACCATACCAAGAGAGCACACAAGCAAACGAACGAGACAAATGAGCTGTTTTGTTTGTAAAAGTTTAGTCCAAGAAACAAAATATGACAGACCTGTTGGCTTCAAATACAACACAAAGACAGGACTTTTTGTGACCCATAATTCTAGATAATCTTAGTTTATGTGGAAGAACAAAGATCTGTTCAGTATCAGAAATTCATATTCTTTCTGTTTCTCTATGCAAACATCTGTTGTAGTAAAAAATAAATGAATAAAATCACAGATGAAGGTAAGAAAACAGCTAAAAATCTTCTCGGTACAAATTCACTCCAGTGTCCGATGCTGAAGCTTCAGGAAAAACAGTCCTTCAGCTTCCAAAAGAGTTTCCAAGTTTTCCCACTTCTATTTCCTCTCATTTCTCCTGACACTTTTGGAGAGGTTTTGCTCTTGGCTCTGTTTTCCCTTCCAGTGCCAGAGTGACACAGCCACTTCGATCCGTCGAGGCTCACACGTGTAGCGGAGCGGTCCAGGGCCATCCTCTTCACTTCTGTTTATTCCGAGAACTGCAGCTGTGTCTGAATCTAATGTGCATCTGTTGACCTGTGGACCTCAGATCCTTCATGAAAACGATTCCATCCCCCACACTGTCGACTCCACAACCTTCTCTCTGCAGCAGACGGATCAGAGGGATTTAGTCGAATGTTGACGGGATCAGCCATTGGCTGACAACCATACATCCATTCATAGATGAAATCTCAAGTCTTACTGTTTACCATAAATTCCGGATTATAAGCCGCTACTTTTGTCATACGCTTTCAATCCTGCGGGTTATTCAATGATGCGGCTAATTTATGCACTTTTTTCATCAGTTTTTTCTATGCCTTTTTTCTAACGGCCGCTAGGGGCGCTCAAGCAGAAAGGGTAAAATCCACCATCATCAACGGGTTTGGAGAAGCCGGTCCGCTGGGTTTGGATCACTTTTATCACAAAAAGCGGACTATTTGTTACGCGGTGCGGCGCGTAGTCACGTTACCGACCTCAACTCCAGCGGCAAAGCAAAGCTGATGGTCACGATGTGATAAATAAAGCATCGGTTCAGAGAGAAAGTTCACGTCTTACCGCTTGTTTTTGTCCAGATGATGAAGCTAAAGTTTGATTAAAAGAATCCAGAGCAGTGATACAAAACATTGAAGCTCTGTGACCGGAACTACTTTTTTCAGGCGTACGGTTATCACTGTGCATTATCACTATTTATACCATGGATGAATACTCGATTCTGATTGGCTGCTGGGTGTGCATTAAAACCTGATAACCGCACGGTAAAAAAAGGTGTTCCTGAACCGTCCGAACCGTTATTACTGTATTAAAAAGTAATAACGCACACTTCGTCAGCCATTAACCTTTACTTAATTCACACCCAGCAGCCAATCAGAATCAAGTCTTTTCCCAGACCATGGTATAATTTAAAGCTCTAAAATCATCGATTTCGGACCTCTCAAATATTTGTGCTCGTTTTTTCTGGAACAGCTCGTGAGTATCCGAGTATTCGGATACTCGTTACAGCTGTAATCCGTCAAACCTGCTCTGTTCCAGACCTTGGAGAGCTGAAGGAAATGTTCTCAAATGCAGAGCGCCACCTTTCCCATCTCTCTGTTTCCTCCATCTGTGATGTTTTGGGTCTTTTTCAGATGCTTCCAGTGATTCAGCTTTAAAATGTTACAGTTTTTGGTTGAAAGAATGTTCATTTGTGTCATCAGACGGTCTTGGAAGTCTCCATCTCAGGTTTACAAAGCTTTCCTAATGTGTGCTGCAGGAGCCGACATCATCATCACCTACTTCACACCTGAGCTGCTCTCCTGGTTAAATGAGTCCTGAAGACATACTGACGGATGGATGGACAGATGGATGGGCGGGGCCGACCACCGCAGACCACCAGCTGTTGACCGAGTCGCTTCTAAAAACGACTTCTGTGTTAGACATTCTATAATCAGCGTTTTCTTTAAAGTCCCTGTCAGGTTTTCCCTGCAGAAGATGTGATTCCTGTACATTAAGTAGTCAGTTTCCGACCAGATCAAATGCATTTATGCTGAAGAGCTGCCTGGAAAAACTGAATAGAAATAAAATGGATCATTTCTTTAAGCTGACATGCTTGTGAGTGTATGGATTCTGAAATATCTTTCATGGTGATTTAACCCCCACTCATCCATCTGTGGTACGGCCAGTAAGAGCAAAATATGGTTAAAATATAAACTATTTTCTGCATTTTGAATCATCACTTGCATTTATTTGCATTTTGTTTGAGCATAAATATGAATTTTCCTCTTCAAGACTTGATTTATAGACGATAAATATGAGAAGCAAATTTTCAAATGAATTCATTTAGTGTTTTTTCACAGTTACAATACGTTTAATGAAGTGTCTTAAAGCTGTTTAAACTTAGAAAATGGAGCAAAAGTTTTTTTTTTCCTGCTGTTTCAGCTGAGATAAAAACCATGCATGACTTTTATCGGACACTGCAATGGTTTAAATTAAGATTTATGCATTTCGCTTTAATACTTTCAGTAGAAGTATGTGGAAGAAGTATTGAGCATTTTCAATAGGCACTACACCTATACACTAACACTAAACAGTGGTGTAGTGGTCAGCACTCTTGCTTCACAGCGAGTTCAAATCCTGACCACATTCTCTCTGTGTGGAGTTTGCATGTTCTTGTCGTGCATGTGTGGGTTTTCTTCAGTTTCCTCTCACAGTCCAAAAACATGCATCATAGGTGTGTTGTCACTGAATTGCCCCTAGGGGTGCATGTCATCGTTTGGGGACTTGGACGGGCTGTACCCCGTCTCTGCCTGACGGTGACTAGGTTAGGCTCCAGCAACCCAGTGAGCCCGAAAGGCATAAAGCAGGTTTAGAAGACGGATAGACATTGTCAATGGAATGGAAATAATGTCACCATTCACTTCTTTCACTAGTAAAAGGTGTTTTAGGCTCAAAATATTACATCTGTGTTCATATATCTGCCATTTCCTTGATTCTTTTGAATGAAAATGCTGTTCAACACACGAAGCTACATGTTGTTGTTTTGATGCCAGTTTCTGAGACTGTTTAACTCCAGGCAAATACGAGTAGAAATGTTCTCTGAATGTAGAATTTTGTGATTATTATTTTCTGTGAAAAAAATAACACACACACAAACAATTTAGAAACTGCAGTGTTTATTTTATTTATCAATTAAATGTTTTTTAAAGACTTTCTGACAGACATGTAAAAATATCCAAAGATTAAATGGCTCCATGTAGACGCGTAGAAGACCTCTACATGCAGAACACTGTTGGAAAAGCTCTAATAGAGTAACACAATAGAGTTGTCTGAGATGTGCAGTAGACATCTACAACATATGTTTGTTAGTTATCTAATAGACAACTTGTTCTTGGAGGGGTAGGCCTCCTCCAGTTCTCGTTCTTTCTTGGTTTCTCTTTTATCTCTGGCAAACATCAAGTGTGAAGTAATCTGAGTATTGCTCTAAGTAGGACTCTGATTAGGAGTATAATTCTGAAAGTGGTGAAAAGGCAGGGTGAGAGAACAGCGCCATGTTCTGCTGATCACTTGCTCAGACTGTGTCTGTCAGGTTTCCCTTCATCCAGGTGATTGTGAGGCCTCAGTCTATTCACCACTATATCTTCAGAGGAACTAAAAAAAAGTTCATTTGTGATTTGCTTCCAGTGGAAATCTGTAAAAGTAAAGCACTTTTTTTTTTAAATATAAAGTTATTTCTGTTGGATAAAAGTTTGTCCATCTTCCTCCATTACTCCGGTCTTCCTGGTCTGGGCAGATTTTGACAGGCTCATCAACCTGCTGCATCTGCTCAGCATCATGACTTAACCTGCAATTAAAAAAAAAGAAGAAGCTTCCTGTAAATTAGCATTTCAGACCAAGTCCAACCTGCATCTATTTTTATCGTGACTAATCCGCTACTGAACAACCAACTTTCTGTATTTATATCTAGAAGTTGCAGTTTAAGTGGCTTCATCAAGCCATGTGAATGAAGCGTTTCAAGAAAGATTTTAAATCCAGATACCATGACTCAACTTGAAGACATCGCCTGGATAAACAAGAACTTTCACCAACACCCTTCAGTCTTTTTTTGTTGTTGTTGACCTTTGTGCTTCTTTTCTCTTAGGACTTAAATAAACAAGGATTTTGTATTGTCAGTCTTGATTGAGAGAAATGTGCAGAACTTAGACAGGTGAAATTAAAATCACAAGGTCTTCCTGCTTCTGAAAATGTTCTTGAATTCACTCATTTTCCAGCATATTGGATCTACTTTTTCCTCTGCCTGCAGAAGTTTGAGCAAATGATTATACAAAAGTTATGATGGGAAGTTTATCATTTACTGAAGGAAATATAAATGAAATATTAGGATCTAGTCATTTAAGCCCATGTGGGTTCTATGTTTATACTCTGTTTTATTGCAGACGTCTTGGAGCAAATGTGTATTTTTCACACTTTTTCTTCTCACCAGATACGAAGCTCTTTGACCCTTCCCTCTCAGCTGAAAGTGCAGATGAATCTTGAACTACATTTCCTAAATTATAGCCAAACAAAGTCATCCAAGATGACTTAGTATCAATAAATTCCCCTGAAGTGTCATATAATTTTGCAATCTGACTGTAATTACATTAAAGTGGTATAAGGAGTGACATCATTCCACAAAACCTGATTCCAAACAAATATTTCAAAGCAAATGTGTACGTTTATCTTTATTGGTTCTTAATCTGACAGATGTTTTAGATTAATCCAAACTTTACAGGAGATGCACGCAGGTTGGCTCTTCACCTGCGTGCATCTCCGGCAGGGGGCGCCTCACCTCAGTTTTCATTCGAAAGATTTGGTCTCCCCGCTCTGACGCTGTAAGAAAATAGTGAAGGTGATGATACTTTAAAGTTTTTCTTTTGTTGTTTCTGTTTTTTAAAACCCATGGGCAGTTGGTTTTATGTCCAAATGCAAAGTTAGCAGCGTCTATTCGGAGAAACAAAGATGTAGGTCTGGTTTTGGAAAATAAAGTCTCAATTTGTCTCAAATCTGCCACAAAAGTCCAACAAATGAAAACACTCAGAAATGTCTGTGTTACACTTCAAAGCTGTAAAATTTCAGAGGAACTGAAATCCTTCCCGGGGTGGGATTTACTGTTGAGGGACACTGTGCAGCGCATGACGTGTGGGGGCCGAGCGGCGCGGCGCACAGTGAAGTTACTCTCGTTTGGACGGCTGTTATCACTCTCCGAGGGGCCACCTCTGCGGAAACCACGCTGCGCTTCGGAACTTCATTCGCGTGGACTTACACAGCGGAGACTCACGCGCGCCTTGGCGTGACAGCATGACGCATTTGTGCGACTTTTGAAGCAGAAAACCGTCCAGTCAGCCGCAGAGCTTCAAGACGGTCGAGTGTCCTCTCCATGCCGCTCCCTGGACAGAGAATGGGATGCAGAGGCGCGTTGGGATGCTGTCTGTTCGTGGCGCTGTGCTTTTGCCTCCTGCCCGGCTGCAGAAGTAACATCACCGCGGCGGTCATGCTTCCGGACAACTATCACAAGTACCCGTGGGCTCTGCCGCGCGTGTTCCCGGCCCTGCTCATGGCGCAGGAGGATCTGCACACCAAAC
This sequence comes from Oryzias latipes, assembly GCF_053564925.1. Classification (NCBI taxonomy): domain Eukaryota; kingdom Metazoa; phylum Chordata; class Actinopteri; order Beloniformes; family Adrianichthyidae; genus Oryzias; species Oryzias latipes. The sequence continues at coordinate 5,396,201 of NC_136248.1, forward strand.
ACAAGCTGCTGCTCGGGCACACCATCACCATTCTCAACTACAGCACGGAGAACCCCGCCGCGCCAGGCTCGTGCGCAGAGAGCCGAGCGCAGGTGGTGGTCGTGGACGCCAAACTTTACAGCCGCCCAGATGTTTTCTTCGGACCCGGGTGCGTGTACCCGCTGGCCTCCGTGGGGCGCTTCGTGTCTCACTGGAAGCTCCCGCTGATCACAGCCGGAGGACCCGCTTACGGCTTCGAGAAGCTGGATGAGTACAAGACAATAGTGCGCATCGGGCCGTCCACCACTAAGCTGGGGGCCTTCGTCAACGTGCTGCACACGCAGTTCAACTGGACGTCCCGGGCCGTAGTCATCTTCTACGACCTGAAACAGGACGACCGGCCGCACTACTTTCTCTCTGAGGGAATTTTCATGAACCTGAAGGACGAAATGAACATGACCGTGTCGGCGCGGCCGTACACGAACGAACAGGACTACAAGGAGCTGGTTTCTTTCATTAAGGAGAACGGAAGAAGTAAGTTTACGCACCAATATGACACAGCCTGAGTGAGTGAAACAACCACACCTTAATAATAATAATACTGATTATAATAAAGTTTCTGCAGATTTCTGCTTCAGTGGTTCTTTACAACTACTGTCGGAAGCGCGTGAGATTATCTGGAGCTAAAGCAGCTGGAAACTAGATTGCGTTAATGGATGGAGGATCCGGTCTGCGGGAAACTCTCCAGCGCGCCGCGTTCGTTCGGAACAGCTTGACAGTTCAGATAACCAAAAATGAAAACACAATGCGTAGATGATGTTTCGCAGGACTGATTGTTTCATTCTTGGAGTCACCGTCAGGTTTTTCTACAGACATTGTGGGTGGTGGGTTTTTAGTCCGCGTGAGTATTCCGGGGGTCCTGACACAGCCCTCTTTTGTGTTTGCTGTGCGTCCTCCTCGCTGCTGCCAGCAGCAGCTTCATCATTGCGCGCGGACCTCCACCTGCGCTTTTTTTACGCACGCAAATTCAAGAGTGGCACGTGCCTCCAAAACTGGCTGGATGCATTTGTTGGGTTTTAAAAACTCAGAGAGTTTTTGATGCATTTTTTGCACACTTGAGAAGCTGAAAATCAACAAACCACGAGTTTTTAAAATTCTATTTTAAGGTTTCCTTGAAAATCCAGGAATTATTTTCTCCTGGACTCGTATCTTTTAGAACTGAATCGTTATCAAATACATCTAAACACAATTTTAGAATTGTGTCAGCTGTGTTAAAAGTGCAAGAGGCCTATTTGTATGTAAACTGAATCGGAATCATATTCAGGATCAAAGCTGCTCAATGTTTCTGTGCTGGAAGGTTAAGATGAAGAACGTTTGCCCAAACAAGTTCAAAATGAAATATTAATTTCAATCTACTTTCAACTGAAAAAAGATTGAGTCTGAACCTTTTAAAAAAAAAAATGTTTTGGAGTCATTTCCTCCTCCTGGAGGTTTCCCTCTAAAGCTTCACCTTTCTGGTGTTTCACAGGTGTGAATGTCTCAAAGCGCAGAGCTGCTGCTGAGCTTTGACATCATGCACAGCCAGGCAGCCTTTTTTCTACCAAGAACTGGGAAGAATTTATTTTGGAAGCAGCTCAAATCTGCGATTGATACTTACTGAAAATCTGCTTTCACTCAGTGGATCATTTCGAGTTGTGGTTTCGGGTGAGACAAACGGTTTCTAAATATTTAAATCTGTTGTTGCTGTGAAGGGAATGAAGGGGAAGCTCAGCATTAGGAAGGGCAGCCTGCGGCCCCCGCCCCCCTACTACTGAATTAGGGGTCTACTGCAGTGAACTGGGGGTCATGGAATCTGAGGGTTCAGTTGCTTGCTTGTGCGTGAAAACCCCTTAACTGTGTTGAGTCTGCACATGGAAACACTTCCACGATTTTCCATGACAGCTTGTCTAGCTCTGGTTTGTCTCCACTGTCCTGAACTTTCACTCTTTGAAGAACAAAAAGACAAACATGTTTGTCACATTCTGAAGAGCAGTTGACCTTTCCTGTTTCACCAGGCTTTTTTCTGCTTTTCAGAGCAAACGTTTCTCCCCAAAAACACAATAATCTACAATATTCCTCAGCTGTAAAAACAACCAAGTCTCTTTTCAGAGTGACAGAAGCACAGAACACCATGGAAACTGTGGTGGAGATCAATAAAGTAGACTGACAGCTGCAGCTAAAACACTCATCAGTTTGTTTCGTGTTTGACAGACATAAAATCTCTGTTTTACAGAGCAGAAAAGTGTAAATTCTGAGGATGTACTTAATGAAGAGTCTCTATCAGTGCCCACAAAGGAGGAAACGTTTCTACAACCAGCAGCAGAATCTGAGCTTCAACATGAGGAAGAGGTTCTGTTTCTGCTTCAGCTTTGAACTCCAAACCCACAGAAAAAAATGCTGAAAGAAAATGTAAATACAAACAATAATAACAATAATAATAATACTTAACGTGTTTTTTCTTTCCTTTCAATTATGGCTGAATGGAGGAAATATCTTTCCCTCTGTATTAAAAAATCAAAAACTACAGTTTAGTAAAAAACTGATGTGGTATTCAGCATTTCGAATTCAAAGTGATAAAAAAAGTAAATTTAAAAAGTGGGACAGTAGATTTTGATTAAAACTCTTCTTAGAAAGTTAGAGGCAAACAGGCAAATATAATGAGTTTCAGCAGAACCGCCTGCATTCAGTCTGAACTAAACAAGTCTGAAGCTGTTTAGTTTTCCCCAAAACAAACAGGAAATCACTCTGCTGTGTTTGTACGACAAACAAAGATTTATTCAAGCTGCACGAACACAGGCGCATTCAGAAGCCAAATGGCTCCTGCACACATTTCTGCAGCTTCAGCTGTTTGTGAGCAGATCCTCATGATGCAAATGTCAATCTGTGGAGGCTGGGTCTCATCTGTATGTTAAAGTCCCACTCTGGTCATCTTTTGATCGATTTTCAAAGCATTCTAAGTGGTCTTCAATTATGACTATGACGTTTTAAGCCAAAAAAAAAAAAAACGTGTTGTTTTCTAGGACATAGTTTCTGCAGAGTGGGAGGAGTTCATTAGAGATTCACCTCTGAGTTGTGGTCAGGACTGTCGGCGTGGGGCATTACCCACTTCCCATCACCCATCTGTTTACTCTCTCTCCTGTTAGCTTGCAGATCCTTACACATCCAACCTAACATTACTCGTGCAACAATAATAGTGATCAATATTGTATAGATATCCAGTCGTACAGTTGTGATCCAGATTCCAGCTCAGACGAGGAAAACAAAGTCGTACATGGATCTATTTGTCTGCACGTGGATGCATCAGAAGGGAGCAGAGCAGGGAGACTGTTGCCTACCCAGTAGGGTTGGGCGATGTCCCTTAAATTGGCCGTTGACGATGTTTGCTGTCAACCATCGGGATGGACGATGACATCGTCGGGGGGGGGGGGGGGGGGGTATTTTTACATTTTTCATTCTTATATAACTGCTATTCGTTTTTTTGCTTTTTTCATTTTATTTCCCAACTAATGACTAATCCGCGATGATCCAGTATAAACTGAGGGAAGTGACTTTAACAAAAAAAGTAAAAAACAAAATAGAAAAGAAGTAGTCCGCTCCCGCACTTCACTAGTGAAGTGGACCGGCGGAGCGCGGACTTACAGCTTTGTGTTTGAGGGGAAGGGGGGGGGGTGCTTTGTTACATGAGCGGTATGTGTGGGAGATTTAAGACTGCGATCCGTCCCGCAGCTCTAGGGGAACGAGCAACCGAACTCAGAACCGGGTCTAAAAGTGTGTGTCTGAGCACAGCTCGGATCGTCAGCACACACAGCGGTTTGAGCTTCAAAGCAGAAATGTCGCTCAGTCCTTAGAAAACATTCAAACAATCACGCGGATTTGTGTTTCCAGTCGTGTCCCGACTAAATAAAGGCTGATGTTATTCTTACATGTTTACGTGCAGCCAGCAAGCAGCACCACCCAAAGCTAATGTTGTTAGCCCGTGTTAGCATACTGCTAATCCTGGCTTCGTTCAGAAAAAGCACTGACCACACAGATTAAAATTCAAATGATGAGCGAACAGTGTTTCATAATAACCGTAACATTATTAAAAGCACGTTTAGAAGATCATCTCGTATTTTACCGAGCTGACATGTCAATGTATATAGCCGCTCGGCGCTGTTTAACATTGTTTTGTATTGAATTGTTACATTCAATAAAGTTTGAAAAAAAAAAGCCGCTTGGCGGAATTTATAGTCTTCCGGTTTTCAAACCCTACTGCGCATGTGCGAATGATTTATTCCGACGGAAAGTGTGACCTTAGTGAACGTTTTTATATTCTGAAAACATTTTTCTGGGCCCATGTACACGGTTGGATTCTAATCCGACCATTGATCCCATCAAGATATTTTGTAGATGTAACCGCGGCTTATGGTGTCGACGCGCAACGTGGCGGGGGCGTGGCATCACGATGGTGGTCTCTCTATCGGGATGTCAGTCACCCATCACGATGGACGATGATATCGTCCATCGGCACAACCCTACTACCCAGCGTATTTTCTGCATCTTAAATCTTTTTCAAACTGCAGTTTTGGTCTGCTCCTGATTCACAAATGATTTGAATAAAGAAACACTCAGAAAGGCATTTTTTCATCGGAAAGGGTCTCAAAGGCGTTTTTTTTAATTTGCATTGCCTTCATCATGAAGCGTAAAGCAGTGGGTGATGGGAAACCGCTGGGACCCTCACAGTTGATAATTCCTAAATGCCTCCTAAGTAGCTGTGACTGGAGGCTAAGGGCAGGGTGTCACGCTTTTGGTTTCCTTGCCGCCTGCTCCTCTCTGCGCCTGGGTACTTCCCTAACCCCCAGCATAACATAGGCTCATTCACACTGCAGGGCTTAATGCTCAACTCCGATTTTTTGAAAAAATCTGATTTTTTTGGCAGGCCGTTCACATTTCCAATTAAATCCGAACTTTTGATCTCCTGTGTGACCGTGAAATGACCTTGAAGTGACCCGCATGCGCAGAAGAGTACTCAACGGTGAACAACATCACTCGTTGTTTGCGGAAGTAGCTAACGGTAACAATGGATGTCAACAACAGTGTTGTCAACAGCGGAGCTCTTTTTGCATTAATACATTTATTTTCACAAAGGAGCCAGCACAATTACAATCTTCTCATTTTAAGAAGGCATTGGGACCGGGATCGTCTGTACCTACTGTTGTGGAATGGGGATGTGTATGTGCTGGGACCGCACGCGTGTGTGTAAGAGAGAGGAGAGAGCTCGTGCAGCGCAGTAGGGAATGAGGGGGGGAAGTGGAGGCGCGCATTCATGTTGTGTGTGGGAGGAAGGAGAGCGGTAATAAAAGAAGGTTTCCCCCAGAATAAATGCGATTGACTCTTTATTAACCCACTCTGGAGAATCTGAGGGTCTGAACGGGGAAGTGAACTCCAAAGGAGGATCCGCCTTCGGCCCTGGAGAAGGTCTCCCCCGCGCTTCTGACCACGGTCGGAAAGGAAAAAAAGTCATCGCGGGAAAGGTTCAACACCACGCACGGCCATTTCTCTGGAAATATTTTCAAAAACCGCCTGAATAGAGCTGTCACCCCAAATATGAATCCATTCGGTGACCTCGCTTCCCTTCCACTGACTGGTCTCAGCAGCATCGTCCGCCATGGTTGTTGTTTATGTTGTAGTTCCCGCCTACTTCAACGCAGAATTAAGACGTTTGTAGCGTTTTGATGACGTACGAGTCAGATTCATGTGGCCTGGCCGGTCAAACGGCGGTCGCATTTGAAAAGATCGGAATTGGGTCGTTTCAGCCTGCGATGTGAGGGACTCAGATGAAGGAAACAGAGAAAAAACAGCACTATGGAGAGTTATTCAGTGTTAAAAACAACCCAAAAAGTGTCTTGAATGCTCAATGCTGCAGAATGGATTTGAGAACTGTGACCACTTTTAAGTTCTAACTGCAAGAAAGTCCATTCTCCACATAGCGTTTGTGGCAGCACTCAATAGTGCGTGTAATTCAACAAAATGCTGTTTGATTCTACCGTGACAAAGCTCCTGAGGTTTTCTTGGATGAAGTGAAATGTTCCCGTGTTTGGACCTCCTCAGCTTTGACCCGAGCGGCATTCCACTGCACTCATAGGACTCACTGCATGAAAACCAGCAATGGAGGAAAAACAGAAAGGAAAGCAAATTCAGTCAGCAGCTTTTAGAAGAAATAATCCAAAACAATTTTGGAACTCAAGTGAAAGTCCATGAGAGGATAAAGAAAATCCAGAACCAAAGCAGTGAGATTCAGTTTAAAAGACAAAATGATCTGCATGCATTTTTGGATGAAAACGGCGTCTTCTCTCAGCGCACAGACATGCAGCGCTTCAGGTCCATGCTCTTCTGTCTGTTAATGCAACAGATAGGGAACGTGTCTGCCGGTAAAATGTGTCCCCCCCTCTCCATGCATGCCCTTCATCAGGCTGCGGCTCCTTTTTTCATTATTTTGTCCATCTGATGAAGCTCCATTATTGTAAAGCAGATTCAATAAGATGAGATCAGATGAGGAGCACGCTGCTTTTACATGTTCTCTTTTGGTCGATAGAAAAAGCGCAGAGCCACACATCACTGGTGTAACCACAGAGTGGAAAAGAGCCTGGGGCTGCTTCTAGCAAACAAAGAGACAGAGAAAGACGAGCATGAGAATAGTTAAACATTCAGCTTCACACTGAGAACACTTTGTGAACTTCACATTAATCTGTTTTCTTCTTTGGGACTGATTCATAAAACACCATTTATAAAAGAAAAGGGTCAAATTTGAGAACTAACAAACCCCGCAACAAGCTTTTAACTTATAAAAATGGAAAGATAATTAGTCCCTATGTGGGAAAAATGACTGATAATCTTCTCTGAGGAGCACTGGGTTTTCCTCATGACCCAGTATAAAAAACAGAAAATGTTCTGAGAGCTCCAAAAACTCTCCTTCCCGACGGTCCCAACCATGACTCAGAGATGAATTTCTGATGAACTCCTGCCCCTCTGCAGAAACTATGTCCCAGAAATAACATCCATCCATCCATCTTCTTCTGCTCATCTGGGATGGGGTTGCAGGGGCAGCAGTCTAAGCAAAGATGCAGAGACTTCCCTATAGAAATAACAGGTGTTTAGAAATTTGGCTGAAAATGGCATATTCATAATTAAAAGACCACTGGGAATGGCTTTACAATATATCCAAAGATAATCTGTGGTTGATTCTTGTGTGTGATTCTTTAACATTTAATTGATAAAAGGGAATAGAAAATAAAAAAAGAAAGAAAAAGAAAAGAAAAATAGGAATGTTTTTTCTAAAAAAAAAAAAAACAGCAAACATTGTGGTATACTGTCATACGGTTTAATATATAATCACGTATAACATTTATTTTTCTAAAGTGAAAGCACAGAAGGCACAAATGGAGCACTAACCGTCATATTTGATTAGTTTAGATCATAAAAATCAATATGTAAGCTATACTTTAAGGAGAAAAAAAAAGACCAGAAGTAGAACTTTAGGACAATGTTCCTCAAAGAGTGAAACAATAATGCGGCCTGTTAAAAGCAGGTTCAAATTACACTCCATATTCTACAAAAACAGGACAGGTAGATATGGACTCTGTGAAAACACAGCACTAGACACACCCATAAGCAGGGGCAATACTTGGAGTGTTTCTTTGGACAAGCTTTGCCCCCTCCCTATACACAATTCTTCAATGAATAAATGATCATGAAGGACATTTTTCGGACCCTCAAACTGCATTCTTACACACTTCTTCTTTAGTGGTGATTTTCCCCATCCTCTTTTAGACCTTTCCAAAACAGAATCAAAAGTCATTCTGCTGCACGAAAATCTTCTGGTTCTTAAAACATTAAAATCTGACATATTTTCTCAACAATTCTATTTTATTAAAATTAAAAAAACAACAAATCTATGTAATGAAACAACAATGGAATTGTTCTCCAAATATTTTAATTAACTATCCATATCATGGAGTTCTGTTCAAATGGTATCAAGTTTCATGACATTTAAAATGGTTTTGTGCCAAAAAAAAAACTATTTTTTAATGGTCATATGAAACATTCAAGTGTACATAATAAAAGTGCTTGTATTGCTCTAACATTAATTTAACCAAACACCTGAATTTCTGTAAAAATGAAAACATTCAAACAGTTTTTAGAAGCAGAAAACTCAGGATCATCCTAAAAATGTCCGTACATAAACGACCGAGGTCAACAGATGGAAAGAATAGGAGGCAGCAAAGGCTGAGGAGGACTCAGGAGCTCAAGTCTCTGAAGGCTTTCCTCCATATCGAGACAGGCCAGTTGAGATCGCGGCTTGGTCATCCCTTTTAGATGCCTCCTGAATGCCTCTTTCTCAGGTATTCCCAGCATGCCCCCAAAAGCCCCAGGTAAGACACAGGACGGGCTGGAGGGGATGTTTCTCAGCTAGCATCTTGGGGCATTTCTCTTGCAGAACTGGAGTTTTCTGTGGAGAGGGGAAGTCTGAGCCTCTCTGCTTAGACTGCAACCCGGCTAAGAGGGAGAAGATGGAAGTAAAATGTATTAAATAATCAGTCATTTATAATATTAAAAAAATAATGGTCTGTTTGAAATTCAAGGTAAATTTTGCAAAAGCAAACTTACACTATCAAGGTTTTTTAAAGGATATGATTTAAAAAGTATAAAAGTTGTTTTTAGGAAAACCCAAATTAATTTTATGTGTTATAAAGGCTAAGAGAAAAATTTGCCCAAGCATTTCAGTTGAAAAACAATTTCACCGTCTTACACCGTCCTCAGAGCGGTGTAAGAGACAGACTAACGCTCTCTGCATTGACCAGAACCCACAGACTCTGAAGTCTCATACTGTGAGACTAAAATACTACTCAATAATGATCAGTTAAATGCAGACAGCAGTGCAGCACTCCATGGCAAACACAGGTGAGTGGGCGGAGCCTTCTAGGAGGAACAATAGGATATGGGGTTAAAGCAGGATCAGCTAAAACAGATTGTAAATTTGAAAAGTAGATATCGTAATAAAATAAAACAAATTGAAAACTGTTTTAGACTCGAAAGTACATATTGTAAACTTGAAGGAAATGTAAAAAAATTGAAAAAAATGAGAAGAGCGTCCTATGAGAGAGCATTCTCACTCCACTGGACGCGTCATGGAGAGGGATGGTACAGTCTGCGCTAACAACAGACGCTTCTTGAGACGAAATGATGTCACCTGATATCAATCATATCCTCGTTAGTCAATGGATTCAAGCCTAAAACTAGGCTCAACTCTGGGGGGGGGGGGGAACATAAAACTCCTAATTAAAACTAAAAATTGAGAACTGAAAGTGAAGAAACTAAAAACCAAAAATTAAAAATGATAAACAACAGTTTAATTAACATTGTTGCTCATTTGGTAAGCTTATGTAAAGCAAGGATTTATGTTTTTAACCTAACCATTAAACTATGATCTTTTGTGATTTTGTCTTTAACAAGAACATCGTTCTATAAAAGGTTGCTAGAGTGTTGTTGATCTCATACTGTGTCTGTTATCTGACCCGGTTTACATTTTCACTGCACACAGTAAAGCATGGAATAAGAAAATGTGGTTAAGGCCCTAAAATCCTAGTAATTCACAGCTTAATAGGAAAAATGCTAACATTTGACCAGAGTGTGTGGGTTTCCCTCAAATCTTAAATATTTAAAAATAGAACTCCTTGGGTGACCAGCAAAGTTCAGACACAAGTATTAGCTGAGAAAAAAGATCCTTCCAATCCAGTTAGACTGCTGCCACAACACTGGGGGATGTTTTATCCAGCTGTGCCGTGCATTTATTTTGGGAGGAGTCCAGGACTGCCTGGCACTGCCAGCCATGTTAGAAGAGATTAGAGCTGAGGTCGGAGCTGACTTCACCTAATAATGCAAGGAAATGTCTGCTAACTGGGAGCCTTCCCCAGCGTTGGCAGCAGCCTTGCTGACCGCGCTCTGCATGGAAACAATGCTTGGTTTTTCATGGAGACTCGGCGGTAGGAGGGCGTAGGTGGCAGGGTGAAGGCTGCGGGCAAAGACGCTGTCAGTCTGAAGAGAGGGTCTCTGCTTTGAGTCTTGCAGAGGTAAACACAAACGAGAAAGGGCGTCCTTTAGCAGGTCAGCCCCGGCACTCATGAGGATTTGCTTTTTTGCTTTTTGTTGACATTCAGCTGCATGAAAGTGTGCTGGAAATGCACCGCTCTCGCAGATTTATACTTTATTTCCCCTCAAAATCCTTTGCTTCTATTTCCATTAGATGGAGAGAACATTTTGCCAACTCTAAAAGGTGAAATTCCAAAGATGATGATGACAATAATCCACTAACACCTTAATTGGACAATGGTTGTTGAGCTCTTTCCCGTGTTAAAGCAGACACTGGAGCTTCTTTCTGTGGAAGTTACATAATTCTTATGTAAGCGTCAAGCGGCTCTTCTCATTGGATGAAAACAACCTGTGGCTGATCTGTAAGGTCTCTCAGATAGTAACCTTCAGAAACCATTACAAAGGTTTGACAAGTTAAAAATTCTTCTAAATAATTATGTCCTATGTTTTAAAAATAGATGCATTTTGTATTGAATAAAAAAAACGGTATTTCAGTCAGACAAAACTCTTGCAGTAGAATACATTTATTTTCACATACTTAATTTACATCTTAGTTGGCATTAACAAACTTTGATTGGCATAAGGCTCCGTACAATTCCATGAGATAATTTCCATAAACTTTAGGGTAAGAAACCCCGAACGGACCCACAGGTGGAAGCCGGGGAGGAGGGTGGGGCGAAGAATGCAGCGCTGCGGTAAGAAAGAGAATGAACGGCTGCACACCTGGACTTAAATAGAACGCTGAACAGGTGAGTTAATTAGCTACAGCCCTAGGGGGGGAAGAGACTGCTGAGTTTTGGCTGCCTGAAAGGTGAACTCGTTCGCTATTTTTTTGCAATATAACAAAATATACTCTTATCAAGTTTTTGTATTAATTAATATAACGACAAATAATACAAATCACTATACAATTAATGAAAAATTGCGATAACTCAAACACCATTTCTGATGAAAATCCAGCTTTTGGTGTTTTTAACATGGTTTGGCATATATAAAAAAAAAAAGATTAGAATTAATGTCTGCGTATGTCTTTATTCAAAACGGCATAAATCTGTAGCAGTCAAAAAAAAAAGTAGTTTGGAAAATGTTGTATTTGTTCCGTAAACAATACATTGAGTGGTTGAAGGGGGTTTAAACTACTGGGGCCGCATGTAAACAGTGACCTACCTCTCTGCAACGGGGAGGGAAGGGGGGGCCATATAGGCGGTCCCGCCTACAACTCAGAGGTGAATTTCTACCTTCTGCTGCTCTGCAGAAGCTATGTTCTTCGTTTTTTTGATTTTGGCTAAAAATGGCACAATTATGGTTAAAAGACCACAGAGAACACTTTTATAATAGATCAAAAGACGGTTGGAGTGGGACTTTAAGGGTGCGGATGAACAGTTATGTCTGTCAGAACGCTGACATTCATGTTTGCATAGTTCAGAAAGCCCACAAACAGATCGTTTTTGCTCCTTTACCATCTGCTTACTAGATCAGTTTTAGTGATGTCAAGTGGTTTTCCGTGTAGAAAGAGGAGCAATCTTCTCCATGCACAGCAATACAGATGGGCTTGAGAAGATTTGTAAACACGACTACGGCTGTAAGTTGATCTGTAACGTTAAGTGAAACCGAAGAATATCACAGCAGCTGCCTTTGCAAATCACTGTAAATGTTTATCTTCACTCAAAAAACATTGTAGAAGTGTAAACTGAAGCTTTGCTGTGCCACTCTGTACCTTCAACGCACACACAGATCTAGACAGATGCACACTCACCGCTTTCTTTCAGTGGAGTCTAAGGCTGCATTTACACTGCAGGTCTTGATGCCTAAACCGATTTTCTGACTGTATCCGACTTTTTTGCCGACCCGCTTACATAATCTTTTAACAGTGACCCGTATCCGATTTTTGCATTTAGACTATACAATGCTGAAACTACCAAATGTAGACATTCTGACTCTGACATGCTAGGAGCAGTGTGGCCAGGCTTGTAGCCCTGTGTTAGAGGCAGAGGAGAGGGCTTTGTGACGGTTGTGCACTCAGCGGTTTCCGACTATGGTCTGAAGCCTGTGGCTGAAAGGTAACACGCTGATGGGGCTCCAGCTGTCCTCGAACAGCAAAATCAGCGCACAAAAGCACCTTAATAAGTCATGTGATCTCACTTGGTGGTGTCCTGAGTTGACGTCACTGACGTACGACTCGCATTCACTGGGGAATATCCGATTTGTCTGCTTACATGGCACACGCAAATGCACGTATCCGATTCGTATACGATTTATTACCACATATGAATGAGGCCTGAATCGGATCTGAGAAAAAAACGGAATCCATGAGGTTTTTTCCTGCTTACACGTTCACCGGTCATATCCGATCTGTCACATGAGAGGAAAAAAATCGGAATTGAGTCACTTGAACCATGCAGTGTAAATGAGGCCTAAGATTCCTGACATTGCTTTGTGCCAAATCCATCAATACACTCAGTTTTTGTAAAATGTACTTCTTCATGAAGTAGTGCAAACACCCAAAACCTCCCCAGCTGGGTTTCTCTCCAAGAAAACAAACTGCATCCACTGCTGCCTGAAGTAAATCTAAAAAAAAAATAACAAAAAAAAAAATACATATTTTCCAGCCTTTGAAAAGCAGCAGTCACAAAGCCATTCTCTAAAACACCAAAAGAAAAAAGAAAAAATGACCTTTAGCGCTCTAGCACCAGAGCAGTGCTGCTTCGTAGTTTACTAAGGTGGTACTTCTACATTTTTAAGGGTCGTGTTCCACAGAAAATCGGTTCCAGATCAGTAAGAACAACCAGATTTTGTATGTGTGCACAGGATTATTGGCCACACTGTCAATGTTTGAAAAAAATTAAAGGATTTTAGGAGGGCCTTATGGTCTTAAAGTTCCAGTATAGGAAATCTAAAAAAGGTTGAAACCAATAGAAGATTTATTTAAAGACCCTCTTCCATGAAAGTGGTGTTTTTAACATGCTCTTGTAGCATTTTCTGATGATGGAGGACACATATAAAGAAAATTAAGATTAAAACTGTGTTTCTTTATTGAAATTGTAGTGAAGCAGGAGAAGATTAAAAAATGCAGTTTGAAATAACTTGGAGTTACATACAAACTACAACTGGCAGGCCACAAGCTCCCTGCTCCGCTCCATTCTGATGCATCCACTTATATACACTAAATCCATATACGTCTTTGTTCCCCATCAGAACTGAACAGCTGGATAGGCCCAATATTGCTCACCAATCACCATTTTGTTGCACTGCCAATGTTTGCGTGGGGTTGTGAGAGGGTCTAAGCTAGTGGGAGAGAGTGTAGACAAAGGGATGGTGTAAAGGCTTACCGCCAACAGTCCTGCCCACAACTCAGGGGTGAAGTCTAACTAACTCCTGCCACTTTGCGGAAACTATACTAGCATTATGTTTTACACATCCTTTAGTCCACATATGTATTAGAGGGTCCACATGTCTCCGTCAGTGCACACAAACGCATGGCCCCTCCTGGGTGATGTCAGGCAGACATTTTTGGTATATATGGTATTCTTCGGGCGGACACTGTCAAAGCAAATCCTGAACTTGGTTTTTCGTTGAGTTGGATTTTCTTTAACTGAATCAGCTTCTCTGATGTCCTACGGCACATTCACCTGTCAGTTTGTTGCTAGGAAACTTCACAGCAGGGATGTGCACTTGATTTTAGAGGGGCAGGGGCTCAAAGTCAGAAAATGGCATCAAAAACAAACCAAAAAGTTTTTGTCCTTTAAACAACATGGAAGTAAATAAGTAAAATTTTCAAATAAAGGACTAATAGATGAATACTCAGCTTTGAGACAGGTGTAGGCGAAAGTAATACAATTGTCATTTTGTACTGTCAACATGAGTTTTTTCACTTTATCACAAACTTGGAAGACATCAAAGCAATAAAACCCTGCAGGCTATTTAGTTAAGGGTTGTGCTTCAGGCATAATAAACATGAATCAACTTTAATACAAATGGTAATATTTAAAACTCAGATTTAAAAATCCTTCATCACCAGAATACTGAGATTATTAATAATACTTCATGTTATTATCAAACTCTTGAGGATTCTGCAGTTTAGTTTGGTTTTCAGTGGGGATTTTGGTCATGTTCTGTCCCCTGTCAGTCATGGCAGGTTCCTGTTCATTTCTGTTAATTGTTCTCAGTATATAGAAGTGTCTGGTTTTCAGCTTTATATTGTCAAGTCATCTGTTTTATCCCTTCCTCTGTTTTTGAGCTGTTTAAGTTCATTCATTAAACGTTTTGACCAGTTCCTGACAGCTGCACCCAATGTGACTCTTATTCTTTACTGGGATTCACAGCTAAACTTTCTTTTGCATCGAATCCTCTAAAAAAAGGCTTTTGTTGTATTTGGCAAGATTTTAATACAAAATATTAAGAAACTTCTGAACGATACAGAAATCAAAGAAGGCAAATCTAAGCAGACAGTTTTATATTAAACAGATACATTTAGTACCAGACCCGTCGTGAGGAAGCTATGAACTCGCCCTAAATACAGTTAATTTATTTTGAAAATTCCAACGGTGCTTTATTTTGTACCAAGACCCCAGTTTCCTGTTCCTGCACCATCTGCTCTGATGTCTGGCAATAGCAGAAGCTGAGAGGGTTTTTCTGTAATATTACCCATGTTTAAGCTCGTTCAAACCTTCAGTTCTCTATGGGACAGAAGTTTCTCTCGTTGTCACTCACTCTCTCTCTTTGAGTCCGAGTGGAGCTGTTACTGCACAAGCGGCAGATCAGAACCGCCGTATTGGGTTAGAAAATGTGTTTGATAGAATATTCTGGGGTTCTTGAACTGACGTTTTTGTCTCGTATCTCTTGCAGGAATTAATGACTGCAATTATGAATTAGAACTTTAAAAAAAGTGGGCATTAGGGCACTTTTTAATGAGGCAAAAAAGGGTTGGTGCCCCGTCGGGCCCTGTGTGTGCACGTGCCGGTGTAGGTACCATAACCGTTGGGCCTGGTACTTCCGTTCGGGTTCCTGAGACTAATGCTGACGTCACATTATATGATTGGCTGTACGTTGGTCCGATGACATGTCAGATAGTGATTGGTCTGGACAAATTACGATACTACCATAGAAGAAAATATTATGAAGTCTGTTGCAAACAAACACAGCTCCAACATAAAGTGAAATTGTCTTCTAAACGTGCTAAACGTTATGATTGTTATTGAATGCATGTTTGCTTATAGTTTTTTTAATCCGTGCACCCAGTGCTTTATTATTTGCAGAACGGTCACGGCAGAACAACATTTAGCTGTGCTGACAACATATTCAGCCACGGCTGAACTTAAACTGGAATAAGAAACGGATTGTGGCGACATGTCTTTGTAAAACTTACAAAGAATATTGTCAGACACAATTTATGAGGGAAAATAACTTTAGGTTACAAAAGGGAACGAGATACAAAAATTTGTAGAGCCCGAGCAGATCTGGACGCTACGTAGTTTGTCCAAGTGGGGTTACCGTAGTGTGACGTTACCGTCAGTCGAAAGGACCCTGAACGGAAGTTCCAGGCCGAACGGTCATGGTACCTACACCGGCTTCACAGAATAAGAGGAATATGTTTATGTCCCATTGTGTCGTGAATAAGTGTCTTTCTGCTGTTGGCAAACACAGCTTGTAAGAAATAAAATATTTCTGAAAATGTTATTTTATTAAAACTTAAGAATGACCTCCTGCTGCATGTAAGCATCGCAGGAGAATCAGGTAAAAGATTTAGGAGAGTTTAAAGATCAGCACATATTTAAACATGCAATCCTTCTTCTGCCTCGTCTGAAGTCAGGGGCTCTCAAAAATAGTATTTACCTCCGGAGGAGAGGACAGATCCCCTCTAAAACAATATTTACTTCTGCCTTTGCTCTGTTCTGGTTCGCCTCTGACATGTTTTCATTTACTTTTCATCTGCAAAGGGTTGTTAAAGTTAAGCTTTTATTAGAATCAGACACAGCAAAATAAAAAACCAGGTAGGGTATATTATGTAGTATTTGCTGTTGGTGCATCACTCAGATATGTGAGAGCACAGCATTGTTGCACTTGTTTTAACGACAGCGAGCTTCTGTGCAGATCAGTGAGATTGTGAGGAAACATAAAGAAACCTAATTAAAGAGTCAGAGCCCCAGCTGCATGAAATGAGCTGATCTGACTGTCAAGCAGGACCTGGTGCTATTCACATTAAAGAAGATATTAAAGACCCACTCCAAGGAAAATTTGTTTTTTTGTGAGTTTTTAACACGTTCTTGTAGCATTTTGTAATGATGGAGGACAAATATAAAGAAAACTGTGTTCCTCAGTATTTCTTTATTTCCAATTGGGATGAATCAGGGACAGAATTAAAAATAATCTTTGGAAATGATCATATTTGTGACGTGGAAAATACGCTGGCCGGGCCACAAGCTCCCTGCTCCGCTTCGCTGTGATCCATCCACTTACAGACACACAGATCCATGGACGTTTTTGTTTTCCTCGTCTGAGCTGGAATCTGGCTCGAAACTGTAGGTCTAGATAGCTCTAAAATTGCTCACTATTTTTGTTGCACCCCTAATGTTAGCTTGGGGGTGTGAGGGGATGTAAACTAGTGGGAGAGTGTAAACAAAGGGATGATGGGATATTACTGGTTCCACCCACAACTCAGGGCCAAATTTCTGATGACCTCCTGCTAAACTACTGTATGTCCTAGAAAATGTTGGTTTTATTTATTTATTTATTTTGGCTAAAAACTGCCCAATCATAATTAAAAGACCACGGAGAATGCTCATACGATAGATGAAAATACTGTTGGAGTGGGACTTTAAAGGAAAATGCAGATGTCTACTTATGAGTGTTTCTTATTCTCAGCTCACTATCTCCATCGGACTTCCTCCATCTTTTTTGTGATCAGAATAAAATTCAGATAGATCTGGAAACATTGACGTGAAGTTGTTTTTTGTGGACTTGGAGGAAGGACGCAGGGAAAGAAGGTCATTTGAGTTGGAGGTTGGATTTACAGGTAGCCCATCCCACCGTTTCAGGCAGTCTATCTCTCTACTGGCAACTGTTTTTGGCCCTGTCCCGTTGGAGTGTGGGGTGGCTCAGCATGTGAACAATGTTGTTACATTATTCCATCAACACAAGTTTATTGTTGTCTTTAGATAATTAGGATTGCCTCATTGCAAAAGGTTAAGTGAAGCTTCCTTATGTTCATGTGGATTCAGTAGACTTTTTTTCAGTTATCTAAATGTAATGTTTATCTACAGATGAAGGTTTGACTTGTCTAAATAAAACCATCTTCCCATTGCCGTCTCATGATAGTTTGTTCTTTTTATCCTGTGTATCCCGTGTAGCGCCTCTCCTGAAAAGGAAAGTGGAATATCATTGTTTAAAAATCTTTTTTCGTTCTGTCTCTTAAATTGGAACTGCTGTGACGGTGCTTTGACATTGACTAATAGAGGGAATGAGGGTTCATTATTCCCAAACATGGCTTAGTTAAAGGCACTCTGAAGTGGAGACACAGAACAGCCGCTTTGGCCTGCCACCTTCTTTCCATTGACATTTCACAGCTCATGAAAAAAAGGCTGCAAGCCAGGACTGGTTTGGACCATTCCGCTAACAGCCTATGACAATGTTATCATGTGGAAACTGTCTTTTTAATCTCACACTTCTGAAATGTGAGGGAAAGCCATTTGTTAAAGAAACTAGTGAGAGAGCTGAAACCTTTGTTCTGTCTGCAGTCATATACATCTGTGGGCCTCTGGAAACGTTCCTGAGCATCATGAAGCTGTTCCAAAGTGAGATCCAGGACCCAGAGAGCTACGCCATCTTCTATCTGGATGTGTTTGCGGAGAGCTTGACTCACCGTAAGCCCTGGCAGAACGCTAAATTTGACTGGACCAATCCCATCCAGGTCTTCAAGGTACAATAAACACAAGACACACTTCACAAGCAATATGTATTCATTAGATTTTCACTGTGTGTGTGTGTGTGTGGGTGTGTGAGATCTGCTCTGTAGCTGCAAATAGCACAAAACCAGCAGCTGGAAAGTCTAGTTGAGTGCATTAACCCTGTTTCAGTGACAGCTGACATTCGTCAAAAGTGTGGCGAATGCAGACTTATGCACTTAGATTCTGTCAATATGTGACTGTTTGAACCTGAAGACATAAACACACCCACCTCCACGTCTATGACCACTCCAGGAGTCCAGCTCTTGCACGACCTTAATGAATCTGCGGATGTTTTTAACTTTGAATATTAGTGCTATGAAAAAATGAGTCAGTTAGCAGAGATGTGTTCTCTTCCCAAACATAAAGATTGAAGTTTGGATAAGTGAGTGCTTCCCCTTTCCGTCCTGCATTTCAAGTTTAAAGACAAGAGTAATGACACACGGCATCAATACCCCTGATGTGGATTCTACAGACCACATCATAGCATCATAGCATTAGGGTAGGTAGATGAATGGATTGACAGACTAAGAGAGATAAAGAAGAGCAAATACGTTTTTTCATCTCTAATTATTATTTATACAATGTATTTACTTAGAATAAAAATGCTCTTAAAAGGTCAAGTGCACACATCTCTGTTTGGGGTTAAAAGGTTTAAGCTTTCCAGACTGACAGGAAAGCAGCAAACTTCACAATCTTTAAAGGCACTTTAAAAAATTATAACACACTTCAAAGCAAAGAAAAAAAAAGATTTTGCATGATATTGGGACTTTAAAAAACTACAGATTATTTTCTTGCATTTCACACTTGTGCCTGCCTGATTATCATTTTGTGTTAGTTAAATCATCTTGAACACGTGAATGTAAACCAAATTCTCTACTATCAGTGTGAAATGGTGGTGTGATCATCCTTCTGCTAGGCCCCAGCTGCAATTGAGCAACAGTTTGCAAAGCTAAACGTATTCCAAAATAAAGTAAATCCCAGATCTTTCCTTTTTTAAAATCATAAACTGATGAAGAACATCTCTGTGATTAAACACAGTTAACTCATTCTCAGCTTCCTAGAATTTGAACTCTTTCTCAACTTGGCTCCAGAACCAGATTTTGGCTCCAATTATGCTGATGAAGCAGGCTGTTAATTTGTCAGTAGGCCATAACAGGACTCATTATGGCAGCATGCTTCCTGTGGACGGTAATTGCTTGTGCGAGTTTGTGGAGGAGCTCTTCTTGCTGTAGAAACATGAGAAATGATCAGAATCTGCTCTGTTCTGGAGCTGATAGACTTCATGCAAGAAGCTTGTTTTGGTCACAGAGTCAAAGGTCAGTTTAGCTAAACATTTGTTGCGCCATTGATTTTAGTTTGCAGAACATGATTAAACCTCACTGGCCTTTTGTGCAGTTGATAGTCCCGCTCCAATCATTTTTTGATCTATTATAAAAGTGTTTTCAGTGGTCTTTTCATTATGATGATGCCATTTTAGTCTGAATAATGTTTTCTAGAACATAGTTTCTGCAGGGGAGTTGATTGGAAATTCACATGTCAGTTGTGGACGGGACTGTTGGCACGGGGAACTGGACTGAATGACTCCTACCCCACCGTGTTCCAAACAGGAAGTACCTGCTGGTTCCAAGAAGCCAAAATCCCAAAGGAATTCTATATAGAAATAAACAGCTGTTACTCAGTCATTCTGTTTGTCAGACCAAACATACTTGCTCTGATTCCTTTCTTTAACACGTTCTTGCTAATCCTAACTGTTTTTCATAAAAAAAAAATGTTCTTAATTGCAAGTTATTCAAGTTATAAACTGATGCCTCAATAACAGCATGGGGTTCCCGCTGGCTCCCACCTATGATCTAACAAACGTTTGATTGACATATCGTCCGGAGCCCGCTCTCAGCGGTAGGGGACAGGGTGTGGTCTTCCAACAAGCTCACTTCTGATTTGCGAGACTGGTTGCTAAAGAAATGTGGACCCAGACCAACTGCTTTCTGACGTTGTCTGGCTGCAAATGGTGGCGTCCTCATGGGTGACGTCGCACTTGCTTGGTCCAGTTTTCTTATACAGTCAAGGGCACGGAGCAACCCCGCCCCCACTTCCCCTCCCCGTAGCTGAGAGCTCAGAACAAGGAGTTTGTGCCCCAGCCAGCGTATTTTCCTGCATCACAAAAAAAGATCTTTTTTCAAGTGATACTTCTTGTTTGCTCATGTTTCAAAAAGATTTTAACAAAAAATATTAAGGATTGCAATGTCATGTCCTCCATCATCAGAAAAAGGGGACAAGTTCAAAACACTATTTTCATCAGAGTGAATGTTTAAGACCAGCACAGTTGAAACCATAGTAGAAGTGGGAGGAGGCAGCCACACATCCTTTTAATTGCTTTTTTTTCCCAAAACAGCATCATTTTGTCTTAACTACGAGGTTTTGCCACAAAGCCAATTAAGCATTCAGAGGTTTTCTTTCCTCGTGTTGACAGTCAGGGACTAAAAGACTACACAGCGGACTGACAACAGGATGGAATTCATTTGGATGGCTTTTAGTCACTAGTGTGTCCACGAGCCTGTGTGTGCATGCATGCATTAGTGTGTGTTCTAGGAGGCATTTGTGCATGTATGGATGTGTCTGTGTTGCTGTTGATAACGTTTATTGATCAGGGAGCACGTACATCAGCATTAATCAAAGAGGAAACATGTTTTGTACCAGATTAAAGCATCGATTCATTTCCTGTCTTCAAGTCCTATCCCAAACACACACATCTGTTCAGAACAGCTTCTTGTAGAAAATGCAATTCTGACGGTAATTTGTGACTGTATCTATTCTGTTTTTCTAAATTGAAGTGCTTATTTTAATGGTGTTTTTATTTCTCGTGGACAGTGTCCTTGGATGAGTTCGAAAGGCGCTTTAAAACAAACGTACCTTCTTTGTGATCATTTCCATTTGCAGTCCCTTTTACTGAAAACACTTTAGAACAGATACAATTCATAAAATAATAGAACTAATCCAAACCATGGTAAAAAAAAGACAAAAAAATATGTATTTTTAAAGAACAGAAAATAGAACAATTCATTGCATAAAATGACAAAGTCTCTAAGAAAGTTTTTTTTATTTTTTGGCCAAAATGACAAAACTCTGTACTGTTTGGGGTTTGACAAAATGAAATAGGGATGTCAGACTGTCAGATCAGGTCAAAGGTCATTGCCACAGTTATCTTTAACTTTTGTTTAGATATGCTTTGCATGTTTACATAGGTCAAATCTGAAAAAGATGTGATGGCCTTTTTTGAATGTTGACTTTTATAAGAAGAATGCCACAAGGACAAGTCAGAAAGTCAAAAAACATGATTTTCATCGGAGGGGGACTTTAAAACAAAATAATTTTTACCAAACTGGATGTGTATGGAAAATTTGGTGAGTTGATGAACATGCTTAGGTCATGAAATTTAGGACAAAATTTGGAGAGAGAAAGAATACAAATAGTTTTTATGATCACACTAGATGTTTTTCAAGCCACACTTTTGTGTCTTTTTGTTACAGTTCGTGTATATTTGGACTATACTATTTGCTTTTAACACTTTTGTAGGTTTACATTGCCTTTTTTCTTTGTTGTAATGACAGTAGAGTCCTTCACATACTTTGTGTGTGCTCTGGCCATAATAAGCCAGACTAACTTTGTCATTTTTCTCCATTTTTATATAGCTGTATGATATTATATCTATTGTATTTTCTTTTTTCTTTTGCCTACTTTATCATTTCAAGGATAAAAAAGCTTTAGCTGCCCAGAGTGATAATGTGTTCATTTATTGATCATTTCTGTTAATAGGATGATTTTCTAGTTTTAGGAGTTGTCTGCAGTATATTGTATATTTTTTTTCTCCAGTTGTCTCATTTATGTTGTTTTTGTCTAAGTTATGATTAATGATTGTTGTCATCAGATTTTGCAAAGGCTTCTCACTCTTTTCTCTGTGTACTTTTACCTTGAGTTTAATGTAAAACCATAGTTTTTGTTTTGTTTTGAAGTTCTCCATACTTTTCTATTTTGTGTTTTGGACAATTCCTCACGACTACAGTAAAATTATGAGCTGACATACCATTATTTGAATGATGGGTTTTAATTACACAATCAGACGTTTCTGTAAATATTAGATCTATAGCTTGGGCTGAATGAGTTATTCTTTTTGGGACATTTATCACTTGAGTAAGTGTTTTTCTTTTCTTTTCTTGCCTTATCTAGTCAGTTAAGATCTCAGTCCTCCATCAGTATTCATTCATGGTTAACATTTCTTCTATGCACCCAGGATTTTTGGCAGTGGGCGGCATAAACAGTGAGATTACAATAAAAGACATTTATAGAGACAGGGTTATTTTAACTCCAACACATTCTGATCAATTTTCCGGCATTTTAATCTGTTGGCACTGCAGACCCATTCTAACGCATACCCCCCCCCCCCCCCCCCACACACACACACACACATACACATACATGTAACCCAGTTGAGAAAAGCCCAAACCTTTATTAAAAATAAATACATAAAAATGGTGTAATAAGGAAAATAAATGGAAAAATGATAAAATAGACACTAAAAATTGGTGCTTTAGATAGTGGACACACACACACAACAATCCCCCTTTCTTGCTATTTTGAAGTATTTGTGTAGCTTATTGTTTTTCCTGTGCACAAGATGCCGCATGAACGTACTGTTTTATGGCGCTCTCTTCCTGCTTTGTCTCTGTGGTTCCTGAAATGCAGCCAGAATGAAGTCTGGTAGTGACTGCGCTGCTTCCTGACTGTCTGGGTTTTAAACCGGCTGCCGCCTGCATTCAGCTTGTCAGCAAAGCAACTGCTAACAGCCTGTTTATTGAGGAATAATATGCTCTAGTTGAGTGTCTGAGAAGAATTTGTCTCTCTTTTGCAAAAATGTGTCTGAGTAATTCACAGAGATCTGCTGGATTTATTTTGTTGTTGCTCTTGTGGTTTATACATTTCTTGTGGTCCTGGGTTTATTTCTAGATCCTCACAAAAACAAAGCAGGACTAAATCCTGGCTTTGTATCTCTATGTGGTTTTATTCGTTTATTCAACATTTAATGATTTAATGTCCTCATCATAAAGCTTCAGTCTGACTGGATTGTTTTTAAATTTGCAGTGTCCAGGATAATTTTTGATTTTTGGACAGGTAATACCATTAAGACTGTGAATTTTTTCCCCCCTGGTTAATTACTAAAACTACTGAAGACAAGAGCAGTCATGTCTGCTAATATTCTTTCACCTTCTTTACTCAAGATAACAACTTAATAACTTATTATCACGAGGTAACAACTGTTTTCTTGAGACAACAGAATAAAATAAAACTTTTTTCTTGAGAAAATTAGGAATACAGTCATTATCTCAGAAATGGACTTGGTTTTCTTAAGATAATGGGTTGGTAGAGCTTCAGTTATCCGTGTGGCTGAAGCGGGGCTAATATTCTTCCATAATAACGATCACGGCTGAGATTCAAATTTGTATTTATTCTTTTAATGACAAAAAAAAAAAAAATTCCACCCGAGTTAGACTAAAGGGACCACAATGCGCACACAAAAATTCATTATTTTACTTTAAAAGTTCATTTGCCGTGCCTTTTGTGTGAAATTCGGTTGTGTTTATTAACCTTAAAAGGATTTTCTGTGGAACACGGTGCTCAAAAATCTTATGAAGCTGCATTGCTTAATGGATTATTGGAGTATTATGGGTACTGTAGTCGGGTAGAATGATAAGTACTGTACATAATGAACTGAAAAATCGAGTCTTGTTTTGTTTTTTGGTGTTACAGATACACAATCTGTCTTATTAAAACAGTTTGACTATTTGTGCATTGCTATCTCTACAGATTATTGCAGACAAAAAACAACCCAATTCATTAGAAAACTTCCCATCAACCCCTCTGATCAATCACCAGCTGGCCCCTGGCCCCTCTAGATATTCTGGGAAGTGTATTCACGTCATGTTTTATGACAGTTTAGATTACTTGATGCAGCGTTATGTATAAAAAATGGATAATTCATTCCCTGTTCAATGAAATTGTGCTTTACAATCCGCTGCACCACATGATCTTAAAATTATAGTAATTAATCATAAATTGATCATTTAGTGATGATGCTATGGCTCACAACAAGTTGTTTTGTTTTTTGACTGATCTCCAAAAAAGGAAAAACGTATTTTGTTTTCTCAAGAAACAAGAAACCTTTCCTGCGATCATACCTTAGTTACTCATTTTATCAGACAAACCAATTATTATTTTATTCTGTTATTCTCAAGAAAACATCAGTTGGCCTGTAATAAGAAGAAGTTATTTTACTATACTTGAAAAAAACTAAAATAAAAACTTGTTATCATACATGGCCATTCTGGTCGTCCGTATAAGACACAATATGTTTCCTTGTTTGTTCATTTGATAGGGACGTTTCACATTGACAAAATCTTTTCAGACGGTGATAAAGGTCAATATTCTGGGTTATAACAATAATTCAAAAAATACATTTTTGGTCCCAAGACAGGACAACCTAAGAACATAATGAGGAAAGATTTGCTTTAGTGGGTGGTTTGATTGTAACGAACAAACGTGTGAATGCAAAGAAAATTCTGGTTAATTATTGATCAATTTTGATCCATGTCATTATTAAATTTTATTTTATTTTTAATTGATATTATTTTAATTGATATATAAAATTCCTGTACTCACCAAACTGGTTTAACCCCCCCCCCCCCCACACACACACACTAAACAGAGCTGCCTGACTTTTGCAACCGTTTTCTAGCAAATAGATTATGGAAGCATTTGTGTGGCAAAATTAAAAATAAAAGTCAAAACCAAAAGTCCTTAACATTTTCAAAATGAAGCTGCATTTGTTGACTGAAAATTAAAATGAAAAAGCAACACAAGGCTACAAGCCTGGCCGCACTGCTCCTAGCATGTCTGCGTCTCTTAGCAGCCGGACACACGGAGATAGCACTGACGTCATCGTCCCGCCTCCCTTCTGGAAATTCTAAATTGAATTGTGCGAGACTATTCGCAGGGTGGATGTGAAAATGAAAATGCAATCCCCTCTTTGCATTTTCGTTTTAATTTTGACACAGAATAAGCGGTTTTTAAGTAGAAAATGAAAAAGTATTTTGAAGTATTGATTTTTCATTTTAATTTTGAGTCATTTGATGCAGTTACATTTAGAAAATTAAAAAGCATTTCTGTTAATCCTTTTTAATTGTCAAATTAGACATTTCTAAATGAATTTTGCTACACATTTACCAGAGAACTATTTGAAAATGAAATGTCAAATACCATTTTCATTATCATTTTAATTAAGTGACAGAATAACTGGTGTTGAAGAAGAAAAGGAAAAAGCATTCTGGTGGATTGCTTTTCATTTTAATTTTGAGTCAAAAATGCTGCTTCGTTTTGAAAATGAAAAAGCATTTCTGGTTTTGACTTTTTTTAAATTATGCTACAGAAATGCTTTCAGAATAGATAACATAATAACTTACGATGGTTAAAAAAAGTGCATCACTGTACTGATTGAGGGACTCTGATTGAGGGACTGAGCAGTCTTTGTGTGCAGATCTACCATTAGAAGCATTTTCTAAGAGTATGATTGCATGTTTAATATCAACATTAACAGCCTGATGTGTGTTTTCCAAACTATTAGAATCTTTATTGACACTGAGCTGACTGACATCCATTTGAACAACCCTGACATACTAAAACAGGCATGTCAAACTCATTTTCGCAGAGGGCCACATCAGCATAATGGTTGTCCTCAAAGGGCCAGTAATAACTTATACAACTAAATGTAATGAAAAATAAATGTAACTACTCCTTAATGTTAAATAACTCATTATTTATTTATTATAACTTTTTAAAGTGACAATTCTTCTTTCTCTTTCGGCTTTTCCCATCAGGGGTCGCCACAGCGAAACAACCTCTCCTTCGAGGATGAGTCAATTACATAGCATAAAAAACACATGTTTGCTTGTAACTCTAGCATAAATCCTTTTAAATTTTGTCTGTTTATTAAAATCCATATAACTCCATTAATGAAGGCTCAAACTCTCAGAGGGAATAAAGAAAAGTAACAAAAACTGAGCTAGAAAGAACATGTATTACACATGTAACATTTTACAAAAAAAGGCTGCACACAGCCTTGCATCCAACTGATGGTTTGATGACAATTTGTCTGCATACACAAATAAGACCTGCAAACATTAAATAATTACAACAGCAGCTACACATAAATGATATGTAATAAACTAAAAAAAAAATTATTTTAAGAAATTAAAAACTTTTATGCTCTTGCGGGCCACATAAAATGACATGGCAGGCCATGTCATTTTGAGTTTTTGAGTTTGAAACATGTGTCCTAAAACATAAAACATCTACAACTTGTTAGAAACTAAAAGAAAAGCAAACATTCAACAAAAACTGCTATGAGACTTCATCTGAATGTTGTGTGCACAGGTGAATGTGTGTGTGTGTGCATGAGTGAATATTGTGTGCATGGGTGAATGTTGTGTGCATGGGCTAATGTGTGTGTGTGCATGAGTGAATATTGTGTGCATGGCTGAATGTTGTGTGCATGGGCGAATGTGTGTGTGCACGGGTGAATGAGACTGTGAAGCTACATTCACATCGGCCTCTGCAACACATAATCAAGCAGCCTCTTCCAATAAAAAGTCTATGTGAACATGTTTCTGGCTTCTGTGTTTAAAATTCTCATGTTCAAGCATCACTATGCAAGTTTTTGGGGTCTCCTTATAAAATGTGCTGCGACACGTTGAAAGTTAAACCAGGTAACTTTGTGGGACAGGGATTTGGACTTGACAGTGACGTATGAATGGAATCCCTAGAAATTCACAGAAGAGCTGATTCTCCAGATTTGCATCACTTTGACATTTTGCACAAAGCCTCTTCCAACAGTAGGTGGCGAACATGGGCTGGTAAACAGTAGAAAACAGAAAAAAATGAAGCCCCTCCCTGCTCTTTCAGTGTGAGCAGCATGGACTTAGGTGCACGTTCAAGAATGCTCGTTTAGCGCGTTCTTGAAGGGATGTCACCCACGTACCTAGCCTAAGCACTTTTTGGCCTTCAAGAAGGATAGTAAAGTGCATTTTGAGTAGACACCATTTACTATAGTGAATGAAAATCATTCATTTCCTATTCGATCTATTTTTTCCTTTGGAATGTGCACCCATATATTGACCACTTGGTTTTTCACAGGTTGTTTTTGTTTTTTAAACCAGAAGTTTCAAATTACAAACCTGCTTAGGACAAAAAAAGGTGCTTTTCCCCTGTATAATAATAAAATCTATACACCACTTCTGCTTCAAGAAAATGGTTTAGTTTACCGTGCATGCCTGCTCCTCTTGTATTGACTGCAAACTGCAGCAAAGCTGCAGTTAGAATCAAGTCCTGCTTTTTCTACACCCTATTTAGAGACAAACAAACACTTGGCTGACGATTGGTGCACAGTTTTCACAGAGAAACGCAGAAACATGTCACAGACAATGTTGGTGCTGTTGGTTTGGCAGGAGATGAATGTTGATGCAATAAACAGGGCAAGCAAATGTATTGGTGAAGAAAGAAAACTGCCTAATGTTCCAGTTTACAATTTTATTGGCAAAATTAAAAAAAGATTTTCAATAAATTAAGACAAATAAGGTTTGTTGCTACAATACGTGTCCACTCTATGGATGTAAACTCATCCTGTATGATTCTTTTGTCCCTCTGTGTGCTTCCTCTAGTCTGTTTTCGTCATAACGTACCATCCTCCGGATAATCCGGAATACAAGGACTTCCAAAGGAAGCTCCATGCCAGAGCTCAGAGGGATTTCGGAGTTAATTTGGAGCCATCGCTGGTAAGTTACCGTACTGGAAAACATCCCAACCGTCTTAATCATTAACAAGATGTCAAAGACAGAAAAAACTTCCCACTGAGAGGCGTGATTGCCGGCTTGGAATTATGAGTGACATTTGCATTATTGTTGGCAAATATTAGGGTTGCATTGACTGTATCCCAGACATTCCACATGTGAGTTGAACAAACGCACCATTGTCATAACAAAATTGCATCAATTAATTTCATTCCACTTGCTGGCAGAAGAATAGACACCTCCTTGTTAAAGAACAAGCAACCCTCCTTCCTCTATCCGAGCCCCTAATCCAAAGCCGATGTTGCGTAAACAGGCCTGTGGCTGCTGCTCCAAATAACGCTTCCTCTTGCAGATGGACTACATCGCTGGCAGCTTTTATGATGGCTTTGTGCTGTATGCAATGGCTTTGGATGAGACTCTTGCAGAAGGCGGAGCCCAGAACAACGGCATCAACATAACAAGGAGGACACAGAACCGCAGCTTCTGGGGTGAGCAAACGTCAGTCAAAAGCACCAAAAAACAGCCTGACAGCAGCCCTGCCGTGAAAGGCTGACCGCTGCAGAAAACGACGCGCCTTTCTTGTACAGATCAGTGCGACCTCACACAAACTGTGGTCCTGAAAAGCAGAGATGTTCTCCGATGTTGTTTCACTGCAAATCAGTGGAAACATTTCAGATAACAGGAGCAAACCTCTGTGGAGGACAGAGCACCACCAGACCCAAACTGCTTTCAAACGCACTCTTTCACCACAATAATTACAGTGTGATTGAACATTAGTCACACAACTCTCCATTTAACGGTACATTACATTCTTGGTGTGGGTTCGCACTCACTTCTTTCTTGCCTCTGGTTGCCAGATCTGGGCTCATTTCGCACCGAAACAAGTGAAACAATGGGGTTCTGTTGTTTCGGCTTGAAAGGGCTTCATCAGGACTGTTTTGTTTGGCATGAAAAATAAAAAAGGAACATGGAGGGAGGGGGGCAACTCACAGGGAAACAATAGAAAGTTTCGCCATCATTCCCGGTGTGTTACATCGTCTATTTGACCTTTCTTTATTTAACCGAACAACATTTTTGATGTTCCAAAAACACCGCTTTCTGATCAAGGATAATTTCTTACTTCTCTCAAAAGTCTTTTTATTTGTGTGTTTCAGGAGTGACAGGACTTGTTTCCATTGATAAAAGGAATGCCAGAAATATAGATGTCGACCTGTGGGCCATGACCAACCAGGAGACAGGAGAGTACGGGGTGAGACTTCATTTATTTTAGATGGAAGTCCATTCAATTGAAGCGGATAATAACTTTGGAGAAAAAAAATGTATTTTTTTCTAACCTAGATTTCTTTTTTCTGTCTTTTAAAATAATTTTTACATTTTTTTTTTAAAGGACTGCACAGCATCAGTACCCATCATTCTCTGCGGGTCATTTACCAAATAAATGAACAAAAGGAGAATTTCCCTTTGGAATTGCTTGCTTTTACACAGCTCTGATTGTTTTTTTTTAATTCAGTTATTTATTTGAACAGGAACAGTGCACTTTATTGAACATTTCTGTAAATGTGCCAGTGTTAGCTGCAAAGCTAATTTTCAACTGTAGTCTCCGGGCAACATGCAGATTTGTCAACAACAAGCCCCCAAAACACATCAAATTAACAGTAAAAAAAGCAAGTAATACAAAAAATCAGTAAGAGTTTGAAAGTTCAATTGTCTCTACATAGTGTATCAAAAACTTTCATGTAAATTGATAAATTATCTACAACAATGAAACCATTTAAATACGGAGCCCGTGACCTGACATTGGGAAAAAAAGCGTATTCTTTCCCACAAAATAATTGTGACCTTTTACACATCCCATATCTGCAACCAGAAATAATCTTAATTTCTTCCGGTTACATTTTAATAGTTAGTAGGATAACTGGTCTAAAGCAATATTTAAAAAATATATTTTGTCGATCCATCATTGATGTTTCTGTTGACTATAGCGAGGTGATCGCTATGCTGGGCGGCTGGCTGGACGGCAGACAGAGAGCCGCTGCAAGATGGGGAAGCAGCCAGCTCGGGCCTCCTAAATCTTGTGATGTTTTTCTTATATTATCTCATCGAGACAATAATAAATAAATCCCCTAGTTTGATTCTTGTTTTTATTTTCCCCTCTTGAACAAATGTGGGTCACAGGCAGGATGGAGTGAACCTCGCCGTACCGGCAGAGTCTCTAACTGATCTCATGAACCCAGACATGAAGACCTGGTAACCGATGCTTTTGAAGAGCTTTTTCAAATAAATAAATCTGATCTCTTAACATCCTCCGTGTCTCCCATGCATTGTAATTAAATATACACCGGCAGAAATGTGAATATTACCATATCGTGGGAAAGAATTGTTAACTTGTGGGAACAAATACTTTATTTGTGGGAAGGAAAACCTGATTCGTGGGAACAAGTTTTTTTTCTACCCATGTCAGGCCACGGGCTCCGTATTTAAGCAGTCAAAATGTGGTATGCATCCAACACTGACTAAAAATATGTACATGTGCAGCTTCATGCAGTGTAGGAAGCAGGACATTGCCTCTTTAAGAGTGTGTGCATTGTTGTTTTGATTCAAGCCAAACTTTAAGTTGATTTCTAAATGTATTATAAAGTTGAACACTATTAGGGTGAAGGGTGCACTGTTCCAGATGTTACAGCCGTCAACTGAGAAAACATATTGACTAGAATTGGTACGCCTGTAGGGCACCACCCGGTCACCCCTGGCTACAGACCGAGGGGATCCACCAGCACTAGATTTTGATTTCAAATATTCCCTTAATGGAGCCGGTGAAAGTCCATGAAGGATTTGTACATGCAAATATAAAGCAAAATTCAAAAGATTTGTAAGTTTCCAAGATAAAACTGTTGCCATATGAAATTGTTTTTTTGGCAAATATTTTCGATGCCATTTTGTACAAAGATTCTATCGGTTTAAGAGTTGTGTCACTAGTGGGCGTCCAGATTTTTAAAAAAGTAATCAAAGTGTGAGAACCACATGCAAAAATAACCGACTGTGACATGCTCAGATGTCAGTACAAGAATGACTAACATAATAAGAAACTCCTGTGTTATAGAACATTTCAATGAGCAGATTAGAATGAGATCAGATTTTTTGTTGATGTGATTATAGTTTTTCTGTAAAGAGGAAAAAAAACATCATTACTCTTAAATTCAACTGTACATGTTGGTTTATACCGTCACCAATCTGGATGTTTTAGCCTTAAACTGCAGTCAGTTTAACTTACAGACACACTGATATAACTCTGTTATGGAAACAGCAATAGGTTGGTATTTACAAAAGAGTATATGTTGTCGTGAGATGATGACTACCAAATAATATGTTTTTTGAGCACTTTAGTTAGACCTTTTGATTTTTAATTAAAAAAAATATGTATTTTCTAAGCAAAATCTTTATTGCCCAAAGGTTAAGGAGAACTTTTGATTAAGGTTAAATGTGCAGTTATGCTGTATCATTGATAAAAACAAAGGGAAATTTATTTCACCATTGTGGGATCAATAAAGTTCTATTCTATTCTATTCTATTCTATTCTATTCTATTCTATTCTATTCTATTCTATTCTATTCTATTCTATTTTAAGAAATATAGAAATGTAGTTCACATGTTCTGTCTTCAGATACAGCAAGACATTTAGTTTAAAGATGTCTATAAGGAGTACATGATATTTTTAATATTCTAAATCACGTGTTTTTCTGATGTTGTACGGCTGAGCCAATGTTTTTCTCAATGTCGGCTGCACATTTGCTGGCAATGTTGCTGTTTTCAGGCTCTAATCATATACTTTTGAGTGCTGCACAATTTTTTTTTTCTTAGTTCAAGGAGATTTTTTATGTTTCTTTATAAGTCAGCATGAAAAAAAAATTCAAACAATAAATGCCCCTCTAATTACAGTAATTTCTCTCCAAATTGTTTCCGGCCTCGTTACTCTTAGGTGCATTTGCTTGGGTTTGATTGCTGATCCAATCAAATCAGTGAGATCTCTCTTCAGATTACCCTCAACCTTTGGTGAAAATGCTGGCGTTTGTTGAGGCAAATGCTGCTGCTGTGTGTGTGTGTGTGTGTCTGTTTGTGTGTCTGTGTGTGTCTTTATTTCTCTGGTGGTGGTGGATGGAGAAATGGGTTAGCCACCTTTGACTCCGGTCAGAGCCATCTTCAAAGCACTCAGCAAGATTTCCAGAACTCATTTATCCTTTTGGTGTAATTGGTTCCTTAGTTGACCTGGAAAGTCTGGATGACAAGATCACACAGTTAAACCTTCAGACTTTCACAGTTGCCAAAGTTCAGACCTCTTTTTATACAAATATGTTTGTTCTTCTGCTGCATTTCAAACTCCACTCACACAGGTGGTGACTGTGTTCAAGCTCTTCTAGTGTTTTTTAACCTTTTTAACAATGTCAGAATGAAATAGTTGTCCATCATATCCTGTGTTGTTCTCGTGGGCCTCAGTGCCTGAAGGTTTTAGGGCAAAACGTGTAGCAGGAAGAAACCTCAAAGAAAACATGGGGAGTCATGTTTCACAGCAGGACAGCAGATGCTGAACCAACCTCCCACAAAACAAAACTCACTTTACAGAACTAACTGTTAAAAATTAAAAATCCAAAGATGCTTGAACAAACCTCTTAATCAGACATAAATATATTATCATAATGTCGACTAGAACATTTCTAATTTTATCCTCACAGTTGTTCTCTTTTTAATAACTTTAACTTAAGGGAGAGGAGTAATTTTTTCTCATATTTACACTGATTTATCATAAAGATTTTCCTAGATCTTTACAATTGTTATATGGATGAACAGGAATCACAAGGCTTACTAGCAGAACGTTTGAATTCAGAATCAAACAGTATTCAAAGAGGTATTACACAAAGTTGTAGTATTTATTACCACAGTCCAGGTAAGTACTCAGTAATGGTTGGCTCCAGGGTGTCCATTAAAAAGTAATAATGGACACCTAAAAAAGAAGTTCTGGTCAAATAGCCTTAGTGTTTCAAATTATTGCGCTAGCCTTAACACCTCAACAGAACAGTAGAAATGTGGAACATAGTTGGACATTCGAGATTCCACAGTTTATCACAACAGCAAGACAGTAGAAAAGTTCTCTGTCCTTCAAATGGCTCTATAATGGACATGACAGCATCTCTACAAAAATGTACCATCAACAGCAATGCTGACTTTAATTTTAGACACTTTTTTGACCGTCTTTCTGACCTTAATGCTTAATACAGAGTAAAAACCTATTGAGAAATAATTGTTATTAACTAATGAAAGAAATCGTTTATTGATTCACATTTAATAATTAGAGTTGTTGGATATTTTTAAAAAAAACAACAACTATGAAATAAACTACCTATGCACTTTGGTTTTCGCAACATCTAGACAGAAACAAGTACTTAGAGGTGAACCTCCCTTTGAAATGATGCCTTGTATCACTTAGTGTTAATCAAATATACCACTTTCCTCCCCTGGTTAGTTCTCACAGCTGCATCAGCAAGGTAGGTCCAGGCTCGATAACCATGACCGTGCGTCACACTGGGCATCAAATGGTCCAGTTTTTGTTAAAAATTGGTTTAAACATAAAAAATAACAAGATTAAAGTATTAATAATTGATTTCATATTTATTTATTTATAGGTTATTATGGTACAAGCGGGGTGTATCTCAGAAAATATTGGAAGTTAATTTACAAAAGTTGTACATTCATTTCTGATAATGCAGACCTGGTTGGGCATTATAAATGTTCTTTCATCTGATTTAGTTTGCTTTGTGACATTGTCATGAGAGAACTAAGTCCAAAAGACTAATGCGGACCAAACCACCTACAGAAATCAAGCGGCTCCAACAGCTTCTCATTGGGTGGTACTGTTGTCAAAAACAGACTGTGACCTGGACAGAAACATTTTTTAACGTTTATGTCATCTGCGCTCCTTGGTTCTCTTTGTCTTTGGTTTATGAAAAATCTATTCACACTGATTCACACACATTCACACCGAAGTGAACTGTGCCAGAATTCAGCCACAAGTGAGCAGAGACCCTCATTTTCAAGAGGGCCAGAGGACTAATGTTTAGTCCAAACAAGAGTTCAAGTGAGCTTTCACATCTGCTGAGCTTGTTCCCACATTCTTGATCAGTAAGTACTGAGTTATTTAAGATTTAAATCTGATCTGTAAGGTCCTTCATGGTCGAGCCCCTCCACCACTGAATGTGTTTACTTTAAGCTGCAGTTCTTTGGTTTTGTTCAGGGTTCTACGGGGGGAAC
This sequence comes from Oryzias latipes, assembly GCF_053564925.1. Classification (NCBI taxonomy): domain Eukaryota; kingdom Metazoa; phylum Chordata; class Actinopteri; order Beloniformes; family Adrianichthyidae; genus Oryzias; species Oryzias latipes. Next base: position 5,430,483 of record NC_136248.1, read on the forward strand.
TGGGTAGGTGGGGTGTGGGTGGGTGGGTTGGGGGGGGAGGGGTCCCATCTTTGTGTGATTGTCCTTTGTTTGCTGTTTTTAACAATCTTCGGTTTTTATGACTGTTTTATCTGCTTTTATGTGAAGCGCTATGTGTTTTTAACTGAAATGAAAGGCGCTATATAAATAAATAAAGTTTGAGTTTGAGTGTGAGTTTACTTAACAAAAATCGGCGAAGGACTGTTCCAAAGTCACTAAGAAAAGTAAAAAAACAAAAGTAAAAGTCTGTCGTGAATTGACTGTGTTCTGTTGTTTCTCTGTTGGTGCAGGTTGTTTCATACTACAATGGCAGCACCAAAGAGATCGTTTGGTCCCAGACAGAGAAGATCCACTGGCCCAGTTGTGGACCGCCACTGGATAACCCTCCTTGTGTCTTCTCCACGGATGACCCCTCCTGTAACGATGGTATAAAACAACAATCCAACATATGATACTAAAATTTTCTACAACTGATTGAGCAACTTAATTGAAATGCAAGATCTGTAGTACATGGAGCTGAAAAATGATTCTCAGCTCTTGGTCTTTTGTTTGACCACTCACATGCACACAATTGTATTTGGACTACAGAACCTTGAGAGCTTAGAAGGTTTGGTCCATTGACTGTATAAGCACTCAATGTTGAGCCTAAACCACTGACTGTATAAGAAAACTGGACTGAGTGACCCTCTCTCCCCTGGCATTCCAAACAAGAAGTTTCCAAGAGGCCAAAATCCCACAGACTTCTATAGAGAAATAAACAGCCATTACTCAGCCATTCTATTGGTTAGAATAACCATTCTTTCTCTGATACCTTTTTCTAACATTTCCTTGACATTTTCATGATATATTTCTCTTTATTGCAAGTTATTCAAGTTATAAACAGACCAATCAGATGCCTCATGTGGTCTCATGTCAAATGGTCAAAACATTTGATTGTTGAGTCCACTTTCAATTAGTAGGCGTGTGGACTTTCAACAATCTCACTCCTAATTGGTGAAAGTGGTTGCCATAGAAATGGTGACTCAGACTGACTCGAACCAAACACTACTTACTGAAAATTTCTGATAACAACATGGCGACATACTGTGAAAAAATGGCAACTGAATTGACTTAAACCATTTTCCATGGGAGACATCACACTTGGTCCAGTTAATGGTTAGGTCTCTGATGATTGAAGCTGAAAATTCTAACACTCATATGCACCAATAATGCAGGACAATCAGAAAACCGGCCATAAATGCACAGAATTTTTAAGAAATGATGTCACGTCTACTCGAGCGCAAAAAGTTGCTCGTCCAGCAAGAGTTTAGAGATTGCGAAAACCAGAGAATGACCCTCCTGATTTGCATCAGTTTGTTGTGTAATAGTGGTTAAAGGTTTTACGTGCTGCTTTAATGATGATTGGACCCTCGTTAAACTCATTTATGCCTCATGTGAGAATAACAAGTCTCAGGCTATAACACAGCACAGCGGCCCTGTCCAAGTCTGCCGTAAGCGCCGCTCTGAACCAGCAGTTTTATGTTCAGCCTGAGATTCTGCCCATGCCAGTTTCCAGAGGAGAGCTGTGCCTAGAAGTGGGACCAGCAGCGCCGCTGCAATGAAAACAACATAATGGGTCCACAGTAAAAGTCAGCTACTGATTGTATAAGCAAGCTGTCACAATGTTTTCATAAAACACAGGCGCCATCTTGAAGAGACAGTTTGTGAGAGGAAAAGCAGACGTATATCTTCAAAAAAACCAAAGAAAATCGGGGGGTTATGAGCCAGGAAATCATCAGGTCCTCTCCAGCTTATGAACAACCTCAGGTATTTACTGAACAGAAGCTGTTAAGTTTAAGTTTAAGTGGCGCCTACAGAAAGCTTCCACAGGGGAGGGGGCCAGATGGGTCCAATGGGCATCTCGGGGAGGCACACTATATGGTCCTTCTTTGGGAAGCTAATTCACTTTGGCTCAACTCTGACTGTGCAACAAGAAACCCTCAACTCACAAATCCAACCCCTGAAATCTGGGAAATATATTTCAGGGAAACAAAATTACAAACAGCTTGGTTTATTTAGGCTATTTCAACAGCTAAGCAGGAAAATTGTAATAAAATTAGATGTCAAATTAATCATAATTCAATATATAGTTCAAACAAAAAGATATAGATGAAAAATGACCTGAATTCCATCGTAAACAGCCTATTTTCAGATTTTGTGTGTTTTGGGGAAATAATTACAATAAATAAAAATAGATTGAAATGAAAATGCATATATATATATATATATATATATATATATATATATATATATATATATATATATATATATATATATATATATATATATATATATATATATATATATATATATATATATATATGCATATATCTATATATAGATATAGATATAGATATAGATTTCTATATGGTTTCTCCTCCAAGCTCGGGTCCTCTACCAGAGGCCTGGGAGCTTGAGGATCCTGCAGTATCTTAGCTGTTCCTAGCACTGCGCTTTTCTGGACTGAGAGGTCTGAGGTCTTTCCAGGTATCTGTTGTAGCCACTCCTCCAGCTTGGGGCTTACTGCCCCGAGTGCTCCAATTACCACATGCACCACTGTCACCTTCACTTTCCATGTATGCTTTACCTGCCAGCATCTTACACCCTGCAGTTATGTTCTGGATTCTTTCAGGCGCCTCTTTGCACAGCTTACACTTTGGGTCTTGTCTGGTGTGGTAGATCTGAGCCTCTATTGCACTGGTACTCTGGGCTTGTGGGAGGACAAACCCCTTCATGGGATGTACCACCGGACCATAACTGAAGTGGCTGATATCAAGAAGTCCTACCAATGGCTAGAAAGGGCTGGCCTACAGGACAGCACTGAAGCACTCATCCTGGCAGCTCAGGAACAAGCCATGAGCACCAGAGCGATTGAGACTCAGACCTATCACACCAGACAAGACCCAAGGTGTTTAAACCGACCGCTTGAATCAAAATATTTATCGATTTTGGCGATTATTCGACGGATTGTTTGATTAAACACAATGATATTGTTAATAAAAATTAAGCATAATTTATCAAAATTTATGGTGGTAGTGGTGGGGGTTAAAAGGGGTCACTGTTTGATTCTTACAGTCGCAGTGTTTCAGCAGCCCTGGACTTTGAACAGGTCACTGCAAAAACTGACTTTCAGCCAATTGATTGTGTGATTGCTGATTTGCTTGGGGTCGATGTCCTTCAGCACAAACAGCAGAGTTTCAGCTGGCAAACAGATGGACTCCTGGACCAGCAACAACCCACTTCACACCTTTCACCCCACACCACTGCTCTCTAACACAACACCAAGACAGGACGTTCTGCAAACCATGTGGAGCGTGATCTGCACAGTTTTCACAAGATCAAACAAAGCAGTGTCACTTTGATATATATTACATTTGTGTGTGAGAAAATTGTCTCTAAAATATTTGCATAAGTCTTCTGTGTTTGACTACAAACAAGTGAAACATCTGTTTTTCCAAAGTCCAACTTTCTGATCAGATAAGTTGTGACTCTTAGTTTGTTTGGAAGTTAAAAAAAAAAACTTTTTTTTTCGTGGCACTATTCTGTGACTTTTTATATTAAACAGAGAATGCATACATTTAATGGGTTTGAAGAAAATATGTTTTAACCCTTGTGCTATCCTATGGGGTCCAGATGACCCGATCCTTACATTGACGTGTTATCCCTAGCATGACACAGGTGGATAAAGGTGAAGAGGATTTCATGTTATCCATGGACACCAGTGACGATCACATATGAGAAAACCAGATGTTTTTTTCTGTTTGGAAAAATTGTCATGATTGTTAGAGAAACAAAAACTCAAACTGAATGTAAGAACAAACTGAAACCATACTTATCAGAGCGAAGAAAAAAACTCTGAATAAACTGAAAGAAACATGGACAATCTGAGGATTGGCAGTAAAACAACAAAAAACGCTCAGGCATGAATCAGAAACATGAACAACTATGTTTAACCAAACTGAAACCAGGATGATGATGACCTTAGTTAGCGACAAACAAGGAGCATAACTGCAAACTACAAGAAAACCAAGTTAACACTCAGAAACAGATGATTTATTTTGGTCATTGGGTTGCTGGAGCCCATCACAGCTACTGTGGGGTGGATCACCCTGAAGAGGTTTCCAAACTGTTGCAGGGATTTCAAAGTAAATTAAAAAAGAAAGACATTTGAACAGTATTTTACATGCTGTCCTAAATCATGACACCGACCTGTTTTGAGTTTGCATAACTTCACCTGTTAGGTGTTTCTCTCTGCAGGATCAACTTTTACACCTTTACCTATTGGCTGTATATGAGAACAAAGAAAAAACTGCTTACTTTCAGCTCCAACTAAAAGAAGTGAATTAAGTCGCCATATTTTTGGGTGCCGACGTGTTCGTGCCAGACGACTTCAGTAAGCACTGATTGGTCCGAGTCAGTCTGAAGTCCACACCCCTTCCACTGGAAAGCGGGCTCAGGAGAATCTGTCTATCAAACGTCTTGAACATTCAATATGAGACCACATTCTTTTATTGGGACATCTGATTGGTCAGTTTGTAGCTTGAATAACTTGCAATAAAGGAAAAAATATGATGAAATATCAAGAACATGTTAAAAAAGGTAGCAGATCACAAATGGATATTCTGACAAACAGAATGACTAAGTAATAACTGTTTATTTTTCAGTAGAAGTCAATGGGGTTTTGGCTGTTTGGAACCAACAGGTACTTCCTATTTGAAACGCCAGAGGGGAGGGGGTCACTCAGTCCAGTTCTCATATACAGTTAAGGCTTTCACCTCAATGGCAAATGGGGTGGGACAAAGTGAAACTTGAAGATCATCTGGGTCTACCCACCTGCCCATCAAAACACACACTTAAAATGCACAGCATTGAGATCTAAAATATATCTAAAAATATATAAATTCAAAATGACTGATTTAAAAAAACTCCCCCCAAACTGTTGTCATGAATAAAAAGACAAAGCAGGAAACACACAAAAACGGAGGTCAATGAGAAATGATTCCCTCCGTAAGGACAACATGCCTTGCTCATAGCAAACTGGATGGTGGGATCTTGGGCTGATTACAGCTTTGCAGGGTTCCAGTCGTCATGTGTGTGACTATAGATGCCCATCCCAGAGAAAACACTGTCACTTTCAGAATCCAAATGTCAGATTATTTCACAATCATCCACACGTAAATTCCTGATAGTTTAGTCCATTCAAAACAATTACAGTAATGGTTGCAGTGAAACAAAATCCTTAAATTGTTTTCTTCTGTCATTTCCATCGTTTATAGCAGGTGATAAAATGTGGCTCCGGTCGGGTTCTAACCAGGAAGAACCAATGCCAGTCTTTGCTGCCTTGACTGCCTGTTTTCCATGTGTGCTGCAGAAAGTCACAGCTGTGAATTTCCTGATACCGTTTGAACATATGAGAACATATGATGAACAAATGAGAACCTTAACCTCCTCTTTTTCACATTTCCAGGTCTCCCAGTTCTGGGAATTGTTGCAGTGGGTTCTGGGCTGGCGCTCATCATTTTTGGAATCTCCAGCTTCCTTATCTACAGGTGAGCTTGATCACCTCCTGCAGATAATTCCTACTTTAACGGAAACAGCTGATCTTGACAAATAGAGAGATGCAGATGTGATTCAAACAAGATTGCAGCGTTGTGCAGCTATGCTGGTGCTGTATTTATCCAGCTGTTGCTACAGCAACAGCTCAGCGGGAGACGAGATGAAAGCAGTTGTGAAGTGTGTTTAAGCTGCCAAGTGAGCCCATATAGCAGCCCCAAATGAGGGTCACTGCCATCTCTCACCTAATGATCATTAGTGTGTTTTTTTGCTGGATTAATGCTGAATGCTTCGTGTTTGATCCGCGGCTGATGCCAGGCTTAGCACGTTTTAGTCTACGCTTGTTTTCCTCTCTGAGGATTATATGCTTATTTGTGAACTGGAAAAAGTCTTTTAGAGTTTAAAACCTCTGAGATCCTGATGGGAGACGCAGACAGAAGACTTCCTCCTTACACAGTCAAACCTTTTTCTCAAGCTGATGGGGAAAATCACGTTACAAACCAAAGGTTGACCTGGTGAGACGCTTACACTTTTCCTCAGGGTTTTGTCTAGAAAAGACTGCAGAAGTGAATGAACCTTAAATGGTTTAAGTTACTGTATTTTGTGGAGAAAAAGTCGCATTTGCCAATCCTGGCGTAATGCTGCAATTCATGCATCAAAATTACATCTGATGCTTCTTTTGACACTGTCAAATTTAAGGCTTGTCCAAAAATGTGTTCATAAATTAGACGCTCCCATTGTGTGGAGAAGCTACTGTCTGAGATTTTTAGCTTAATCACTACATGGAGGCTTTGACTGTATATCCCCCAAATAATGCACCAAAGATACGGATGAGGTTGAAGTTTATTCATTTTGAAGAGCTCTACAAAAGCATTGATAATCACGTTTCACGTCTTTTTTTTCCCATATGGTGATCCTTAGCTCCATACTGGAGGGGCTGCATCTGAATGATGGCGTATTTAGTTGTTCTTCCGTCTTTCTGTGACCCAGTTTGATGACTTGCTGTCCCACCAATGAGAGGAGGAAAAAAAAGAAAAACGTCATAATATTCAGGAGGAGAACAATCCGATTCTCCTCTGTGTTTGCTTTGGACGGCGCTTCTTCTTCTGCGCTGCTGTCAGCAGCAAATACTGACACCCACAGCGCCCTTTAGCAGTTGTTGGTGGGAAACAACCACTAGAGGGCAACCGGTTGTCAGTGGTAAAATAACAAATATGCAAGCCTATTTCTGCTTTTAAAAATCACAAAGAAGTCACTTCTGAGTATGAGTCGCACCCCTGGTCAATTTATGAAAAAAACGCGACTTATACTTGGGAAAATACGGTATGTGAAGTACTTCTGACAGCTGCTCTGTCTGAAGGATCCTGCAGAAGGTTTGAGGATCTTCATGAGTCACCAGCACAGACTGTGAAAAACAATGGATAAATTAAAGTGTGACGTCACCCATAGAAATTGCTTTACCTGCGGCTCTCACGAAATGAGGCAAAATCCCTCACCATTGCTTCCTGTTACGGGGGCCGCCATGTTGAAACCAGTTGACAGTGATTGGTCCGAGTCATCGTATCTATGGTAATGGCGACACAAGTTGCCACAGATATGATGACTCAGAGCGACTTGGACCAATCGCTGTCGACTGGTTTCATCAATGGCATTCCTTTATCAGGAAGCAATGCTACTTCCTATTTCGGAACGCAAGAAGGGAGGGGTTGAGCTTTTTATTGCTTTTACAGTCAATGGCCACCAGACAAAATTATTTACAAAATGTCCCATTTTTACAGTCTTGTAAAAATAACATTCTATGCATTTTTCAGTTCATTGTATTTAGTCCTTTGTTCATGGAAACCTACTTCTGCTTCATGATTTTTAGGATCAGATTTGTTTGGCCACCTGCTTACATGTTAATCCCACGTTGGACTTCTGTTCCCGGGTTTACGCTCCATCTGCACAAAGTGTTCCTCACACTTCAGCTGAGAGCTACACGGCAGCGGGACATCTGTTTGGCTTTACTGACGTCCACCTCTGCCAATCCTGTGTTTATTAAAAACTGCTGGTTCTGAGCTGTTTATGTAAACCCAGTTTTGTCAAACAGCCACTTTGGATATATGAATGTAAAACACCCCATAATATTAGGAAAAAACATTTAAAAATCTGCCTATTAATTAGATTGGAAGCTTTGCTTGCAGTTGCACTTTAATGTGGAAACATTTGCAAACACTGATGAAGATAAAACGTTTGCATGTCGGTTTCTCTTTTGATGAACCAGGGACCGCTGTATAACCTTAACCAAATGTCACTCAGGTCATTTATTTCTTTGAGTTTATTTGAAGAAGATAATACAGCCTAATGCACATGAATATGTACCAGTATAAACTCTTAGTGTAAACAAGCCTAAAGCAGCTAATTTCCACTAAAAATGATTAAATGCACGTGTAAAGTTTTGATATACTGCCCTCCCTTATTTGTCTCAGGATTGATGTTTCAAAAATAAAGCATGAGAGGTGAAATCTACAAATTAGTCATCTATATATATATTTACAGTATTTATAGATGATTTAAGGCTGTAGAACCCTATCACTTTATATGCACTTTATACACTTTTCTCAGACAGCCATGAACATTTTCACACTGCTCTTTCTTGTTAAATCCAAGTTCAAACCTTCACAGAAAAATGAGTGCAGGATTATAAATCGAAAACAAAGATCTGATCTCAAATGAAGATTTACTTAGAAAGCTGAATGTATTCTGCACAGAAGGCACAGCATGGAGGAGGTTGATTGACAATGGTCTAATAGGCGGCAGAACTTATTGCACTGCAAAAATATTACTAGATAATATCATTAAAATACATGCAAAATTGCTCACAAATATCTGCAAAACAGGGAGGCCGCCAAAGGTGAACCTTGATGTAGCGACAGACCAGTGGAACTTTCTGTGTATTTGATCATGCTCAAACCGTACAGGGTTCCATAGACACCAAAACTCCAGTTTCAGTCACAACTGTCCTCACGGATGGATACGGGCTGTCTGTGGGCGAAAAATGGTCAAACCTGTACAGGCCACTCACAAAACATCAAAGTCGTGGACTACTTATTCCTCATTTTCACATTCCGGTATTTTGAGTGTTTCCATCATAAAATGGACAGATTAAGCTGGACCGAACCACAACATTTTTGGGTCCTTGTTGGTTTTATGGAACGGAGTGGTTAGGGCGGAGCTACTGTTGAAACTCGATGATTGACTGAAGATTGTTGTGACAAAAGAAAGCACCAATAAAGTGGCTGTATTCCTCTCTGCTGCCCGCAATCTTCTCTCAAATAATACAACAAACAACCCACAAGGGTGAGTAAAGGGGAAGTAGGTGAGACGCAGGCATATCATTATTATTTGTTTTACCCCCCAAACCCTGCACACTGCAGAAGACGCCTAAGTGCTGCTGAACTGCTTGCCCCTTGCAGGCTCCTTACCCCTAGCCTGACTTTTAGAATTTAGGAAATTAAACTATCAGAGTGTAGCTTGTGTGGGTTTCTTACAGGGGATCACTTATCGCCTGCACACCGCGTGCGTTCTGCATTTTTACGTGGTCAGGAAGGGGCCAGTATTCGCACCTTAGTAAAGTGTGGCGCAAGAACACCATACGACTGCTTCACTCCTACGTTATAGGTGTGTGTAACTTACATTATCCTAAACCCACAATACTCAGGTGCATGTCAACTATGTTATCAGCCAAAAACATCCCTGAGAACTGGGGTTGCACACAAAGGAGTCAGACCATTCTGGTGTCCTGACCTGGTGTTTATGCCTAAAAGCCATAGCATGAACTCTATGTGTGTGTGTGTGTGTGTGTGTGGAGGGGGGGGGGGGTCTATTTTATTTTAGTTAGTTTTAGGGGACAGCATTTTCATGTATTTTTTCAATCTGAGGAATGTTCCAGATGTTCCTGTCTGATGTTGGAACTTGAACAACTTTAGTGTTCAACAAGAAACAGTTTTTGCTCCTAAAATTACTTTTCCTCGCTGGAAAAGCCAGGTTCAAACATTCCCTTTGCTTTTATCAAACAGTATTGCTTAGTATTTAGATTACTTTAGTGATCTGAATCATTTATGTGTTAAAAAACATTTAAAAAAATAGCTTGGTTGTTTGGAGGAACCCCTGGAGGAAGAGCTCAGTACGCAGTGAAGGAAATATATTTGTAGGAAAGAAGTTCCCACACTGTTTTTTCAATTTCAAGGTTTTAACAAGTTGAAGAGGGAGTTGTATTTTCTCCTAACTGTGATTCAGTTAGGAGAACTGTGAGTAGCTATTAGTGTGACACTCCAACCCCCCCTCCCCATCCCTAAATCCTCTGACTCTTCAAAGAGAGGGTGTTCTGACCGCTGTCAGCTGCAGGTAAGACAAAACCTCAAGTCAAAATTAGAACCCGCCCAAATGCTTGAAACTGTTGATGTGGTTTGATAACTTACTTGAATTCTTAGCTGTGTTCAAATTCACTCACTATTCTCTAACTCCTAAAAGACTGTAGGCCAGAGTGGAGAACTGGATTTTAACCACTGACTGTGAGAACTGGACTGAATATGTGTGATGTCACCCATGGAAAATGGCTTAATTGTGAGGTCAAGCCAGTCGTCTTCGGTACGGACGCCGCCATGTTAGAGCCAAATGACGTCAGTAAGCAGCGATCGGTCTGAGTCAATGTTTCGATGGCAATCAGGAGTGAGCTCTCTGGAAGGCCACACCCCTATCACTGAAAGCTGGCTCAGGAGAATCTGTCAATCATACGTTTAAGGTAGCAGAGGAAGAATGATTATAAACAGAATCACTGAATAATGGCTGTTTATTTCTCTATGGAAGTCTGTGGGTTTGTGGTTTTTTGAGGCAGCAGACATTTCCTGTATGGGACATGAGGGTTCAGGGGTCACTCAGTCCAGTTTTCATATACAGTCAATGATTTAAATGCAACTCAGATACATGGGTACTACTTTTCTTTGAAATGCTTAATATGCCACGACCAATTTGCTATTATGAATAATCTACAACCTTTCAAATGACAAATAGTTCAAATGCAATGCATTGTGGTCTATATTTGCCAGTAAAGTGAGCATGGATGCACACCGGCTTTTTTGCACACTTCTGGAAAAAGTTCCAGAACACTGCATTTTGGAATTGTACATTCGGTCACTTGGACAAAACATCATACTCCCTATATAGTGCACTATAGTGGGCAGTGAGTGAATCCGACACAACCCTACTGTCAATCCTTGAGACTATTTTGTTTGCAGATTTATGTTTTTTTTTTTAATGAGCTGAATTGAGGGGTTTCGCACAAAGCAACTTTAAAGAAACCCATATGTGATATTAAGCTTATTGCTTAAGATCCGAATATTCCCTGAGCATCTCAAGATCTAAATGAAAGTGGCAGGTTCTAACAGATTAGCTGTTTTGCCAGGAGTTTTAATGAGAACATGAGTGAGGTTTCACTTTAAGTGGTTCATGCAAACAGTCTGCTTGTAACTGGAGTTCATTTCAGGTGTTATTTCTGCTGCTCAAATGTCTTGAGGGTTGTGCTCAGCATTCAGCTGAGAAAACAAATGAAAACTGTTGCAGTGCCTTCGGTCTGCATGTTTACGGTGAAGCATTAAGCCTTCTTTAATTACCCAAGAAGTAAATCATGCATGCCTGAAGTAATGAAGCTCCTGGAAGGAGCTCTGAACGCTGCTTGATGTCATGGAAAATTCTGCAAGTATTGAAATGAAAATTTGAACGTTTTTTTTCTTGACGCATTTAATTAAAAGTAAGCGGCTAACATAACGCTTAACTTCCTAATGCATGGGTGTCTTAAATGAGCTGATTTGACGCCACTGAACTGCTAAAAATCACAACCATGATTTGACGGATTTTTCAATACTGATCATTAGCACTAACAAGCGTTAATCACCAGCCAATCACAGTGGATTTTGATCAGAGGAGAGGTGGAGCAAAGATGGAGGAGCACCTATCCGCCTGAGGTAAATCCACTAACCCTAAATCTGAGTTGATCATGAAAAATAATTCAATAATCTAATAAAAACAATGAAACTTGAGTTTATTCTCATCATGTGAGCTCACACATGCTCTACTCGTTTTTTTTCCTGTAGCTTACGGTTCAACAAACACTACATGGTTTCCCAGCAAGATAGCTATCCTTCCTGAATGCCCCTTCGGTAAGTTTCTGACCAAAGTTGTTTTTTAAACTTGTATTTTTACATCTTGAATCTGGGAATGTAATAAGCTATGTTCACACCGCCCTCAGCAGCACAAGTTTCAAGCCAGCATTTCCAATGAAAAGTCAATGTAAACACGGTTAAACGCATGTTTCAGGCTTCCACGTTCAAAACTCGCATTCATGCGTAGCTACGCAATTTTCTGCAACTGTTTTCGGCCATGGAATGCCAGCTAAACCAGATCAAACTTTGACCAATCAGGGACTCTGAAATTCACCAAACTCAGAGCGTAGCGGGTCTGTTTGGTGAACCCAGACACGGTGACGAGCCTGGGGACGTCTGCGTTTGTTTTTCAAATAAAGATCTTACATGATGGTAACCCATATCCGCCATTGCAAGGACGCTAGCATTGAAACAAACCGTTTCTGTGAATTTCCTTCAACTGTTGGTGGTGTTATGCTCTAGGAAACAGTAGGAAAAGAAAAGAAGAACATCATGGACTAAATGCATGCCTGGTGTGTTCGTAGTTTGAAACTTTAACAGGAAAGGGTTTGGAGTCTGCAGCACTTTTTCACAGCAGTATTTAGATTGACTGGCAAATACATTGACTGACAGTTAGACATCACCTTCTCACTTCTGGATTCATATTCGCTGTTTCAATGTCCACTTTGCAGTGAACCAAACACTCACCAGTGACTTCCTGTTTTTGTTGTTTTTTGTGATCCAGGCATCAGGAAGGCTTTGCAGATGGACATAGAAATGAAGATCCAGATTCCCCAAAACCACCACTAAACCCCTTTATAAAGCTTCATCAGGCTCCAAACGTGAAATACTCATCTTTGATTTAACTTTTCATATTTTTGATAACATGTAATTGAATCAGTTAGTTCAAAAGGGGCCCAAGTCCAAGAGGTTTGTTTTTCCAGGAAATGATTTTAATTGCATAGCTTAAAGGGAGGATCACCAAATGATTAATACTTTACCCAGATTCAGTTCATAGCTTACAAATACTATAATATGAAGCACCTCACTTTTATCATTTCAGAGGACTAGCAAACTAAAGTCTCTGGACTTGGGCCCTTCTTGATTTAAACAGGGGCGCTGCCATATTGGATAACTAGTGCTGCCATCTATGGGATAAAGCTAAACCCATGCAAGAGAGGCCCAAGTCCAGGAATTCTGCACTAAATGCATTTTAAATGTCAAGCATAGTCAATACATTACAACGGACTTGGGACTTTTTTTGGACATAATCAGATAGCTTTTCCCTTGAAGACCATAAAACATATAATATCTCCATTTTGAAAAATTGTGGACTTGGGCCCCTTTTGAACTAACCGTTTCAATTGTATTTAAATACAATATATTTCTGGTATTCCTTAATATGTAATCTCAAAATATATGTGTATTCTTTTTTTTGTGTAAATTGATTTGTGGAGGAATGTTATCCTACATGGATGCGTGAAGATGCCCTGAGCTTGATTTTTTTGTTTGAAAGTTTTAGGATTCTGAACCTCAACTGCTGCTGATGGTGTGAAATGTCCCCTACAGTAAAATGACCTGAAATAAAAAAAAGGGCCTTGTGTTGTGAACCTCCTTCTCTGTGCTGCTTGCTTCACCAGCTTTAGCAGGTTGGTCCGGGTGTCCCCTGAAGTCAGAGGGGCTTTTTTTTAATGCAGTCCAAACTTTTGTTTGGACGCCGCTGAGGTGTGAGGTCGGCTGCAGCAGTGTCTGCAGAGGACGTCAACCAGAACAGCAACAGCAGCTGTTGTTTCAGCGGCTCGACTGCTTTTCACAAGCTGTTGAAACAAAGGGACCAGTGTTGCCCCCACCCCACCCCTACACACAGAAAGGTACATTTTTGGGGGGTTGACGTGGTGAATGGGCCTGTTTAATAATCTCAAATTCTAGCAAATATTAAGAATCCTTTCTGCAACAAAACTCTCATTTTTGTTTTCGGAGCAGCCAAAAGCCAATAAAATGAGGAGCGGAGTTTGGGGCCAGAGCGGCTAGAGCAGGAAAAGGCAGAAATATGGGGATGTGCAAACGCTGCAAGTATTCCCTGCAGCCATCTGGAAGTGTTTTACACCTTTTAGATTTCCCTGGAATGCCTACCCTCTGCTTATTTTTCATTTCTAAGTGTTTCAGACCTGAATTAATCCCCCACCCCTTTACTCAGACAAAAAGAAGTTTAAACGAGCAAGCAAGTACAAACAAGGAATTCAGCGGAGTTTCATTTTTGAGATTTGCTCTTGCCGTAAATTATCAAAGTGCAGCTCCCGTTGGATCTGCCCCACATGTGCTGGAATGCTCGTCTTCTCTGGGGTTCTTCCAGCCCGAGCGGCACTCAGAAATAACACTGAAATCGTGTCAGAAACCGGAGGAGACCCATTTCTCCGCTTCTTCTGATCTTTTCTGATCTGCTGTTTTTCACTTACTGATGATCAGAGACGATCATGATTGGGGAACACCCAAAGGAAATTTAGATACCATGAAAATAACTGTATAATCTCCTGAGGCCGGCTATAATAGGGGTGGGTGATGGACACAACTCACTAGTCTTGACCCAAAACAAACAAACAAACAGTGACCCAAAAAGGGAAAAAAATGTCAAACTTGAGCTTCATTTCAGCCATCTGACTTGTTCTGTCCTGGAGAGCTGGCTTGTGCTGGAAGAACCCAAACATTTGAACAAACCCCACACAGACGCTCTTTGTCCAAATCCCCTTTTCTCATCCCGACTTTCTGTTGGATCCAAAACCTGATCCAGAGCTGCTTTGGGATTTTTCCCCTCGTTCTTCTTCCCGCTGAAAGAAGCTGACAGCTTTTACTCTTAGCCGTAAATTTGAACAGAAACGTTCAGTGTGTAAACAGATGTAAGAATCATTTTGAAGTTTTAAATGAACATTAAGTTTCAGAATGAAGAAAAAAAGTCACATTTAGCAGAAAGAATTGTTTTTTTTTTACTTCAAAAACCCCAATCATATTCTTCTTTTTGCGTATTTCTGCCAGTAAAAGTCACAGACACAGAGCAGCATGGATGTATGTAAGTATCCTGGATGTTTTCTTTCTGCATATTTTTATAATGAGGGAATTCGTCTGAGGCGACATAAATGCTGACAGGAACAATAGACAGACGAGTCGGAAAAACCTCACAGCACCTTCTTCTGCAAAAACATCAATAGATTATTTTCTGATTGACACTCTCAGCCACTCACTTCATTTAGAAAGAAGCCTGCTCTCCCGCCCCCCCCCCCCACCCTTTGTGTGCAGAAAGTTGCTGCAAAAACTGAATCTTAAGAACGTTTAAAAAAAATGTAGTGCAAGAAAAGCAATCACGAAAGATTTTAAAAAGCAAAATAATTTTTTAGTAATTTGAGAAAACGTGTCTTAGTGACTAGAATGTTTTTTCTTCAGATAAAATTACCATTTTCCTTTCTCTGTTGGAAGAAATGTTTCTGCTTATTTAAAGAAAATGTTTCATATTTTAAGAATTTTTGACTCATTTCTAGAGGGCCTGTTTTTTTTGGCAGGACATTTGAATCAGGACTTCACTATAAACGTGGCTGTTCAGAGGACTTTGATGCAAAAGTCTTGTGGTTTATTCAGATGTGGACTTGAAGACCCCCCCAACCCATAGCAGACAGTGATGTGACTGCCGAGGTGTCCGCTGAAGGGTGGCAGCTGTCTTGCATAGGGTTTTGAACCGTCTGTCTGTTTACACTCACTTGAAAGCTGCACAGCCGTTTGCAGGCTACAATGCAGCTCAAAGACCCACTGTGATGAAAATGGTGTTTTTGGTGTTTTTAACCTGTTCGTGCATCATTTTTCTGATGATGACGGACAAATATAAAGAAAATTAAGAATAAATCTGCATTATTGAGAGGGGAAGGGGAGGCAGGGTTGCTCTGTGCCAATTTGTTACTCTGTAGAAACTATATCCTTTCTTTATTCTGACTAAAACGTCATAATCATAATGAATCAGATCAAAAGTTGATCGGAGTGGTTCTTTAAAGCTTGAAGTTGTTGCCATTTGAAATAAAGTGAGGCGGTTGCAGCTTCATGGTAAAAACATCAGAGCAGCAAACTTTCAGGACCCAAAGCAGCTTTGTGTGAGATCCTCCTTCCATTCTCTGTGTCCTCGCTGGTTTGACCATCTGGCCTCTCCCTCCACAGGAAACTGAAGCTGGAGAAGGAGCTGGCTGGAATGCTGTGGAGAGTTCAGTGGGAAGACCTTCAGTTCGAGAGCCCCAACAAATACCACAAACGAGCAGGCAGCCGCCTGACTCTCTCACAGGTAGATGCCCTAAAGACGTTGTGTTTTTCTGGTCTCCCCCCTCCAAAAAATGGCTGCCACAAGTCTTTATCTCCTCTGCTGTTTGATGCTGGAGGCTGAAGCGGGCTCCTCATTTATCCTTCCTATCACCTGTGCTGTAAAGTGTCCGCGATGGCACAGAAGCCCATCCTGAGCTCTGTGCCGTGGATGAAAATGGGCTTTTTCTCTGTGAAAACAGTCCAGCTCTTTGTGCGTTGACACATTCTCTTAAACTTTTCTGTTCCAGACATGCAGATGCATAATAAATAACTGTCAAATAGCCCCCCCCCCCCAGCATTATAAAAACCCCTCAGGTTCCTCAGGTGTGGGGTTCTGTCGTCTGGGTGCTAATGCCTCTCTTCTGGATTTCAGCTGGCACGTGCACGTGTTCATGAAAAGCATGTGCACAGACGGCTTTCACTGCTGCTGAGAGACTGGAAGCTCAGACGTTTTTCCAAAATGTTCCATTTTCCAGAGTGCCATGTGTTCCTGGTGTTTTTATACACACGTGGAGGTGTCTGTGGGTGTGTGTGTGTGAGTGTGTCTGCCTGTCTGTGTGTGTATTCATCTGTCTATCTATCTTTATCTGTTTTTTTCTGTCAAAATGCCTGTATACCTGTCTCTGTTCATGTCTCCCTGTCTTTCTTTTTGCCTGTCTGTCTTTTTCTTTCTGTCTGTCTTGCTCTCCGTATGTTTGTTTGTTCCAGTTTATCTGTCTTTCTCACTGTCTGCCTGCCTTTTTTTTCTGCCTGTCTGTCTCTTTCTGTCTCACTTTCTCCCTGTCTGTCTTTCTTTATCTCTGCCTGTCTGTCTGTCTTTGTTTATGTCTCTCTGTCTCTTTCTGTCTGTCTTTCTCTACATTTCTTTATTTCTGGCAGTCTCTCTTTCTTCCTTTGTGCCTTTTCATCCCCGTCTTTTTGTCAGTTTGTCCAACCATCTGTCTGTCTGTCTGTCTGTCTGTCTGACTGTGTGTCTGTACATTAGCTAATGGTTCCACACTAAAGACAGAACACGTCTTTTTTGTTTTTCCCTTTTCCTTTCTGCAGTATCTGTTGCCGTAAAGTGGAACCACTTTTTCAAATGAACCCTTTTTTTCCCCTCCTCACACTAAGACACCTTTTCTTCTGCCTTCTACCTTCTCAGAGAGGCTCCAGCTACGGCTCCTTGATAACTGCCCAGGGAAAATATCAACTGTTTGCAAAAACCGGCTATTTTAAGGTAAGGCTTAGTGAGTTCTGACATTTTCAACTCCTGCACACTCCACTCCCACCCACACATGTGCACACAGAGAAAGCTGGTGAGGCGAGAGACAGCAAGTGTGGGCGACTTTAGGCAGTTAATGTGAGCTGCTGCAGAAAGCATTAGTTTTCTCCCCCCCCCCCCCCCCCCCCCATACAGCGTGGACAGAACCATCTTTAGATTGTTGCTGCTCATCTCCATGTGCGTGAGAGGCGGATCCATGACACACGATGGGTTTTGTTTCAAGAATCAGAGCTGATTTGACAGCCATCAATGCCTTCCATGCTGATGCAGTTCATGAATGCATCATAAGCAATGGGGGGGGGGGGGGGGGAATCACACCCAAACTGCAAGGAGGAAGACACAAAAGACAGCAGTCTTACTTTGCAGAAATAAAAAAAAGAAATACATAAAAACAGTGACATGTCCTCCACTACAGCTCTCCTTTGTTGTTTTTCAAAGACGTGTGGCTTTTGTCTGCTTCCCCTCTCATGTCACTCGCAGGGAAACCTGGTGGCCATCAAGCACGTCAACAAGAAGAGGATAGAGCTGACGAGACAGGTCCTGATGGAGCTGAAGCATGTGAGTTTCTGCTTCACCACCAAATGGGCTTCAACCGTTGATAAAAACCTTCAGATCTCGACCTTCAAGATCCTTTGCATTGATTTAAATTCTTTACATTCGCATATTAATATTATGATTATTATAATTTAGGGGTCAAGTGATTAACAGTTGACCACAAATACATTAGCACTATTATTATAGCACTTTGAAACCCTGTTTTTTGTTTACCTCTGCAACTTTATCATGTACCATAATTCATCATTAACCATAATTATACATTATGTACATCGTTCTCCTGTGGCCAATTGCATTTTCTTTGACATTTTAAATCCATTATGTAAACAACCATCTAACCAGTCAATTTTAAGTATTTTTTTCTGTCCTATTTGTTATTTTCCTACAATTTTGGACTCAGTCTTGCTAATTTAGCCTCTGTCATTGTACTATGCAGCTGTAGTCAACATCAGCTTTAGATTATCCTCAACCTTTTAACCTGTGTTCACTTCTTTTCGGCTAATTTACCATTCAGCCACACAATGCACACCATTCTAACTTCTGCAACTTTTTAAAAATGTTCTAAAAAGAACCCGGAGCAGCTTTACTCACTAACTCTGACCTGCAAAAGGTCAGAAACATTTCAGGAAACATTGTTTGGCCAAAAATCTAAAAAAAACTGTGTTGTTTTCACCTCTTAGTTGAGGGCAGGAAGGCTGGTGTGGAGTAAGCCTGCCTCAATTTCCCATCATCCGTCTGTTTACACTTGCTCCCACTGGTTTACAGCTCCTCGTAACCCCAACCTAATATTAGCAGAGGAATATTGGAGCTATCCGAATGTACTAATCTGAGCCAGATACCAGCTCAGATGAGGAAAACAAAGAAATACACGGATGTATTTGTCTACAAGCGGACGCATCAGAATAGAGGGCAGGGAGCTTGTGGCTTGTTGTTGTATTTTCTACGTCACACCTGCAATCTTTATCAAACTGTATTTTTCATCTGCTCCAGATTTACAACTATTTGAATGAAAAATTATTCAGAAATGCAATTTTTAGATACATTTTCTTCATGTATGACCTCCAGTATCAGAAAAATGCTACAAGAACATGTTAAGAACAGCAAAAATAAAATGTTCTTTAAAGGGTCTTAACTACGAAAGATTTTCTTGGAAGCAAAAAGGTTCTCTCACTAGAAATAATAATTCTTTCAATTATAAATTCTAATCTTTCTTTTTCACCAAACCAGAGCCTGTTGAGTCTTTTTTCAAATGCAAAAGGTTAATTTTACTGTAAAGTTGATTTATATATATATATAAATTTGCAGAGTAATCTTCCTTTTTTTTACCATCAGCTCTTTGACATGAGGATGCAGACTGTAGAGCTTGAACGCTGAGTCATTGCTAGCTGTCCCAGTGTTTTCTCCTGCTGGCACAATAACCTTTGTGTTCCAGATTATGTGAAAAGGTGGACCTCTTCAGAAAAAATAACTTTCTTTTTTTTTTATTGTAAAGTTTTTCTGGTTTTGGACACAGAGAACAGTCTTTGTTAGAGCTACACACAGGATGTTGGTTGTTAATCACAGGAAGGACCCGCCATCCATCACCTCTGTCCTGAACATGAGCCCCAGCAGCTGCTGATCAACGCCGCTGGCTGGCTGGGAATCTTTTACAAGAGACCGATAAGGAAGCCCCCTGGGGTAGGGGGTGGGTGGGGGTGGGGTTAATGGGGATGGAAACATGGTGCGGTGCAGAGACAGACATAACTTTGAAGTGGCATCCACTTGGCTGCAGCTGTTGTTGGAGAGGAGCAGAGGACGGCCTCTCAGGCAGACGCCTCGAGGGGGAGAACAGCCGCTGCTGATGCTGGCAACCCCCCCCCCCCCCCCCCCCTCCTGGACATCCCAGAGGCCTGATGGGCTGTCAAACCTCAAAGCTTCTGCAAAAACCAACCAGATGGGAGGAGAGGCAGGCCTGCCAGTGGAAACTGAACCACTTTTCCTAATCTCCCCTCCTCTTCTATGTGCCCCCCCTCCCAAACTCTAGAGTGTGGCAGGGGAGGTTATGTAGGCCAAAGGGTAGGCAAGCATCTTGCAAGCTGCAAAAGAGGGGGCACTGCCTCTCCAGTTTGGTGTCAGGGCTGCCGTCGGTCACACGGCCGGCCTGAAGCTTCAGTCTGTGAGGAGCAGGAGAACGTGCCCCCCTCCCATCGCTCACACCTCCGTCTTTCACGTCTGGTCTGTCCAGCTCCACTTCAGCTCCACCTCCAGGTTCTCTCCTCCTCCCTGGCACACTGGCTCATTCATAGCCTGCAGGGTTTCAGCTGCAGACGTTTCTGATGAACTGTTGGCAGTTTTTCTCCAAACGTGTTGCATAAATGACCCCCCTCCCACCCCTCCTGGCTTTCCACAGGGTTTGGGAGTGTTTGGAAAAAGTGACGCTCACGGCTGTGTGGTTATTTTCAGATGAGGGACGTTCAGTTCAACCATCTAACCAGGTTCATCGGGGCCTGCATCGACCCCCCCAACATTTGCATCGTGACAGAGTACTGTCCCAGAGGCAGCCTGCAGGTAACACAGCTCTCCCTCACTCACCTGTAAGCGTTCAGTCTAAGTTTAGCTCTGGAACGGCTTCAATCTGACAAGTGACAGCACAGCAAAATAAAAACAAAAAACAAATAATAATAAAAAAAACAGTTTCCATTTAACTTGAATGTTATTGATCATAGAAATATATAAAAAAGAATCATGAGATGCTGAAGAACCAATTCAATAGACATAAGACATATAAAACATTCGATCATGTTATTAATGGAAGAAGGGTTTAACCCTGTAAAGCCCACTACAACAAAAAATTGAATAAAAATATCCAATTAGGGGAATTAAGATGATTTTTTCTAAACCCTTTGATAAAATCCACAAAAAATAATCTTCATTATCATTTTTTATGATACATGGTACATTTTTGCTCACAACAATGCTCTTTAAAATGCAAAAATGGTGACATGATTGTTAAGGAAAAAAACAGTTTATACCCACTGTATCAAATGTGATCCACAGTTTTTTTAAGTCTGTAGCACAAATAATTCATTATCAACAAATTTTGAATTCTTTCAACACTGATTATTATTAGGCTCACCTTAAAAGAGAAGGAAATTATGAAAAAAAAGTAAAATATTATGAAAAATTAATGAAAATAAAATTCCAAATATATGATTTAAAAATTTATAATTTTACTAGATTACTAGAAGTCATGTTTGTTCTAAGATAAATTGTATTCCAATAGTAACAAAGTTGTAAAGTGGGCCTCCTACAAAAAAAGCTTTTCCTTTAAAAAAATATTGTGTTTAGTAAAATAATAACATTAAATCTGATGGAACCCATCAGCAAAAGTTTTTTACATCATGATTATTTTGTATTGACTTATCAATCTAATCAATGACATTTACAATTATATATGTCAGAGCACTCACCATTAAGATTTCTGATGCAGTCTTACTATGAGGCTTTGCCCAGCCCACCACAGTAGCCATAGACCAATCAAATCAATTGTTACACATCAAGTACTGTTGTGGCAACCGTTTACATTTAGCAGCATTCATTCAGTTTTAACTTTTTAAGAGCTCAGATACTTTAACCTTACGTGGCCCATTTTACCTGATGGGCCTAATTTAGGTGATGTCAACCTATTAGTTTAGTTTTTGAATAGCAACAGATGAGTTATTGAAATTTTGGAAATTAGCAAAAGAGATTTCACGAGATTTTGAAATAAGCAGGAAAAGATCTTCTACTGCCTCTAGTGGAGGGACGATGAACTACAGAAAATATGCACCAACATATAGAATGGGATTTTAGGGAGAGTTTGGATCATGTTAGTCAGATAGGGATCTCAAAAATGTGTGTTTCAAATATGAAATGTATAGGGTTAAAGTTAGGCTTAAACCTAGTATGGGCAGCACAGGATCTGAGTCCTAAGAAAATATTACTAACCCACATGAGAGACCGGGGGAGATTTTCCTTTGAAATATCCCCTAAAAATAACAAAACAAAAAAGAAAATTGACGATTTAAGCTTTGAAATGCCACAATTATGTTAAGGTTTGACATCAGAATGCGTCTCTCCGATGCTGGAATACATGCCATTAAAGCACACATTTCGGAGTTGGTGTGATCCGAACTTTCCTAAAAAAAACATTAGTTCATATTTCCTGCCCTGTGGTTCATAATCATTCCACTAGGGGCAGTAAAACAGCTTTTCCTGCTCATTTCAAAATGGCCGCTTCCGGGAACTCTCCAAAAAAAAAAATAAGTATGTACAATCAGAAGTTGTAAAACTAAAAGAATTAAGTCAAAGTTTTCAATAATAAAATTGTTCATTTGTGCTTTAAATGGACATTTTAACAGAAATAAGTTATGTTTTTTCAAAAAAAAAGTTACAATTAGACTATATCAAGTTTCAACAAAGACAATCAATCACTACCTGTTTATTTACCATATGTTGCTGAAAATTCAGAGGAATTGGATAAATAATTACTTTTCAAAAATCTTTACTTTTTTGTAAATGTACAACTTTATTGTCATGAAATTACAACTTTTTCTGCATTGACATTCTGCATTAAGTGTTTAAAAGTGCAACTTTTTAACTGATAACTTTATTCTTGTAAAATTGCCGTTTTCTAATAATTTTGTGATTTTCTTTCTCATAAGTTAACGACTTTGTTCAGATCTGTTTATGGTGGTCCTTCTAATCCTCTATTGTTAAAGAATGGAAAATTTATTGATAATTTATTCTTTATAATCCAGTTCCACCATGTTAAAAATGTGTGGATTAAATTTGAGACAGTGGGTAAATAAGAATCTTCTTTCCTGTACAGTCATGTTGATGTGTTTGATTCCTAAACATTGTTGTAAACAAAACGTACACCTGACATATAACAATCAATACTATTTATGTCTCATAAAAAATGATATTGCAAAAATAATTGTTTGTGGATTTCATAAAAAGGTTTTAAAAACGTCTTAATTCCAAAACACTTGAATTTTCAGTCAGTTCTGACTTTCCAGGGTTAAATTGTAGTGGAATTGTTATTTTATTATGGCTTTGAAACAGAAAAACTCTCCTTCCTTATTTATGTGATTCCAGTGGAAAAGAACCAAGAGTTAATCTTGTAAGGATTCGTGTGTTTAGCATATATATTTTTAATTTGTTGAGCAAAAATATTTCTAATACTTTGCTTTGTTTCAAGAAAAATACAAACCAGGGAAAGATAGAAAATGTGTGAAGAAAATGGCATCCAAATGAAAAATATTATTCCTCTAATCTCATTGAGTCCAGCTTCTGGCTCAGAGTTAAAATGAACCAAATGGCTTTGATTTGAAAAGGAAACGCAGGTTGAACCCGTCAGACATTTGTAAGATTCTTCCTGAGATCAAGAAGCTGAAGTCTAAACCAGATTACTCAAAACTGCACCGCAGGCGAGTCTGTAAATGATTGTTGTCTCAGATAACAGGAAGCATAAATCCCTTTAAGTTGATTTTTGATCAACTTTGACAAGGAAAACGTGTGAAAAACCAAACAAACCCACTGAGGAACAAGCTGCAGATTGAGAGAAGAGCCTTTAGAAATGGAAAAAGTGTCACAAGCAAATCTATGAAGTCTGGACTATTTTACACTTTGCCAAACAAGCTTTTCCTCCAGTTTGTCTCCTGGTTTGAAGGAGGCTTTTAGCAGACGTGCTCTCAGCCAGCTTTCCTAGCAAGGCTGGACCTTCTGAAACCAGAAAGCTTGGACAGCTTTGGACTTCATCGCTCACACTTCAGAATAAAGACGTGTTTGAAGGAACGACCGTCTGCACGGACGTGATGAAGCTGCATCCAGCTGGGGGGGGGTTAGGGTTAGGGTTAGGGGGGGCTCCCTTCAGTTATTCTTTAATATCCTGCAGGCCTTGGTGCTGAACATTTCCACTTATCTGCCCTGAAGACGTGTCTCTGTTTGATCCCAACACAAACATGTGGGCTCTCTCAGCAGACAATGAGGGACAGTGTGTGTAACAGCGCTTTGCCATGTTCCTGCTTCCCAGGACATTCTGGAGAACGAGAGCATCAACCTGGACTGGATGTTCCGCTACTCGCTGATCAACGACATCGTGAAGGTGCGTGACTGCCGGGCCACGAAAGGCCAAGTCCTTTTGTTTACTCAGGAATGTTGGAGAAGAGGGTGACGCCGCACTGCTAAAAGAGTCTTTGTGCACCTTGCAGATATGCACAGAAATGTCTGGGTTGCCATGGTTTCAGAGGAACAGAGGTGTAGAGTGTGGCAGGAAAACACTGAAATGTATTTGTGGCACAGCGTTAAAGTGTAGCTGATGTTTCAATTTCATAATGTAATCCTCAGATTTGTTCACGATTAGTCAAATCGGAACCTCTTCTAAAAAAGAGGCCTTTGTTTGTCCGCTTGGTTTCTGGGCTCGGCTCTCAGCAACGGGACGGAGGCAGCGTGAGCCGCTGAGGGACGTTTGACTCACTTTTTCCAGCAACCAGCGAGCGCAGCTCCCTCTGAGGAGGGATCAACAGTTATTTTAGTGAAACTGGCCTCTGACCTGTCTGTCTCTTCTGCGTTATCGTGTCTGACGGAGAAATCACTGTTCAATGCCTGACACCTCTGTGCTGCAGGGCATGAACTTTCTCCACAACAGCTACTTTGGCTGCCATGGAAACCTGAAGTCCTCCAACTGCGTGGTGGACAGTCGCTTCGTTTTGAAGATCACAGATTACGGCTTGGCCAGCTTCCGCTCGTCCTGCGAGAACGATGACTCCCACGCGCTCTACGCCAGTAAGCAGCGCCTCCCCCAACAGTGTCCAGCCTCAGCAGCTGCTGCCGAACTCTGCACATCTGCTCTGTTTCCCTTTCCCTTTAGAGAAACTGTGGACGGCTCCGGAGCTGCTCATTTATGACCACCATCCTCCCCAGGGCACTCAGAAGGGCGATGTGTACAGTTTCGGCATCATCCTGCAGGAGATAGCTCTGAGAAATGGACCGTTCTATGTGGAAAGCATGGATCTCAGCCCCAAAGGTAAACAAAACTCCTGTACAGGCCTGGGGGTAGCAGGTTGACCCCCACCCCCCACCCTATACCCCGGCCTGCAGATAAGCCTTCAAAGCAGGGCTAAAAGGAATTTTGGAGTTCTCCAGGCATGGCACACGTGCAGGTCAGAGGTCAGGCAGGTGGAGGCCCAAAAACACAGCTCATAACTTAGACGTCAAATAAGTGGGTGCTCACACAGCACCGGATCAGAACACGCAGAAAAGGCATTCGGAAAAAGCTCTACCTAGTCATATGATAGAGTCGGATGACATCGTTGGGGCAACTGTGAACAACAAGTTGCTTGTTATAAAATTATTTAAGGTAGACATAAAGAACACACCCTACAAATCGGAGTTTAAAGTAGCCAGAACGCACCAGATGTTGCACTTTCCTGAACGACCGATGGTTGCCTTTTGTGCAATTTTCCATTGACTCACTTTTAATAGTCAGACTTTTCCCAAAAACAAGCATGTTAATCAGTAGTCATGACTGGCCTTAAAATGGCCAAACCTGGATGGGGCACGCACGAGATATCACGGTGGTAGAGTAAATGCTGTTACACACAGGCATGTAAGGGTAAAAGGGGCAAGTAGGAGAGATGAAGGTGTATCGTGTGGATTTCTTGCAGACTGTGAAAGGGTCCCGTTAGTGCTGTGATAAGTGGGTCCTCCGCAGCCTGACTGTTGAAAAAGAGGAAATTGAACAATCAGTGTGTAGTTAGTGTGAGTGGCCTACGAGCACGTGCACATCCCGTGCATGTTGCATTTGCATGGGGGTCAGAAGGTAACCGGCATATTACCAAGGACCAGCAGGGGTGGGAAATTCCAGGCCTCAAGGGCTGGCGTGTCTGCATGATTTCCAGATAACCTTGCCATACTCATGGCTGATTACCTGGTTCAGGTGTGTCAAGCCAATGAAACACGCCAAAGCAGGGTCTGTTGGAAACTCACAGGAATGCGGCCCTCAGTGCCCACCTCTGGACTAGAGTGTGGCAGAAAACCATTAGAGAGTATCACCCATACGTCATAGGTTTGTGTAGCTTACATGATCCTTACAAATACTTCACAATAGATTTACCACACGCACAACAATTTTACGTTCCATTTTTATGACAACCCTTAAAGTGGCTGTATGAGCCTCAAGCAAACCACAAGACACACCTGCTCTCTTCTTAAGATGCTGCCTTTTTATGGACACATGTTTATGGTTGTGGCACAATACAGCTAAATGTTTTCAGAATACCAGACGTTCTGTCGTTTCTGCGTTCAACAAAGTTATTTTATTATGGGGGCTTCAGACCAGTATTGTCTTTTAGTGTTTTCGCTCATACGGTCTTTTGTTTGTTGCTAATTTTTGGTTGGAAAAAAGAGAAAAATATTGAAGGAACCATGTTTTTAGAAACATCAACGTAATTTGAATAACACAAGACTCAGCAGCGCACAGCGAACAGCAGCGTGTGCTGCTGAATGTATTAACCCTCCTCAAAATCCAGCAATATCTTCATAAACAATAACCTTTGGCTGTTTCTCAGCATACTTTTCCTGCATTAAAAAGCAACATCACACCTCTGACACTCCAAGCTGCGCACTAGTAGAACCAAACCAGGGTAGAGCAGTAACAACAGGCCAACGCTTAAAAAAACTCAGAAATTCTATCGAAACACCAGAAAAAATGTCTGTTTTTTTCAGTGTCTATTTTCCAATAGGGCATACAAACTAAGGGAATACTGAAAGTAAAATATATGACCTTTTTCAGAAAAACACCAGCTCACTGTGAATTTGATGGCAGCAACACATTTGAAGAAAGTCCAGAAACTTTTGCTTCCTGGCTTGAGGCCCGGCCTCTTCATCAGCAACAGTCTATACCTCCAGACTCCTCCTCTCAGGCCACTTTGGAAAACGTTTGCAGAGTTTGACAACAGTTGCTTCTGTTTCTGAGTGACCGATTGGTTAAACATTAGTTACAGTTGTTTAACTAGTTAACTAAAACAGAAAAAAAGCAAGCAAAAGCTAGTAGACGCAAGATTAGGACATAGAAACTAAAACAGAAAAGCAAGAAGCACGATTTTACAAGATTAATCAAGTTGTAGAAATTAATATAACAATTGAGACTTTATTTTGTAGAAAAAATAAATACGTAAATCAGAGTGTTAATACACTGAGGCACAATCACACAACCAGGAGCTGATGTTGCAGGAACAAGAGCTCACAAAGCACCAGTCTTTGCAGGCTGATTCAGGGGCTACATTGACGATCACGGTCCCTACATACAGAGATTTCTTCAGATTCTCTGAAGCTTTTGTTGTATTTTTTGATGAAGAGATATTCAAAAGTCAGCACTGGCATGCTAAAAAACACGTTGTTTTTTTATGCTGCTACTTATGTTATTCTTCTTGGTTTAGTTTATGAGAGACCACCACTGATGCTTTACTATTGTTTTCCCTTTATTCCTGCCAACTGTTTTGGATTGGGAATATACATTAAAAACAAATGGTTGCATTCGATGCCCTGAAGTTCAAATCACCATCAATCAATCACATACACACACAAAAATCACGACTAAGCAAAAAAAGCAAACCAAATAATAATTTATAAACATGCATTTTATAAATCAAAACAGAATTCCAAACAATAACAGAATTAAAATGAAATGAAACAACATAAGTAGGAAATATTTCGGGGGGAAAAAGGAATTGCCAGAAATCAACATGAATGAATGTTAATGTTAAAAATGAATAAAATAAGAATCCAGAAAATGTAGATACTATGGAACATCACTGATTGGACGATGACTTCTGTCCACCTTTTCAACAGAAAGTTATTTGGCGTGGTGATATCTTCTGACAGAAGATATCTCTACTGCAGACGTTCAGTGATTGATCAATCTCCTCCCCAAAAGATCAGAGGAAACATCCTTCTGCAAACAATGAACATCATCATCCAATCAGGGATATCCCATAAAACCTACCAGTTTCCTACTTTGCTTCATTTTTTAACATTTAACTCCGATTTCTGATAATTACTTCTGTTTTCCAAAATGTCTTTTTAAGTATTATTTGGTTTCTGGAAATTTGTTTTGATTTCCAAAATTCAATATTACTTTTTTATTTGTTTTGCTTTTTTTATTCATGTGATCTTTGATAATCCTGTAATTATAATAATATTGAACCGTAACCCTTTGACAATCAGATTTAAAAAAAATCTTTCTTAGTATCTGTTTAAATGGGCTTGACCAGTCTGAACCAGCTGATAACCAACCTGTGGTTTTAAGGAAGTTTAATACCTGTTTAACCCTTTAAAAACACAACCAAGTCAAAATCAATTTAAAAAAATGTTTGTTTTATTCCTGTTGCCTTAAAATAAGTAATACGCTCAATCAGTGTTTTTAATAATCTGTTTTCTAAATGTGCTCTGCCGTTTAGAGCAGCCACCTTGCTCAGATAAAGTGACTGCTTTTTGCATACTTGGTGAAAGGTTACATTTTCAGAATAAAACGTGCATTGTCACAGCAAATACAGTACATGTGTGTTAAATGTAAAAAGGGCAAAAAAGTAAATTTGCAAAGACCAAGTCTAGCATTTTATATGCAGTACTTTCTATAATGAATGTAAGCAAGTCAGGGCGCCTGGAAGCGAGGTCTCCCCTATGGAAAATGCATCCAAAGCTTTACGTGAATGGAAGGACAACAATAATTACTTTAACTTCCTCTTAAATGTCCACAAAAGTAGACTTTTTTGTGTCAAAACATCAACTTGCTGAATCAGGCTGAAGAAGTGAAATGATAAATGATGAAACTTTTTTTTTTTTTGACTGGACCCCCTCAGAGATCGTGCAGAAAGTGAGGAACGGGCAGCGGCCGTACTTTCGCCCGACCACAGACAGCAGGTTTCACTCGGAGGAGCTGACCATTTTGATGGAGGGCTGCTGGGCTGAAGACCCTGCAGAGAGGCCGGACTTTGGCCACATCAAGATCTACATGGCCAAACTCAACAAGTAAGAGCTTCACACCCCTAAAAAACAACAACGGAAATGCTCAACACAGCATGTGTGGAACGTTGCATCCCACTGTGAGGCTGATCAGAACATTGATTAAAGATTAAAAGCAGCTTATTATTCATCACAAGCAGGACTTGACAAGAAGGACTCTTTACTTCCTGTCGGCCTGCAGGGTCTGAGTTCCCCGTTGTTTCCGATGATCTGCTGAATCATTCATGTGCATGGGATGGATCTGGCTGCATGCAGGCACTTGTGTCTCTTCTTGAGTAGAGCAGCTCTTTCAGGTCTCCTGTGGAAACAAAATGACACTAAAGCGTCTGCAGGGGGAAACATAACACAGGGCTCTGCTGTGAGATGAACTTTCAGAGATGTTGTTGGGGTCATAAAGACTTTCTTTTTTTTATATCACACAATCTTTTATTAGGAAAAATTATTTCTGAAATCACCAAATCTGCTAAATAAACTCTTTATAAACACATTTGGTAGAATTCTTTTTGGTCAGATAAATATGTGGAGATAAACTGAGACTGAGCTAGCTGCAGATATCATCGGCCAGAAGCAGAAATTACATTACCGGAAGTAAATCATTTCTTAATGCATTACAAGTCTTTTAATCTTAAAACAGTAAATATATTAGTATCAATCATGACAAAAACATAAGTATAATAGAAATATGCCTTCTCAAATTTGACCTTTAAATTGCTATGGTGACTGCTATGGTTGCTAGTACAACATAAAGTTTCAGCAGCAAGAGAAGCTTAAAATGGGGGCATAATTGACACTAACAAAAGTGTTAGGAACTGTAAAATAAAACATCATTTATTAAAGCGTAAAAACTAGGGTTACCGGTTAAGTGACATGGGAGGACTTCTGGTTTCGGCCAGTGACGTCTGCAGACTGGTCCACCTGAAAACTCTTTTCTTTTTTTTTTACCATGTCACTCCTCAAACAGTTTAAGGTGCTGAATCAAAGCTAATGGTGGGGGGGTCAACTGTGTTGTTACAGGTTCTGCCTGCCAGCTGCACTCAGTCTTGCCGACTGTCAGGCGTAGACATCAAGTTTGTCACGCTAAAAGGCAGCATTTTGAGTCACAGCAGAGCTGCAGCACAAAACACATTTAATGGTAGTCCATATGTCGCAAGAAATTGATTTAATTTCCCATTTTAGTTACCAGATAAGCACCTTTTTTATGAATGATTTATTATTTTTAGTAGTGAGTTTTCACCCTGGGTTATTTTTAAGGTATGAGTGTTGCGTTGACCAGGAAGAAATTTTTTATTTTATTCTACCTGTGACAGTGATAAATAGAGGTCTGTCTATCTAAAACACCAGCCAATCCATCCCATAAATGTTAACCTGTAGCATGGCTCCTTAAACATGTCAGGTTTTTTTCACAGGCGACAGAAACGTTTTTGAACCTTCGCATTGTTTTCGGATTGACTGAAACCATCTTGAATGAGTCACTTAGTTCAAGGCTCAACCAGGAAACCTTTTGGATGAAAAACAAAATCTAACTCCATTTTTATTTCTCTGTACAAGTCAGAAGAGTCAGAGGCTGTCCCTCTGACAGCAAGCCCTGGTATTATCCTCTCAAATCATAATAATTATTTTCCACAGTTGTTACAGTATGTTATAGCTGAAATGCGGCAGTGTTGTGACTTCAGCTTCCCCTGCAAACATGTGAAAGGTGGCGGGATGAAACCACAGGCTTTTTCTTTCTGCCTCTAAGGCACCTTTTTAACTCTTCTGTGCTCCCCGAAAGGTCCGGTTCTGCAAATGTTTCTCCCTGGTGAAGTTTGAGAGAAGAACCAGAGAAGGAGCGGGTGTAATATCTGAGTGATGCTGCAGAGAGATGATGCTGCCACCATCTTTAATGTTAATGTTTAAATATTTCTTACATATGTTTGATCTTCTGCTGCATGGAGGGCTTTTTACAAAGGAAAACAGGCATTGAACAGAAGATCTTCTTTAATGTTGATTTTAACAGAACTCATAAATTCCTTTAGAAAATCAATATTTCAAACCGTTAAGAGGAAAGTGTTCTGTTTCCCTGCATGTGTGCATGTGTCTGCTGCATGGTCAGGGACATCACGGAGAATAAAAATACGTTTTTTTCTGCAGCGCAGCATGTAGACATAAAGCCAGTCTGATCCAGTTTGAAAGTTTGTCTTCTAGTTTTCCTGACCTTCATGGCAGACCTTAAGTGTCAGCATGCTCACCCCTGTAGGGTCTGGAACAGTGGCAGGTCAGCATGAAACAGCAGCTGTGATGGAGATGTAATGAAATTAAATCTGAGCTGCAGTTTTGTGTTACCAGAACTGCACGAAAGCATCTGCAGGGTCATTTAATGTTTGACTCACAAAGCTCTGCCTGGACCTAAAGTCTGGGTCGTACATTGCAAAAAGTCAGACATTTGTTTCATAAGCAGAGCTGCAAGATAAACCATTGTGTTCCTCAAGGCCATGTCACACAGCCACAACGTACACTTTGTGGATATTGCATGGATGAAAATTGGTCATACGTGAATAGTTACAAACGTTGTGCTTCATACATTAAATTCTCATGAATGAATCACATTAAAGCCCTGGTAGAAGTTCAAATAAACCACACAATGAACAAAAAATCAACGTAGAACATGAACCATGCGTAATTATTGCGCTGCATATGCAATTCATTAGTAATTTGTTAATCAATTAACTGTGATATACGCGCCGTATACACAATATAAAGGTTATACATGGTGTAACTGTCGTGGAAAGCCACAAATTTGCGAATGCATCTTGCAAAAAATCCAAACAATTGCATAGGATTTACATGATAATTTCTTGATAGACTACATCAAATACAAGGGGCATAATTCTCAACCGACCAAAAACTCTGAACAGCTCAAAGCCCAATTCACGTAAAGACCCATCGGCCGAAACCCTCAACGCACATCAATGAATGTGAAACACTTTTCAACATTAGGCATTTATCACAAAAGTTCGTCATGGCTGTGTGGCGCGTCCTTCAAGAGGAATAGTTAATGGTCAAGAGGGCTTGGTTAAATTCATGGAATTCTCGTGTGTTTCCTCCATCTCTGAGAGTACCGCATGCAGGACGGCATCACCTGACCAATTTGTCAGTGCATGTCTACTGTGACCAGACTTCAACAAGTCTTTCTCATGGCAAATTAGGCCACTCCCCTAAACCCTGCAGCTATGTGCAACTGGGGTGTGGAGGCAACAAATAAAAAATAGAGGCAACCACACATTCAGGAGAAACAATTTAGAACAGGTGAGGAAGCTCAGCATTAGGAAAGAAACACCTTCACAGGCATGGGGAGAAGATGTGTGAGGACAGCGTGAGATTTGGATTAGGGGCCTTCCTACGGCACCAGGCTGCAGCGACAAAGCATCAAGCTTCCAAAACCTTTCAAAAGTATTTTTGAACAGAAAGAAATGACTCAAAAGAAAAGCCCACAACTGACCAGTAGAAGTTTCCTCCTTTATCCTCTGAAATTACTAGAAACTTAAAGGAAAAACAACATAGGAAGGAATTCTTGGAGTTTTTCTGCACAGCACTGGACTTTGGTTTTGAGAAAGAACAGATCTACAGCTGAATGTTTGAGCGAAGGATTCCTACAAAGGTCTGCAAGTCTTTCTTTGCACAAGTCGTTCATTTGCCAACCATGCAGGCAGATGTCTTGGTGAGCTGTTTAATCCTGATAAAGTAACAGAAATGAAAAACATCACAGCCATTCCAGCTCTGCTCTGTTTTATGTTTAAAATGAAACCTTGAGTAGTTTTCTATCATCTTTGAGAAGAAAGTGAGAGCATTCAAGAGGTTAACACTGTCTTCTGATTGTGTCATGTTCTCCAAAAACACACGCAGGGCTGTTATGGTTCATGGATATAGTTTACTCTGAAAGGCTAAAGACAAGCATGATATAGGCCCTATATAATCATTTTTGCTTCATGAATTCATAAACAAATATTGGTACATGACCATAAGAAGCTGTTTTTAACACATTTTTTTAAACATGTTTAAATCATAGACTATCGACAGCACAGATTAATATGGAGCACGTTTATTATTAAAGCATCATTCATTTTTCTTATTTTTTAAATCAGGTATTGACTTCTGACACCCTTGTTAACCCTCTGATCAGCCTGTTACCCATATCTGGGAGACATTAAATCCTGATCTGCCGAAACGTGTCGTTTCTTTGCAGAAACATCTAGGAACATGTGGTTGGACTATAGCAATTAGCATCTGTTGAAAGCTGTGAGCACGTATGTGCTGAAAATAGAGTCCTGCTGTGCCTTTTCCTCTCCTCCGCTGGCTCTGTAACACAACCAGGGCAATCGAGGAAGGGGGGTCGAAATCTAAACGGCTTGCAGAAGAAAGCGCCATATGATCGATAACCTGAGAAGCACTCAAGGATGCTCCTGACAGCTGGGAGCAAAGCCCCGCCTCACATGCGTGTTAATGCACTGCGCCTCTTCATCAGTAAATGCAGGTTGTTGACGTGACGTGATGGATGGCCTGTTATTTTCAGTGGGAGCTCTGGTTTGGGCCTGAAGGGGGGCTGCAACAAGAAGGGCGTTCAGCAGTAAGTGGGCGGGGCTCTCCTTACTGCCATGAATGGGTGTCTCTCACTCTTCACCATCACGGCTTCTCCCCACCGCTTGCTCTAAATATCCCATTTTTAAATCTCGTTTTAGCTCTCAACTTCTTCTGTGCCAATCGACAAAATAAGGGAGGAAAAAGTGTAATAAATAAAGAAGGACGTTCTCACATTTGTCACCCACATGAAGTCGTGGTACCTCACAAACTACTTCTTCTCTGTGAACAACACACCCCTTCAAAGCGGGATTTGTGTTTGTTTAGATTTGTCAACCCCCAACCTGACCGTCTGACCAAAATGTTCCAAAAATTATTTGAGCAAATGAGTGGAAGCAATGAGATGTGCTCAGTCGGCTCACCAGCCGCCAATATTTGTGTGATTTGGCTGAAAGCGAGTTTGTCACTCGCTTAAACAATAATGCCTGCAATCATCCAGGATATCTCTTTGTCATGACAAATCTGAGCCACTGAGGGAGTTTTATCTTGGTATCAGAAGGTAGTTTCTGTCTGCAGTGTCTTGGTTTGCAGCTAGGTGTCACTAAATTTGTTTAGAAAGCAACAGCAGGGCGGACAGTAAGTATGAGAGTCGGATCTGGGGAGGCAGCTCCATTCACAGCAGATGGCTCATGTCCGAACACGCCTGGGCGAAAACAGGAGGTCCCACTTTGTGGCAATCCGTTTGGATACATAAACATTTAGGGGAATATCTACTAACTTTTACAGTTAACATAAAATTCCTTCTGTGTTCAAAAATGTGTGCCCCACTTGTGATCCTGTAGAAGGCAGTTTGGAAAGAAGAGAACACAATTTTAAAAAAAAATGTAAAAAAGGCGTATAGTTTTCAAAATATGTATATTTTTTGTGTTTTTATCTCTGAATTTCTCTAAAACGTTTCAATTTCAAGTAGAATGTTTAACTATCAAATGTCCAGAAATGCTGAAAACTGCAGGCATTTCAAAGATTTCCTTTCAATAAAGGTTCTGTGAATCCAGCCTGAACTCACATTTAATGATGAAAGAGAAACTCTGCTTGTTAAAAAGCTGTTTCACATAGACGACGTCTTTCTGAGCCTTTCAGCTGTTTTTCATTCAGTCAAATTCCTGGAAGAAAAAAGTTTGTGATGCTCAGCGAAGGCTGATAGTCAGATGTCTTGATCCCCCCCTGTGACCTTTGTCTGTAACACAAACATGAGGGAGGATGAACGCTGCAAAAAGAGGTGACCTAAAAATAGGACATGAACACTAATATTAACGGCAAAATCACTGAAAAAGTGGGAAAAAAATCTTTCCATGCAGCAAGTCAGTAAATCATAATGTAGAAACGAGGTATTCTATAAAAGCATTCAAAAAGGGAGAAATATGATTAAAAAAAAAGGTAATTTCTAAAATGGAATGACTTGAATTGAATGTTTTTCATCACAATAAGTATTTCTTGCTAGTCCTAAGAAAATGGTTTTTAATTTTGGATTTTTTATGTCACAAATTGTTGTTCATTTTGATTACAGTGACAAAAATTACTTGGAAATTACTTTTTTTATGACAAAAACTGAACAAAATAAGAATATGATATTAGTACAAGTTGGCACATCTTAATAAATCCTAAAAAAATCGACTTATTCTTAGAACATAAAACTAAATTTTTGCTATTAAAGAAAAATACAAAAATTTCCAGTCTGGCTAGTAAACATTAAACTTTGAAATTACTTTGAGTTTTTGAGTCTTAAATCAAAATTTTCTATTGTCAAGAGTTTGAACTAAAAAGATTTAGATTCATTTTAATAACAATTTCATTATTTCTAGATGCTCTGCTGATTTTTTTGAGAAAAAAAAGATTCAAGATTCAAGGTTTTAATGCCGTTTGCACATGCGGTACATCAGAATTTTTCTTTGGCATCTCTCATGTCAGGGTAAATTAAAAAGGACAAAAAATTTGAAAAATAAATAGAATAAAGTTAAAAGTCAAAACAACTCAAAACCTGAAAGTATCAAATAGTTTGCAGGATGTGTGACCCATCACAAACTGATGCTGATGCTTTCACCTGACAGAGACGTGTTTGTTTTTGAAGACATCTGTTTTATAATAAGATACCTGTTTCCAAAAATGATCCGGGAAGCAAAAATAAAGTCACACGTCTGTTTCTTCTTTTTGCTCGGCTGCATGTGTAGAACTCTGCAGTCCTGAGATTTTTTATGAAGTTGTGGAAAGCCTATTAGCAACACTACTGACAGATTTGGATGTCTGTCCTTCAGCTGTGAGTCAGAACTCGGTGAAAGTGATGATCTCAGGTGTCTGTCGTCAGCTAAAGTCTCCAGATCAAAATGTTCTTGTCACAGAAAAATCGGCCCTCCATTATAAAATGGAAGTTGAGGCTTTGTTGGGGGAAATATCTTCATGTTATCTCACCTCCTCTGCCAGCCTGCCTCTTTCATTAGACCCAAGAAAATCTGCTGAGCATCCCAGGACTTTAACATCTACCCGGAGCGAGAAAC
The DNA here is from genome assembly GCF_053564925.1 of Oryzias latipes. Taxonomy (NCBI): domain Eukaryota; kingdom Metazoa; phylum Chordata; class Actinopteri; order Beloniformes; family Adrianichthyidae; genus Oryzias; species Oryzias latipes. The sequence continues at coordinate 5,466,575 of NC_136248.1, forward strand.
AAAAGAGGCAGAAAGTTTTCAAAGTTCTTTAATGGCATTTTTACAGAAAAACACAAAAATTTCCACAAAGTCTTCCTCACTGTGAATCATCTTCTGCTTTGACACCAGGAAATGTGTTACTAAAAAGAGAATTTGACCAGGAAGATAGAGTGGAGGACATAAGTATTTGATCCTTTACGTTTTTTTTAGTTTTGCTGATTTAAAAAAAACAGACAGCCTGTCATGCCAATGATAGATTCATTTGAACAGTGAGAGATAGAAAAGCCTAACGGAAACCAAGAAATTTACTTTAAAGAATTTATTTACTTTGATTTGCATGTCATTGAGAGAAAAAGGTATTTGATCCCCAAGTAACCATTAAGAGTTCTGGACAACAAAACCACCAGGAAGAAGCTAGGGGTTAACCCTTGTGCTATCCTAGGCACTTTAACATTGGGAGTTGGGTCATCTAGACCCACTAGACAGTGCTCTGAACCTTTTTTCTTCAATGATTTGTGATCTTCACTGGTGTCCATGGATTACATGAAATCTTTCCACCTTTATCCACCTTTGTCATGGTAGGGAGAACACGTCAATGTAAGGGTGGGGTCATAGGATAACACAAGGGTTAAGGTGACACCTGGGGGGTATTCCAGGAAGCAAGTTTAAACTACCCTGACTTTAACCCTGAACTGTGGCTGAAGTCCGCCTGAACTTGCTAACTCTGTGTATATTGGTTCCAAAAGACCGGATATGAGTTAGCGTAATTACGCTCCACTTGGTAACCCTGGGTTTATGCACGTGTATGTCAAGTACATAGAGACATTCTCAATGGTTGTCTAATTTCCAGAGTCACCATGGAAACGCCTGGAGGAAAAACATATCCAACTTAAATGAACTGATTCAATTGGTAACAAGTAATTGAGTTAAATGCATTCAACCTTATTTCTTATGTCTATCCAACTCAATAGTTGTTTATACATCTCAAATTTACATATTAATCTAACTAAATGTCATATTACTCCAATTCAATTAAATGTTTTTCCATCTTAATTTATTGTACTTCTTGAACTCTCAAATGTCTATATTCTCATTTTATAACATTGAAATAAATTATTTAATAAGGATTTATTATATGACAAATTTATTCATTTATTATGATTCTGACCTTAACTAAAGTTCTTGTGACCTTATGTGGCACTAGTGGTGCTAAATAACCTCATCATCCTCTCCGTCCCTCTCACTCATGGTGCAGAAAGAATTAAACATAACAGGACAAAATAACTTGGCACAACACAGTAAAACAGCTAAACAACTGAACACATTTGGTCAAAAACCCAAACTTAAACCCAAATCCATCCAGACAGGCAAAGGGAATGGTATCCCACAATTCCTTGCAGTGACAATCTAACAGCAGCACCAAAGTTACACCCACTTAATTGAATTAATTTGAATGAATGTAAAATAAATGTCTGATAACTACGTGTTATTTTTAAGTTGACTGAACTCAAAAAATTGATTTATCTTAACTGAAGCAAATAATTAAGTTAGATCAAAGTAAAAAAGTTTATCTTTCCAACATCCATATGTGGTCTTATCACCCTCTCATGGTGGAAAAAGTCTTATCTGAGCTTCTTCATCCACTAAATCATCTTCAAATGGACACGCCATGCTGCTTCACCTCTCTGACAACAAACTAACCTTCAACTAAACCTGATCCAGACCAGGTTATGTTCAGAGCATGAGTTGCCATGGCAACTTGACATATCCTGAAACATACCTCTATTTTTGGAATGGCTGAGGTCATCCGCTTCCTTAGCCTCAAACTTACCGTGGTAACTCACATAACCTGCTTTTTGGAAATCTCCCTTGTTGGTCCAATTGTGCCAATATACAAGAGAATACAAAATGAGAGAGAAATGCTGCAGATGATCCCAAGAACACCATCCTAACGGTCGAGCATGGAGTTGGAAGTATTATGGCTTGGGGGTGTTTTTCTGCACAGGACTACCTCACCGTGTGGATGAGAGGATGGACGGAACCAGATACCGTCAAACCTTAAGTGAGAACCTTCTTCCCTCCACCAGGAGACTTAAAATGGGTGGTGGATGGTTCTTCCAACAGGATCATGACCCAAAACAATCAGGCAAGACAACAAAATGCTGAAGAAGAAGAAGCATAACAAGGTCATGGATTGGTCCAGTTAGTCTCCGGACCTCAATCCTATAGAAACCTATGGAGAGAGCTGAAGTTCAGAGTTGCTAAGCAACAGCCACCGAATCTGAATGATTTGGAAGTCATTTAAAAAGAAATTCCTCCTGAAATGTGCAGAAACCTGCTAATCAACTACAAGAAATGTCTGACATCTGTGCTGCTAATAAGGGTTTGGCAACAAAGTACTACGTTTTTCCGGCTAGAGGGTTTTAATACTTATTTTCCTCAATTAAATGCAAATAAAAGAAAATACATTCTGTAAAGTGAATTTCTTGATTTTCTATCTCTCACTCTCTCACTGAACATACCATTAGGATGACAGAGTGGAAGGGCTCAAACACTTTGTTCCTCTAGTTTAAGGAAAGAAGCTGATATTTTATTTCAACCTTTGAATTGATCAAAACAAAGAGGCATCAAACTTGGGCTGAATATGGAGATGTGATCTTTGTTTGTGTTTCTTTCATCTCTAATGTTTACATCATGTTTTCATAAATTCGCCGTGACTGTTATTTGACCTTGAAGTTACATCCGGAACACATCTGCATGTGTTGCAGGGAGGGCAGCACCAGTATCCTCAACAACCTGCTGTCCAGGATGGAGCAGTATGCCAACAACCTGGAGAACCTGGTGGAGGAGCGCACGCAGGCGTACCTGGAGGAGAAGCGGAAGGCAGAAAACCTGCTCTATCAGATTCTGCCTCAGTAAGAGAGCCCTCCCTCCATCCCTGCTTTGTTCTGACAAGTGGAAGCTGGAAGGTCCAATTAACTTAAACCGAGCAAATTGGGAAAATTAACATCAAATCCCAGTGACGCTTAATTGTCGAGTCGAATCGCTATATTAATTAAAGAGTGAAACTTCCTCCCAACAGTGTGCCTTGTTAACAGAAGCACTTCTGCGGGGGGGGGGGGATGATCTGTCTGCAGATAAAAGGAGCAGACAGAGCTGACATGATAAGGGCTCATTAAGAGAGACAGTGTGGAGAATGCAGCCTTTCTCTGCTGCTCCTCATCACAGAATGACGGGCCTGAGAGGAAGAGCTCATTCTGTTTCTCACCATGACATGTGCTGACTCTAAGGACATCTTTTATTTGAATCCCTTTTCCTGATCCTGCTTCTTTGCTCTGAACGTCTTGTTCTTGGTATGAACAGCTTGACCTCTCTGTCTTCCTCAGCTCCGTAGCAGAGCAGCTGAAAAGAGGGGAGACGGTGCAGGCCGAGGCGTTTGACAGCGTCACCATTTACTTCAGCGACATTGTGGGCTTCACATCCATGTCTGCAGAGAGCACGCCACTGCAGGTACGCTCCAAAACCAGACATCCCCTCTCCCGGTTTCCTCACCGAGACCTGAGCGGATCTTCTGAAAAGCTGCGCTTCCCGTTTCAGCCTCAGTGTCAGATCTTCACTTGACCCGTTTCTCCCACACACGGCGGTAACTCAGAATAGCACCGTTGGCAGATGAAAGCGTGTTGACGCAGAGTTGAGTCACGTCAACTCCTTGGCACTCGAAAAATCCAAGCAAGGTCTCCTAACTTTAGATGAGGTCTGACGGGTGGGGGTTAGCCTCCCAGCTCCAGATGAGGTTAAACCATCAGTAAAACAAACGCAGGCTTTCCTCTTAGGATGGGCTGAATAGCCAAGGTGTATACAATCACGTCCTGGGATGTCAGACTTACAAGACTCACTCCAAGTAAAATAGCATTTTAACATGTTCTTGCTGCATTTTAATGATGATGGAGGAGAAAATGATGATTGAAATGGCATTTCTGAGTAATTTTTTTATTCAACTGTCAAAATGCAGTTGGAAAAAGCTTGTAGATATGATGTAGATGCTACTGCAGCAGGCCACAAGCTTCCTGCTCCACTCCATTCTGATGCATCCACTTGCAGACAAATAAATTGACATACAGTACAGACGAAAAGTTTGGACACACCTTCTCATTCATTTGAACGAGAAGGTTTGTCGAAACCTTTGGTCTGTACTGTAAGTCTTTGTTTTCCTCCTCTGACCTTGAATTTACATTGGATTTCATTAATAACTTTCATTGTAATGTATTGCAAGGATCTGCATGTGACCTGCACTGATGTGAGGACACCAGCATGCAAACGTCCATAAGCGAGGAAAGCTGCAGCACCAGCGCCGTTCAGGCTGAGATTCCCCTTCAGAAGACAAAGATACAGTTTGGCTGGAATATCCACGGGAAAACTAGATTACAGAGAAACTTCAGTTTGACTGAACGATGCAAAAACAAAAATCTGACCCTGAAACAGCTGCTCAACAATTATGTGAATTTGAGGAACACTTCCAGGCTGAATCTTTGTTACATTTCTGCGTCAGCAGCTCAATGAGATTCCAGTTTAGTTTGGAAGAAGCATTTTGTTGGATCAAGGAGCAGATGTTTGTTTTAGAACACGAGTCAAACCTGCTGCAGGGAAAGGAGCTGAAGCACAGAAGCTAATCTTACATGAAATTTCAACTAATCTGGCTCTTGGAATGGCCAGCTCGTCGTTCCAGTGAAAACACAGCAGCAGGTTTATGAGCTAAAGCAACAAACAGAACCTGTGCTGCTCAAGTTTTCCTTTTTCGTTTCAGCTCAGTTTTGGTTGAAAACTCTGGATTTTTTTTAAGCAATGCTGTTATTTTGAATGAATCTGGAGAATTCTTTAAAAAGTAAAGCTTTGCTGTGATTTTTATCAGCAAACTTAAAAAAAAAACCACTTAAACGATGATCAGCACTTTATTGAACAGCCACTCTGCCAACATATATTCCTTAAAGCCCCACTCCGATCATCTTTTGATTTAGTGTAAAAGTCTTATCACTGGTCTTTTAATAAGGATTATGCCGTTTCTAGCCAAAAAAATGAATAAATACACTTTTTCTAAGACATAGTTTCTGCAGAGCGGCATTAGAAATTCACCTTTGAGTTGTAGGCAGGGCTGTTAGCACAAAGCAACATGACAACCCCTACCCGTCACCCATAACTGAGCTACAGTGTATGTGTTTAGATGTTCTCCTTCCTGCTAGCTTACAGCCCCTCACACTCCTAACTTACATTAAATAAGCATTATTGGAGCTATCCAGCCTTACAGTTTTGAGCCAGATTCCAGCTCAAATGATGAAAACAGAGACATATATGGATCTGGTCGTCAGAATGGAGCCGAGCAGGGAGCTTGTGTCCCATCCTGCGTATTTTCTACATCACAAATAATCTCTTTTTCAAACGGCATCTTCTTGTCTGGTCCCAATTCAAAACGATTTGAATAAAGAAATACTCAGAAATGCAGTTTGAAGCTTAATATTCTTTATATGCGTCCTCCATCATTAGAAAAATGCCACAGGAACATGTTAAAACACCAAAAACACAAATCAGAGGGGGTCTTTAAATAGAAGAAGTCTGCACTTGTCATACATGCACACACACACCCTCAAAAACACACACACATGCATTTCACAAGGAAGGTGGGACCTCAGACCATCTCTCCCCCACCCCATCCCTGGTAGGGGGTACTGGGCCCTTAGCAACGGCGGCCGTGTTCCCTGGGTCCTGGCTCATACCTGGGGTTGGCGGGGGGGATGCCAAGAACTCCTGGGTGGTGATGAGGTGCTCGTCTGGGGCGGGGTCCCGCGTTGGTTCACCTCTCATCTGTTAGCCCAGCTGTTGGAAAGGACAAGTAAAATAAATAATAAGAAGTCTGCACTTGTGTATTTTGTTTCTTCTTAATGCAGGGGTTGTCTTGCTTTTATCACCTGAAATTTGTCATTATCATTAATGTTTTTCATTTGTTTCTTATTGTAAAGTGATTGAATAATGGCCACTGTCTGAATGTTTTTCTGCATCTTCATGATGATTTTTTTTTACTCCTTGCTAGTTAGAGTCTGAGTTTCTGACTCTTCTCCTTCTCTCGTCAGGTCGTTACGCTGCTCAACGATCTGTACACGTGCTTTGATGCCATCATCGATAATTTTGATGTTTATAAGGTGAGTGACACACTTCGCTGTCAGACCAGTGGCTGATGGTCAGAGTTCTTCAGTCCTCTTTTGGTTTCTCTCTCAGGTGGAGACCATTGGCGATGCCTACATGGTTGTGTCAGGGCTGCCGGTGCGAAACGGCAAACTTCACGCTAGAGAGATCGCCAGTATGTCGCTGGCTTTGTTGGAGCAGGTCAAAACCTTCAAGATCCGCCACAGACCCAACGACCAGCTGAGGCTCAGGATTGGTATCCACACAGGTGAGTCTGCCGGCTGCCTCGTACAGATTCTGAATCCTTATTTGGGAATCCTGTACCACATCAGAGATGCAGAATCGCACGAAATGACCGGTCACAACAAAACAGTGTTTAGACATCATAGTGATGGATGGAGCACATTGGCAGGTCAAGAACTGGTTGATGCTTATTAAATTAAAAACAATACTTACAGTAAATACTGTACTTACAGTACATACTTACAGTAAATACAAGATTCACAAGAATACAAGAAAATGGCATGAGCTTAAGAGTTTGATGGCAGTCAGATAGAAACTGTTCTGCAGCCTAAGTGTCCATAGCTTGTGAGCTTATGGCCCAATCAACCAATGAATGCGAGTTTATTAATTTTTTATATTAAGTCGCTTCCGTTCTGTCCCTCGATGCCAAATCAAACCATTTTTTTCATCTGTAATTCATTAAGAATCTATGTTATTCCTAAAATTCCTTCGTCTTTTTCTTTGTGAATGTTGTGAGTGGAGCAGCATCTCTGTGGTTCATTAATGAGAACGCATCCTTTCATGGCTGGAATGTTTCTAAAAACTCTTAATGATCATCACTCATCATCACACAGGACATCTTCCCCCTCTGACAGCTCAGTTTCAGAATCCCTTTCTAGAAAACACAGTAAGCTAATTGCAGTGAGTTCAGTTTCTCAGTTTCCTGCTGCAACCATCAGCTGATCTCTGTGTCAAATAGGATTTCATGGAAGTAACTCAGCTGTTTTACGTATGAAACATTTTCTTTTGCATTTTCGTGGGTTCAGATTTCTTTTGACCTTAAAGACTTGATTGAAATAGATTTTTAAACCATATTTTTACCGTGTTTTTCAGATTACAAGTCATGTTTTTTTTTTTTTTGCATAGTTAGTCCAGGGATGCGACTTATGCTAAGGTGCGACAAATTGCAATAGACGTCCCTGTAACAGTATTTGCTACCAACAGCAATTCAGAAGAAGCATTGCTCAGTCTTGTGCCACCCTTGCAGAATTGTGCCAAAGTCTCACAGATGATCAAAGAATTCAACAAACTTAGTGATTTAAAGTGGTATAAAGAGTTTAGCAGATTGTTAGCATGTTCTTTATGCTATGTTATTTGAATAATTGTTCATATTTTGCGTTAATACACTGGATTCCTCCTCTGTCTCATGAAGCTACGGTTATGTTAGTGAAGCAAATGCTCATTCTATAATTGTCATCTATTCCACTACTATGATTTGCCTTTCGAGATGAAATGTCAGTTCTTATTGTTGAATACATCTATCCCACACGTGCGACTCACACTCCAGTGCGGCTACATGGTTTTCTTCTTTACGATGAATTTTTTGGCTGCTCTGACTTGTAGTCAGAAAAATTTGGTATATGTTAATTGCGTCTATGTGATTCTAATTTCAATAAAAAAAAGTTGAGGGCAATTACTTAATAAAAATGAAAACAGTTATACGTTTTTTTATATTCTACTCATTGAGTACTGACAGCTAAAGCTAAGAATGTTCTGGCTTCAGCGCAAGGCTTCAAAAGGATCATAAAGCTGAGTAAACCCAGGGAGCATGCACCTGCTCTACTCTAATTATGGTGACCGTGCTGGAAATGTGTGTGTTTTGCAGGTCCAGTGTGCGCCGGTGTGGTTGGTCTGAAAATGCCAAGATATTGTCTGTTCGGAGATACTGTCAACACCGCCTCCCGCATGGAGTCAAACGGAGAAGGTGAGCACACGATGTGTGGTTTATTTTCCTCCTCATTTTCATTCACAACTGTGAACTGGTGATGCAGAACCCCTCCCCTCTGAAGCTCAGGACAGTGAAGGCTGTCGGGTCCAGAGGTGTTTGGCTGCGTTGGTGCTGAACAGAGATGATCAGCACTATGAAACCACGCCACATGTTTAGTCAGGCACTGATCAGATGTATTGATGTCTGCCTGTGGGGGACGGCTCTGTGAGAAAGGGATAAATGTTTGTGCTTGAATTCAGCCTTGTGTTTTTGTGCTCACATTTGTGTCTGTTTTGCAGCCTTAAAGATCCACGTATCTTCAGCCACCAAAGAAGTGCTGGATGAGTTTTGTTACTTTAACCTTGAGTTACGAGGGGACGTAGAAATGAAGGTGAGACTCTTGAACTCACTTACAGATAAGTTGTCATTGTTTCTTGAAAAGTAACTTTACGGAATCAAATTATATGATCAGACATATAGAAATAGAAACATGAGTAGAAAAATAAAATTAATCTATATTCCAAGCCTGCTTTGTCGTGGTCAAGGTCACGGGGTTGCTGGAGCCTATCCCAGTGCACACCCTGAGGACTTTGTTAGTTCCACACAGGGCCACGCCCACTCACATGCACACCTCAGGGACAATTAAGAGATACCAGTTAAACTGTGAAGCATGTTTGTGGACTGTGGGAGGACTCTGGAGTCCCGAGAGAAAACCCACACATGCATGAGGAGAACACACAAACTCAATGGTGATTCAAGCCTGAGCCCTTCCACTGTGAGGCTCACTGTGTAGCTCAGGAAACAACATCAAACACAACAGATGTATCAATTAACAGACTTTCATTAAACCACAATTAAATTTCTTAGAACTTACTAAAATAAACAATGAAAATGAAATGCTGAACGTGTCTGCAAACGTGTCTGAAAAAGCTAAAATAATAAACCTATTAAGTCATCTACTTGATGCTAAATTAACTGGAAAATATCTGAAGAAATCAAGTTGAAACTAAATTTGGATATTAACTGCTTAACTACTTGTTTGTTTTAAGAATTAGCTAAAAAAAAAAATGTTCATTTGTTATGCCACACAATATTTACAGTAATGCTTTAAAAATTCCCATTAGTTGTCACACTACTAGGTCTGTGAAATTTGTTCTCCGCATTTGACCCATTCCATGGAGGTGCCGTGAGCTGAAGACACCATTTGGTAGTTTGACCCCCCAATCCAACCCCTTAATTCTGAAAGTCAAGCAGGGAGGCTTTTAAACACGGCAAAAACTGAATCATAAGGAGGTAAAGAGACCCTTTTTTCAAGAAAGATAGTCTTATTTTCAGTTTTGCTGGAAAATAATCTCATCAAGAAAGTTTTTCAATGGAAAAATGATCTTAGTTTGTGTTTAAGTGATTAAAATTTTTTGTTAAAATGAAAATTCTTGGTAAGGCTATTTTTCTCACCCCATTGGCAGATTTTTGCTTATTTAAAGAACATTTTCAGATTTTAAGAACATTTGACATATTTCTCGGCCTGTTGTTGCACTAGTCCGATCTTCCACTCTTAGTGCCGGCTCTCTTCAACAAGGCCACTGAGTTGGAAAAAGGGCAAACTAGGCATAATTTTTGAAAGTAAATAAAACCCCAAAAATCACATATTCCTTACAAACTTATTTATAAGAAGCTACAAAGAAATACTCCAGTCTTAATCGTTAGGGTCAGTGGCTAAAAAAAACCATAGGCACTTTCTGAAGGCTAAAAAAAGTGGAAGAGCAGTGGAATATTTCTCAGTTCCTCTCCTTCAAAGACCATAAAGTTTCAAAGATTCAGAGCTCTAACCTTAGATTGGGAAAAGTGAAGCAAGTGCCACTTCTAGTAGGAGCGTATCGCTCGCTGGTGAACAAAGGGCGCTGTAACCAGGGATATCAGTCCTCCTGCAACTCAAACCCCACAGTGCATTGATGAAGATATTGATATCTCCTTTTTCTGTTTTGCAGGGCAAAGGTAAAATGAGAACATATTGGCTTCTTGGGGAGAAGACCGATGTGTACGTTATCTGAGCCGCCCGCTCTTTCGGCCGAGCCGTGACTTTATTTGTTCTAGAATAAGTCCATAACAGTGACTTCCCCGCAAAGGCCAATAGGAGCCTTCGACAAAAGCTGAGGGAGCTCCAGGTATATTTATTACCTGCTGGCTGTCACTGAAAGACATGACTATTAAGGATGAGTGCTTTTATATGAAGATTTTGATGTGGTAAAAGTGTCTGTTTTTCATGGAGAAAATCCTATTTTTGTGCTTTCTACGTTAAAATTTGTATAATGTGTTTGAAAGTTGATGATTTAGTAGTATTTCCTTGAAAGATCCGTTAAAGATTGATGGCATAGAAATGAAATCACTGTCACTGCAGCGGTTCATTGTGTAACTTGAGCAAAGCACTCTCTATATATACAATACACACACACACACGAATATATATTTATATATACATGTATATGTATATCCCACTGTAAAATATTTTGTTGAATAAACGGAGTTAAACACTCCTTTTACATTTATGGACTTCTTTTTCTGAACTACTTCCTTTCTCAGCTTTAAGCACAACACATGACTTTGGAACAGATCTGGCCATTTTGCCTCAACGACTCTCACCCAGATGTTTTCATGCCATTTTAGCACTGAAAGAAATCTACAAATATGAGCCATCCTTGCAGAAATGAAGGCGAAGGTTCCTCGCATTGATGCAGCAGGTTCTGCAACCTTTGAGGAATCCAGATTCCAGTTTACCTGCAGCCTGTTAATTCATGTTCCTGTTGTAGGCTCCCATTAAACTTCAGAACAGCTGTACAGTTTTACTTCGTGGTTAACCCTTCTGTTATCTTAGATGACCCTGCCCATACATTGACATGTTCTCCCTACCATGATAAAGGTGGAAAGATTTCATGTAATCCATGGACACCAGTGAAGATCACAAATCATTGAAGAAAAAAGGTTCAGCGCACTGTCTAGTGGGTCTATATGACCCAACTCCCAATGTTAAAGTGCCTAAGATAGCACAAGGGTTACAAGCCCCTCACACGCCCAACCTAGAATTAGTGGTGCAACATAAAATGACAAGCTACATTGGAGCTAACCAGCTGTACAGTTTTAAGCCAGAATCCAGGCTCGACGAGAAAAATGAAGACGTACCTGGATCTATTTGCGTATGAATGGATGCATCGAAATGGAGCGAAACAGGGAGCCCAGCGTACTTTATACATCATATATACAATCTTTTTTTCCAGTTTTAATTCTGCTCCTGATTCACATTTGAATGAATAAATACTCAGAAATGCAATTTTGACCTTTATGTTCTCTGTAAATGACCTCCATCATCACAGAAATGCCACATAAACGTGTTAAAAACAACACCATCTTCATTGGAGGGAGTCTTTACAAGGTGATGCAATTCCAGGTCTTACAAGTTTTGGACAAGAGGATGGTTGCCACGGTTACTACAGTGGCGACCATGGAGCTTCTGTGTTAGATTTGGTTCCACACAGATATTTCCATAAGTTCTCTGAATCTTCTGATGATGTTCTGCTGTGTAAAATATGAGATTATCAAACGTCTTTACAGTTAAACATTTAAGAATAATGTTTTTAAAATATTTCAATATCACTTTAATGTATTGGTAACTACTCTTCTTTATGTATAATTCCATAATGTTCTATACCTGAAATTTTTTAACACATTTAGTCATTAGATGTTCTTCTTTACACATTTCTAGCTTTTCAGTTATCGTTGCTCCCCTCCAAATATTCAGAGGCCTGCAGCAGCATCACTGCAGACACAAACAGAGCGGCTGAACTGAAATACTAAACTTTAAACTGTTGAGCCTCGTTTCATTAGGAATGCCGAAGTTTGCTCCGGAGACCTGTATTTCATGAGCAAATTGCTTTTCCAGTGTCATCCTGTGAGATAATGAAATGTTTGGAGAGGATCTGCTGCATAAATAGAAGCTGAAATTATTTGTTGCCATGGCTACCGCCAAGTAATCCCAGCTGAAGGCTCGGAAAGGATCAGTACATCTGGAATTGTGCTGTGATTGACAGAACACAAATGAGCCTGTAGCACATGCGGTGGGATCCCAAGAAAGTCTCTTTTCCTACGTGCACGCCTGTGAGGAAATGGGAGAGACACTTTTTAGATAATTTTCTAGTTAGTTCTTTGAGAAGGATAAAGTATTGTTCCCTTATCTTTTTTGTTGATGACTGATAGTTATAATTAAAAACTACAAAAAGCTTGCAGAAAAACAAATTATAAAGCTTTCTGTTGAGGAACACCAGAAACTAATTGAAGTATCAGGATTTTATCTTTGCAGTGCCACCCGGAGGCAGCATCCTAGTTAACGGAGAAGAAGCGCAGGAGATATAGTCATATCAAAGGTGTTTGTCAGATACCTGTCCTGACTTAGTGAAGTTTGAAACATGCAGAACAAGTTGGAGCAGTTTCAAAGCTGTAACTTTGGAATCGAGTTCAGCTAATGTAAAAATGTTTTGCAGTAACAAACCAGGTTTAAATTGTTTTCCAACAGGCCTAATTTGTGCAGCTGCAGTATGATCCAAACTAAGTTGTTCGGACTGAGCAAATCAACGCCCTTCTTCGAGTCAGGAACCTGAGGCTGATTCCTCTGGTGCTGTGTGAACACCGACCAACACACTGTGTTCCTGCACAGAAGCAGCAGCAGAAACACTTGCTTCAGATATCATCGTCCGGTTTCCAGCCTGGTGCACGTCACCGTTTCTGCAGCTGCAAGACATTTTCCCTCGTTCACAGAGTGTCTCTGAACATGCAAAACTACAGCAACATACGTCAGGCGGAAAACCTTCGGGTTGACTTTCCTGACAACGGAGATAAAACAAAACTTGGAGGTCGTGTCATTGTTAGAGTGCTGAAACTGGGATGTTTAACTGATTCTGGTCTGGGGGGCCGTATACGGCCTTATCTGATTTTAAAGGGACGAGACCAGTAAACTCAGCATAATTACGTAAAGGTAATGACAAATTCAAATGTTTTCTTTGTTTTAGTGCAAAGATGACAAATATGTTACAACAATTTTATATCTAATGAATTGCTCTTTTGTTAAAAATGCAGGGAACATTTTAGAATTCTTGAGAAAATTGTGCAAATTGAGTTAATTTAAAACTACCGCACAGTTTAACAGTTGTTTGAGTGCATCGTGCATTTACAGCAGTCAGTGTTCAGTCACAGTTATATGGTCTAGAAAACCTTTGACCTCTGAGTTGCCCTCTGGCAAAAAACCCTTTTTTATCCTCACAAGCGGATTTGTGCTGATTGATGTACTATAGGGAAGCCCCCAAGTACCTCTACTAGGGTTAAATATTTTTTTTCCTCATCAAATAAAAAACCTGCCGTAGACTAGAGGGTTAAGTAGCAGCTGTTTCTAAATAGAAACTTAAATTTGATGAGAACAATTAGTGGATGGAAGTGTCGGGGTCAAACTAATGGCAGGGAAAACTCCAATGGCAAATAAACAACATGGTACTTAGAGACCCAGATGCCACATTGCTGTTGTTTCTGTGGCAGTATTGGGTCATCTTGTCTACTCTGAGTCAGTAAGCACACCTTAAGCAAGCCACATAAGAACTGCAGATCTGCATGTTGTGTTCACCCCATAGCCAGCCAGTTCTGGACATTGTGGGCCGGTTCTGGACACTGCAGGCCGAGCATTTGACACTGCCAGCTTAGGCGTCTCAGGTTAATATCTGCTGTCACTCAAACTCATAGATACTTTAAAATGCAAATCATTTTCCCACAAATCTGACAGTAAATATGAGCACAAAGAGGAGTTTTCTGAAAAAATGTGTCTGACATCAGCCAATTAAATGAAAACTAGTTTGTGGTGACTGTAAATGATTTGGATTTTATTTGAAAGAGCTGAAATCAGACTCAAGGAAAAGCTTTCATAACAGAATTTATGAGCAATTAATTATTTCTAAAAAAAAAAAAAAAGATCCAATACAGCATAAAAATGGTAGCAAAGCTGATTCTGTGCTGCCAACAGCCGCACACGGCAATGACATGACACAGGTGACATACTCCAGATTCACATTATTATCAGAAACCTGAAAAATGAAGTTGTGAAGAAGTTCATTGCTCTAAGTTTACAGCTTCAAATGTATTTCTGCTGTTCAACAAACTTTTCGGTGTCAAACCTCTCCTGCCCTTTACAATTCCTGCATCCCACAGATCAGGTGGGTCACAGGTTTTCAGGAAAAGTGGTCTGAAAAGAACAGTGCTCAGTCTTCAGGCGGGGGTTCGATTTCATCCAGTCGTTCACTGAGGGGGGTGCTGAACAGGGCTGACCTCCTGAATGGGGCTTTTTGATTCTGCACCGGGGTCACGCCCTGTCACACAACACAGATTCAAACGTTTGTGGTTTGGTCGTCACAGCACAAACTTCATGGACCAAAACATTCTTCCTTTAGCATGCAAATGATTTCACATAAGCAGGAGATGATGGATCAGTGGCTCTGAACAAGCTATCATCACTGCTCCTAACAACACATTCCCCACTTATACAATATAAAGGCATTCTTTTATGGATGTATATTACTTTCAAAGAGAGATGTAATCTTTTTCAAATTGCTTTGAATCTTTAATCTGTCGTTTTTATGTTTTTACATTTATTGTAGTAGCTCTTGTTTTTATTTACTGTTTTTGTACTCATGTGTTGTAAAGATTCTTTGTGTGCCAATTAAAGCACTATACAAATAAAATGTATTATTACTATTCCTGACTTCTGGACTGTCACTACCAGTTACTACCACATGTGCACCACCGACAGTTGGATGAAGCTTGGTGTGAAATGTCGACGTGGTGTAAATCTCACTCCAGGCTTTTTCCTTCTTAGATCTGTTATGATACATGACAGACTTGGTGTTGTATAATTCCGGCCAAGCATGAACCACAATTATGGATTTTTCCTGCATGATCAAACAGTTGGCACTACCGTGAATTGAAAGGGATCCCATGGACACGTCACCACCAAATCTGAGTCCATGATTGGTCAAAGTACGATCTGGTTTGACTTTCAAAGCACATTCAATGGCTTTGCATTTTGTACGTAGAGCTCAAAAACTGTCATAGAAACCTGGGTAGCTACATGTGAACACGAGTTTTAACCCTTGTGCTATCTTAGATACCCCACCCCTGCATTGACGTGTTATTCCATGACAAAGGTGGACAAAGGTGGAAAGAATTCATGTCATCCATGGACACCAGTGAAGATCACAAATCATTGAAGAAAAAAGGTTCAGCGCACTGTCTAGTGGGTCCAGATGACCCAACTCCCAATGTTAAAGTGCCTAGGACAGCACAAGGGTTACATCCAGAAGCCCGAAATGCACATATGTGTTTACATAAATCTTTCATTGAAAGTGGTCGATTGAACACACGCTTCCGAGGGTGATGTGATTGCAGCTTTAGTCCTAGCTGGTCTCCCATCCAAGGATTGACCAGAACCTACTGCAACTTCCCAAACTTCCAAGATCAGAACAGGGTTAGGGTTAGGGCATGTCCTGGGTGGCCCACTCATTCCATTTGTTGACCCGTTTCTAAACTAAGTTTAGAAATTAAGTTTTGTAACAAACAAAAAACCTCTCCATGGAAAACACTAATTACTTGGGTTGCTAAAAGTGTGCACCCCCACTGCATACCAGTATGTTTACTATGAAAGTGTCAAACGCATGTGCAAGAAGGATTTGGCATTTATTGTTTTATCAGGCTAAGTATGAGCCAAATGAAATGGTTTTCTTCGTTGTTGCTGTCTTCTTAACAAATTTAAAAAAGTTTTTTTCTGAAGTTTTAATTTTTCTGTTGTTGTTTTGTAATACAGAAATCAAATATCGAACCAAAACTAAACTCTGACCCAAAAATCAAAGTTTGAACCGATTCTTGGGAAAAGTGAATCATTGCATACCTAATAATTTTGCTTAAAAACTCAAATATAACCTCACATACCTGAACCTGTTGGTAGTTTTCGCTCCAAAATGTAATGGCTTGCTCAGTTTTGTAATCATGTATCTGTAAAAGAGACAGATTTACAGTGTTTAAATTATAACAGAGGCTATCGTCAAAGGTGTGCATGTTTTTAAAAGGGTTCTTGTGTTTTTGTTGGTTTGTGTCTTTACGTCTTGAACGCTGACGGACTGTGTGTGCATGAGTGTGTGTGGACGTGTGGGTGTAGGCATTTGGCGTGTGTGTTTTGCAGACAGACTTGCGCTGCTTTTGGTCTGGAGGGCTCATATCCAGGGATGCAGAAGTCCCTGTGGGTTGTGGAGCAGAATTCTGTTTCTGGTGTTGGTGTGTTCATCTCAGCTTGCATCTCCTCTCTGTAAAAGCAGGATGTTAGCGTGTTGATCGACCAAAAGACCAAAGGTGCTGGTTCATATTCAATCACACTCCAATCATCTTTTGATCTATTTTCAAAGCATTCCCAGTGGTCTTTTAATTAGGATTTTGCGGGTTTTAGCCTAAATCAAAAACCTATGTTGTTTTCTAAGACATAGTTTCTGCAGGAGTTCTGCCTCAC
This sequence comes from Oryzias latipes, assembly GCF_053564925.1. Taxonomy (NCBI): domain Eukaryota; kingdom Metazoa; phylum Chordata; class Actinopteri; order Beloniformes; family Adrianichthyidae; genus Oryzias; species Oryzias latipes. Next base: position 5,483,302 of record NC_136248.1, read on the forward strand.
AGTTGTGGTCGAGGCCAGTGGCATGGATTAGGCCTGCCCCTATCATGTTTGTTATATGCTCGCCCACTAGCTTACAACCTAACATTACAAGTGCATAAAAATGGTGAGCAATATTGGAGCTATATTGCCGTATAGTTTAGAGTCAAAGTCCAGCTCAAATGAGAAAAAACAAAGACGTACACGGATCTGTTAGTTAGCAAGTGGATGCATCGGAATGAGGCGGGGCAGGAAACTTGTGGCTTGCCATTGTAGGTTCTACGTCACAACTACAAGCTTTTCTCGTCTGCTTCTGCTCTTTACATGATTACATGAAATTTAATTTTCTTCATACATACCCTTCATCTTCAGAAAAATGCCACAAGAAGATGTTAAAAACACCAAAAAGAACATTTTCATTGGAGTGAATCTTTCATAATCTAAAATATGATAAAACTAGTTGCTTGAGAACCTTTGTGTATTTTCCACATGCTTCTCTAGTAGAATGGTAAAACAAAAAAAGCTGCCAAAAAACTGATTCAAGATATTGACCACATCCTTCCTTACATCTTCTATCTCTTCTTCGTCCTGTGGATGCTGGAGCCTATGTCAGTACTAAAAGGTGAAAGTGGGGTACACACTGGACAGCTTGCCAGGCCTTAACAGGACCATTCGAATAAAAACAACACTCATTTAGAATCAGTAATCAACCAATGAGAGGGGGCCTTCTTGCTGTAGGTTGATAATGCCAACCAACACCGGAACATTGTGCAGTCCCACGATCTGACAACAGTCAAAGGATTTTGTAGTCCAAAGAAGGTTTGTGTTCGTTCATTCTGGCCAAACCCAAAAAAATGCCTGATTTTATTTTCTTTGGTTTAAGGGGAAGAGCCTTCCTCTATCTTTGTGTCCTCCATGGATCATTTTGGTAAGAGGGAGCCAAAAATGGGCATTGGGTCCCTTCCTATCTGCCTTTTTGCAGCATGTTGAACTAGAAACAATGAATTTATGAACACTGCCTTTAATCGCAGCAGGTTGTGGGTTCGATCACGTCTAACGGCTTCAGAAAGGGTCCACTAGAGCAGTGTTTTTCAACCTTTTCTGAGCCACGGCACACTTTAACCTTAAAAAAAATCCCGCGGCACACCAGCATCCAAAAATTAAAAAAAAAGGAGAAACTCATAGTCTGTATTGATCTACAGCCCCTCCACAATCTCACATGCAGTTTTGAGATAATTGTTGCAGAAAAAGCTGGAAACTGCAGCTGTTTTTTTCTAAAAGATGCAATAAAAGTTAAGTTAGAAGATTTAAAAACAGTTTGTGTGTTCGTTAGTTTCAAGACGTTTAACAACAGATCTCCTTTTGCGCTGTCACTCTCACAACCCAATGCATCATGGGAAATGTAGTGCATAAAACGGCCGAAGATCGGTTTTCGGAGCTTCATTGTTTTGTTCACTTGTTCCACGGTCTGATACCGGATTCTGTGGAAAGCTACACCGATAAAGACGAGCTTTAGCTGGTATTTCTGTTAGAAATGAGCGACTTTACGAGCTAAATCGGGACATGAAGTGAAGACTTTAAGCACTTCTGATTGGTCAGACCGATGACATGTGATTAACCCCCCCAACACGGGACTTTTCCAAAATACAGCCGAAGGTGCAGCTGAATCGCGGTACGTCATTCTTATCAAAATGTCTTTAATAAAATAAAATAAACGCAAAGAAAAGGTATTTTACGATCTTTTATATTCCTAACTCCTCAGTGTTTTATCAGGGCCTGTTTGGATGAACAGAGAGCTAAAATCCTGGAGATGGGAAATGTTTTTAGATCAGTTAATGAGGGCAATTTCCCACGGCACACTTGGCCATCTCCCACGGCACACTAGTGTGCCGCGGCACACTGGTTGAAAAACACTGCACTAGAGAGTAGCATAAGGGAACCATATGACAGCATCACCCATATGTCATAAGTGGGTTTAACTTGCATTATCTCCACAATTACTTCATGATACCAGTCTAAGGATTCTGTGGTTTAGTTTTTTATGTTTTGGTCATGTTCTTAGTTGCCCTTTGTCAATCACTGCAGTTTCAGGTTAATCATGATCCACAACTGTCTTCATTTCAGTTAATTGCCTTCAGCCTAAAAGGGTCTGGTTTTCATCCCTGTCAGTTCATCGGCTCTGTTCTGCTCTGCTTTGTTCCCTCTTTTATTGATCCCTGGGGTTTGTCATGTTTAAGTTTGCTTATTAAATGTTTAGTTTCTGTCACCAAGCCAGGTCTCCTGCATTTTGGGTCCTGCAACACCAGCTCCTGACAACCACACACTCAACGATGGTACGTTCCATTATTAGGACGTCACTTAAAGTGGCTGCACAAGCCTCAAGGGAACTTTGAGACGCACCTGTGCCTCACAGGTGTGTCTCACATGCACCCGCTCCTCTATGGGTGCATGTGACTGAGGCACTAGCAACTCAAATTTTTGTACAACGAAATAAAATAAATAAATGAAATAAAATCAAACCAGAGTGAAATGTACTCAACTTACAGAACCTAATGTTCTTGAACCAACAACATTCTAACAGATGAGCAAACATTGTCTCAGGTTGGTAGAAATTGAAACCATGAAGAAAAACACGACCTGAGAATGCAGTAAATCCTTTGAGGTTCAACTTTTTAGTAAAACAAGTTCATGTATGGATAAGCAAGTGTTTAGGTGATATATTGCATGATTTCAGAACAGGCTTGGTAATTAATGTATAAAGTCTGTAGACGGTTTTCAGTAAATATGAAAGCACCATCTACAGTGCCTGCCCAGATAACCAGCAAAAGGAGGGTTGTTCTCTGTCAGTCCCACATCTGGCTAAAACACAGACTTTTGTGTTCAACAGAACTGGAATGAGTTCAGAAAGTGGGAGGATTGTAGACGTGTGTGAGCTGCTGTCAATTTGGCAGAATTGAGGGGTTATTATAAAGGCATGTCTCCAAACAGATATAAGCTTCATCAAACGGTAGGTTTGTCTTCGTTTGAGTGTGGGATTTCCACATTTGTGGGGACATGAACCCCCACTCCTGTGACTGGTCCTCAGTAAGTTAAGGTGATGCTGCTGGACTGAACCAAACCAACCCGGACATGTCCGTATGTCAGTGTCCCTCTCAAGACCTCACCAGGACGAGTTCAGGCTTCACTAAAGACGTGTTATTACCTTATCATCTGGACGATTTGTTTTTCCAAAAGCTCTCTTCTGGTGCCTGAAACATAGACAGTGGAGGATGAACTGATTCGTGTTGTGTACACATTCACTCCATGGTCTGTGATTTTGTTTCTTTTAAAAAAGAATGAAAGAGTTTTTTTTGTTTTGTCTGATGTGACCTTTACCCCGCAGCCTCCCTCCAGGACCCTCTGGAGCCACATAGTTAGCTTTGGAAGTGGTGGTAGTCTCCATTTTGGCCTCTGGGTCTACAGCGAAGACGCCTTTGTGTGAGTCTTTCTCTGTGCGCTGCCTTGAGTCCTTTGTGCTGCGAGCAGCGGCTGTCTGAAGGAAAAAAGGGCCAAATAAATAAATAAAATAAATAAGAGTTAACTAAAAAGCAATTCAAAGATTTGTTTTAGAACGTTCTCTAAGTTAATAAAGAGAATTTACTGCCAATTTCAGATTTCTCTTATACTATTTTTATGTTTCCATTTTTTCTATTCAAAAATGTTACCTAAAATTAGACACAACAGACAAAAGATGAATGAAATTTAAAAAAAAACTGGCTATCAAATGTTCTTTTGTGAACAAAAAGGTTGATGCTGCTGCTGAAGTTTCTTAACCCCTTCATACCTATTGATGCAAATATGCATCAAATCACTTTGACTTCAAAATTACCTTAATTTAGCATTTACCTGAAAGCAAAAATGGATTTCTTTTCATAGCTGGAAAAAAAAATCAGGTGTCAAGAGGTTCAAGGCAAACTGACAAAACATTTAGATTTTTCGGTTTTCTAAAATCTTGTTTTTTCTTCCTCACTTAATGGAAGCTTGAAAGCATCCACCTTTACAGGTGCTTGAAAAGAAGGATGCTCACTGTCTGTTGCAGCTTCAGGGGTCAAACATTTACTGCAGCACGCGAGCTTTCAGAGCCACTGAATAATATGCTTTTCAGCCTTTGGAAACACGCTTTGTCTCGTCTGTTTGCCCGGATAAATAAACTGAATCTGTCTCACATAGTCGTTATAGCAGAAAATATGACGACACAATTGAGTTTAATTAAAGTGAAAGTCGTGGATATTTTTTGAAACTTTATTTTAAATTTAAAAAGAAATTAGGGAAAAGTTTTCACAAATATTTTTAACTCCCAAAAACGTGTGTTTTATTTATTTGATCATTTATTTATTACTTAAGACCAAAAAAAGGAGCAAAACTGGGATTCCTTTCGAGTTTTTAAATATTTATTTTAGATTAAATTAAAATATTTAAGAATGTTTCCTAAAGCCGCTTCCTTGTTAGAGACCAAAATAAAACCAAATGAACTGTCATTCTTGTTAGCGATTTCTTCAAACTTGATCAAAGAATCAGCCTTGAGGAAAGCCTCAGACGTTTTCCAGTGAATGTGTGTCAGTGCAGCCGTTCAAAAACCGCTGACGTCAGCCTTCATTTGTGAGGCTGACTTCGCTCACCTGTTCAGTCCAGCCGCGCTGAGGGTCTTCCACTTGTCTTCCTGTCAGAGGGGAGGACTCTGCGTTCATAATGACCACGATCTGACGGCCAAAAATGAAGGGAATCAAAGGCTACTGCATCTCCGTGGCAATCTACAGTACGCAACAGACTTTAGTTGACGGAAGTGTCGCTATGACAACGAGAGCCCCTCCCCCTGAAGATCACGCATGCAGAAAATCTAAACATTTGAAATTTTCATTTCTTAAGACTTGACACTATATTATATTATATTATATTATATTATATTATATTATATTATATTATATTATATTATATTATAATATAATATATTATATTATATTATATTATATTATATTATATTATATTATATTATATTATATTATATTATAATATATTATATTATATTATATTATATTATATTATATTATATTATATTATATTATATTATATTATATCTTTGATTGTCATGTCATTGCATTAAAACCAATCAAAATTAATCATCTGGTCATGTCATTGCATTAAAACCAATCAAAATTAATCATCTGCACATGTGTCTGTGATTGTGTTTAGGTTTTTCTTGTGTGTCTGTTGATATGCTTGTTTGTGTTTTGTGTGTGTTCACTCTGGTAACCCAAATACAAATCCACATTTGTATAAATTTAAAATAGAAAAATAATAAATAATAAAGCTAAACTCTGATGCTTCATATTTCCATGTTTCAAAGACGACACCAAAAAAAAGAGAAAACATGAATCTTCTCTGAAGGCCAAAAAAATATCTGAATCATGTGTTAATTAGATTTTGTCAATGCATACGCATTAATTCAGTCCAAATGGTCTGTCCATCCCCTTTTATTGTGTTGATGATGGTTATGTTGCTTCCAGACAGACATATTTTTATATTGGAGCATTTAACCAATCACATTTCAGCTGTCCTTTGTTGCATGGCAGTGTCAGAGTTAAATACCATGAGTTCTGAAGGTCCCGTAATGCAAAACCAATGTCTGTCATTAATTTCCTTCAACCAATCAGATTCTGAGTTAGTGTGAGCAGGGCCTTCTAGCAGACTTAAGGCCCGTTCACACTGGGACGAATTTCGCCGGCGATTTTCGCCGACGTTTAACGCCTCGTGACTAAACAAAGGGCACCAATGACAGTGTGCACACCGACGCGAAAAAACGCCACGCATCAAAGCGTCAAAAAAAAAACGCCTCGGGTTCGTTTTTTTTTTTGACGCGTTGCGTCGAAATCTATTCGACCAATGAGAACGGCGCTTTTGCACACGTGTCTGGAGCCTCTGAAGTTACAGTAAAACACAACTTGGGGGCGCTCAAACACAAAACTGCCTTGCTGAGCACACATACCAGCGAAGAAGATAGACGCCGAGTTGCATCTACACAGCCGCGAAGAAATAATGACGGACATTCTAAAATATCCCCGAACCAAGCACCAGTTGGATCTACTGGTGCTTGAAATATTCATGTTTTCTTTGTTTGATTCTGACAAGCGCGTAAATACTTGCTCTCTTCTTCTGAGTGAAAAGCGACTTTAAAAGGCGTAAAGTTGCGCAGCGCCACCTTGTGTACAGGAGTATTTCTGTTTCACATTAAGCGCCATCTAATGTCAGGGAATGAAATTGCATGTTCACTCGGCTCATCGTCAGCGAAAATCGCCTGGGTGTGAACACAAAAAACGTGGCGAAAAACGCTGGCAAATAACGCCTGGCGAATATTCGTCCCGGTGTGTGCGGGCCTTAAGGCACCGCCACAGTATTCAGACCTTCTGATTGGACAGACGTTTCAGGAAGTCACATGCAGCCTTGTCCAGTTTGACACATAACCGCTGAGCCCTTTTTGATCTGTCTCGGTTAAAAACAGAGCTGTCTGTAATGTACGCCATGGAGGATTTTGCGGGAAAATCTCCCACTGATCTCCTTGACTTCCTTCATCAGAAAAAACTGAGTGAAACAGGAAGCAGCCGCACAGATTTGAGTGTTTGGCGTTGACCATCCCGTGTCCACTGCGTCTGTCCAGGGGACATTTTCGGCCCTAGAGGGAATTCAAATCCCAGCAGAAACACAACTGGACAGACTGGGCTCTCAGCACTGGCCTGGATGGAATAGAAAGGACTTCTGGATGGAACTGAAGAGCCATAATCTACAAGACACGGTGATCTAACTGTTTTTGAGGAGAGAGAGAGACGAGGATGAATTTCGTCTTCAAATTATCCGATTTTTTAAGGGGTGAAAGGATAAATATCATAATAAATAATATTCCAAATTTATGTGGTTACTTTCAATGTTTTTTTGCTGGCTGTGTTTGCAAAATGAAATTTGTTTACTGTTTGGTTTATTCAGTTTATTTAGAGGCATTTATTGTGGCTACAGGAATTTTCCAAATGCAATGCAAAGCTCATTTCAGCATCGTAAAATGGTTATTGGGGGGGTTGAGTGATTCAGATGTAGCACTACTGAAGGCCAGGTGTGTAATCCACAGTCCGCCACTGGTCTGACATGAAAACAGATTTTGGGAGCTCAGCAAACCTCTGGGAGTGGATCAGGCCACACCCACTTTCTCCCTGAGGCTGGTTTTAAACTGTGACAAAATGGCAGCATAGCTGACAAGTTAACATCCAACTGTGAGCTGCAATGGGCGTGTCTACCAGCTGACAAAGCACAGCAAATTTGCAAAGTTCTGGAAATTAAGGTGTTTGATGGCATCACTTCCTGTCAAAACTGTAATGACCACAGAGCTGAAAAACTGGTTTTAACGGAATCCAACACGTGACCCTTTGGGGGTCACGTGACCACATGGTTTGTCCATTGCTTCTACAGCTATTCTATGGCTCAACTCCAACACATCCTGGTTGTGGGTTTCATGGAAGCACTGAAGCGGGATTAGATCCTGGCTCCACTGAACACCTCTCGTTCAGTAGATAGAAAGCAGGAACACAAATATTCAGGGTTTTATGGAAAACCTCACGGAAAGAGTGGAATTTGTTCTGGCGGAAAGAGTACAAACCTTTAGACAGTGTCTGAGCCGTCCCTGTAGGTGCGTAGCCTCTCATCGAGTATTCAAAGTGAGACAAAGATCTGCTAAATCCATGACTGATGTTGGTTTTTCAGTAGAACAGGCAGGAATCCAGACTTTCTAAGGCTCTGCATTAAGACAGTGGTTTATGTTCGGTCAGTGAGAAAAGCAGCATCCGGATCAAATTCTCCTAATCCCCTTAGCCCATCATCCATCCATGGAGAAACATGCTGTGATGAAGTCTTTTCAATCCCAGCTTCACACTGTTGCTATTCTTGTACCACTTTGTGATTACTTGTTGACTGACCATCTCCATGGCTACCAGCATTTCCTGCAGCCATACTGCTGAGGCATGAATGTGTTTTTCTCCTGCAGTGAGCACACAGCCTGGGCTGTGGAAATTTCATACTTTTTATTGAGCCAGATCATTGGGAGACATGGCGACACATCAGCTTTGAGTTTCATCTGCATCTCAACTCCCCCAACTCAAATCATTTATTGAAATTTGGATCGTTTTGTCAGACACCCCGTGCAGAGTTTGTTCACTTTATCATGAAACCAGCTGCCTGTGGACGTCTGCAGGGAAACACCACGAAGGGAAAGGCTGTCACCTAATGGCGTCTTTTTCTCAGGGTCAAGCAAAACTCACCTTTCCTGATTGGGAATGTTTCCTAAATTATACGGAAAAATGAATAATTTTTTATATTTACAGAACATCTGTAAATGTAAAGATTAAGAACAGCAGATATCAAACGTATTTTCTAAAATCTCTAGTTAAAAGTGTATTTACATTTTCCAAAAGCTTTTTTTTATTTTCTTCTAAAATAAAAACAAGCCTCATGGAATTGTTCTTACCCATATTTCAAAGTGATATTTTAATCTCTGATCACAATTCAGTTTGCAATTGATCATGCAATTTAAAAATTTCTATTGCTGTTTGGAACTGAATATGAAAAACATCACAATTTTAAATCTTTTTACTTAAAAAAAACGGTTATTACTTTCCCAATGTTTTTTTTGTAGAACAATTAAAAGGAAAATGTACTTTGCAACTGTCAGTTCAATATGCAGTTTGATTATTCATTTTGAAAATGGATTTTACAATTTACATGTTATTACATTAAAAACTTACTCCGATGAAATTTTTGATGTTTTTAACATGTTCTTCTGGCATTTTTTCTATGGTGGATGACATATAATGAGACATTTAAGTTTAAAATTGTATTTCTTTCTTTCTTTAAGTCACAGTGATTCAGAAGCAGATGAAAAATTGCCATTTTAAAAACATTGTAGTTGTGATGCAGACAATACGATGGACATCTACAAGCCGGGGGTCACCCAGTCCAGTTTTCATATACAGTCAATGGTTCCGATGTCATCTCCTCCAGCCGTTTCTGTCTGTTGACTGAAAACTTTAATGTGATTTGTCAAGTACTTTCGAGCTGCTGTTCTTCTAAAAAGCAAAGTGGTGACATCATTCAATCTTCTAAAATGAGCACGTGTTCTTCCTCCTTTACCTCAGACTTCTTCTTCGTTCAACCCATAGACCGGCCGTTTGTGCAAGTGCTGCCATGCTGTTGATTTTTAGCTGCTTTGTACTTTAAAGGATCTGTGCACGTGACGTGCCCTGCGCTGTGAGGACCGGACATTCCTATTCTTGCTGCAAGATCAAAGAAATATCTATATACCAGATGTGAACCAGCCTTTGTCCCTTAAAGTCCCACTCCAATAACTTTTCGATCCATTGCGTTATCAGTGGTCTTTTTGTTATAGTTATGCTATTTTGAGCTAAAATTAGGAAAAACGCTTCATTTTTTAGGCAAGTGTTTTTCAACCTTTTTTGAGCCAAGGCACACTTTATCCTTGACAAAAATCCTGCAGCACACCAGCATCCAGAAATTTAAAAAGGAAAAACTCATAGTCTGACCATCTCCTCACATTCATTTTTGTGATAATTGTGGCAGAAAAAGCTAGAAGTTGCAGCTGTTTTTTCTAAAAGATGTAACAAAAGTTAGGTTGGTTTTCCGTAATAATTTTTAACTATAATTATTTTAAATTTTACCCTGGTAGTTGTTTTTTCCTCCAGTTTATTAACGTGCAATTTTATGTAACCTCACCAAAAACCAAACATATTCTTTCTAAATAGTGATTTGTCTTTTTTATATTTATTTCAATGTTGGTGCAAAGGCAACTGTAATTTCTTGAACAGTAATATGATCATAATATGTTTGATAAATTTTACACAAAAAGACTAACATATTTATGTTTTCTGTAGCTACACAAAAAGTGAACTTGTTGAAGTTTTCTTAGTTTTTCTATTATCTTAATCAAAGATGCAGTCTTTGAAAACTTTAACAGAAATGTTTTATTTCTTTTTAGATGATTAAATTGTTTGAATTTAGTTTAATTGTGTCTCTTGGTCACTTCACCTTAATCCTGTTTTTAAATGTTGTTCTTATTTCTTCTTAAATTTAATATATAAAATAATCCAGACGTTATTAGAAAAGTATTTCAGGTAGAAAGATGACTTGGACCAAACTGGGATGTTTCGCTGTTAATAAACACAAACCTTGAAGGAGAACTAAACTGTTGACCTCTGATTTCATCAAGAAGATTTGAAAACTGTTTGATGTGTGTTCGTAGTGGTTTCAAGATGACTTATTGTACGCTGAGATGCTGTCACTTTAACCCAATGCATCATGGGAGATGCATTGGGTTAAAGTCTGTCTGCCGTCGAGGGCAGACAGACTAGCTTCTCTGAGCTTCATGGTTTTGTTCACTTGTTCCATGGTCTGATACCAGATTCTGTGGAAAGATACACCGCTAAAGACGAGCTTTAGCTGGTATTTTTGTTGGAACTGAGGGACTTTATGAGCTAAATCGGAACAAGGAAGTATAGAATCAAATAAAAACAAAGATAAAGTATTTTATGATCTTTCATATTCCTAACTACTCAGTGTTTTATTAGGGCCTGTTTGGATGAACACAGAGCTGATATTCTGGAGATGGAACATTTTTATAGATCAGTGAATGGGTAATTTCCCGCGGCACACCTGACCATCTGCCACGGCACACCGGTCGAAAAACACTGTTCTATGCCATAGTTTTGTGGATGGGACTGTTGGCAAGGAACACTGATTTCCCATGATCCCTTTGTTTACACTCTGCTCTAGCTTTACTACAGACCCTCACAACCCCAAGATAACATTAGCTGTGCAACAAAAAAGGCAAGAAACATTGGAGGTATCTAGTTGTAGAGTTTTAAACCAGATGTCAGCTCAGACAAGGAAAACATAGACATACATGGATCTATTTGTCTACAAATGGATGCATCAGAATAGATAGAGCTTGTGGCCCTCTGATTATAGTTTGTAAGTAACAACTACAAGATTTTTCCAACTGCATTTTTGTCTGCTCCTGATTCACAATGAGTTTACTGAAGTAATATTGAGAAGTGCAATTTTAATCAAAATTTTCTTTATTTATGTCCTCCATCATCAGCAAATTCAAAAAGAACATGTTAAAAACACCAAAAACAAATTTTCATTGGAGTGGGTCTCCAATGAAGTGGAGTGGGTACGCGTTCAGTGTGTTCTTTTATAATGTGGGGATATTTCTGTGTCAAAAAGAAAAAAAACCTTTTCACTTCAAGAATGTGCTTTCCTGCTGTCCTCATACTCATGTTAGCAGAACTATTTTCAGAGTACCTTCACATTAAACCTATCAGGTTGTGAAAGCTGCAGTAATCTTTTGCCCCCCAACACTGCGGCGCAGCAGAAAACAACTCTCCACGTCTCCACTGACTCCTGCATCTCCAGTCTGTGCCTCAAAATCAATGATGGTGTGAGATTTACTTACAGTGGTGTTACTGAAGAGTCACATTCATGTGGAAGACACACTTCCATTTGAGGCCAAACACATCGGAATAGGTTTGTTGAAAGATTCTTGTTTTCCTGAGAGTCATCCATTTCAGAGCCTCCTCTCAAACCTAGACAAATCTGATCAACAGCCAGACATCAGGACACCTAACAGATCCTCATCTTCTTAATGTTTGAAGCTAACCGTTTCCTCTGTAGCTGGTGAATGTGCTTCTCTCTGGCCCAACAGAACCTCAGATTAATGAAACCTCAGAGCTGCAGAAAGATTGGACTCAGTTGTTCCCTCTGCACCACTTAATCTGCACCTTTGCCCAGTGCATCTGGGCCCTGTGTTTATCTGCAGCGAGAAAGTCCCAGAGGAGCAGCACCTCCCTGAAGTAGGACTTTTCTGTGAGACTCATTGCCCCCCTCCTCGCCAAGGTTCGTGTTACTCCCCATCTCAGCTCGGAGGTGAGGCCCTGCGGTCTGGCTGGCACCCAGCAGGGCAGTCATCTCGGCACATCTTCTGAACCCTGTTTTTCTTCTTTGTCTCCCTGAAGTTTGACACTGTCTGCTAACAACCCACAGCTGCTCCTTCACACCTTCATGGAAAACATGGAAAATGTTCCCGTCTTTGGCTTCTACAGGAATGTTTTGAATGTGATTGGCTTTTTTTATGCACATGCAGGGAGCAAAGTGGTTTAAAAGCATTTTTCTGCCTGTTTACAGGGACAAAATGTTTTAAATGGGGTTTTAAACTTTTGATTATTTCATGTTGTATGATTGTACAATGTTTTGTTTTCCATGTATACAGCACGTCGGGCCTCCTTGGCTGGTGGTGGAAGGTGCGTTCTGTCCCTGGTTCCTCAAAAGACAAACGACTTTATTGAAGCTACAAGTTCACCAACAGCAGAATTTCATGTATCAGGAAATCTTCTTGATCTGCTCTTTCAGCTTTAAATATTTACAGGCAATTTAGGTTGTGTCCAAATTCCCTCAATACTCCCTAACCCCTAAAAGACTAGTCTTGGACCATTTAGAACCCTGGATTTTAAGGCAAAGTCATTGTTTACTTGGCACCCACTCTCGACAAACAGGAGTGAGCTTGTCGGAGGTCCACACCCCCTACCACTGAAAGCGGGCCACACAAAACCTGCCAATCAATCGTTTTGAACGTTTGACATCGGGACCAGTGGGCATTACACATCATTTTTGATGCCTCTGATTGGTCGGTTTATAACTGAAAAACTGGCAACAACAAAAAAGAGTCGAGTATTATTCAGAACATGTTTAAAGTATCAGAGCAAGAACGGTTATTCTGACCAATAGAATTACTGAGTAATAGCTGTTTTTTTTTCACAATAGAGGTCTATGGGATTACTTCCTGTTTGAAACATGAGGGGGGGGTCGGTCAGTCCGGTTACCATCTGCAGTCTGTGTTGTACATACATTTTTTTAAATGACAACTCATTCAAACACAGTGCATTGTGCTCTAAATTTACTAATCTGGTGAGCATCGATGCACTGTTTTGCCTGGTCTCCTGCATTTTATGTCCTACAGCACCAGTTCCTGACTAAATGTGCCACAGTTTTGGAACCTTCAAAATTCCAGATTTGGAAAACTCATCAACCTGGGCAAGTGTGACTGCATTCAGTTTACTCTCCACAATTTGTATTTTTGAGCAAACAAATTATAAATAAATGTATTTTGCTTTCAGGGCCTAGATTGCTGTTATTTTTGTTCTATAGCCAATGTTGTTGGATAGAGGTTTGAGTTTACTTACTGTATTTTCTGCACTGCAGGCTGCAACGGATTATAAGGCGCACAGTCATTGCTCTGTGTCCAAATGTTTTGCCATAAGGTGCACCAGACTATAGACTTCATTAAGCAAGGCAAAAGAGAAGTTTGTCAGTCTGACTTTATTCAGAGTAACTCTAGAACTTATTCATGACACGTTACATGTTAGCCGTGTTAGTGTATTCACAATACCTGTAACTCACAACTTTGTTTGCAACAGACTGATGTCGCTACAACAAACGTTACTGCGACTACGCTAGTATCATGTAAAAACCCTGCTACACTTTAGCCACACTAGCATGTTCACGACGACACTCAAACAAACATTTTGATCGAGTGACGTGTACCTCTCAAAATTGCTGCAACATCAGTAAACACAACCAGAATTAATACATATATAAGGCAATCTGGAGTATAAGGCACGCTATAGATAATTTGGAAAAAATGAGGTTTTCAAGCATGCCTAGTGCGAAAAACACAGTAAGTTCCAGTTTATATTTTTGAAAGACCATTTATTTGTTTATTACATTATTTTCCAGCACATCCAAATAATTCAGCTCCATGTGTCATGGTCAGGAAAACACGTGACAACCCTGATGTAGGGAAGCGAAGATGAAACAGTCTTGAGAATTTATAAAATTAAAAAAATTGCCATACATTATGGGGAAAAGCCCATAAAACGAAAACTGACAAAGCATTGAGGCACAGCGAACTTGAGCATATATAAGTCAAGTCAACAACAGACGCAGAAAGTGTTCTTTAAATACAGTGTGGCTAATCAGCAAAGTGCAGGCAGCTCCAGACTGTAGAAACCTGAAGGACAAGACAATGGAGAACAAAAGAAAAGTATAAAACAAGCAATTCACGACACCATGGGACCCGTCCTTTAAGACTCACTTTTTAACAAGTTCCTGTAGCTTGTTTCTCATGATGGAGGACATATGCAAAAGAATTTAAGATAAAACCTGTGTTTCTGAGTATTTCTTTATTAAAATGTTGATGATCAGGAGCAGATAAAAGCATGTGGTTGGAAAAAGCTCAGGTTTGTGATGCAGCAACAGCCATTGGCACACCAAAGTCTCTATGCTCCACTCCAGTTCTGATGTATTCACTTGCAGACAAATAGATCCATGTACGTCTTTGTTTTCCTCATCAGAGCAGGAATCTGGCTCTATGACTGGATATCACCATTTTTGTGGCACCGCTAATGTTGGCTTGGGGTTGAGAGAGGCTGTAAGCTAGTGGGAGATGGTGTAAGCAAAGGAATGCTGGGATTTTAATGTGGTGTTGCTTCCGTTCCAACGCTTTGGAAATATATTAAAAATATTGTTGCAGTGGGACTTTAAATTGTTTTTTCTTCTCAGTCTTGAATATGTTTTTCTGAGGAATCCTTCAATGAAACGTCAAATGTGTTAAAATGATTGAAGTTTCAGAGTATGTATGATCTAACTGAAGATCTCTTTCCTAACCAGCAGTTTCATGCAGATCTTGTGCAGAGTTGTAATTACCGGGAGCTGTGAGGATGAAACCGTCAGCGCTCCTGTTTGACACGTGTGCAGAGCTTCTGCCAAGAAACACTTTCAGAACATTTTGCCTGCTTTTGTGCTGTAAAGCCGGATAGATCCGCTCTTGAGTGTCGTTGGGACAAAGCCCCATGATGACAGACCTGATGATGAGGCCTGTGATCCTTCAGAGTTTCACAGGTGGGTTGCCTGATCCTGTTGTTTTAAAGGGCAGTGATTTGGGATTAAAGTCCTTTTTGACCCTCTTCCGCTCAAACTCTTTGCTTTCCCTTATTGTTTGCTGGTTAATGTTACCACCTACCGCAGGGTTTTAATTAACTTTTTCCAAAAACATCATACTTGAACACAGCAAGAGCTCTTCCAAACTATTATCCGACCCGTCCTCTACAAAATGACAAAGGACAGTCAGCGTGGTCATCTTATCAGGTATAAAAACAACTGCGGCACCGATGCCAAGTCAGAACAGCCAAACAAGACTTCTGATCCGACCTCACAGCTCCTGAAAATCTTCACCATGAGGCGCTCCGTCATGTCGGTCATCTTTGCCACGGTGCTCCTCTTTGACTGTTATGCACCGTCAGTTGCCTCACCCATGGCTAATACCGAAGACGGGTCCATGGAGCAGGACGCCTTCACCTCTCTGCTGACCAATGAGGCGACAGACAACAGCCTGGGCGAGGTTGAGCCCATCCCCGTGACCAAAGCTAGAGTCCCTCGGGTCATCGTCATCGCAGCTGATCCAAGCCTCTGGAGGGACCTGCGAGTGCTGCACGGCGGACTGTCGGTCTACAAGCGCACAGCAGACGACAACAACCAGGTCCTGGAGCACAGAAACCTGGCGCAGCAGCTGAACATCCCCATCCTGAGGAGGGACACCATGAGGTGCATGGTGGGGAGGGTCTACCGGCCCTGCTGGGAGGTCTGAGGACAATTTGCCCTGCTCCTTGTTGGGAAGAACCTCATCATCCTGTCTCATGCTGAGCTGTGGCATTACCCACAAACCTCGATGTACACTGAATTAATGCAGATCTGAGAATAAATGTTGGTCAACTCTGCTTGATGTTGTTAGTGTGCTTGAGAGAAAATGAAAGTTTCGTCATCATGTCCGCTAGCAAGCAACCGGCTAAGTAAAGCCTTGGACAAATGGGGTAGGGGTCGACCTGCAGTGAGTTTTTTGGTTGTCTTGGGCCATGGAGGGTCACAGAACAGCCACATCTGAAGGGGAACACAGGTATCTTGCAGTTACTGGGCTCCCCAGACCACGTGTGCCCTTGTTTTTTAATCAGACAGAACAATAATTTTAGGCTTTTTCAATAATCTCCCTAACCTTGCATTTGTCTAGTTTTTACTAAGTGACTAATAAAGTCATTGACTTCAGAAGCTGAGCTCCACAAACCTCTAAAGGGGGCCTTTTACTGATTTGAGCAGACGCTCTTGGCATGATTGCAAATATATTTATTAGTTTAAAACTTTAGGATCATTTTATTTCAATATTACAGATTACAAAAAATATTCCACCCAATCTCTGAATCATCCATCCATTTTGTTAACCCGCTTCATCCCTTTCGGGGTCATAGGGCTGCCAGAGCCTGAGCTGGATAATATCGGGTGAAAGCGGGGCTCCTGTTTTTTTAATCATGTGACTGAAATAAGTTGAACTAACCTGTATTTACTTCTCACTGAGGAGATTTTTATTACAGGTTTACAAAAGCTTTACTAAATCAAATGACAAATCCGGCACTTAGAGCCTCAAAAGGATATTACACGATAAAAAAATTTTTAAAACACAAAATAAAATTAGACTGTGAGTTTCTGTTTGATGTGACTCTTCGACCGTTCACGCGATCGACTTGAATCAGCTCATCCTGATGCAGAGAAAAGCGGCTTTTCTTGTTTCCTGTCTGTCTACTTGCCTCCCAAAACATCCAAAGAAGCATGGCAGAAGCATTTAAAATTTCACTAACCATGTATTATTAGCCATTTTTCCATTTAGTTTGCTTGACATTCTCTGACATCCAAATGTCTTCAAGACCCACTCTGATGAAAATTGTCCCTGTTAAAAATTGCTGTTTTTAACAGGTTCTTGTGGCCTTTTTCAGATGATGGGTGACATAATAACCATCTAACACCGGAGATGTGCTGGGTGACACCTAAATAACCTGCACTTTTCGCTTATTCTTTGATCGGTTACACAATCAGTGTGAACCAGCTTATTCTGACAAGGAGATAAACGGCTTTTCATGTCGGCTTTGCACCGATATGCAACATGTCACTACTGTGTTGCATATCAGTGCAAGGCTGCTTTTGTTGCAGCCTGTTCCATCCATCTTCTAGCAAATTGCTTCAGAATTTGCTAGAATTACATTAATTGCATAAACTGTTGAGGAGTTACGTAAGTCGAAAGAATTTCGTGAGATAAAGCTCCAGTGTTAAAGGGTCAATGCTGTATTCCACTACAATTCCAGAAAAACTACCACTTTTTCTAACTTTGCTATTCTTAGAGAATATTTTTAATTGTATTATTTTTTTTGGTTGGTCAGACTGAACACCTGTGATATCTGGAAAAGCTTTGAGAACTTTTCTCTGTCATCCTGAAAATTGTATGCAGGTTTCCACAGAGCTCTGACATCAGATCCTGCTTTCCAGTAAATGATGAGTCCTGCTTTGGTGGCTGGCATGGCGACAAAGGGAAGTTTTTTTTCCTCTTGCATCAGGCTCACCTTCCAAAAGATTAAGTGCGTCCGTTCCAGTAAACTTTAAAAAAAACTTTGAGATGTGACAGGCACATCTGGCTTCTTCCAGGATTCAGCGGGAAATGACCCTCCAGTCCACCTGGATCATCTCTGCTGTGGTCATCCTTTTCAAAACATTCACTGATGGAAACCGAAAAATTCAAATAGAGCTTTGAGATTAATTTGAAAAAGGTCCGAAAATTCTGTTGGACAAACAAAGACATCGTAGGCACTATGTCTCCAGCAGAGAAGCTTCACACTCCTCATCTGTGCCTGCACGTGGTCCAAACGTTTCATAATCCTTCAGAACAAAAGCACAGTGCAGCACTGTTTCAGTGTTCACCCTCAGTGACATTTACGGTCTTTACAGATCCACCTCCACCAACAGCACATACCTCCATCTGTGAAAACATTTCAAAATTGCATCTATTAAATTCCAGAAAACAGAGTGTAATGCGCAGTAAACGTGTTGTTAAGCTGACCCCCCACCTCTGAGCCAAAAGGGAGCCGTACCCGTTTGCATGAACATGTCCGGACAGACAGGAAATCTTTGTGGGAAAAGAGAGAAAAAAGGATACAGGCACAGAAAAGGAGACTGGTTTATTTTTCTCTCTCAAAACCGTGCAGGTTGTCTTTTGGTAACTTGTGCTTTTGTGAGTCCTACAAAGGATACACAATTTGGAACCATGGAACCATGGGTTAGATCTGAACCACTGACTGTATAAGAGAACTTGTAAGACAATGGTTTATTTTCATCTCCGACGATGTCAAATCGTCCCCCATTTTTCAGCGACACACCGGCATTTGGACCCAGACGATGTCAGTAAGCAGTGATTAGATAGTAACTACTGTTGCCAATCAGGAGTGAGCATGTTGTAAGGCCACACCCCTAACTGAAAGCGGGTTTCACAAAATCAGTCAATCAACAATCAGACTTTCAAGGTTGGGGCCAGAGGGCACCACATGCTTTTATTGAGGCATCTGATTGGTCAGTTTATAACTTGAATAACTTGCAATAAAGAAATATTATTATGAAAAAAAGAATTAGGATTATCATAAGACGTGGAAAAAAAGTTAGCATAGCAAGAATGGTTATTCTTACAAATAAAATAACTGAGTAGCAGCTATCTGTGCACACTGGCTACACTGTGACATAAGACTGAAGGAATTCAAAATTACAGGGGCAATGTTGGCATCTTCATAGCTCATAACACCATTCAGTTTTATGGGTCTGTTTTATAAATAACAGTGGGGAGCAACATCTGGAAACTGTTGAACAAATGTCTGTGAAACTTGTTCAAGCAGCGGTGCCTACGTGTAATTATCACATATGTGGTTAGTTTGGCAAAAGGGATCATTCATAAATTCTCAGAGTAAGTCAAAGTTTTATACTGAAGAACTAAAAAGTACATCACAGATGTTCTGAAATATCCAAGAGTAAATAAATGTGTTGTGTGGAAAAAGCTGACCATCATTCTCAGGTTTAGTCTGACTAGGATTCTTGTTGCTTGCTTTCTTGCTTGTTTTTCTTTGTGGAAACATGTAGAAGTAACTGTATTATGAATTTAGAGCAGCGGTCCCCAACTTTTATTGCGCCACGGACCGGTTTGATGTCTGGCAAAATTCTCACGGACCGGTATGTTATATGTGGCGGACACAGGCTGCAGCAACGCTGCAATAAAGGCAGAGACACGTGATAAGACGTCTTCTGCACTTTTATTTTGACACGCTAAACATTGTACATCGCACAGATGTCATCATCCTCTCCCCTTCCCACACTCATGGTGCTAAAAAGAAGTAAACACAACAGGAAGAAATAACTAAGGGTGAAACATAACTGCTAGATGAAAGGACCTATAGGCAAAAAGAAACACCCGTGTTCAACCCTATTTTGACCAAACCAGGCAAAGGGGATTGATTTAATTCCATGTGATGCCAGCTCCGACAGTAACCCCTGCAGCCTGCAGAACTCCGACAGCAGACCAAACGTGCACGTGACCGACACTACAGTACTACAAAATAATATGACCTGCATGAAAACTGTGGGATTTTCTAAATATAACAATAATCACGAATTATGACATGAACAACGTCGTTTCTGCCCGCAGCACTCCCTGGTCGCTATTATTATAACATTGTCATTGATTTTTATACTTTTATGACATTGGTTTTTTTTATATACTTTTTATGTCATTGTTTTTATACTTGTTTGAGTGTTCTATTTTATCCTTAAGTCTTTTATATGTTTTGTGTATTTGGTGGCAAATGGACCTTGAGTCTGTAATAAAGTTTATTATTATGCCTTCAAAATAAGTGCATGGAAAATCCAACTCACCACAATGCTGAATGGTTCTTGGGAATCTCCCGCTGGGATAAATCCGTATTTTAAGTAGCGCTGCTGATATTGTCTATTAAATGTAGCTTTCTTTTTTTGGAAGTTGAAGGCTCCTCTTCTGTCTCCTGGATTGGCCTTTTCCACTTGGCAAAGAAACTTTCCAAAGACGTTTGTTTTTTACTCATTTTGCTAGTTCCTGGCCTGGGTTTTATTTTAGCGGTATCCTATCACGTGACAGAGACAAGCGAATTGGCCTGCGTCAAGAGTAACATAGACAGATGGAACAGAGAATCTGGCAATTTTTCAAAATAAAACATATTTCAGATTCCGAAATAACTAAAACGGAAGTAATGTAGGTTATTTTATTTTTTCTGTGCGGCCCGGTATCTAATGACCCACGGACCGGTACCGGTCCACGGCCCGGGGGTTGGGGTCCACTGATTTAGAGGATTCTAATGGCTGACACAGTGTTGGGTTTTGTTTGTCTGCCTTTAGCAGGATCTTGCACAGCTGAAACAACAAGCTCAAGCTTGTGTTTTGTCTTTCAAAGTTGTCTCCGGCCGTAGACTCCACAGAGGTGAGGCGCTTCTGGAAGGAGGTAACTGTGCTCTGTAAAGTATCCAGAGAAGTTTGGAGCGGCTTAATAGACTCCTGTATTAGCGAGGATACGTCCTCCCTCAGCGAGGCCCTCTGTTTGGCAAACTCGGCGGTGAGATGTTCCAGCGTGAAGGCCGCGGCTTCGGGTCTGTGTTCAGGAGGTGAATCCGGAGGATGGCTGCCGACGGCGAAAGATGCTAGCTTACCAGCAGCAGATGTGGCTGCACGAGTAGCTGGAGTTTGCTTTGGATTTTTGTTCATGTTCTCCCTTATCTTTTTCCAAGCAAAAGGGAAAGTTGGTATTGCTTATATTTAGCAAGACACTCCAGGCGTTCTTGCTAGCAAAAAATGGGTAAACCAAAGAATAAATGTAAAAAGTGAGTGATGAGGATACAGGTAGCAGAAATGGCGAAGGTAGAAACCTGGGAAATGCAGCTCTGTGAGGATTATGGTCATTGATGTCACAGCACTACTCCAACACAAGAGAGTCAAACGGCTGATCCAATATGAGGGTGCTGTTGACATCAGTACCTATACCTATCAGTACAAATACCTAATCTTAAATAAGAAGCAGGACAGTGAAATACTTGTGCAAGTTGGAAAATTTAATAGTAGGTTTTGAAGTACACAGTAGACAGGGGGGTCGGGGGGGGGGGGGGGGGGGGAGCAGTATTCACACATTAATTTCACACCAACCAAACATTTACTGCTAAATTAATATTTATCTGTGCTGAGTGTGTGCAAGAATGTATTCATATGAAAAAATGTTAGGTTTGTGAATCATTATCTGATTCCAAATATCAGAAAATGAAATGTTCCACCAAATTCATCTAAATCGTTCTCCCTGTTTATAAAGCAATGAAACCAGCAACAACGCAGGAAAAGTTTCCTCCGCTCTTCTGGTGATGGGAATTCTGGCTCTTCTGGCTCCAACTCTTTCTGCTCCCAAGCAGTTCTTCAGTTTGTTAAGTATAAACAATACATAAAGTGATGCAAAAAATGAATTGTTAGTGTACAGTAAAGAAAAGTGTTTTATTTATTATTATTTAAATGAACATGCTTTCATTTATTCACTGAAGGTAAGTTTGAAATATATTTATACAAAATACAAAAAACAATTTACAATTCAACTTTTAACTATTTACATTTTTTTCCTTTTTTAGACACATATAAAGGGAAACAACACAAAACACTGCAACGACAACACAAATACACGTTAAAATGTGCAAAAAAAAAGATTTTAATTACTCATCAAGGTAAAGGTTGGTATTTCAAATAACCAAATGCCTCAGCTCTCCCTATTCAGACGCAGCTTCTGCAGTAGATGGTGAAGCTCAGCGCACTGGGACAGTCTCTGAATGATCTCATGAACCCAGACATGGAGACATGTTACTGATGTTTCTGTACAGCTCTTCACAATAAATGATAAATGGTTCACTTTTGTCTTCCACGATGCAGGGATGAAGCTAAAAACATTTGGCGGCAGGAGCAGCAGGTTAGTGAACAGACTTTTGGACAAGCATCCAGAAGCGCATTTGCTAAACGAAAAAAAAACAAGCGGTGGATGCGGATTTGCCATGTAAATCGTGTCTGGTGTGAACGCTGCTTTAGGGTTTACTGGTACAGAGTATCAAACAAAGCTACTAAAAGGAAAAAGGTTTTGTACTTTAAAAAAGTAAGCAATCACAATTGTTTAAATAATTTTATTGTGTTGTGCTTATTGGTTAAGAAGTGAAAGGTAAAATAAAGCCGTGTGTTCTTGCTGCTCAGTTCTGTTATTTTTTAGGTGTAAAGAGGCTTTGATTCAAAATATTTCTACCCAAGAGAAAATAAAAACTGTAAATTGCACAAAAGCACAAAAGTGTGCAGAAAACATCTTGGTTTGCCCTGTCATTGAGTTAATTCGTGCAAGATTGTGAACTCACTTTGACTGTCGAGTTCACTCTTTAATCACTTTTCCCTGTAGGTTTAGTAGAAGGAAGACTTCATGGCTCCTCATTAAAATGTCAAAGTTTTTGGGTTAAATAAACAGCTCAATCTTTGTATTTTTATTAAAAGTGATCAGACATGATTTGAACATAGTGGGGGCAGTTAAATTTCTGTTTGCAAATTGTTCATCTCTGGAGGGAAATGAAACTGTTGAATCACCAGAAGCACCCGTCGAGTTCTTTAAGAGACCCTAGAGAGCTCGGCGGTAAACGCAGACTCCCGTGTGATGTGGAGGTCGGTGTAGTTTGACTCGACAATGTGATAAACTGATAGAGTTGATGCAGGCACAGTCACGGCTGACTGCAGATTCAAAATAATGAAGGAACAACAGGGAGTGTTGATGTAACCCAGAACATTTTCCAGAGTTTAGAAAAACAAGACTAAAGGAGAACGCTTTGTCTCCCGGGTTGTTTACGATGAACGTTCTCACAAATTTTAGTCCTGACCTTTAAATAGAAGCTGCTGCTTCTTATAAACTCTGTCAGAATGCAGATATCTGTACCAATCAGCTAATATGTGAATTACTTTAAGACCCACTCCGATAGAAATTGTGTTTTTGGTGTGTTTATTCTGTCCTTGTGGCATTTTTCTGATGATGGAGGACACATATGAAGAAAAGGAAGTTTAAAGTGGCTGTTCTGAGAGGAGCTGAATTATGTTGTGAGTCAGTAGCAGACAAGACAACAAAAGGCTGTATGAAAGATGCATCCACCTTTAGATGGATGGAGTATGAAATAGGTCCAGTACTCAACATTTTTGTTGCACCAGTAATGTTAGGTTGGGGTTGTGAGGGACTGTCGGCTAGCAGGACAGAGTGTAAACAGATGGGTGACGAGAAGTCACCCATCAACTCAGAGGTAAGATAAGATCTCAGAGGTAAAGGAGGTAAAGGTAAGATCTCAAGCCAGAGCCCGAGAATCATTACGTCCGGGTCGGTTCGGGCTGGGCTTCTCTCTCGCTCACTTTTTAATAACTATATTGCAAAGAAGCTCCTTAGGCGGGCGGTTGTCAAACAGCTCTTTATTAATGCTGTACGTCAGAACGGTTACCGCACGAACCGAAAGGCACAGCCAGCTTCTTCTTGCTCTTCTAATTACCGGTAACTCCTGCTGCTCTGCAGAAACTATGTCCTAAAATATGCCACAGTTTTTTTTTTAATTTTGGCTAAAAATGGCACAATCATAATTAAAATAACACTGTGTAGATCAAAAGATGATCGGAGTGAGACGTTAAGTCTACTCTCAGTTATGTCGCTTTAGATTTTTTATTTTGTTTGATGTACTTGATTATTTTTAACCCTTGTGCCATCTTAGATGACCCCACCCTTACATTGACGTGTTCTCCCTACCATGACAAAGGTGGATAAAGGTGGAAAGATTTCATGTGGACACCAGTGAAGATCACAAATCATTGAAGAAAAAAGGTTCAGAGCACTGTCTAGTGGGTCAAGATGACCCAACTCCCAATGTTAAAGTGCCTAGGATAGCACAATTAATACAGCAGGTTGAGAAAATGGTTTCATGTTTGGAATGTGGTTGTGGAGGACTTCGACACAGCAGAGGAGATGTGGATTTGACCAAAAACTAAATGAATTAACATGAATAGGAAGCAGAGAACTGTACTTCATTAAGACCAGATCACAGAAAGAAAAAGCACTAACATTTCCTTTTCTCTACACCTGATTCTGCGTTCACCGGCATCGGCAACACATGTTCAAACCACCGCTTTCAATGAAAAGCAAATGTAAATGCGCATAAATGTGCATTTTGGGATTCCGGATTCAAAACTTCTGTATTCCTGCATTGATGCGTACATTCTTAAGACCAGGGGCCTCATTTATAAACGTTGCGTACGCACAAAAGAAGGCGTACGCCACTCTCTACGCAATAGTTGAGATTTATAAAAAGCAAACTTGACGGGAAAATGTGCGGTCCTCCACGCAAGCTCTGACCCAGGCGTACGCACAAAAACGGGTGAAATGAGAAACGGCGACACCGTCGGCAGATGGAAGAAACACGTGAAACTGACAGTGTGTGCCAAATCGTGCTGGCATGTGCTGTGCTACACAATGTGGCACAGCTTAAAAACGTGCCTCTACCCCCTGGCGCTGATTGCTGTGTTGGCCCCGACCCTGAACCCCATCCCCACGCATTTGAGCCATTTGCTGCTGCTGTGCGCCAGCGTTTGGAAGTGATGCGTCGCTTGTAAAGAAAAAGAGGTGTGGAAAATATTATTTATTTAAGAATTCCCTCATCGTGCAGTTTATTTCAGTCAGGGCGATCTTGATTTCGCCCAACTCCTTGGCCACCTCTCTGATTGAACTACTGACTTCCCTCTGCATTTCAAGGACTGCATCGGTGAGGACACGTCCACTGCTGGAGGGTTGAGAGCCGCGTGCCGTGGAGACGCTGGGTCCAGACGGCTGCTCAGCTGCAGCATCGTAACCACTGGCCCCGCTGGAACACCCAGCAACTAAAATAAAATTGTTCTATATTAATAATCTGTAATTGTGTAGCCTGCATACATGTGACTCGACTGCATTCATTTGAATTATTTCTCTTACCTGTGTCAGCCTGACCCTGGCGCGTCGGCGTCCCCTCCGTCTCAGTCAGGTGACTGAGGCGGAGGAGGACGCCGATAAGGGGGACTTAATAGGGATTCCCCAATAATAGCGGTCAGTTTCTCATCAAGAGGGGTCAGCTCCGGTCCCCCCCCCCCCCCCCCCCCCACGTGGCGGACACACTCTGCCGATGCAGCGCTAGACGTTTTTTTGCCTCGACTTTGATGTCGGATCATTTCTTTCATTTCTTTTTTATTTCGGCCACGGTCCGAGGTTGTGAGGCTCCAGCATTTACGGCGTCTGCCACCGTTTGCCGCTCACGTGCCTTTTCGGCATTAGTAATGCCCACACTGTGCCCTCCAAACAACATTTTCCTCCTCTTTTCCACCTCGCCAACGATAAATTCTACTTCACATTGAGTGAAGTTACGTTTTTTTGATTTCCTCTCTGTGTTTGCCATGATCTCGCAATCAATGAATATTCATTTGTGGGCGTTTCACAGACTATTTATGGGCAACTATGGGCGTGTCATGTAGCCGCAAAAGCTGCGCTGCATTTAGAATCGGTTGTGATTTATTAAGGGAAAGATGCGTAGGATGTGCGTGCGCACGGTTTTATAAATCCGAATATTTCTGTGCGTACGCACGTCCTATGTTTCATCCGTACGCCACTTCTGACGCAAATCCTACGCAAAGTTTTATAAATGAGGCCCCAAGGGCCTCATTTATAAACGTTGCGTACGCACAAAAGAAGGCGTACGCCACTCTCTACGCAATAGTTGAGATTTATAAAAAGCAAACTTGACGG
This sequence comes from Oryzias latipes, assembly GCF_053564925.1. NCBI lineage: Eukaryota > Metazoa > Chordata > Actinopteri > Beloniformes > Adrianichthyidae > Oryzias > Oryzias latipes. The sequence goes on from NC_136248.1 coordinate 5,509,163, forward strand.
GAAAATGTGCGGTCCTCCACGCAAGCTCTGACCCAGGCGTACGCACAAAAACGGGTGAAATGAGAAATGGCGACACCGTCGGCAGATGGAAGAAACACGTGAAAGTGACAGTGTGTGCCAAATCGTGCTGGCATGTGCTGTGCTACACAATGTGGCATAGCTTAAAAACGTGCCTCTACCCCCTGGCGCTGATTGCTGTGTTGGCCCCGACCCTGAACCCCATCCCCACGCATTTGAGCCATTTGCTGCTGCTGTGCGCCAGCGTTTGGAAGTGATGCGTCGCTTGTAAAGAAAAAGAGGTGTGGAAAATATTATTTATTTAAGAATTCCCTCATCGTGCAGTTTATTTCAGTCAGGGCGATCTTGATTTCGCCCAACTCCTTGGCCACCTCTCTGATTGAACTACTGACTTCCCTCTGCATTTCAAGGACTGCATCGGTGAGGACACGTCCACTGCTGGAGGGTTGAGAGCCGCGTGCCGTGGAGACGCTGGGTCCAGACGGCTGCTCAGCTGCAGCATCGTAACCACTGGCCCCGCTGGAACACCCAGCAACTAAAATAAAATTGTTCTATATTAATAATCTGTAATTGTGTAGCCTGCATACATGTGACTCGACTGCATTCATTTGAATTATTTCTCTTACCTGTGTCAGCCTGACCCTGGCGCGTCGGCGTCCCCTCCGTCTCAGTCAGGTGACTGAGGCGGAGGAGGACGCCGATAAGGGGGACTTAATAGGGATTCCCCAATAATAGCGGCCAGTTTCTCATCAAGAGGGGTCAGCTCCGGTCCCCCCCCCCACACACGTGGCGGACACACTCTGCCGATGCAGCGCTAGACGTTTTTTTGCCTCGACTTTGATGTCCGATCATTTCTTTCATTTCTTTTTTATTTCGGCCACGGTCCGAGGTTGTGAGGCTGCAGCATTTACGGCGTCTGCCACCGTTTGCCGCTCACGTGCCTTTTTTGGCATTAGTAATGCCCACACTGTGCCCCAAACAACACTTTTCTCCTCTTTTCCACCTCGCCAACGATAAATTCTACTTCACATTGAGTGAAGTTACGTTTTTTTGATTTCCTCTCTGTGTTTGCCATGATCTCGCAATCAATGAATATTCATTTGTGGGCGTTTCACGGACTATTTATGGGCAACTATGGGCGTGTCATGTAGCCGCAAAAGCTGCGCTGCATTTAGAATCGGTTGTGATTTATAAAGGGAAAGATGCGTAGGATGTGCGTGCGCACGGTTTTATAAATCCGAATATTTCTGTGCGTACGCACGTCCTATGTTTCATCCGTACGCCACTTCTGACGCAAATCCTACGCAAAGTTTTATAAATGAGGCCCCTGGGCTCTATGTTGAAAGTTAAACCAGGTTTAACTTTGACAATGAGGGACTGCTTGGTATCCTATTACATATAGAGAAATATAACACTATACGTCTCATTATAAATATGTAAAAGCTATATTTTATAAATGAATGGATTAATGACCACAGAAACATAAATGAATAAAATGAAATGGTGAAGTGGCTCTCACTGGGTTTGTGTTTTCAAGAAACTGTACCAAATGTCTCTTTCAGTGTTAAAGGCTGCAGGCCCTTGGATGGATGGATGTTGGATGTTTAGTCACAATTTCTGCAATCGTTGTGATCTTTATTTCTTTGTCTTAGATTTTCTTAGATATTCCTGTTGGACTGTGTTCCTCCTGTAACAATTCACTGTTGGATGAAACAGACCTTTGGTGATCAAGCGGTAATCAAACTTTGCCATCACTAGGTCACACTGATTTTCTTTCACTTCTTCTACAGGAAACTGTGTAAAATAGTCTCTGCTTCTTTGCTGAGCATGTGCACCTGCATGCTCACATGAATGGGGTCATTCTCTTCTAGCAGTAATCCAGTCAAGTAATACTTAAACTCTTTGGCAACCCAATCTTTCAATAAATGCTTCTGAAAATTGAAGGTAATTGATGGAAAACAGATTTTGGGTCATATTTTAGTTATAATTTATCAGTTCTGCTGTTCCTGAATCCTCTCCTGACGTCCAAAACATTGTTTTGCACCACAGTGAAAAGACTTTGTCAGGACAGGTTTCAAAGATTTCAGATGATCTGGTGTGTTTCCTAACTGGTAGCATATATGAGTGCAGCCAAACCACAGTTTGACTGAAGCATGCAGGCCGAAGGAGGGTGTGGACAAAGCAAAGTGGACCAGAAACAGGCACGGTCTCTGCTTTGACATGTCTCTTTAAAAATGCAGAAAATGACAAATCTGTAATAATGTTTGAGTTTGATGATCATCCGACAGATATTTTCTGAAACGGAGTTGCTCACATCCAAGTGAGCCGACTTTCTCCTTGTACTTGGTTTGTCCTTAGCTGTCACTGGTGTTTTTTTTTCTGTCAGTTCTTCATTTTTGCAGCCTTCTATATTTGCATTGATTATTAGTGTTTTTGCCCCCCAGAGGAAAAGGTTGTGTTTGTTTTCAAGGGTTGGATCAACAGGCTTGTCCTCTGCAGTGATGGTCTCCGCTGAATCGCTGTCATAGTTAGAAAAGGGGGGTGGTTCTCCCTGGACATGCACAATCAACTGCAAAGATTTTTGTTTTGTTTTTAATTTAAAGAACATTTTTTAGGTTAGAACACTAATCCCAGTTGTACTAATAATCCCATATTCTTGTATATTTGTCCACACTTGTGCAGGCAGATCTCTTTAGCCCATAGAGTTACTAATGGAGCAGGTGAGCATGCTCACATGTAGACGGACCACTGCTGATGTCTGCAGCCACTGACACAGCTGGTGTTTGTGTGTGTGTGTGTGTGTGTGTGTGTCGATGGCTTATTTTAGCAGGAAAAGACCCCTTTGTGTACTTTCTGCATATTTTTGCTTGCACATGCTCACACTTTATAACAACAGCGCCGGACCTCTGTGGGGTACCTATGGAGGAAAAGTCAGCATCTGGAAGCCGTTGACCGAGTGATTATCCTGTCTGGGCTGTCAAGATAACAATCTGTACAGCCAGTTACCAAATTACATTTACAGTTTTTTAATGTCCTTGAAATACGTATCCCTGCACATTTGTGGTGAAAGTAGGTGCCTCAAGTTTAAATAATTACGTTTATACAACCAAAAAAAAAAGGGATTTAGTTAAGACACGGGTGTCGTGACTTTTGGCTTTTATTGCGTTTAAACTTACAGTTAGAGCTTGAAAAGTTTGTCTTTATTAGTCCCACTGAAACTGGCAGGGACGGTGTAAAATTCTACAAAATGTTCTCTTCACAAAACTTGTTAAACAAAATCAGCATTTTCAAATAAAGAAAAATCTAAATTTAACTGAAAAATATTCCCAGTGCTTCCAAAAATAGGAGGTTTCAATTCAAATTTTCTAACTAAAATTTTCAGTGTCACCAGTAACTTTTGGACTCATCGGTATTTAGCTTTTTTTTCTAAAAAGTCTTGCTCCATTTTTTTGTAGTAAAATGTTTATAGTTATTTTGGCAGTTCCGTTGAAAGTACAATGCTGATACAGAAACCAGGGACCATCAAATCCCAATTAAGGTCAAAGTCAAAGCAATTCCTTTTCTGAAGCGTGAATCATTTAGAGTTGATGATATCACTTCAACCTTCAGTGAAGAACTTTGTCCTTTTAGTGAAAGTGCTTTCATTCAGTCATTACACTGGCACCAGGCTTTTTAAGTAGGTCAGAGTTGCTTTCAATTAACAAATTTTATTCAACTGAACCGCCTTTAGAAGACAAGAGAACTGAACTCACTAAAAGAAAGTATCACAAGTCAGAGTTATAGTCACACTTTAACTGAGTGTCATACAGGACAAGTTTAAACCACAGTATGATTGTTAAAGCACATCTTCCATGTTCTACTGCCAACAAAAGAGGTTTGCAGCTGCTGGACGAGACAAGTTCAGACAAAACAGGTCATAGTCACATGCAGGGGTTTGACCCGTATAGGTGCTGCAGGTTTTTGGGTTGTAGACAGATGCGGTCGGATTTTAAAGGGAGACCAGGTGTGTCTTGCAGTTCTCTCTAGGTTCGTACGGTCACCTTAAGAGACGACATAAAAATGGCGGGTACAATTGTTGCGTTTGTGGTAAATGTATCGTCAAGTGTATGTAAGGATAATAGAAATTGCAAGCGCTTATGATGTAGGGGTGATGCTGTCGTATGTAGTCTTTACACTGCCCTCTACGCTGCTGAAGGTGTTAGTACTGGTCCCTTACTGACCACATGTGAATGCCACAAGTACGGAGTCTGCACTTGACATGTAAGTGCCTATAAGATGTCCCAACAAACTATACTTTGTCTTATTTCCCAAATCCTAACAGTCAGGCTGCATGTAAGGAGTGTGCACCTTTCACCTGAACAACACTGAGGGCATTATTGAGCATCGTACAGGATTTGGGGGGATAAGGACAACTCTATGTAACATGCCTGCCTCTCCCTACTTCACTCTTACTTACTGTACCATTGTGTCCAATTAACTCTTGTGCTATCTTAGATGACCCCACCCTTACATTGACGTGTTCTCCCTACCATGACAAAGGTGGATAAAGGTGGAAAGATTTCATGTAATCCATGGACACCAGTGAAGATCACAAATCATTGAAGAAAAAAGGTTCAGTGCACTGTCTAGTGGGTCTAGATGACCCAACTCCCAATGTTAAAGTGCCTAGGATAGCACAAGGGTTTAAGTGTTCGCTATAACCCGTTGCCCGCAGCGTGGCCATGGAAAAATGTGACTGTACATTTTCTCTCTCACCAAATGGTCCATGACTTTGCTATGTTGTGCCTCCTATACAGACTCCTCCAACATTTTGGCATTGTTAGGCATTTCTGGTGAACTTGTGGACCTTTGAAAATACAGACGGAGCCCCATGATGCATCAGTGCTGGTCTGAAGATGTAAAGTCTTCTGTCCAGATGGTGAAAGACAAACACGAACAGTGAGGCAGAGAGGGGGAAGAAAGATGACTTCTGGCATCTGAACTGTTCTGGTTTCTCGTAACTTTCTTGGTGTCTCTGGTGACTTTCCAATGTTTTAACATTTTTGTTCAGTAAATTGCAAACTGGGTTTCCCAGAAATCAGGGGGGAGGGGAGATCAGCGGTGAGGGGGGATGTTGTAAAGCACAGTGAATCACAATTTTTTCGAATTTCAAACTTTTGATTGGCAGCAGACTATTGCTTATATTTTGATAGTATTGTTAAAGTCACCCATCCGATTTTCACAGCCTCTATCAAGAATTACTCACAAGTCAGAAGAGCTTTAAAGTTAGATGTGATAGAAATACCCTAAAAGTCTGATGCATTTGTCAAGATTGTGTTTTCTTTACAGCCCAAAACCCTTGGTGGCTAACCAAATAAGGACAGAGGCCACATGACAGCTAACCTTTCTTACGACGCAGGGTCAAGCACAAACACTTTAACCCTTGTGCTATCTTAGATGACCCCCCCTTACATTGACGTGTTCTCCCTACCATGACAAAGGTGGATAAAGGTGGAAAGATTTCATGTAATCCATGGACACCAGTGAAAATCACAAATCATTGAAGAAAAAAGGTTCAGAGCACTGTATAGTGGGTCTAGATGACCCAACTCCCAATGTTAAAGCGCCTAGGATAGCACAAGGGTTACAAGTAGATAATGACAGCTTCCAGTTCAAAGGATCTTTACTATTCTCCAACAATGCAAGGTCATCAAGGTCTGAACTTGTTGCTGACAGACTGACCAATAAACAGAATTTAGTAGTAAAAAGCATAGTTGATGTATATGAGGGGCTGTACATGACACATTTAATTCTGAACCACTCACAGACCTATTTTCTCACTCACACATACATACTTACTTACTTTCACGCTCACGTACATACATTCTAATAACATGTGTCTAATAACAAACTCACTTCAACTCCAATTTCAGTTCAACATTTTACGTCAGATTGACATTTTTATTAGACGTCACACAGACAAAAACCTGTTCTTGATGTCTATGGGTTTACTATGTACATATTTTGTCCACTGTTTTATGTCCAATAATAATAACCTCATTTGATGTCCATTTTAGTTTAACATAAAACGTCAGATTGACATTTTAATTACACAGAACATGAACGTGTGGGACCAGTGCAGTATTTTGAATTTTTGTTTTCATTTGATATTTTCTTGTACTGTTTATTTTATCTTCTTATAATGAACCGATGAACTGATTGCACTTTGTCGAAACAGTTAAAAAAATTATTTTCTTTTTGTTTATTTATTTAGGCTCAAATTATTTTTTTTTTCCATTTTCACTTTCATCCATCAGTCAATCATTCTTCTCTAACTAGTCAACTCCACTCTCACTAAAACAGCACGTCTAAACCGACCGTATGGTCCGACTCTGAACCGGTCTCAACCTAATCCATAGACATATACATTAATGGACAGAGCATCTCTGACGTCACCCATTCACTTATACAGTTCCCTACTTGAAGCCTAATTGTCAGCTCACGGGCGCAGCCATATTGGCAGGAGTTAATTCCGCCTAACTCGGACGTTCCAAATGTGGTGAAAAGAGGCAGAACCAAACAAAGTTGTTTTTCTCCCCTAATGTTTTTTTCAACGCCCATGGATAATGCCGATCCGTGGTACATCCATGCTACTGCGGCTAACCACTTTAGCTAAAGTCTCCAGCTCGGCAACGCTGAAGTGGACTAATATTTGGTGTTTTACACAGAATATGTAAAAGCTCTCACGTACAGCGGTGCAATTGACATTTATTACACACATAAACACATTTTTCTGTATTTTAGTACAAACAGTCCCTTCTAACACATACTAAATATAAATAACAGCTTGTTTTCACTCTGCATCCATCTGTGCTTTCAGAGCTTCTGTGTGTTCTTGTTGTTGTTTTGTGTGTTTTTGGTCAAACTGTCAGTCAGGAGTCATTGAGTTCTATGATTATATAAGCCTGTGTCCAAGGATTTGCAGAGCTTTCCTACCCCTCCTGGTGGAGTGATTTGTGAAAGCAGAGTTCCTCCTGCAGACCTTTGGTCCTGCTCTGACTCCACTATTCACTTCCAGTTGCCCGTGCCTGGCTCCATCCTCATCTCCTACCCGCCCCTCCTCCTCCTCCTCCTCTGACATGTCTAATGGAGGTCTGGGGCTAGTGCGGGTCCTAGTGAATAATTTAGGAGCTCTGGTGCACTTTACAACCTGCCCTGCAAGTCTACCCCGGACATTTGCCCTAAGTGCATTACTATAATATACAAGGAGAAAACCATCCTTTATTGAATAAAATGATCAATAAATGAGCCTCTGTGCTGTGGAGTCTCCTACTTCTGTAGAAAATTGTCCCAAACAAGGAAAAACCTCAAAAGCAGCCATGCTTCATGGATTTTTGCAAAACAGGATTGTTTAAATTTTAGGTCTAGAATTGTGAGAAATCATTTTTTCTTCATTACTTTAGTGAATCAAACTTTAAGAAAGTTGATGCCAGACTTTCCTTTCAAGAAAAGAATGGCAGAAAAAGAACGAATAAAAAAGCCAGACTAAGGGGTACATTTAACACAATATTGATTACATTTGTATGCACCCCGCGTTCCCAAATTAACCTAATATTCATAATAATGGTATTTGTGAATGACATATTTTCTGTGTACCAGTTTCTAATTAAACAGTTAATATACTTGTGTGTAATGGAACTATATAAAACAAGTGTATAACTGTTTTCCTAAAACAAACTATTATGACGCTAATGACGTGATGACCAAAATGCGCCACAACACCTGAAATGTGCTGCTGCCAGACCCCCATGGTGCGTCTGCACATCGACTTAACATTAAATGTGGACACCCCTGACCTGTAAATTGTGTTCGGTGTGAACACAGCTTTGCGTAGCTGAGATCAGCTCCATACGGTGGTTCTGGGATGCTGGAATACACTGTTCAGTCTTCCCTTAGCAAAGAGCCGAACCTGGAGACCCCAGTGACTTGCTTGAACCCTTACACCCACAACAGTTGAATGTTATTTCAGACTGTGCTGCACAAACGTTGGTTGGAATGTAGAATGATGCTGTTCACTACAAAGCCTTACCGATGTTTGACAGCACAGCCTGATGTTGTGTTTGATATTAAGCAATGGGTTAGAACGCCATTTCATTCTTCATTCTTTAAATTTTTTAGATCTGTTTTTTACTCACTCTCCCTCATTTACTTGTTTATTTTGCAATGGAATGGAAATGTTGAGAATGGGAAAGCTAACAATGAGGGACAGACCAAGTGACAGCTTGGATCGACAGCTGGCAGGAGGGAACAAAGCCCAGCTGGGGCCATCATGGCTTAGCGTGAAGGCAGTGTCAGGTAACACTATTAAAACTACAGTTGAACTCAGATCAATATCCCTAAAACCAGAGAGTGCTGACTCACAGATGGGGCCGGATGTGACAAGAAGTTGGACGATAATGGTGCTGCCTCAAAGGCACAACTAGCATCAAATGTATATGATCGCTGAATCAACGATCTTAAATATGGTTAATATTTCAGTAAGACGCTCTAATAATAATAATAATGAATTGGATTTATCTGCACTTTTCCAGATGCTCAAAGTGCTTATTGAGCCCATTATTCATTCACTCCTCATTCATGCTTGGTGATGGTTAGCTACTGATGGAGCCATAGCTGCCTTGGGGCAGACTGACAGAGGCACGCCTACGGCCCTCTTTTATTCAAAACAAAACACACTAAATTAATGTGTTTAACATATTATTTTCTGACTAGAAATACCTTCTTTAACCCTTGTGCTATCTTAGATGACCTCACCCATGACTACCATGACCACTACCATGACAAAGGTGGATAAAGGTGGAAAGATTTCATGTAATCCATGGACACCAGTGAAGATCACAAATCATTGAAGAAAAAAGGTTCAGCGCACTGTCTAGTGGGTCTAGATGACCCAACTCCCATGTTAAAGTGCCTAGGATAGCACAAAGGTTAAAGTCTGTATCATTCAGTTTCACAATCTTTGGTATTAGAATCTTTCCAATCACTGTGTTTAGAGGACAAAAATGCAAAAGAGAATTTAGCTGTGAATCCCAACATTGAACAAAAGTCACATTGGATACAGCTGTCAGGAACTGGAGGTGTTAGAGCAAACAAGCAGGAAACTGGGCTTGGTGGCAGAAACGTAAAGATTTAATAAATAAACTCAGACTCAAGGGTGTTAAACAAATACCTCCACTCATTGAAGTTGGGAATGCATTCAGTCTTTGGGATTTTCTGTGAATATCTGAAAGTGTTTCAAACCCCAGCCAGCCTATTTCTGTCCTTGGGCTGAAAATTTGCTCTGTGTTGGGGTAGGTGCACCCGTTGGAGCAGAGAGTGGCCGCATTTCTCCATTGCCTCTCCTGGTTTCAGTTGGGACGTCAACTGCGCTCCCGGTGGGTTCTACAGCTGATGTAGATGTTCTTCTATAAGTGGTGTCAACAGATTCTTCCTTGAGGGAAAAGGGGGGCTCTGTGTGATCACATATATCCATCCATCCAACCATCTTCCTCCGCTTATACGGGACCGGGTCGCGGGGGCAGCAGTCTAAGCAGAGAGGCCCAGACTTCCCTCGCCCTGGCCACTTCCTCCAGCTCCTCTGAGGGGACCCCAAGGTGTTCCATGCTGCCAGTACTCTGACAGGCTCCACGCCAAGCTTTGGAATCTTTTTTGGACCTCATTGCTGACAAGTTATTTCATCAAATGAAGAAAACTTGAACACAAAAAAAGGAAAGAAACAAACGAAATGAGTATTGAACCACAAACCACATTACAAAGATGAATTAGTGTGTCAGGATGCAAACACAATTCAGTTTCAATTCGGTTTATTTATATAGTATCAGTTCACAATTGAGGTTGTCTCAAAGCACTTCACAAAAAATCCTATCAAAAAAAGCTTCAATAAATATAATAATCTAATGCAATCCAGATCATTCTTATACAGGCACAGTGTCATGTTAATCAAGAACAGCAAAAATAGATATAAAAAATTGATTACATGGAAGGGTTCCCCCTTATAACAAAATTAAAACAAGGTCCACTGCGTTACCTGGATTGACCTCACCTGTACTACACCCTAGGGCAGGGTCCAGGGTCAGCATTTAGCAGGGATCTTCCCACATGACGCTGCAGGGCTTCATGGGTGGTATTGGTATTGCACACAGGTCCAAAGGACCATATGATTTGGCCCAATCCACAAAAACAAAGGTATTCATCAGAGCACGTTGCACCAAGACACAAGAGGCAGGAGGTCACATAACTACTGATGGAGGGTTTTCCTTGATACTTGAGAACCCCCCATCCTGAGCAACATTGACTGTATATGAGAACTGGACTCAGTGACCCCTACCCCCATGTGTTCCAAACAAGAAGTACCTGCTGATTCCAAGAACCCAAAATCCCATTGACTTCTATAGAGAAATGAACAGCTATTACTTAGGCGTTCTATTTGTCAGACCAACAACTCTTGCTCTGATACTATTTAACATGTTTTTAATAATCCTACTTTTATTAACCATTTTCTATGGATGACATTACATTTAGCCAGTCTAGCTCTCATATACCAATCCATCTATCGTCTTCCACTTGTCCAGTACAGGGTCGCGGGGGCAGCAGTCTAGGCAAACATACCTTGACTTCCCCTGCAACGGCCACTTCCTCCAGCTCCTCTAGGGGGACCCTGAGGCGTTACCAGGCCAACCGAGAGACGTAGTCCCTCCAACGTGTCCTGGGTCTTCCCTGGGGCCTCCGCCCAACGGGACATGCCCGGAACACCTCCCCAGGGGGGCGTCCAGGAGGCCTCCTTACTAGATGCCAGAGTCACCTCAACCTCTCGATGTGGAGGAGTGGCGGTTCTACTCCGAGCTCTCCGCAAGTGACCGAGCTTCTCACCCTGTCACTTAGGGAGCGCCGAGCCACCCTATGGAGAAAGCTCATTTTACTCCACCCACCGAGAGATGGCAAACTACCTTTCTCCGGTCAAGAACCATGGACTCCTATTTAGCTGTGCTGACCCTCATCCAAGTCGTTTCACACTCAGCCGCAAGCCACCCCAATGCACGCTGGAGTTCCTGGCTCAATGAAGCCAACAGGACAACATCATCTGCAAAGAGCAGGGAGGAAATCCTGTGGTCTCCAAACCAAACCCCCTTCGGTTCTTGGCTGTGCCTAAAATTCTATCCATAACTACTATGAACAGAACTGGTGATAAAGGGCAGCCCTGCCGGAGTCCAACATGCACTGGGAACAGGTCTGACTTACTACCAGTTATGCCAATCAAGCTCTTGCTCCGGTCAAACAGAGGCCGGACAACCCTCAGTAAGGCTCCCCGGTCTTCATACTTCCAGAGCACCCTCCACAGGATATCACAGGGGATGCGTTTGAAAGCCTCTTCCAAATCCACAAAACACACATGGACTGGATGAGCAAACTCCCACAAACCTTCCAGTACCCTAAAGAGGTGTAGAGCTGGTCCACTATTCCACAACCAGGACGGAAACCGCACTGTTGTTTCTGGATCTATGGTTCGACTATCGGACGGACTCTCCTCTCCAGTACCCTAGCATAGACTTTCCCAGGGAGGCTGTGAGTGTGATACCCCAGTAGCTGGAACACACCCTCCAGCCCCTCTTCTTGAAAAGGGGAACCACCACCCATGTCTGCCAGTCCAGTGGTACAGTTCCCGACTGCCACGCGATGCTGCAGAGACGTGTCAGCCAAGACGCTCCCAAAGCATCTAGAGACTTGAGGTACTCAGAGGTACACTCAACAATGTCCCCAATCGTAGTCAACAGCTCCCCACCTGCACTGAAACAGTGCCTGAGAACTGATTTCCCTATGAGGTGCCATATGGTCAATATATGAAGAGCTAAATGGTATATGAAGAAGAAACCTCCAGCAGAATCAAACTCATTGAGGGGGTGTCCATCTGCTGTGACCAGTTAGAGATTAAGAACACAGGAAAAAGACAAACATAAAAACACTGGAACATTTTTTTAAGACAAAAGTAGTAAAGTAGTAATGAAGACAGAGAAATACAAAAATAGTTGAACGTCTGGTGAAACCCAAAAGAAACTTTGACTCAAAAGATTTTTTAATGATGTACACATTGATGGATAGAAACAAATGAAAGGTGTAGCATGAATAACTTAAGGAAACAGTCTTTAACAACATTCACAGCAGCCAAGACACAACAGTCATTCTGCTTCTCTAGCTTTGAGAGAGATCAAGTTAGACTTTCAGTTAACATGGAGTAGAATGAAAGTAACAGAGCTGGAGTATAGCCATGTGAATGCTAAAAAACCTGCCTCATCGTGAGCAGTCTGTGCTGTTGACGCCATCGTTTTCATGACAACTACATGGACCAAAATCAAACTGAGCTGTGAAGCAAAGGCTGCATGTTAGCGTGCTTTTGAAACACTTTTCTCAGTTGTATTGGGCTCATTTATTATGACAAGAAACCATGGCAACAGGAAGCCTGTTTACAGGATGTGTTATGAAGATGACTGAGATTTACACAGTTATGTCTGCAAAAAGCTCTAAAATCCTTACAAGGACACAACATAGAAAATGGACAGCAGACAGATCAAAAGGGATGCATTTGAGCAGTTTTGTACAAAACTGTAGGACCAAATTTATCCTTTTACGGGGGGAAAGTTATGACTTTCCAATAAACATCCACAAATCTCTACAGTTTTAAATCTGATAAAACCCACAATCCAAGAAAAACTTTATATTAAAGAAATAAAAATAATACAAACTCACCTGCTCCCGCTTTATGGATTTTGACCTTTGTAGGATGTTTTTCACCCCCCCCCAAAAAAAGGCAGAATGATCCCAGACATTTACAACATGTCAACAAGAACAGCAGTATCCTCCTAGAAACTCCACAGGGAATTATCTCAGATCAGAGCTGATGTTTTCCTGGCAGGCTGACTCAAAAAGTGGGTCGAATTACACAACGCCATAGATATCTCTATGTACATAGATAAGCCAAAATGAGCCCCCACAAGTCTCTAAGCACATGTGTCAAAGTCAAGGCCAAGATGAAGACAGAAAGATGAAGAAACCTCCAGCAGATAATACAAACCCACCAGCTCCCGTTTCTTATAACTGCTATATGTTCTTATAACTTCCTACATTTTCAAAACAAACTTTTTCCTGTAACGGGAATCTATACTGTTTAAATTTTGCCCGCAGGGTTTTTTTTATGTTAAAAAGGTTTCCTTAAAAACCAAGGCTGTTTTTTTCTTAGCAACGCACACCACTGTCAAAAAAGAAAAAAAAACAGTCCAATATTTCTTTCTAGAGAACTGAACGATGCCAAGCACAGAACGCTAAAAACGTATTCAAGATGATTTTTGTTTTCATTTTGTCTGCAACTGTCTCTGTTTATAGCTTTCAGCTGCTTAAGTGAGCAGCATTCACACTTGATTTGTTAAAGAAAATGCTTCTTTCAACTTCACACTTATATTCAAAACATTAAAATTACCTTAGATGTATCTATTTTCCAAACATGCTTTATCCTTTTTTGGGTTGTGGGGTTGCTGGAGCCTATCCCAGCTAGCAAAAGAAATGGTTATAAATACATTTATGAATTGTGTGTGTGTTTTGAGGGGGGTATTTAAAAGCTGAATAAAAGTAATTATTTTAAGTTTTATTTCCTTAGATCTGGTTGGTTTTGATTTAGATATCTGCTTTGACAATAAAACGGTTGCCTGTAAAATGCTTAAATAAAATCTAAATTGTTTTAAATCTTTGGAGCAGTGTTGGTCATCTTCATTGCGTTTGAGAAAATGTCAGTGTTATGTTCTCCTTAGGCATCACAGATGAATGAAGGTCATCTGCTCCGTCTGCTGCAAACGCTTGAAGCTCAGCGAGGAGGAGCCTGCCTGTAAACCGACACGCTGCCCAGTCATGACCTCATCCGGCGAGTACGAGTTCTGGGTTTGAGCCAGGGATTTAGGAGCTGAGGTTCACAGTATAGCTGAGACTACTTACCATTTGTCCCCATGGGAAAACACGAGTGGAAGAGACAAGCTCAGCACATGGTCACCCAAAGGGCATCAGTGGACTTCAAGTCTTCAGCAGGAATCTCCGATCCTGTTGCTGCATGAACTACGTCCAGGTTTTAGCTGCAGCTTTTTCTCCCCGAAGCAGTTGCCCTGCAGGCATCCAGGATGATCCTGACCATTACCCAGTCTCCCCCAGGAGAAGGGGGGGCACACACACACACACACACACTCCTTTTGGCCTCAGCTGTGAGGAGTCAATGATGCTCCATTAGCTTTTACTGATGTCTTTGGTGTGTGTGTGAGGTGCCATGCATCATGTACACACATGCATGTAATTGGCAAGATTGAATTATGACATTGTCTGCCTTTTAAATGCTGGGGGCAAACTTCTCCAGTAAATTTTTGCTAAAGTTTATCCCCTTGGTACACAAGTTTAAATAAGTCAGAAATGGGCGTCCTCAATTTTACAGTAGTCATCTTTAATACTGCAACACTGAGTAAATTTACAAAAACATTTCAGAAAATAGTATTTGAAATAGAGTAAAGAATTTAAAATTTAGTTCTTTAGACAGCGTTTTACACAACATCCACTTTTGGACTAATCTTGGTGAAGAAATTGATTTTAACCCAACAGGATATAGCTAAAACATTAAACTGTATCTTTTTAAACTTATGGTCTAAATACCAACATTTAAATCCTCAAACATCTGCAGACTGTTCTTAGAGCACCCCCTAGTGGAGAAATAAAATCACAACAGGAACTAATCTTAGAATAAGGCCATTTAATATACATTTAAAAAAAAATAAAAATCAGAAACATCCCATACAACAAAAATTTAAAAGAATAACTGTACATATTACATAGTCACCTCAACACAGGTAGCATATTGTTGTAAATCCACATGTTTAGAAACATTTGCCTGCTGGGTCAGGAGTTCAGCCGGCTAGCTAACAAGTGATATAGAGATAAAAACAAGTTTGTGCATTTCTGTGGTCAGATGTAGCCGACTGAGCTCCAAGGAGTTGGATGCTTTTGGTGAAACTACTGTGATTGAGGGCTGTCTGTCACAACTTCAGGCACACTTTTAAAATAAAAACAAAACTGTAGTCGGTAAAAAGCCCAATCCCAAGAATCCCAGCAACAGTCCATCTGTACACGGCAGCACACTGTGCTGTCCTCACTAAGAAATCTGCGTTGCCAGATCTTTCACCACAGAGGATTTGAGCTGAGAGATGGTGGCGATCCTCATCTGCTTTGATGTAGAGTATTTTCCTTTGATGGCCTGTAGGGGGCATAACTGTTAGAGTTTGTGCAAGTTATGGCTTACAATAGGATTAAAAAATAAAAGATTACCATGTGTTTAGTTTGCCCATTGTTGACTTTCACGACATTCTTAGCGATGTGCGCCATAACAGGTGTCAGGGTCTCTGCTGTGTACTCCATGTAATGCTGCAGTGTCACATCCTGGGAAGGAAGACATTCATATCCAATGCTGTCCCAGGCAAGTCAGCGATGAGAGCAAACCCTTCAAGTGTCACTCACCCATTCCCCTGCATCCAGGACCTTGAGAGTCAGCGCCAGAGCTGCACTCGCCACCAATGAGGGCGGGAAATGAGCCATGTCGTAGTCAACCATGGAGAGCTCCAGCAGGTATTTGGCCAGGGTGTGTTGTTCAGCAGTTACCTGAAGAAAAATAAAATCCCACCTTCACCTCAGCACATGCAGTGGTGGAAGAGAACAGTTTGCCGCACCGACACCGCGCCACACCTCATAGATCTTGGAGGCCCTTCTGAGGAACTGCAGCGGGAGGGGGCGGCCCAGCTGAAACTTCAGCACTCGCAGAATAGTCATTTCCATGTCTCTGATCTGAGCAGTGGTGTAAGCCCTGTCCGTCACGTAGGCAAAGTCTGAGATCTCCGGAGGGTACATCTCCTCGTATTTGGAGGCCAGGAACATGGCGGTCACGCCAACCAGCTGCAGCTGCTTCTTGGGGACTGGATGGTCCTGTTGAAAGGACCGCAGACAAAATAAAAGAAAAATCTCAGCACACAAGTCAGTTAGAGGACATCTGTTATGAAATTATTTTTTTTTATTGAATTATGGAGCACATCTAGTCTGTAGAGGAACACTGACAGACTCACCTGAAGAAAGCGGTCGATTATTCCCACAGTCATGTACATGGTCTCCTGCAGCAGACGGAACTTGAGGCCCACTTGTACCAGCCAGTCAATGAGGATGGCTCGCATGTTTCCGGTGATCTCCTGACCCTCAAGGTAGTTTGGCTTTACGCTCTGCTCCATCTACAGGAGAACAAACGTCTCTTTAGGGAAACGGCACACATCAGGAATGCAGCTTTCCGGGTTTTAGTCCGACCTCAAGCTGACGGAGGTACTTGTAGATGTCCTTAACATATTCACTGCAGAGCATGGGGTTGTCGTAGTCATCTGCATCCACGTCCCTGATGGCCGTGTTGAGGATGACATCTGAAAATGCTTGACAGAGGTCAGCAGACTCACATCCAGAGGTCTCCATGGGGGTGGGGGATGCACGTTCAGCCTGGGCTGGCACCTGTGAGAAGGTCATGTCAAATCATTACACGTCACCCTAGTGGTAGAGCGTCTGCCCCAAGACTGGTAGGCAGAGGGTTCAAAACCAGTGGAGTCACAGCAAAGACTTCGGATGGAACCAAAGCCTCCCTGCTTGATTCAAGTGGACACATCAGAAGGGAGCTGGTGACCTGCCGGTGGGATTTTCTACCTCACAAATAAGCCCTTATCCAAACAAACAGCATTTTTTTTCTCAATTCACAACATTTGAATAAAGTAATCAGAAATGAAATTTCAATCTCATTTTCTTTAGATGAATCTTTTATAAGAAAGAGGCCACAATCAGAGTGGGTCTGTAAGGGGTTGGATTGGGAGTGGTTAACCCACCATATGGCTCCGAAGCACAACCATGCCTGGAGCTCACTGCTGCCCCCAGAGGATGGGTCAACCACGCAGGACAAATGTCCCAACCAGGTGTGTGACAACCAATGACACCAACTCACCTCAGTCACCTGCACTTCAGGTGCTGGTTTAACAGGGACCACAGCAGCTTTTGGTAGCTCGATCTTCTCAGCTTTAGCTGGGATCTTTGTCTTCTTAGCAACCTCCGTCTTGATAGTCTGAAGAAAGAAAGGTCAAACCCAAATACTGCTATGCATTTTACAGAGCTGGGATCTTTTCATTTGAGTTCTTTGCTTCTTGCACAGTTTGGGAAATCTCTACAGCTGCAGGCCAAAGCCACAAGTCCTAGCTGTACAGGTTTTGAAGCTCTGCGCATTGAGCTGATAGTACAGCAGTAACAAGAGTTTCTCTTAACAAATGTGCATTCAAACTCAAGTTGTTGTTTTTTTAGCAAAGATTTAAATTTACAATTGATGGTGTACATTCTTAGACATAGTTCCAGGTTAACTGTGCTCCTCCAACCTGGGATGCATTTTATACTTGACTAAGGGCCCCAGTTCAGCACAGTAGACATTTTCTCATCAGAACAGGCCCAACCCCTCACTTCTACACCAAACTTGCCCCAAAAAAAGGTTAATCACTTTACTTCGATAAGTGGAAAATACATTTATATAGGATTTTTAAAAAAAAAAAAAAAAGATTTTACCTTTTTCGTGACATCTTTGTTAATAACTGCGACGTTTCCGATTTCTCCGAGGGCCGCGCGGGGCTTCTGTGTAGGCCCGGCCACCGAGCACGTCTTTCCGCCCAGTTCGGCCCGGGTGGAGGCCAGTCGGTTCTGCAGCGAGAAAACGGACAAAACAAGGCGCGCTCGAGATAAACCTGCAGTGGTGAAGCAGCACGTTCAATAAATTCAAGCCAACAATATTTGACCTCTAGCTTCCGCTCACATACAGCCACATGACAGTCCAGTCAGAAAACACGTCAAAACATTTAAAACCAGAGAAAGACGCGCTTCCTGAAATCGTTCTTTTCCGGTAAAAACAGAGAGGAACGTGTAACGTGGTTCAGACTTACCCTGGTAACTCTCAGAGCCATGCCTTTGCCTGCTTCTCTTCCACAAACAACCACGAAATTGAAGCGGAGAAGGTGAAGATTCCAACGCACGAGTCGTGGTTTAAATCCTCGCTCGCTGCAAACCGATTGGCTGCGCTGGGCGGCTGCGGCGATTCTGATTGGATAAACGAGTACGTGTCAGATGCGCTCCCAAGACAACTTTGGGTCACGTGATCACGCTCTTCTTAGGTCACTTCCCTTACCCGGATATCTAACTCCGTTCTTCTAGAGCTATTAAAATAAAAACATTTGTAGATAAAAACATACACTACTTTATTGTTTGCATCTAAACAAGGAAAACACTTTTTTAACGCAAAACAAAAAGAAGAAGAATCAAGAGGATCTCAAAAACAATCCTTTACAAAAACAAACAGTACACTGAAGCTTATTTTTTAAGTATACTTGAGCATCATTTTACCAAGCATGCTGCTATAGGTTGGATGTATGTATAGTAGAAAGTACAAAATCTGTTAAGGGTTAACAAAATTTAGTATCCTTAAATGCACTTCAAGTAGGCTAAAAGTGAGGCAGTGGACTTGAAGTTTACTTTTTATATCTATATATTTTAAACTTAGACAGACTGGGCTGGCGACCTGTCCAGGGTGTCCCCTGCCTTTGCCCGTAACATGTGGAAAGGCTTCGGCAGCCCTGTGACCCCAAAAGGTACAAAACGGAAGAAGATAAATGTATATATAGTAAACTTAAAATGTTCCAATTTAGTCTATAGATGTATTCAGTTAGTATATTCCCTACACTACATGTGTATACCGGCTATACTTGTTATGCTCAGTTATACTTAATCAAATAAACTCAAAGTCTACCACTTATTGCTAATAGAATTGAATGTTGCCCTAAAAATGATTTTATTCTGACACTTAATGATTTTCTCAGTTTATTGTCATTTTTTATGTTAAAACATGTTTGAATCCCTCCGTGCAAAAGAATGCATATATATATATCTTTTTCTTTTTACAAAAAAGCTCATTAGTCCTGTATTCGCTACTAAAGTAGAACAGTGGTGTAGTGATTTGTTCTTTTGCCTCAGTAGGGCCTGGCTCACATCCCAGCCGGGTCTTTTCTGAGTCAAGTTTACAAGTTTACCCCAAGCATGTGTGGGTTTTATCCTGGCACTCAGGCATGTGCAAACATATTTAGGTTAATTGATGATTCACAATGTCTGTGACTGTGTGGCCCTGCAATGGACTGGTAACCCATCTGGAGTGTGTACAGCCTTCACCAAAGGATCCAGTGACCTCAAAGAGGATCAGCAGGTTTGAAATTGATTTTCTTTTTCTCCTTTTAATTTGAAAACACCTTCTAGTGCTGAAGCCTTTCACACAAAATGCATGCTGTCAACACATTTTTAAATGTTTTCATGCAGCTCAATCATTTTCTGCTGCAACGAAAAACTAATACAGCTCTGATCATTTTTAAGTTATCACCTCTGAACATGACCAAAAACAACACAGCGAACAGTCATGTGTTCTTAACTCCAAGCAGAGGAAAAGCGGGAACTCTGGCTGCATGTCTTTCTGTAAACCGTCAACAGAGATGTCAGTGCCTAAAAAACAATTCTATTATAAACAGAATTTTCCTGCCATAGTTTGAACTATGATGGTGGATTAAAAAAAAGTATACTTTTACTGAAACATGATTCAAAGTATTCTGGAAAATGGTGCAAAACTATGAATCTTCTTCTCTCCATCTCTGTGAGCTCTTCAAACCGTTCCTTCTGCTCCTCTCCAGGATCCTGAATGATCTTCTGCTAATCCAGTCTCATTTGGTGAGAATGCGTTTACAAAGATGAGGAGCCTGAGCGTTTTCTTTTTCCGCACACCCCATGGCGCTGGAGTTTCTACCCGTGTGTCCTGCTGTCAGCACCTGGACATGTTGACACCTGTGTCCCCCCTCCCAGAGCGTTGAGGGAGCCGCTCAGCCCACTCAATCCCAGGTAGACATGTTGGGATGTTGGCGGAACTGCAACGTAAGCTGGATACATTTAGGAAAATATCATGCCTTGATTAGAAACTTGAGTAAGAACCTTTCTATTCACCATTTTGCCGATCAAAAAAAAAGAAGAAGTTCAATGTCCGTATAAAATTGGGAGTCATGTGTAGCCCAAAACTTCATTAAATTCTTTTTGACAGCTTGATTTCTCCCTGTTTGTCTTATTGTAATGTAGTTTTGGTGAATACTTTTCCAACTTCTCTTCATAAAATGTTTGTTTTGCATACTTCCTATACCACATTACTTCAGAGACATCAAATTTTCCCTATTTATGACATTAATGTTTCTCAAATATATTTTTCTACTTTTAAAATATTTTAGTGAAGGGAAAGTTCCTGAGCAGTTCTCAGTGTATTTCACAGTTATTTGACAGTTTCTCACTTTACTCGTAACTCTTCAGCTTTTCCTAAAGTGGAATACAGTCCTTCCTAAAGTTTTTTCCTGTCAACGTCAGTTTCAAGGCAGCGAAAATGACTTTCAATGCAGGCAAAAGCTGCCTCTCTTAAGTGGTGCAAAAATGGCTAAAAAACATACAACATCTACCTTTAGTCTAATCCACATGCATTTTGTTCATTAAAAATCTTTTATTTATTCTGATGAACTCTGTGATGAACTTTTGATTTATCCTCACTGTCATATTTTTTGTATTTTTATTTGTCTTTTTATTTCTGCGTTCTTTATAAAATAAAATGTGCAACTGTATTACGTGGAGGCTTTAAATTAGCCCTACAAGCTTTTTGTCCCCTCTGCAGTGTTTTTAATTTTTCTAATTTTCTTTTCTTTTATTTGTGCAAAATAATCAAATCAAATTAAATTGAATCTTTTATATGGATTAACCCAATAAAATAATATAAAAAATAATACAACACAATTAAGTGGGCTCACATTGCCTCCATTTAGTCATTTACTCTAAACTATTTTTATTTTTTAGCAATTTTTTTGTGTGTTTTTCTTTTAATCAGTCTGCTGTTTTTAATAGAGCCATGGTAACAATTTCACTTTGTGGGATCAATAAAATTTTATTCTAATTCATTCTATTAAAAAAAAAAGACACTTGTTTTTCAACTGTTTCTTTAAAAGGATTTTTATTTTTTTTGCACTTCTAGAAATGTTTTCTTTTCTCAAGTACGGGCAAATATTTTACATAGAAATATACTGTAAATATTGTGCAGTGGTTTAAATCCCAACTTGGTCTTTTTTGAGTGGAGTTTGAATGTTCTCCTCATGCATGTGTGGGTTTTCTCCAGGCACTCGGGCTTCCTCCCTCAGTCCAAAAACAGGCTTTATGTTAATTGGTTATTCCGTCCTTAGGTGTGCATGTGTGTGTGTGGCGACATGTTCATGATCTCCCTACCCTGCCCTCACCCAACTGTAGCTGCAATAGGCTTCTGCAGCCAATTCTGAAGATGGATGGATGGATGGATGGAAAATTTAAATAAATAGAGGAACCATAGGCTTTTTTTTTACTACATTAACCATTGGCAGAGTGGTGGAGAAGAAGCTTCTCAAAGATCTATCAATAGTAAAATTGAACAAATAAAAACAAATAGGAGGTGTTATAGAGCTTCATTTAGATGCATTCACATATAGATAAAACTTGCATGATTTGTTTGTAGATTTATTTCAATTTTAGAGGTGTTCAAAAAGATTGGTTTGTTTATTAATCTCCAAAAACAAGGGGAACAATGCCAGTTACGTACCTTGACGTGAGCGTGATTTATTTCTACACTTCATGACACACCAGGGGCAGGTGTATTATTTGGATGTAGGTGGTAGTTCTGTGAGTATTTTACACTTATGCAATAATATCCACTAATTAAAAAGCTGTATCAAATCAGTTAGGTTTAGGAAAGGTACCCAATTAAAAAGCAAGAAGAAGATAAGCAAATTTTTCACAAGGTTCCTTTGGTGAAGTTATAATTTTCTTTTTGATTCAATGAAAAACGAGAAGTTTTGTGTGGAACTGGGGGTTACGAGTCACACTAAGGCGGCATGTCATAGAAGTGCGGTTCCAAAGGCAGGGAACGTAAAGTACTGGAGAGCGATTAATGATCTACCATCAGGTTTCAGCGCAACATAATTCAGGACTCGTGTCTCACAAAGCTGGAGAATCTGTCGTGAGCGTACTCCAGTCTCCCAAACCACAAGGGAGCAGTTTCCGTGACGTCCACCGGAAGCGGAGCAGACGCAAACGCAGCACGTAAAACCAAACAGATGCCAGAACACAGGAGGGCCACAGAGGACATCTACAACCAGACCCGAAACCACTTCTCAGAGCCCGAAAGCCGTCTCTGCAGCTTCGTGGGGGGTCACCCTGATAGGCCGAAAAGAAACACACAAGTAACGACCTACCTAGACGACCCTAGTTAGTCCACTTAAGATTAATCCAGTCATTTCACCGTCAGTCGGAAAACTTGCCTTAAAAAGCAGCGTCTGCCTCACACAAAGGTAAGTAAACGCCACGCACTTAACCCGCCATAAAGCTGTACTTCGAGGTACCTTAAATGTTATTATGACAGATAAGAGAAAATAAAAGTTTAAAGTTCGGTTTCAACGTTAAGCGAACATGTTTTTCTGCTAAATCTGAACACGTGTGCTGAATATTTAAGCTCCGACTAAAGCTTTTCAAGCGTAACATTAACAGAAACTACATCATAACAAGAACCAAAATTTAAAAACGTTATCGTTGGTTTAACACTGATTCATTTTGAACAACAAAAAGGTGTTTGTTAATGAGGAACTGCTACCGGTTTCGACTACACAAGTTTACCGTCAGTTTTTAGCTAACTTTATATTTCGTTTTTATTTGGTCTATTCTATATAATTATTCTCCTCTGTTCACATCCTGACGTCGTTTAGTAAATTTCATGTCTTTGTTTTTAATAAGCACGTTTTTCCCTGCTCCTTACCGGAGAAAAGGTCAAACAAAGCAGCATCTGAAGTTGTTGTTTTAACTTAGCTTTAGCGTGCTAACAGCTAAGCAGAGCTCCTACTGGGTGTTGCTAGTCCTCGACTGTTGGCTCAGTTTGTTGAAACCTTTGTTTAACTAACATATATGTACTTTAGTGAACTTGGACCTTTTTGACATATTTGTGTATCAAACTATTTTTTAAACTTACTGACCCCATGTGATCTAGCTCTTTTTCAGACAACATTAGCATTAGCCTGTTAGCATGACTCAGTGGATTTGTAGAATTAGCAGCGCCTAAGGCCGGTGGCGGCGTGGGGGCGAATCATAATCGCAGATAATGTTTTTGGTGACAAAAACTGCCTTTTGTTAAAATATCGAGAAAGGTCGGATTGTGTTTTGTTGAAAAGAAAAACATTTGAGCAGGTCGGGGGGTACCGGGGTCACGCATCCGGACTGGACTCTGATCCACAGGTGCTGGTTTAAGACGGGCCGGTTAGACAGAACGAGTCTATTAATTACAAATTATAACTAAAACTGGTCCGCATCTATTCAAACTCCGAAAATATTATCAACCAGACGTTAAAAATCACAAACTAAAGTTGTTTTCACATGTTAATTCTGCCGGTTAACGCTAAAATATGAGACTGTTCTTAACTCCTTTTTCCTCCACTTGTGTCAGTGTGCGAGTTAAAACATCAAATGTTTTTGCTTTATTTTATAAGCAATAACCTTAAACATACTTCAAATGGTGTAGTTTTCCTTGTAATCTCAAGTGTGGAGCCAACAAAAATTGATTAACCAATCAATAAACACAGGGTTCCACATTCTAGTCCCAGATTGTTACAAAGTCTGCAGTAGATAGTGTCTTTAACTGATCATCTTCATGAATGCTATCTTTGCTTAAAATCACAGCTGCTTGCTCAGACTGGTCAGTAGAGATGAGATTAATTAAATTTACATGATTGTGGTATTTTACTTGGAGTCCCTGCATCTTTAAACCCGTCTTTTTTTTTTTTTTAGCTCACAGATAACATTTCGTTCTCTGTGGTAGCTGAAATTCACATTTGCATATCCATAATCAATGGTCACAGGCTCAACATTCATGTGGTGCTGTTTTTGATGACGTGGCTAAGATTTAAATAGGGACCTGGTCTGTTTTTAGATGCGTCCTCCCAATCCAGGAAGGGGACTTCCTACTATTTAAAAGCACCCAACAGGTCATGCAGTTTTATGTGAGGGTGATTAGTCTGATTAGTCCTACAACAGACCCAATTAGTTGGTTATGTTTGAATGGTTGTGAGTAAAGTGCAGTTAAGAACATCGAGACAGTAGAATCGACCCTAATCATCAGCTGAGACCCGGGGTTTGTAAGCAGCACGGCTGAGAATCACGTGTGACGTGAGCAGTTTAAACAGGCTCGATTTTGTTGTTGCTGATCAGGTTTGCCTAACTGGTTGGGAAATAAATCCTGGCAACAAACTAGAGCTCCTCTATAAATACGTGTGTTGGGAGCTTTGCTCCATTGTGGTAATGTGTCTGTGAGAGAGATGAGTGTCACATTGCACTGCGGTAACAGTGGAAAGCTGTCATACTGCCATCCATGTGATCTCAGGCGGCATGAACTATGACAGGAATCTACTCTGACTACAAACATTCCATCATCACAGACCAACGTTGGGGGGGGGGGGGGGGGGGGGGGGGGGGGATGAAGGAAAAGATGTCTACTTGAGTCCTGCTGATTTCATCATCCACCAACTAACATGTTGTTTGTGTTTGATTTGAAATATTCGTCATTAAGTGCCTGAATGAACTTAAAGAAAAAAAGACATTGAAAATCTCCCTTAGCCTTGTAAGTTGAATTTATTTGTTGAATAGGGACAGATTTAAAAACATCGACATGCTACAAAAAGAGCAGTCACACCATAATACTTTCAGCAAAATCTCTTTGCAGCACTTTTCCAGAGGTGGGCTTCTTGACAAGAATGAGAATTGCAAAAATGAGAATAAAATACCAGAAATAAAAAGTTAATGCCAAATAATTACATGAAACAATATGAACAACACTGAGAGACATCAGACGAATAAAAAACACACACCAGATCAACCTGTTAAGGACCCACTGCAATGAAAATTGGGTTTTTGACATGTATGGAGAAATTTACAATTTTACTTCAGAGTATTTCTTTATTTAAGCTATTGTGAATCAGGAGCAGATGAAAAAATGCAGTGTAACCCTTGTGCTATCCTAGGCACTTTAACATTGGGAGTTGGGTCATCTAGACCCACAAGAAAGTGCGCTGAACCTTTTTTCTTCAATGATTTATGATCTTCACTGGTGTCCATGGATTACATGAAATCTTTCCACCTTTATCCACCTTTGTTATGGTAGGGAGAACACGTAAATGCATGGGTGGGGTCATCTAAGATAGCGCAAGTGTTAAGAAAACCCCATGTTATGTAGAGGCTACAATCGGCAGGCTTCAAGCTCTGCTCCATTCTGATGCATCCTTTTGCAGACAAATAGATCCATGTATGTTTTTTTTGTTGTCTGCATCTGGGTAACAGCTCCACCCATATTGCTCGCCATTTTTTTTGCACCACTAGTGCTAGGTCGGGGGTGTGAGGGACTGTAAGCTAGTGGGAGTGTGTGTAAACAGATGCATGATGGTATGGTAAAATCTCAGATTTTATTTTTTCAATTCGATTTCCAATTATTATTATTTTTTTTACCTACCCCCCCCCCCCCACACACACACACACACATAAGAAAAGCTATAAGTACAAATGGCAGACAACTTAAAGCAATTTTTGCTTTTATTTAATCAAACGCAAGACAAATGTAACCCCCATTTCTGGGATGAGTAATAAATAAATGAACACACTCTTGGAATCAGTGTGTTCAAGTTAAGTATAAGATTTTTCTTCTTCTCCCTTCCTTTTGGACTTGTTGTTTATATAATTTTGTTTTATGTAATTTTTGTCGTATTTTTGTCTTATTTTGTTATTGTACACTTGTTTTCACTTGTCCATAAATAAAAGGTTACTTACTTAAAGTCCCAGCTGTGTTTTAAGTCACACTTTGTAGTCCAGACTAAAAGGAGACAAACATTCACTGTGAGAGTAGCACCATTTTCTAAAGGATTAACAAAACCGCTCATATCTGGGGTCTAAGGTTTTAATTAAATTAATAAACCACGGAGAAGATGGTGAAGCGGCAGGAGTCGCAGTCAACCCCCCCGCCTCCGATCAAAAAAATTTTCTGGCGGCCGCAAATGAATACCGGTACAAGTAATAATTACAACGCAGTATTCTTTATTAACAAATAACAGTAATAACTAATGAACTAACTATATAGGCGTTGTAGAATGTGTGTGTGTCGGGGCGCTGCGTGTGTAAAGAGGACTGAGTGCGTGCCATGCTAGAGCGAGTGAGTCTTTGACTGCGATGGGCTTTAGGCAAATGTTGCAGCGTGGGGGGGGGGGGGTCTCTTCCTCTTCCCCTCTCACCGGTAGCCATGTTGTCGCTTGCTGTTTTGTGTGTGCTATGATGTCGTTTGGCGCTTGCCATACCGCCGTGTGATACTAACGCTACGGAAGCTCTGGGGAGCCAAAAATGCACCATTACACAAAAACTCGATTTAGTTATTTTAGAAATCGCCCGTAACAAAAAATTCGAATTAATTAATTCAATTGATTTTTCGCCCAGCCCTACGGTCACAGTCCCACTGAAAACTCAGAGATTAATTTCTGTTGAACTCCTGCCGCTCTGCAAAAAAAAACGATCTCCCTGAAAGAGAAGCAGTTTTTTTTTTGGCTAGAAACTTCATAATCATAATGAAAAGACGACTGGGAACAGAAGATCAAAATCTGATTTGGAGTGGGACTTTAACAGATTACGTCCAACTGTAATCATAGAAATTAGTTCCAAGTAACATTTTAATGCACCTTTGAAAAATACACTGTTCTACACTGTAATGCAGCCTCATTACAATACATGAACCCAAAGACACTTAAAGTGATAGAAACTCTCATTGGTTTATGTTTTTGTTTAATCTTCAGGTCCACTATGGCCCAAGAGACCAATCAGAGCCCAGTCCCAATGCTCTGTGCCACTGGCTGTGGTTTCTATGGCAACCCTAGGACAAACGGCATGTGCTCTGTGTGCCACAAGGAGCACCTGTCGAGGCAGAACAACGGAGGGGTTGGTTCCCTGACTGCTGTGGGTAAGATCTGCTGTGTTTTTGTTCCTCCCTTTGAGCACAGTGGATCCTTTAACCCCACCCTCACCCCCCATGTATGGCTGCTCTGAAAATGTCTCCCTCAGGATCCAACAGTAGCTCCTCTGCTGAGGTCTCAGCCATTCAGAGGTTAGAGGCCACCCTGAACAATGCTGCAGCTGCTGCAGTTGCTGCTGCAGAGGAGGCAGCCGAGGCCGCCGCCGCCGCCTCTGATGCTGCGGGCGCCTACGCTCTCAGGTGAGCCAGACGGCTGGGTTCTTCAAGCTTCATGTGCCAGAACAGTCTGGTCAGGGCAGGCTTGGAAGTGAGACCTCGTGTTTCAGAGGGTTGTTCTCTGAATTTCATCTCTACCTTCTCAGCGGAAGCTCACCTGCTGTCGCTGTAACGCAACAAATGACTGAAATGAGCCTCTCGTCTGAGGAGAAAGCAGCATCAAGAAGCAAAGCACAAGATTTGGAACCAAGTAAGCCCCCCAACCCCACGCTCACACTCAATAACCTGTATACAGGGGCCTGTTTTGTGAGCAGACATGCTGTGTAGGAAATTTATTCAAAGATGCTCACTGAGCGCTTTTGTGAACAGCTTGAGTCAGTTTCAGTACCGACTGTAGTTGATGAACCCTGTTTGGGGAAACGCCGCCATCCAAAGCATTGCAGGGTGGAGCTGACGGCATGAACGGTTGTTATACAGCTACGCTCATCTCACATTCAGAGAACATGAATCTGTCATCTGCTGCGGTGGAAGGAGAACTTGTTTTCTTTAGGAGTGAACAGAAAGCAGGCTTGTGGCACTCCAAACATTAAGGCCACCTATGAAGCCTCAAACACAATGAGATCAACAGAAAGAGATGCATCAGCAAGATGAGATCTAAACCAAACCCCCAAAGCACACGCACTCCTTCACAAACAGCACGTTGTTGTCTCTGTCACATGCACCAACTTGTTTGTTGTGAGCCTGCTGTTGTATCCTTATTTAGACAGAGCAGAACTGTAATGTGAGACTCACCCGCGCTCATTCTCATATTGGCTCCAGATAGGTTTATGCAGTTATCTGGTTGTATTGATTTGTCTGAGTGGTCGTTTCCTGCTGTAACCACGGCACTGCTTTTTCTTTCTCCAGTAGTGAGCCAGCCATCCGTCTCCGTCTGCAGTCCCTCCACTGCTGGCAGTGAAGAAGACAAAACCCCCGAGTCGCAAAAACCCAGGAAGAACCGCTGCTTTATGTGCCGCAAAAAGGTCGGCCTTACAGGTGAGCAGACAAACTTACAGAACTCCATCTGAGCATGAAGCCAGGAATGAGACCCTCACCAACATGTCTTAAGACCCACTCCAATGAAAATGGGGTTTTCAACTTGTTCTTGTAGCATTTTATTCAGGACAGAGGACATCTATAAAGAAAATTAAGCTTAAAACTGCTTTCTGAGTGTTTTTTTTAATTCAGATCGTTGTGAATCAGGAGCAGATGTAGAAAAGCTGTTTAAAAAAAGCTCGTAGTTGTGCAAAAACTGCAGTCGTCAGGCTACAACCTCCACTCTGTTCTGATGCTTGTAGACAAATGATCCATGTACGTCTTTGGTTTCCTCGTCTGAGTTGGAATCTGGATCAGAACTGTGCAGCTCCAATATTACTCATCATTTTTTACTACAGCGTTAATGTTAGGGTTGTGAGGGGCTGTAGGCTAGAGGTAGAGAGTGTAAACCGAGAGCTTTCAGTAATGGGGAGAGGTTTTAACGGGGTGGTCCTGTCTACAACTCAGAGGTGAATTTCTAACAAACCCCAGAGCTCTGCAGAAACTATGTCCTAGAAAACAACACAGGTTTTTGGCTAAAAACGACAGACTTAATGAAAAGACTCCCAGGAACGCTTAGAAATTAGAGGTAAAGATGATCAGGGTGGGACTTTAAGAAAGCAACCAGCTAAGTTTATTTCTGTGAAGGTGCGAGTCTGAACAAACATGCTGAGTCGGCATCACTGACCTTTTCCTGCCCGGCGTTCCAGGTTTTGACTGCCGCTGTGGGAACGTTTTCTGTGGGATTCACCGTTACTCTGACAAGCACAGCTGCCCGTACGACTACAGAGCCGAGGCCGCCGCCAAGATCCGGAAGGAGAACCCCATGGTGGTCGCCGACAAGATCCAGAGAATATGAGCGGGCTCTGCTGGACTTTGAATACCGGTCAGCGTTGGAAAGAATGGACCTGAGACACACACACACACACACACACACTCACCCCCCCCCCCGTAGTTTCCCGCTCTGCCCACCCCTTGTCGCACGTCCAGGACTTGAGTGTTGGGGTTCCTGCGTCTGCTGTGTTTGTGTGAGTTTGACCAGGTGTGGAGCCCCCCCACACCTAGGGGCACCTCCTGCTGCTGGTGCCCCCTCCCTCTCAGCTCTGCTTGCTCTCTGCTGGCTTGAGTAGCAAAATGGATCTTTTTTTGTTTTTCAGCCTTCGGTCGTCCGAGTCTGGAGTGCCCCCCCCCCCCAGTTCATACTTGCGGCATATGAGAGGTCGTTGCCGTGGTTTTCTCTGCCATTGAAGCTGTGACCAGCAGCCTGTGAACTTGGATTTTCCTGATCCGTCCACTGATCACAGCCAGACCCCCCCCTTTTATTTGAGTTGGTTTCTTCTGTTTCACGTGTGACATGCGGCTTGTCTTTATTAAAATTTTCATTTTCATGATTGAATTGTTTTGGGATGCAGGCGTGTTTGTTTGTGGGCGCAGAAGTGAGGGTGGGAGGGGGGTCACTGTGCTGCAGCGTGGTATGTAGGTTTTAAAATACACCTTTCAGGTTTTCTTGTTTTTGATCTGCCTGCTTTGATTTTTTTTTTAACCCTTTTAGTTTGTACAAATCTTTGTATTTATATTCTGCAGTGTGTAATCTGACAACAATAAAGTATGGTGTAAATGAGCGTGTGCGCCTTCAGTCAGGGTTGGAGCTGCACATTCTGAGCAGAGGAAAGGGCAGCCGTTTGGAATGAGGGGTGTGTGTGTCGGTGTTAGGAGCTGCGACCCCCCCCCCCCCCCCCCTGCAGAGCGAAATGCATCTGCTGCAGCTACGGTGGCTTCTTCTCAGATGGTTTGGTGTGAAGGCTCTCAGCCAGGACCGGACTCAGCAGCACAACCAAGATCCAACGTGGAGGAACATGAGACCAAAAACGGACCACTGAAGCAGCTCAGACTGAGAATTCTGACACACACTGTTACCTAAAATAAATAAAATAACGCCGTGAGCAGCGTTGTGTGGCCTGCAGGTAGTCTGCGCCCCTATGGCCCCCTCCTGACATGCCCTCACTGGATGTGCAAGTGCTGCATACTTCTCACTCTCCCCCTACCACTGGTCATAGCTGTGATAAATTTATGAAAAAAACACTTCTTTTCTCAATGGTGTTTTTTGTTTCATCACCATAGAAACAATTTTGTTTTTTAATCAGCTGGGGGTGAAGACCAGTTCTATACAATTTTTAGAAGAATCTGCAAAAGTGAATTTTTGGATTTTCTTGGCATTTTTGTTAGCCACGCCCACATTCCTTATATGTTCATGTCATTTGGTTCAGCTTGAGCCAGGGATTTATGCATTACATTTTCACAATATTCCAGTTCAAAATGCCACTTCTGCTGGCTAGCCGAGCCAACGTCATTCAAAGTCCACAAACTTTTTTTCAACATGTAGTTTCTTCACGATGCTCAAGGAGTAACTTTTTTTGGATTCGCTTTTAAATGAGTAAAATGACCTCTTACTAAAAATTCAGTTTTACTTCTTGTCGATTGAGGTTGATTGTAATTGTTGACTTAATCTGGTGGGATTTGAGAAATTTGGTGACGATTGCTCAAAAAGTTTTTTTTTCTCCTCACTGCATGAAAATATGGAAATCACCTAAATAAACACTTAGGTTGTGTGGCCATCCCATAATAATTTCGAAACTCCCTTTGGATATTCCTGACACGTGTGTTTTGGTTTCAGTAGAGGACTTAGAAATGTTTTTAGTTTTAAGCCCCATGATTTGAAGCCGTATTCATTTTTTATGGTTTCTCCCACTGGTATGTCATCCTTTTCTGGGAGGGGTCTTTCACCATGTTAAAAATGTTTTGGTGGGTGTGTTTGTGACATTTTCACTCCAAGGCGCAGTTAGAAAAAAGAAAACAGCCTGATCCTGCCAGTCCAGTACAGAGCCGCTGCATGACACGTTTGTTTGTGGGTTTAGGTTCACACATCAAATAATTCCTTCTAAAACATATAAAAATATAGCGTTTTATTAAACACACAAACATTAACATTCAAATTTTGGTTTTCGTTTTGTTTTTGAAGTTGGGTTTATCACGTTTATTAGTACGATTGACCACTAGATGGCAGAACTGGCAAAAGATATCCTTTGATTGTGGTGAAGAAAAAAAGTCACTTCTGCTTTTCAACATATAGATCTTTTTTTGTTTATAAATTCTTTAAAATTTGTTGTTGAGCAGTGTAAATCCTGCAATGATTCAACCCCAAACCAGAATTTGAATTTAATTGATGGCCTTTTCAAATACTTTATCAAACAAATCTCCGTTTTACCAGCCGTGGTGAATGAGGTCAATCTTCGTCTTCAGGTGACAAATAAAATTGAATTGAAATATGAAACTGTTCTGCTTTGAGAAAATGCTGTTATGAGCAAAAAGTCTCTTTTAGGAGGAAAAGAAGTCGTGTATTTGACCTTTTTCCATAATGCCACCTTAAAATTCTTAAAGAGAAAATAGAAGAACACCCCATAGACCTGTGAACACCATGGTTGATATATTTAAATACATTTTTGGGGAAAAAAATGTTCCGACGCAATGCATTGTGGTATGAAACTGTGGTATGGCCCATGTATGACAGAGTGCAATATAGCACCACCCCTAATCTGTCACTATGTGCAAACTGCAGAGGATCTTGGTCATGCTGTTCCTGTGGTTTCAGCTGCTGCAGCTCCAACCACTCAAAGGTCTTCATTACTGGTGAGGTCAGTGAACAGGCCGGTAGTCATTATTGTCCTTGGGTTTCCTGACCTTGGGGAGAGGAATAATGCATGAGGGCTTCAAAAGTGATGAAACATGTTCCAAGAGTAAACTCAGATTGAGGACATGGGACCTCTGCCTCATTTGCACACATTCTAATTAGTCGTGGGTACACTTTATCTGGACCTGCTGCTTTTCTAAAGCACAGTCTGCTGTTCCCCTCTCACCCGATGTTCTGGGATATAATCTGGAGCTGAAGGGGATAATGAATGTTTTTTTTCTTAAGGGAAAAGAGAAGGAGCAGCCAGGATATCAGCTCTCTGGTCATCCAAACAAGCCCAGGTTTCACACTGAGAAGTGAGAAAAATTAGATTGTAAATGATGTTTATTTATGTAGCACTTTACCCTCCTTGAAAGTCCAAAGTGCTTTACAGTCACAATCCCATTCACACACTAGTGCCAACCTATAACCACCAGGAGCAATGTGGGCTTCAGTGCCTTGCTTAAGGACACTTTGACACATGGGCGGGCAAGGCGGGAACCGAACCTGCGATATTCCGATCAGAGGTCGACCGCTCCACCTCGTCATTCAATTCGTAATTCAATTCAGATTGTAATTCAAGATACTTTAACGAGACCAACACACACCAAAAAGGTTTTTCCATAAACACACTATGTAATCAATGCATGTCCAAAGTCCGGCCCTCAGGAAATTAATAAAATGCCTGTGTGTTTGCATGAATGGGACTGAGACTGTGACACGCTTTGGGCCATGGGAGAAGGTAGAAGAGCGTATGACCTGCAGATCTTTCTAAGAAGTGTGTGTACGATTTCTTGATTGTGATTGGCTAAACAACGCTACAAGCCGTTGTAAACTGTGACAACAACCTGTGGCCCCTTGACCTTCAGAGCCTTAAGAGCCAAATGAGATAAACAGATGTACTTGTTTTTTAGTGATCATATGTACTTCTGAATGAGATACTGTTTGGGTTATTTTCCTGCTCATGTGATGTAAATGTATAAGTTAACAGTAATTGTAAATACGGTAATATAGAAGATTTTTTTATGAACCTAGATCTTAAGTTGATGAAATTCTTTTTCAGACTTAATTATTTTATTTCTGGTCTTTAAATATGAAATTCACAGTGATTTGGGTAAAAATATACTTGTATAAAAATGTATTTTTATGTATTTTCATAAACTAGTTGTTTTGCTTTTGCTGTTATGTGATTGGTTGGCCCTCACACGGTCTCACCTCACTAAATCGGGCCCTCCTTGCAAAACGTTTAATGTAATCTGAAATGGAATCTGTCATGGGTTTCAAATCAAGCAACGATGAGACCCACTAGAGGAGGTCCAGCACCTAACAGGATGGTGTGCCGACAAAAACCTCGTCCTGAACACCTCCGAGACCAAGGAGGTCATTGTGGGCTTCAGAAGGTCTAGAAAGGTGGTACACCCCCCCCCCTCCCCTCGTCAATCATAGGGAGGAGGTGGAGCGGGTGGAACATATCAAATTCCTGAGGATCCGCATCACATCTGACCTCACCTGGTTGCTGCACACATCCCACCTGGCGAAGAAGGCTCAACAGAGACTCCTCTTCCTTAGGTAGCTAAAAAGGACTGGACTCTCAAAACAACTTCTGGGAAACAGAGCAGCCATTGAGAACATCCTCTGTCTGAGTGCTTACTGTGGGTTACGGGAGCTGCACCGCTCAAGACAGGAAGGACTTGGCCCGGGGGTGGTGAAAACCGCACAGGAGATTGTGGGAGGACCTCTCCCACAACAGCCGGGTCCGACGGGAGGCTGGTGGTATAGCTGCAGACCCCGCCCACCCGGGACACCAACTTCCCTCTGGAAAGAGAAACGGGAGCATCAGAACCCACACGAGCAGACTGAGAAACAGCTTCTTCCCCAGAGCTGTGAGGTCCATCCACCCCCTCCATCCCCCCAATCACACAATTGTGCCCCCCCCTCCACACACACAGACTAAATATAACCCACTAATCCCCCATCACTACTCTGTCACTTTAGATTTGTGCAATTATTTAATTATTTATTGAGAAAGAGCTTCTGAAACCAATTTTGTTGTGCGCTGCATAATGATAACAAAATACTCTGATTCTGATTCTAATAGGCTTTGGGATGGTGGGGGTTTGCTGGCGTTTTTAAGGGACTGGTTTTTCTTTCACACTGATCACATGTTCAGCTTCTCGTGTCTCCCTGTCATCCGTCAGTTCACCTGTGTGGCTCTAAAGAGGCTCTCACCTGAGGGAGTACACGAGCGTGTAATGGGATCATTATGGACGGAAAAACGAGCTCCACTGTATTATTCAATGAGGTGGAGACGTTAGGCTGCGGGCTGAGCCGATCCGCACCTTCTGCTGTCAGAGTTCCCCTCACCCCCCACAACCCCCCCAGCCGTGTTTCCAGGAAACTCCGATTAGAAAGAAGGAAAACGTTGCACCTGTGCACGTGGAGCTTGAATGGGCTTGGCCCGAGGAAACCCAAACCTTCATTAAATGTTCAGCACGTCTGGAGTTCTCAAGTGTTTGGTCTCCAATAACCACATGAGTGAGAGTGTTTAATGGCACATTTAGAATAGCACCACTCCTGGAAAAGCATCCCGTAGGATCCAGAGCCTGGAAATCCATCACAATCCCACAGACTGTCTGCTCACCTCCAAAGATTTGGGTTGAAATTAAAGTCGGAGCTTTCATCTCTCAGGTGTGGAAGCTCCTGATTATCCATCAAGTGAGGAGCTGCAGCCGCCGTCTCCATGGAGACAGACCAGTCAGATACTTGAGTTGGGTGTTGGTGGGGAGCCAGAGCAGAACAGACAGCACACAAACGGACCCGGAGGGAAGCTGCTTTTGACGTTCCACCATGCCGAGGAAGGGAGCTGTGCGGTCTGATGATGGTGAGCTTCCTGTTTGTGTCAAAACTGGACTTTTCATCCACTTGAACAGAGTTGAGTTGGAACGGGGGTTTGGTTGTGTCAGACCCATTTGAAATGGGCAGCAGAACCTCCAGAACTTTACTGTATTCATTTTTTATCCAACTTTGATGTATACATTAGTGAACGTCAGGGCTGAAGAAATACATGTCTCAATCTGGTAACAAAAAATTAGGTTTTGCATCTAATCCTCTAACCAGCATGGAGACGGCTGGACAGCACAGGTTTCCACGTCTTCCTACTTCTAACACTTGAGGAGAAGCTAAAAAAATAAATAAAAAGATCTCATTCGGTCACAGAGAATTCCTGTGGGGAAAGGGGCAAATCCTTCCTGTAGCAGGAGAGCAGCTGCAAGAAAAGCAACTGTTTGTAGGAAAGTCAGTCCAGTCTGACAGGATATTAATTCATCTGGAAGGTTTGTAGTTTAAACTGAAAAAAGATTAAAAACTGGTGACTGCATCACAAAGGCACAGCAAGGAGGAAGAAAACATTTGGCAGAAAGCTCATCACCGGGAATAAAACACCACGCAGCTGGGACCTCAGGGGACCCTTAAAAGTTTTGATTTTCAGAATGTATTTTTACTTTAAAAAGTCAGAAAAATAGTTTTTATGCAAACTCTTTGGTTTCCTTTGATATTTATTTTCTGTACACAGGAACATCTTGTCGGTTTAGAACAGGGGTGTCAAACACACGGCATGGGGGCCGGATCCGGCCCGTCAGATGGCTTCATCCGGCCCAGTCGTGAAGAGAAAAAAATCACAACGATGTTTAAAAAAAAAGCATATTTCTATTCCGTTCCTGGGGCGAATTATTTGTTGCTGTTTTTGTTTGTTTGAGAAATATCCAAAATGCGCAATTTCGCCACTAGGGGGAGCAAAGAACGGCCTGACAACCAAGATAATACAACGTCTTTGCAAGCGCGTGCCACGTCTAAACTTCAAACTTTATTGATTTGTATAGCGCCTTTCATTTTAGTTAAAACACAAAGCGCTTAACATAAAAGCAGATAAAATAGTCATAAAGTATGAAAATTATTTAAAACAGAAAACACAGGACAATCACACACAGATGGGACCCCTCCCTCACCAGATTCCTACTTCCACCCACCCAGTTCCCCCAGTAGAACGAAAAACGAAGAACCGCAGCATAAAGAAAAGGTCTGGCTCGGTTCTGCTGTGAGGAAACGGTATCATGGGGATCCATTCATTCCACGGGGGTCATTACCACAGCGCCCGCCCAACACAGAGCAGCCTAGGGCCCACTCCACGGCTATTAGACCACAGAGCGGGACCCCAGGCGGCCCAATGAGAACGGGCACTGCAGCAACAGCACCCCCTACAGGCGGAGGCGGTAGTGCCCCAAAACAATTGATCCACAAGAGGAAACACTGGATTATGAAACATCAAAATAAGTATTTGTATTATATTCATAAATAATATTAATTATTAATTATTTATATTTATTAATATATTATAATAAAATAACAATAACAACAATAATATAAGACATATCAATATTAGTAAATGTGAAGAAACTGATTTTGCTAGATTGGACTGTAAATGATAAAAAGGTTAGGTTCGTACCCTGTTCAGTTTCTTGCACACAGAAATGAATGAATAATGACTCAGTGACAGTTACTTATCTTTTGTGGACGTTTTACTTCGTACAAACACGAAGGGGACAGACAGATGAACATGGTGCATTCAAAGTCTGAACCACGGGGCTCAGAGATGGGCTTGGTATATAAACCCTGTATTTGCATTTTCAGAAGATCATACACTGGACAATGGTGTGAAAATCACACCCACAGGTTGTTGCTGGAGAGAAGCTCCAAGGTTGCAATGGAGTTATCTCTGAGGCATCACACACACACAGAAAAAGGGAGTATGAGAAGAAACTGTGAGAAAAATAGCTTGGCTGTGCTGTCTTCAAATGTAATATAATTTTGAGATGATAATACACGATGAATCAAGTTTAAACCATTAGTGTAATAAAAGTAAGAGTTAGTGTTAAAAGTAAAAAGTAAACGGGAGTTTCTAACTATTCTGTTTCTAATTATTCTTAACAGTAATTTAAAAAATACAATAAAAAATATGTAAAATGATTAAAATGTAACCTTAAATATCATAAATATAATAGTAAAAAGGGTAGTATATTCATTCATTCATTCATTCATCATTCATTCAAATTCAAATTCAAATTCATTCAAAAAAATCATTATAATAGTCCTTACACAATTAAAAAAAAAATAAATAAAGTAAAAACAAATGTATTAAGTAGAGACAATAGATAAATCAATCAATAAATAATGAGTAAAAGAATTAAGCATTTACCAAAGTCCTGTAAAAGCCAGATTGAAAAGCTGGGTCTTGAGCCTCTTCTTAGAAACCTCTGTAGACTCTGCAGCCCTGAGGTTCTCCGGCAGATTGTTCCAGAGACGAGGACCCTAATGGTGGAACAAGACCTCACCCTGTGTTTTGGTCCTCACTTTAGGAACAATAAGAGGCCAGTGCCAGAGGACTTCAGGGTCTGCTAGGGCTCATAGTTTGATTTGAAATTTTTGATTTGTTTTGAAATGGTTTATTTCAAGCAATCAAATAAGAATAGTACACAAAAAACATTACAATCATCAGTTATACATTCATACAATGACGTATCAAACTTAGGATAATTAGACATATTAATAAATATTGCTGAAAAGGGAGTGGAAGGAAGTGAATTTATATAATCCCAGCCCTGTTCTACTGTAACCATTTTATTACATGATTGATCATTATCCGATCATTATCATAACTTTATCAGACAGAATTAAGAATCCTTAGGTATCAATAAAGCTTTAAAATAACATCATTGAAATAAGAATTCCCAAGACCATTAAAACATTTATAAACCATTAAAATAAATTTAAAATCAATCCTGAAACGCACAGGGAGCCAATGGAGCGATTTTAAAATGGGTGTGTTTTGGTCCTTGCCAAAAGTAGTGCCGCTGAGTTCTGTAGAAGTTGTAAGTTTGAAAGTGACTTTTTTGGTAAGCCAGAGAGCAGGGCATTACAATAATCTAAATGACTAAAACTAAAAGCATGCAGTAGCACCTCTGTGCTGGCAGGAGAGAGTCTAGGCAAAGCGCAGTTTGGTTCCTTGGCAAGCCTCACTGCTGTTAAGTTGCC
The DNA here is from genome assembly GCF_053564925.1 of Oryzias latipes. Lineage (NCBI taxonomy): Eukaryota > Metazoa > Chordata > Actinopteri > Beloniformes > Adrianichthyidae > Oryzias > Oryzias latipes. The sequence goes on from NC_136248.1 coordinate 5,547,532, forward strand.
TTAAAAACTAATCAGATGTGACACCCTAATGACCAAGATGTCGTTGTCAAAAAGAAGAAAGGTGGACGTGGTGTCCAGAGCTTTACAGCAAAAAAATGGAAAGAGTATGATTTATTTATTTAACCCTTGTGCTATCCTAGGCACTTTAACGTTGGGAGTTGGGTCATCTAGACCCACTAGACAGTGCTCTGAACCTTTTTTCTTCAATGATTTGTGATCTTCACTGGTGTCCATGGATTAAATGAAATCTTTCCACCTTTATCCACCTTTGTCATGGTAGGGAGAACACGTCAATGTAAGGGTGGGGTCATAGGATAGCACAAGGGCTAAGGACCTGGATGCCAAACCCGCTTGTTTGGTATGTCATCTACAGGTCACAGTGCTCAAAGAATATAACATTCAGCACCACTATGAGACTCACCAAAAAGAAAAGTTTCACCATTTGCATGGGCAGTTAAGAAAAGAGAAGATAAACCAACTGGAACATCAGCTGGACTGAAAAATAAACAACCGTCTGCATTACTGCAGCTGTGACATCAGTGATGGAGCAGTGAAAGCTACCTTATTGCAAACAAGTTGGTGCAAATATCCAAACCATTTTTGGTTGGTAAACTTGTGAAAGAAAAAAAAAAAAGCAAAACCCGACGTTTTTGAAGCTGTTCTTCCATCTCATTCCATTCTTTCTGGATGTCTGCAGGTTCTTGAATCTTGTCCTTTTGGTAATCTGCTAAAGTCCACAGTCGTCTCTTTTCCTGCCACGTTTGGTCCTTCCACTAGACTTCCTGTTGATCTCTGTGGACACAGCGCTCCGGGAACAGCCAGCCTTTTTATTGGAACTTTTGCCTTCCCCACATTGAACCAAACTAAACCAATTTAATGCCATCTGGAGGACCTGTGCAGGTGCTTTGAGTTTAGTAGATGATAGGCTGATGAATCTCGGTTTAAAACATTCATGTCCTGAAAATTGTGGGCATCTTCTCCAGTTTTCTAATTTTTTTGAAATCTTTTTTTTTTTTTAGCATGAGCTCCAATTTATATATAAAAAAAGATCAAATACATAATTGAAATCAATTAAACAGTGTACCCTGAATCTATAGTACAAAGGGAACACTAAGGTCTGAGCGTTCAGGAAAAAGCTGATGAACGCTATTTGAGCTCCTGACTGTTCTCTGTGCTCTTCCTCAGTGAGTGTGGATGTAGAAGATGAGCAGAGCGACAGCGACGGTGAGGGAATCCAGCAGCTTTCATCAAGATTCATGAAAGAATGAGATGATAAATAAACTGATCTGCATGTTTGTGATGCAGACGGGGACACCAAGAGGAGAGGAAACAGGAGACAGGCAGGGGGGGGAGGAAGAGGAGGAGCCAGAGGGCGAGGTCGAGGCAAGAAAGCAGACAGTGATGAGGAGGACGAGGAGGATGAAGCTCCCAAAGGACGCAGAGGGGCACAGAACAAGAGACCAGCGAAGAAACGAGGTGGCAAAAATGAGGATGATGAGAGTGAGGAAGAGGCTCCCAAAAACAAGAGAGGAGGCGCAGCCAACAAGAGGAAAGGAGGCAAGGGCCGAGGAGGAGATGATGAAGACAGCCCGGCTGAGAAAGGAAATAAAGGGAAGAAAGGAGGAAAGAAAGGAGGAAAAGAGGAAGAAGACAACAAGGGCAAGAAAGGAGACAAGGGAAAAGATGAGAAGAACAAGAAAAAGAAGAAGGATGACAGGTATGATGATCACACAACCAGAATCTGTGAGAGAAAAAAACTTTCTTGTCACTCAGAAAATGCAAAGGTTGAAAAAGTTTGGAAATTAGAAAATTGGGCTTAAAATCGCATTTCTGAGTGTTTCTTGACTTGATCATTGTGAATCAGTTACAGACAAAAAAGGGTTGTTTGAAAAAGCTTCAGTTGGGACGCAGAAGCTACAATCTGCAGATAAGAGGCTCCCTGCTCTGCTCCATTCTGATGCATCCACTGTCAGACAAATAGATCCATGTACGTCTCTGTTTTCCTCATCTGAGCTGGAATCTGGATCTAGACTGTACGGCTGGATAGCTCTGATATTGCTTGACATTTTTCGTTGCACTGCTAATGTTAGGTTGATGTTGTGAGGGGCTGCAAGCTAGTGGGAGATACAGACAGGTAGTTCACGGAAAGTGGGCTTACTCTGCAGCAACAGTCTCTCAGAGGTGAATTTCCTATGAACTCCCGCCGCTCTGCAGAAACTACATCCAAGAAAGCAACACAGGTTTTTGGCTAAAAACGACATAATTGTACTCAAAAGACCACTGGGTACGCTTTTACAATAGATCAAACGAATGTCGGAGAGTCTCTTTAACCTTTGTGCCATCTTGTGGGGTCCAGATGACCCCACTCCCAACGTTAACGTGCCTCTGGCTGCACCAGACAACACTTCTGCCCCTGTCCAGAAGGTGGCAGCAAACCCTCCAAAAGACTGTTCCTAGAAGGTGTTTTCCTTTGGCTCACCCCTCATTGTCATGGTGCACTTAAGAAGGGTCCTTGGGCCCTGTCTGTGAACCCCTCCTTATTTTCTGAGTCGGTCTGCACATCCTAGTCCAGAACCTTGGGTCCATCTCACTCAGTGTGTCCTCTCTGCTCCAGCTCCTCTGATTCCAACTCAGACTCAGATGAGGAGGAGGACTCCATGTCGGAGGGAGAGATGGCCCGGTTGATGGAGGAGGTAGAGGAGAAGAAGAAGCTGATCGCCACCATCAGAAACAAGCCATGGAGGATGAAACGAAGGCTCGTCCTACTGAGGTAACCCCGTTCTCGAGGGTCCACACTGTAACTATTAGACATTTGTTGTGTTGGTCCAGTAAATATCTGACTGTGTGCTGACAGGGAGGCCCAGCAGTTTGTGGATAAATTTGAAGGAGCTTTGGGGAAAGGCAAAGGCAGGAAGTGGTACGCTTACAAAGTGATGATGACAAAGGTTTGCAGCAGGAGTTCAGCCATCTCTGGTTTTTCTCAATGTTCTCAGCTTTCTTAATTCCTTAATAATTGTGATTCTGTTTCGTTTTATTATCTTAGAAATGGATCAAGTTCCAGAGAGATTTTGAGAACTTCAGGACGGCGTGTATCCCTTGGGAGAGGAAGATCAAAGAAGTGGAGAGTAAGTTTAGTCAGAGCTCATCACAGCAGCAGAAAGAGATTCCGGGGAGATCTGAAATATTCCTGTTCCCTTCAGGCCACTTTGGCTCGTCCGTGGCGTCGTACTTCATCTTCCTGCGCTGGATGTACGGCATGAACCTGGTGCTCTTTGGTCTGACCTTTGGACTAGTTGTCATGCCTGAGGTGAAGTGATGCACATCATAGATGAACCACAAAGAGTCAGACCGTCCCGAAACAATTGATTTGATGACCACAGCGCTTCGTTTTCCAGGTCTTGATGGGTCTTCCGTATGGGTCAATTCCCAGGAAGACTGTGCCCAGAGCCGAGCAAGACACCGCTCAAGACTACTCCGTCCTCATGGATTTCAACGTGAGTCTGACTCTTGGAATTATTGTATTTTTATGCAGACCTTTACTTAACGCTGGGATTTGAAGACGGAAAACCCCAAAACAGCAATAGATTGTGACATTTTGAGAGGTAAAAAAAAGTGAATATTTGTTTAATTGGAACACCATTAGCTTCCACAGAGTGGTCGCTAGTCTTCCTGGGGTTTATAACCATAAATTGCATAGATTTGACCAATTTCACAAAAAACGAAAATGATTTAACAAAATTCACAAACCAATTCATCATATTTACCTTAAAAGCTTTGCATGTTAAAATAAGTTAAAAAAAAATTCATTTTAGTACTCAAAAAACACATACCAGCATATCAACACCACATACATTTCATAGCAGCAAATCATATAAATCTTTAGTTATTGTCAGCAGTCCATGTATTTAGTTTTATAAATCTTTTTCAAATGATATTTGTTACTAATAAGCCTTGTCCTCCCAGAAAGTTGATTCCATGCAACAGAAGATTGAAATAGCAATTGGATGTTGGAAAAGGAACCATCAAATCACCAGAGCTGACCTGACGAGTTTGATATTGATGACAATACCCACTGTATAATACTTTATTTAGCAAAAATTGTGGACATTTTTTAAAAATGGCGTTATGCATTAAGCATAGAAGACTTAGTTGTCATTTGTCTTTTACCCTCAACCAACCTAATGACTCCGATCCAACCTAGTGGTGTGAATCTCATTCACATTGGTCCAATGAGTGACACCAATATGACTTTCAAATTTAATGAGGCAAGATTTCATTTAATTGTTTCTCTCATCCATTAAATGAACTCATTTCTAACCTGAAACCACATCTCTGATGACAAAAGCCAAAGACCCTGAAAGGTCTCCTCTTCGTCAGCTTGGAGGACACAGTGTCTGTGGTTACCACCAAGACTCATCTGACCTAGAACCCCGTCTCCCTTTGACACAGTCCATTTGTAGGGAATCTGGGTCCACAGGACACCACGGTTCTTCTGGATTAAGTTCAAAGATGGCTTCCATTCTGAAGACAAAACCTCAGTTTCAACTGCAGACAAGGAGGATGGAGTTAACCAAAGGAAATTTCAGGAAGTTTGCTGGATTATTCTGAAATGCCCCCGACACCATCATATCCATGAGTGATGCAGAGCCCTCTGAGGGTCCAAAAACCACTGACATGTCCCTGACACAGAGATTTCTCCATTTTCCCACAAACTTCTGCCCTGTAGAGGATGAGATTTGAAAAGCCTTTGCAGTTTGATGTTGAAGAACTTTGTTTTCTATATACAGTGATCTCTCGCTATTACGCGGTTTACTTTTCACGGTTTCGCTACTTCACGGATTTGCATCGTGCATTGTGTTCTGCATTCTGATTGGCTAAAAAGTCACTCCGCTTCTTTTCTACCTGTGCGTCAATAACGTTGCAGTTTAATATGTACACGTATGTAAAACAGCTTGCCAAATTTACATTATGTACGTGCAAATCATCTTGCAATTTCGAGTTTCTCTAAAACCCATAGAAAAAGAGCGACAACAACTGCCTATCACTATGTTCTTCTCCCAAACAAACACAGCTGCACCGCGGGCTTCAAAAGAAGAAAACACTGCAGAGCGGAGTCAGGATGCAGCGGCTCAGTCTGTAGAGCAGTGAAATACACCTGAGTCACTATTTGTCTGACTGTACTTTGTATTTTTTTCATAATCATTTTAAATTTTCTCCTGTTTAATCCAATTACTTGTGTCGCGGTGGGCGGGGCTAATCTCCACCATTTGAAGCCTTCTGTTCACATTGAGGATTAAAATTATTATTTGACAGTACAGTACAGAAGTTATTTGTTGAAAAAAACGTTTCTAAAGTAATTTTATTTGTGAAAGAAATGCTTGAGCCTGTAAAATGGTTTGTTCTTTCTTTTCAATGTATAATAGAGTATTTAATTGAATAATTGTAAAAAAAAATAGAGGTTTCTACTTCACGGATTTTGCCTATCACGGATTCTTTTTAGAACGTAAGCCCCGCAAAAAACAAGGGTTTACGGTATTCAGAATCTTTTCACTTGATGGGTGGAATTTGAACACAAATTGAAGATCATCTGTTGTTCTTTACTATTTGGAGAATCCGTCTCTCTCGGACATTCTTGTATTGATAATCATGTTACAGACCTGATAACTGCATTATTTTAGATATTTGAGCTAAATCTTTGAAACGTTTTTGGCTTTTTGTCCATTTGTCTCATTTGTATTCTGAGACCTGCGTTTTAAAATAGTTCATTTGGTGGATAAAAACGTTCACATTTTTAATATTTGGGAGGTCGTCTATGTGTTGGATAAAATGTTTTCAAAGTGTGACTTGCACATGGACATGACCAGAAGAATAACTGTTCTTTCCTTCACAGGGCTACTGCAAATATTCAGTGCTGTTCTATGGTTATTACAACAACCAGAGGACCATCGGTCTGTTGAAGTTCAGGCTGCCTCTGGCCTACCTCATGGTGGGGCTCGGCACATTTGGCTACAGCCTGATGCTCGTCATCCGCACGTACGTTTGCAGCTCAGGATGACTCATTTTAAACATTTAAAAGATGTTTGAGCAAAATCCGTTGACTGTGTAAGAGACCTGGACTGAGTGAGTGTCACGTCAGCGTAGAAAATGACTTATTTACGGCTCCAATTTAGTCGCCGTTTTTTCACAACTCGGATGCCGCCATGTTGGAACCAGTAATGATGAGTAGGCCGTGATTGATCAGAGTCAGTTTTAGTCATCGTTTTTATGGCAACCACTCTCACCAATCAGGAGTGGGCTTGTTGGAAAGCCACACCCTTTCCATTGACAGGGAGAAGTCAGTCCTGACAGAAACTTCCCTGTTGGTTTGAATTTTCTTTGGGATTTTTCCAGAATGGCAAAAAATGCGGATGTTGGTGGTGGAGATGGAGATGAAGGAGAGTTCACGTTTGCCTGGAAGATGTTCACCAGCTGGGATTATCTGATCGGCAACGCAGAGACCGCTGACAACAAGTATGCCTCCATCACCACCAGCTTCAAGGTAACCACGCCCAAATTTCGTCTCCTTTCTTCTCCTCCCCTCTCAACGACGCTTCATCAACTCTCCTTTGCGATGACAACAGGAGTCCATCGTGGACGAGCAGGAGAACCAGAAGGATGAGAACATTCACCTGCGCAGGTTCCTCAGAGTCCTGGCCAACTTCCTGATCACCTGCAGCCTCGGTGGAAGCGGCTACCTCATTTACTTCGTGGTCAAACGGTCTCAGGAGTTCGCCAACAGGGATGACCTCAGCTGGTATGAGAAGAACGAGGTACCAGGGTCCACACGCCAAAGTCTGGAGCTTCAGTCAAAGCTGCAGCGGTCCATCATGTTGATCTCCGCCTGTCTTTGCAGCTGGAGCTCATCATGTCTCTGCTGGGCCTCGTTTGTCCTCCTCTCTTTGAGACCATCGCCGAGCTGGAGGACTACCATCCTCGAATCGCCCTCAAGTGGCAGCTGGGACGCATCTTTGCTCTTTTCCTAGGGAACCTCTACACCTTCCTGTTCGCGCTGTTCGACGAGGTCAACACAAAGGTACTGAACATTTGCACATTTGCATTTGCAAACATTGGCAGAATGTTTGTACAGGAGAAGCAGCTATAAAGTCTGTAAAGATGAGGTGATAGAACTGCAACAGAAGAATTTCAAAGGTTTAGTCATCCCATCACAAACTTCTAGCTGTTTCGGTGTCCCGCCCCCATCCCCCTGTTCCTGTGCCCCGCCAACCGCTCATTGGTGTTAGTGCCCTTTTCCCAGGGCAAAACGCCACAGCTGTTTCCAGCTTTTCCCCTGAACTCTCCCCAAACTAGCTTTAGTGCTATCCTGTTATTCTAAATGGGCGAACACAGTATGATGCTTCCGCCACCGTGCCCCACAGTAGAGATGTCCAAAAGTTCCTCTTTTGTGTTGAAATTCCAAAACTATTTCCTGTGAACTACTAACTAACTTTTTGCATTTCTTTTGGAGGGAATCACCCCTTTCCCCCCAAAATCACTGTTACCGAGAGAGAGCAGTTATGTGCACAAGAAAAGTCTGTTTTGGACATGTTGTAACTTTAAAGACAACAAGAAAATGCCACAGTACATTCAGTGATGTCCGTCTAATCTAGCCACAGGGGTTGCAAGCCAGTTGCCTCTGTGCCGGTCCCAAGCCCGGATAAATAGAGAGGGTTGCGTCAGGAAGGGCATCCGGCGTAAAAATTGCCAAAATAACCATGCGAATCATCCACACCACTTTAGACATACCGGATCGGTCGAGGCCCGGGTTAACAACGACCGCCACCGATGCTGTTAACCTACAGGGTGTCGGTGGAAATTTGACTACTGTTGGTCGAAGAAAGAGAGGAGGCAGAAGGGTCCGTGGCCAGAGAGAGAAGGGAAAAGGCAGGAACATAGGTTTGAGAATAGGGACTCTTAACGTTGGCACAATGACAGGGAAAGGCAGAGAGCTGGCAGACATGATGGAGAGAAGGAAGGTAGATGTACTGTGTGTGCAGGAGACAAGGTGGAAGGGCAGCAAGGCACGTAGTATTGGAGGAGGATACAAACTTTTCTATCATGGTGTTGATAGGAAGAGAAACGGGGTAGGAGTGATTCTGAAGGGGGAGTTTGTTAACAGGGTTCTAGAGGTGAAAAGAGTCTCAGACAGGATGATGAGCCTAAAGTTAGAAATCGAAGGGGTGATGGTGAATGTAGTCAGTGGGTATGCGCCACAGGTTGGCTGTGACTTAGAAGTGAAGGAGAGATTCTGGAGTGAGTTGGATGAGGTCATAGAGAGTATCCCCAGAGGAGAGAGAGTTGTTATTGGAGCAGACTTTAATGGGCATGTTGGTGAGGGCAATAGAGGTGATGAGGAGGTGATGGGCAGGTTTGGTGTTAAGGAAAGGAATCTGGAGGGACAGATGGTGGTGGACTTTGCGAAGAGGATGGAAATGGCTGTAGTCAACACTTACTTCCAGAAGAGAGAGGAACATAGAGTGACATACAGAAGTGGAGGTAGGAGTACTCAGGTGGACTACATCCTATGTAGACGAGGTCATTTGAGAGAGGTTTTTGACTGCAAAGTGGTGGTAGGAGAGAGTGTAGCCAAACAGCACCGCATGGTGGTGTGTAAGATGACCCTGGAGGTCAGGAAGAAGAAGAGAGGGAAAACAGAAAAGAAGACCAAGTGGTGGAAGCTACAGAATGAAGAAACTTGTGAGGAATTTAGGCAGAAGTTGAGACAGGTCCTGGGTGGTCAGGATGAGCTTCCAGATGACTGGGAAACTACAGCAGAGATTATCAGGGAAACAGGTAGGAAGGTGCTAGGTGTGTCATCTGGAAAGAGGAAAGACGGTAAACAGACTTGGTGGTGGAATGAGGAAGTACAGGAATGCGTCCAGAGGAAGAGGTTGGCTAAAAGGAAGTGGGATGTAGAAAGGACTGAGGAAGGTAGACAGGAGTACAAGGAAGCGCAGCGTAGAGTGAAGAGAGAGGTGGCAAAGGCCAAACAGAAAGCTTACGATGAGCTATATGACAGGTTAGACACAAAGGAAGGAGAGAAGGACTTGTACAGGCTAGCCAGACAGAGAGACAGAGATGGGAAGGACGTGCAACAGATAAGGGTGATTAAGGACAGAGATGGAAAGGTGCTAACAACCCAGGAGAGTGTACAGAAAAGATGGAAGGAGTATTTTGAGGAGCTGATGAACGAGGAAAATGACAGGGAAAGAAGGGAGGAAGATGTGGTTGTTGTGGAGCAGGAAGTAGCAGAGATTGGAAAGGATGAGGTTAGGAAGGCTCTGAAAAGGATGAAGAGCGGAAAGGCCGTTGGTCCTGATGACGTACCTGTGGAGGTATGGAAGTGCTTAGGAGAGACAGCAGTTGAATTTCTAACGAGGTTGTTCAATAGGATTCTAGAGAGTGAGAAGATGCCCGAGGAATGGAGGAGAAGCGTTCTGGTTCCGATCTTTAAGAACAAGGGTGACACGCAGAACTGCAGCAACTATAGAGGAATAAAGTTGATGAGCCACACAATGAAGCTGTGGGAAAGAATAGTGGAAGCCAGGCTTAGGAAGAAGGTGGAGATCTGTGAGCAGCAGTATGGTTTCATGCCCCGTAAGAGCACCACTGATGCCATTTTTGCTTTGAGAATGTTGATGGAAAAGTACAGAGATGGTCAGAAGGAGCTGCATTGTGTGTTCGTAGATTTAGAGAAGGCGTATGACAGGGTGCCGAGGGAGGAGCTGTGGTACTGTATGAGGTCGTCTGGAGTGGCAGAGAAGTATGTCAGAGTAGTTCAGGACATGTATGAGAGAAGTATGACGGTGGTGAGATGTGCTGTAGGTCAGACAGAGGAGTTCAAGGTGGAGGTGGGACTACACCAAGGATCAGCTTTGAGTCCTTTTTTGTTTGCTATGCTGATGGACAGGCTGACAGACGAGGTAAGACAGGAATCTCCCTGGACAATGATGTTTGCAGATGACATTGTAATTTGCAGTGAGAGTAGAGAGCAGGTGGAGGAACAGCTAGAGAGGTGGAGGTTTGCTCTGGAAAGAAGAGGCATGAAGGTCAGTCGTAGTAAGACAGAATACATGTGTCTGAACGAGAGGGATCAAGGTAGAAGCGTTAGGTTACAGGGGGCTGAGGTGAAGAAGGTGCAGGAGTTTAAGTACTTGGGGTCAACAGTTCAGTGTGATGGGGATTGTGGAAAAGAGGTGAAGAGGCGAGTGCAGGCAGGTTGGAGCGGGTGGAGGAAAGTGTCAGGAGTGTTGTGTGACAGAAGAGTGCCAGCAAGACTCAAAGGAAAGGTGTACAAGACAGTGGTGAGACCAGCTCTGCTCTATGGGTTAGAGACGGTAGCAGTGAGACAGAGACAAGAGGCTGAGATGGAGGTAGCGGAGATGAAGATGTTGAGGTTCTCCTTAGGAGTGACCAGGTTAGACAGGATAAGGAACGAGTACATCAGAGGGACGGCTCATGTTGCCTGTGTTAGGGACAAAGTCAGAGAAGCCAGACTGAGATGGTTTGGACATGTTCAGAGGAGGGATAGTGGATATATTGGTAGAAGGATGTTGGAGATGGAGCTGCCTGGCAGGAGGGCAAGAGGACGGCCAAAGAGGAGATATATGGATGTCTTAACAGAGGACATGAAGTTGGCTGGTGTTAGGGTAGAAGATGTCCATGATAGAGTGAGGTGGAAAAGGATGATTCGCTGTGGCGACCCCTGATGGGAAAAGCCGAAAGAGAAAGAAAGACATTCAGTGATGTCCGTCCCTGCTGCTTCTTCAGAAAAACAGAAACCTCCTGGCTGACTGTCTCATTTGGTCTCCTCAGCTGGAAGAGGAGGGATCCATTAAGAACGCCTCCATCTGGGCCATGAAGGAATACTATGCAAACTTTTCCCTGCCGGTGAATGACAGCGAGGCCACCCCACCCCCCATGGACCCAGGAGACGTGATCCGAGGGCCCTGCTGGGAGACTGCTGTCGGCATAGTAATGAATTTGAAGCTGATTTGAGCTTAAATACGTGTGGTTTTCTTGTTTCTAAGGCTAGAAGGAGTTTAAAGGTGAAAGGAACTCCTCTGATGCCGTTACACTCGGACGTACAGAGCTGGTTTCGGTGTAAAAAGAGAAGAAGCATGAGTCTGTTGTGCTGCAGGAGTTTGTGAAGCTGACCGTGTCGGACATTCAGGTGACTTACCTCACCATCCTGATTGGTGACTTTGCCAGAGCTGTCATTGTTCGTTTCCTCAACTACTGCTGGTGCTGGGACCTGGAAGCTGGATTTGTAAGTCTGAGCGCTGACACATAATTTTTACTGAAATAGATGATCTTTTCCTCATGTTACACTGTCATGTAACATGTAAACTTTTCTCTAAAACAAAGTGAAGTACATGAAACTTGTCCTCGTTTTTGTACAAGTGATTGTGTTTTTGCACTTAAATATTTTAGTTAAAGACCTACGACTAAGATCTAAACCAGGGGTCGGCAACCTTTTTTACTCAAAGAGCCATTTGGGACCGCCCCTAACGGAAAAAAAAGCACCCGGAGCCACAACCCGTTTTGACATCATTATATATATTATGCATGTATATATTATATCAAGGGTGCTCATTACGTCGATCGCCATCGATTTTCAAGGACATAAGTGTAGATTGCGGGCCAGAAAAGATAAAAAAAAGTACTTCTTTCTTTTCATCTTCATGTTTATTTGTTACATGTTTATTTCAACATTATTGTTTATGTACTGATGATTAAAAACTACACAGTGAGTTTACATAAAGATACTTTTGTATTAACAGATGAGGCGTTTTATTACAAAGACAGAAAGCAGCGACCATCGTGTTCATGCTCTGCTGTAAACGGTGCAATGCGGGGAGCGTGGCATATTGTGAGGCATTTGGCGCTGCTGGCTCCGTATTGATCAGTATTGATGGGGAACAACGACTACTAATTTAGTGCTCCGTCCTCCGAACACACAATATATTTCACGCACACACCTCCGCTCCGTGCTCACACCCCCATCTCCACCTGCACGCGCCCCTCCCTCGTGGCACGCGCGCCGCTCAGCACAAACACACACTCCGCAACAGTATAAAGCGCGTGCCTCACAGCTTCCTTGATGAGCTCGTATTAATCGGGCGAGGACTGCAAAGCTTACAGCAGGAGGAGAAACGCGGGGCGGCTTTAATAAACTCCGGTTGCTGGACTTCTACCGGAAGTGGAGAAAAAGACGTTCTGAAGGCAGAGTTTGCGCTGAGTGGATTTAAACTCGCGTCTGCAGTGACGTATGTGTCAGAGGATGTCCGATTGGCCATTCTGCATGTCAATCAAGTCCCGTACTTTTCGGTGAGGATTTTGATTGGCTGGTGGATTTTCAAGAAGCACTCTCTTCCCCTTCAATCTCCCCCACGTCCCCGAAGATGACCCGTCGATCGCGACCGACGCAACGAGCTCCCCTTCTCTGAAACACACATCACCGCACACGGGAGTCCAAAACACCGGCGCAAACTCTCCGTCACCAGAAAGCCGCTCCCCGTTCCGCGCCACGCCAAGCCCCCGGCAGAAAATCACTCCAGACCCGGAGTGTTTATTGAAGCCGGCCCGCATGTCTCCTCCTGCTATCAGCTCCGCAGCCCTCGCCCGACAAACACAAGCCCACCAAGGAAGCTGTTTTTTACGTGGCACGTGCCTCGCACGGAGCCAGCAGCGCCTTTGAAATGCCATGAAAAATGAACAAACTAAAATAAACTTGAATTTTTATAAAATACTCATTTTATAAATACTCATTATTTTCCAAAGTCATGGGAGCCACAACAGAAGGATGAAAGAGCCACATGTGGCTCTGAACCCATGGGTTGCCGACCCCTGATCTAAACTGAATAACTCCAATATTGTTGACCATTTTTGTTGTAATGCTAATGTTAGGTTGGGGTTGTGAGGGGCTGGAGGGAGAGCGTGTAAACAGAGAGCTCTCAGTAGAGGGGAAGGGAAGTGGGGTCAGGCGGCAACAGTCCCGCCCACAACTGGGGACGCTTTTACAATAGATCCAAAGATGATCAGAGTTGGACTTCAATGTTGCATTCTATTATTCATTTAAAAGTTTTAATAACTGTTGAAAAGTTGACAGTCAGCCATGACTTGTGGCAATTAAATTCTATCCTAAACTAGATATATTATTCTTAACGATTTCGGTCATTTACTTGTTTTAGTAAATTTACTAACAAAAATGAAACAATATAAAAATAAACAGAATTTACAGTCTATCAATTTCATAGTCAACAGTGTCTATTTGAGTATTTTGACACCTTTTTCATTAAAAGCTTTCAAAGTTGTATTTTGTTCAGCTCCAGGCTGGTTTGTGGTTTCCTCTGGGTTTTCTGAGGCTGTGCCTCCTAAAGCTCTTACGGTGTTCCTGTTGTTTGGTGTCATTTTCAGCCGTCTTACGGAGAGTTTGACATCAGTGGGAACGTCCTTGGTCTGGTCTTCAATCAGGGGATGATCTGGTAAACCTTCACTCTGCACATGCTCAGTCTCCTCCCTGCCTCCAGGTGCATGAGCTCAGGCTGCAGGTCCAGGATCTGTGGGGACAGGATGATGCAGCAGAACCATTCTGTGTTGGAACAGAGAAGAAGGCATTAGTTATGTATGAGGCATTGATATAACAGTAGCTGTAGATTTGACCACATTGCAGTGCAATGTAAGTTCAGTCATGTGATAATCGGTGTTTTTCTGCAGTGGTTTACCTTTCAGCTGTTTGCTTTGTCTTTGAGTTTGACTCCTCGTTGATTTCTGAACATGAATAGATAGTCATGAATATAAAAAAAAGGTTGTTTAAGGGATTTCTCAGAACCCTGAAGATGAAAGCGGGGTGACGTCATGATGGTTCTGTTTCAGGATGGGAGCGTTTTACGCCCCCGGCCTGGTGGGAATCAACGTGCTGCGCCTCCTCAGCTCCATGTATTACCAGTGCTGGGCAGTGATGGCCACCAATGTCCCCCACGAGAGAGTCTTCAAGGCCTCCAAGTCCAACAACTTCTATATGGGTCTCCTGCTCCTCGTGCTCTTCCTAAGTCTGCTGCCTGTGGTCTACACCATCATGTCCCTGCCCCCCTCCTTCGACTGTGGCCCCTTCAGGTTGTACCATCACGCCGTCTGTGGCAGGGCTGCTTCGTCCTGGTCTTCGAGATCTACCACCCTGCCTTTTTCCAGCTTTCCCTGCACTGCTTGCTGATGATTACCTGGACCAGGTGTGTTCATTGTATCAAAATGTGGAGGCATCTGATTAAGCAACTGCTAATCAGCAACTAGCAGGGCTTGGAGGCCTGGAAAACAGATCTCCAAGTGGTAGATCTCGAGAATCAGGAGAGCAGCCATGGTCTGTAGAATCCCATCTGTGCCAGCAAGCATGCTGATATGAGGCTGTGTGTGTGAACGAGCAGCGGGAAGGAGAAGATGTTTGACGTGATCATGGAGACCATTGACCTGGATCTGCCGGCCTTCATGGGAACGCTTTTTAGCTACGCAGCCAACCCCGGCCTGATCATCCCAGCCGTGCTGCTCATGGTGTGAGTGTGCACAGACATGTTTGCACATCCTCTCAGGGTTGCATATGTGCCAGACTCTAACTGCAGCAAATGATCTTCCAGACTGGCCATCTACTATCTGAACTCGACGTCAGAGGCTTACCAGAACGCCAACATGGAACTGAAGAAAAAGATGCAGATGGTGAGTAAAAGAATATGTGGAGTCCCTTCAGATGAGGACTTCAAGCAGCTCTGTCTTTGATAGAGAGGAACATCCAAACAGTCAGCAGCAGCTCTCAGAAAAGCTGTGGAATGCTCTTCTGTAATACCTGCAATGATTGGATTATTCTGGAAAGTTAGATTGATAAAACATTGACTTCACTTTGGGATATCAAAAAACCTTCAGCTCTTTAGGTTTTTTCGCTCTTTTCTGTGCTCAGGCTCGAGATGAAGAGAAGAACCGAAGAAACAACACAGACAGCACCAACCAGGTGATGAAGGACCTGGAGGACCTGCTGCCCAATCGCTCCCTGGCCCCGCCTGCCCCGCCGGAGCCTGGTTAGTATCCAGTCGAGCTTTGTGCCGCTGTGGGACTCCAGAAACAGGGACAGACCAACCTCCTGCCCTTTCTTTGTGGTCTGAGCAGAGAAACCCAAGGAGCCTGAAGGAAAACCGACCAAGACCAGAGGCGGAGCCGCCGGGAAGGGTGTTGACCTGCAGAAAGACGTGAGCCTGGCTTCATCCAACCCAAACGCTAGAGAGCCCGTGACCCGCGCTCCCGGGGCCAGAGGCCGCGGACAGCCTCCCGGGGGCCGGGGAAGAGGAGGACCCCCTCCAAGATGACATCCTTTTTCTTGTACTGGCAACAGTTACACCGTCAGATGAGGTCAATTTAGAATCTACAGTCTTAAAAAACAGAAAAAAAACTGTTATGTATATTTTAAGATCCACTCCAATGAAAATTGTGTTTTTAACATGTTTTTCTGGCATTTTTTTCTGACGATGGAGGTGATTTGTAAACAGTGGCGGACTTAGCAGTTTGGGGCCCTGGGTGAACAATAACATAGGGCCCTCTGTATTAATCTTTTTTTTTTTTTAATCCTTACCTAGGGTAAATGTCCATCCAATAACTTCACTGGTCTACTTTTAACCTATGTTCACACTTTCAAGAACGCCTGTTTAGCCCATGGTGTTCACACTGGTCAGGCAGGGAGGGACTTCATCATTCTTTCTTTTTGCTTCTGTTTACTAGCACATGACCACCACCTACATTTGGAAGTGGCTTGGTGCGACATGTTGATGTGGTGCAAATCTTGCAATTTGGGGACAAAACTGAAACGGTTTAGTTCAAATCAAATCCAACTTTATTTATTAAAACAAAACGCTTCTCGTGCATTGTAGAACTTGAAGCACTTTAACATTTAGAACAAAAAACACAATAATACGATAAAAACCCAACCCACCCTTCACCCTTCCCACTCCCCTCCATTAAAACATACGACCCATGACCCCACATACATTGAATACTGATAAAAGTAACTTCTAAAAGAAATGTAAGGCTTGGCTCTGCTGTGAGGAAACAGTATTTGGGAATCTCTTCATACCAGGAGTCAGCTCGGCCGTGGGAACATCGCCACAGTGCCCACCCAGACCGGGACAACAAGGGGTCCAATTCCCAGCCGTGAGGCTCCAATGTTAAACTCCAGCTGCCCCAGCAAGGGCGACAACCGCGGCAACAACCACCAACCCAGCTGGCAAGTCCTGGCAGAAAAGATCCCCACAAGAAACACTGGAGCTAAAATCATGACAAAATACTAAAATTAAAGACATACAATGAATATGAAGACATAAAATTTAGAAAAAAGCATTTATAAACCATTAAAAGAATGCTTGATGAATGAATGGACATCAAGAGGGTGGATGTGTACAGGTGTACAAACTGGACTGGTCAGACAACAAAAGGGTCCTGCACAAAAAGGGTCAGAGTCGCCTCCACCTCCTGAGGAGACTGAGGTCCTTTGGTGTGTGTAGGCCACTACTTAGGACTTTTTACGAAACTGTGGTTGCATCCATGACTTTCTATGCAGTGGTCTGCTGGAGAGGAGGAATTACAGACAGGGACGAGAAGAAACTGGACAAGCTGGCCAAGAGGACTGGCTTGGTCCTGGGCTGTCCCCTGGACTCAGTGGACTCTGCTGGTGAGAGGAGGATGCTGACCAAGCTATCCAGCATGCGGAACAACCCGTCTCACCTTCTGAATGAGGCGGTGAATACCATGAGCAGCTCGTTCAGCCGCAGACTGCTGCAACCTCAGTGCAAAAAAAAACGCTAAAGGAGGTCCTTTGTCCCAACAGCAAGACTGTACAATAACTACTGAAACCGCTGCTGTATTTACTTATTTATTTATGATGTGTACTTTTACCACCATTTTCACTATTACTTTGGTCTTTTTCTCTTGCTATTTGTTTTCCCAACTGTTATATTTCTTTTTTGGTGCTGTAACAACTGAAGTTCACACTGGGATCAATAAAGTCATATCTTATCTTATTTCTTCTGAAAAATGGTGGAAGTAATATCATGAAAAATGTGTTAAATCAAACCAGGAAGTAAGAAATAATGGATGATTATTTTCTGCTAATTAATCTCTGATTAATATTTTGGGTGGTTTTTGTTGGGTCTTATGGTCTTTAGAATTCTTTTAGGCTGGAATACCTTGACTCTATCTGGCAAAACTGGCAGAGATTAAATGATGATTTAAAGCAATTTCTAACAAGTTGTCAAATGAAGCAGAGTGATCCGAGGGGCTGTGAAAAGAGGAAAAGGCAAAGATGAAGCAAGACTTCTGCTGCGATACTTCCGAAAGTGCTGGAAGACATAATATAGGAAAAACAAGAGCAAAATAAAAAAACTCTGTTCTTTTGCTTATTTTGTAAAAACTGAAGAAAAGAAAGAAAACTGTTAGTTTTCCCTACTAAGAAGTGAGGGATTAACAAATTAGCACATTTAATAAATGTAATATTTTTCCAACTAAAATAAAGTATATAAAATACATTACTTTAACATTTAAATGTGATTTCAGAAACGTACAGTCATTGTATGTTTCTAAATAGGAGGTAGAGAAAATTGATGGCTTGTTGATTGACAACAGAAGACACATAATTTCCATAAACATTATTAATCAGCTACGGCTCCTTCCAGGTGCCAGTGGTTAAAAAAATAAAAGATCAGATAAACCAAGCGCACAGATTAATCAATTGTGCTCGTACTGTTGCGCAATCGTGCACGTGCACACGCTGCATGAGCATGTCTCTGAGCAGAGCAGCTGGACTAGTACCTCTTACCCACCAGCTGGACACCCCTCTTCACCTCCAGACCCTAAAGTCCTCCACCTTCTCCGCCTCTGCTCCCCAGAACCTCCACCTCTCCAGTGGAGCCTCCCAGGTGTTGTTTTGTTTCTCGTAGAGCTTTTGCCTGGCGATTCTCCAAATGTTCGCCGGTCAGGGTTGGGGGAGGGGGCTGCATCATGTGTTCCTGGTCTGTTGTGCCAGTCAAGGATAGAGATGTTTTCAGCATTCAGAGGTTCAGTGAAGGTCATTCAGCAGGAACTCAGCCTATGCAGACTATTCAGTCATGTTGGCTATGAAGAGGAGTTCATGTAATCCATGGACACCAGTGAAGATCGCAAATCATTGAAGAAAAAAGGTTCAGTGCACTGTCTAGTGGGTCTAGATGACCCAACTCCCAATGTTAAAGTGCCTAGGATAGCACAAGGGTTAAGGAGGACAGGTGTTTCAGTATTGTTCCTTCCAGCATTAACGGGTTCAGGTTTTTCTACTTTGGTTGTTGTCCATGGTGCTGAAACAAACCAATACTGACAGATAATAACTACATAGATAACCCATAGAACATTTGAATAAACAGATGTAGCCAATATATGCAGAAAGACGACTAAACCTGTTACTGAATATTTGTCTTTTCTTGAGTTAAATCCCTTCAGAAATCAAAAAAAACTTCTTCAGTCTTACTATAGTCTAGTAGACTATTAAAATTATGTCAAACTGGACTACATATGTACACAATACCTTCCCTGCATTTAATAAAAGTCAAACTGTTCAAAGAAAAGCTTGACATGAATTGAAAATTAAGCAAATCATGTTTGTTTAAAACGTCATTTGCTGTAAATTTTTAGTTTTGAACAGATGAGTTGGTAAGAAATTGCTCTCTTCTGCCACCAGTGGTCTTTTAAGGAAGTCCATCAGATCTTTCTGGGTTTGTGTTGAGTTCAGGCCATCAAGAAAAAACAAGAGTTGTCCAAGAATAGAGCACTGAAGAAGATCTGAAAAAATGCTACCACATGTTTGACAACAAAGTGACAGAGATCTTTGGCCATTTTCTAGGATCTGAATCAGGTTCTAGCATCTCTGCCTCTGTGCTGCAGCGTCTGAAGGCTCTGGGCCACATGGAGGTGGCGGCAGACAGCTACAGCAAGGTGGTGGAGATGGTGCCGCAGCATCTGGAGGCACAAGTGTCCCTCGCAACCCTACAGCAGCAGCTGGGCAACCTGGACTTAGCCCTGAAAGCCCTGGAGTCCATGTATGACAGCGACACCCCAGCACAGGACTCCAACGCTGCACAGAAAGTGGGCTGGACGCTCAGGAGACCTTCAAGCTGCAAGAAAACATCAGTCAGGATCAAATAAACACAGAGGGAACCGACTCACCAGCAGCAGAGTGCTTTCCCCAAGAGACTGTCACAGAATCTAGGGAAAATGTTGCTGAGGAGCTTTCTGAGGAAATGACAACACTGCAAGCATCTGTCCAACCTGAGGAGTGTGCTGGCCCAACCGAGGGTTTGCTTGAAGAGAGTGTCCCACAACCACAAAGATCTGAGAATGTGACAATAGATGCATCATTGGATGTTACAGTTTCAGATCCACAAGCAGTTCCAGAACCTTCCAAGAAGCGCAAGAAGCGTAAAAATAAGAAGGGAAAGAAAATTCCTGCCCTGGAGGAACTGGAAACTTGCGAACCAGTCAGCATTCCTCTGGCTGACCAAAAAACCCCACAAAACAGCAGTCTGGATCAAATAAACTCAGAGGAAACCGACCGAAACTTGGACCAGGCTCTAGTCCAAGTCCAAGTTTCAGACCAAGCGTTTGCTTCTGAACAACCAGTGACTGCAGAACCTTCCAGAAAGCGCAGGAGACCTATGGAGATGGACACAACAGAATGTCCTCCCATCAAAAAACAGAGGATCTGTAAACCAGTCCTTGTAAGGACTCGTCTGGCCAAACGAAGGAGTGCAGTCAAGGCCAAACTTGAGGAGACAACAGACAAAACTGCCTTAGGACTGCCATGGACCTTTATCAGTGAGAATGACCCTGAAACAGAGGAATCAGTTGTGTCTGAACTTCTCAGAGAAGAAGCAGACGCTTCCAGTCAACCAGAGCCACCCAAAAAAGAAAAAATCTCCCTGTGGAGGAGATTCAAGAAGGCTCTCACACCTGCAGGATGGCGCAAGTACAAGAGCAACACTCCTGTGGTCATCCCAGATGAAAGATTGACAGACACTGCAGAGGCAGTTGAACATCTGCCTGAAAGTCCATCTGTGGATGATCAAGACAGTGACTCGCTCACCTCTCTGTCTACTGATTCTGGACTGACTGAAGAGGAAACGTCAGATGAAGATGAAGCTTCAGCTGATGAGGACGAAACTTCATATGATGAGGACGAAACTTCAGATGATGAGGAAGAAACTTCAGATGACCAGAGAGTCATGCCAGATGAAGAGGAAGATGAGTCTTCTCATGGTCAGAGGATTTCTGTGTGGAGAAGATTTAAAAAGGCTCTCACACCAGCAAGCAAACGCCAGTATAAAAATAGACTGGAAATCTAAATTTTAGCCAAAACAAACTTGGGTTTTCTCCTGGTGCTCAGGTTCCCCCTTAAAAAAAAATCTTCATCATTTGTATTATTTTTATTGTTAAGAGATGAAGAGCAAAACCTTTTTTTTGTTATTTGTGTTTTATATGTTTGGGTTTTCTCCTGGTGCTCAGGTTCACCCTTAAAAAATGTATTATTTATTTCAATGTTATTCATAAATGTTGTTGTGTTTTGTTGAAAGATGAAAATGTAAAAAAAAAAAGTTTTATTTAATGTTTGTGGAGTTTCTAATGGTGCCTTTATTTCACCCAAAAAATGCATTATTCATACATCAATGTTGTTGTGTTTGGTTAAAAGATAAAAAAATTGAAAAAGAAATGTTGAAAAAAAAGTTTTTGTTTAATGTTTGTGGGGTTTTCTAAAAAACAAAAAAAAAACAGTGTGTGTGCGGTTGTTAGTCTTTGTGTGTCCCTGTGATTGGTTGGAAAAAACTACAGTGTCAATGAATGAATGAGTAAATAAAGAAATGAATGATGGAATGAAAGTGTTTTGTAAAAAAATAAAAAAGTGAAAAAAACATTTTTGTTTAATGTTAGTGGGGTATTATAAAAAAATAAATAAACAGGGTGTGTGTGGTTGTTAGTCTTTTTAAATAAAGGAATGAATTAATGAATGATTGAATGAATGTGTAATGCAACCACAAGGGGGAACAATCCAGTGCCCACTTGTGCCGGTCCCAAGTCCGGAAAAATGCAGAGGGTTGTGTGAGAAAAAAACTCAAACTGAACATGTGAACCACAGAAATGAGTTAATGTGTGTGTGTCGGTGTGTGTGTGTGTACATACATGTGTGTACGCATACATTAACTCATCGTGTGTGTACATATATGTATAGGTATGTACACAAGTACATATATGTGTGTACATACATATATACAATATGTACCGGCATATATACACACGGCAAGGCACAGGGAGTGGATGAAGTCCCCCTGGGGAACCCCCTGGTATTTCTCTAGTTTCTCATGTTCCTTCTTATGATTCCATCACTTGGTACGACCACATCCTCCACAACGGCTTTCCTCTGTTCATTATCCACTGCAATGTCAGTTTGGTTCACCATTACCATCCTGTCTGTTTGTATCTGGAAGTCCCACAGGATCTTTGCTCTCTCATTCTGTACCACTTTTGGAGCTGTTTGACACTCTGACTTGGGGTTTTCAGACCATATTAAAGTTTAAAGTTTAATATTCATTAAAGCTATAAATGACATATCCGAATCCCTTGATGACGAACACCACTGTGCCGCGCTCTTCATCGACCTCTTCCCCCCGCGGTGGAGGGGAAGCGGTGAGGAACCCGGGGCCGCAAGGTGCGTTTGAAGTGTTGTCGATGCATCTGGCGGGCACACAACGGACAGCCAGGGAAAGACAGCCTCCCCCACCGCAATCGGTCCTCCGCGTCCGGCCGTCACAGAGGCTCCTTGTCATCCCTCGGCGGAACAGCTGAAGCCGGTCGGGCGCCATGGCGGAGGAGAGGGGGAATTGCGCGGTCGTCCGGTGGTGGCGGCCAAGCCTGCAAAAGTAGCTGCCCGGGGGCAGCCCGCTGGTTTTCCCTGGGCCGTGTGTGAGCGCGCCGTCGAGTGCCGGGGCTCCGAGAGCTGAGGGCAGGCGAGGAAGAAGGATGAGAGTCTCACCGCATCTCCGTCTGTGCTACCGCTGGAACCCGGACGCCCTGGGCACGGGACCCGTGCGTTCAGCCAGCAGCGAGAGGGGAGCGGCGGCTACTGCTCCACGCCCCCTGCGGCAACCCGCGTGGGCTGCCTTGGCGGGCGGCGGAACCCCTGGGGGGCCCCACCTATGTAAAGACCTTGATAAAGGTATCATCGATAACCTGCACCTATGCTGATGATACCATCTTGTACACTTCAGCACTTTCAGTTGAGCTCGCCATATCAAAGCTCATATCAGCTTTTAATCCACTGCAGAACACTTTTTATTATTTAAAACTGGTTTAAAACTCTAACAAGACTAAATATCAGCTATTCTCTTAAAGCAAAGCCAAACTCCAAAAAATGCCCCCAATTACTACAAAAGAAGGACATTTCAGTCAGACAACTCTTGCAGAAGAACATTTATTTCACGACATCTTTAGGTTTTCACAACATCTTTAGGATGACATTCACAATTTGATTCACAACTTCGTTTTGGCATAAGGCTCCGTTCAATTCCTTGAGACAATTATTTTTCCATCCACTTTCGGGTAACAACCCCCGTAACGGAGCCCACAGGTGGAAGCCGGGGAGGAGGGAGGGGCAAAGAATGAGCGCTGAAGGTAAGAGAGAATGAACAATTGTACACCTGACTTAAATAGGACGCTAAGCAGGTGGGTTAATTAACAGACCCGCCCTAGGGGAGTAACCTGCAATTCTGCCGAGTGTCTGCCCGAAATGCGACGAGTCGCTTATTTAATTGAACTGGTAACAGAAAACAGCTACAGCCTGCGCTCTAAGGACATGCTCCTGCTCTCTGTGCCCAGAGTGCGCACAGAGATGGGAAAAAAGGCTTTTAGATTTGCTGCAGCACAGTTTTGGAATAAACTCCAGAAAGAGTTTGAATTGAAAGAATTGATCTCCTTGGGCTCTTTTAAAAAACTTTTAAATGAAAATGAGACAAAGCTTTCAAACTGTAAATGCTTTATTTAAGACTGTCTGTTATGATTGAGTGTGAGTGTAAATAAGAGTTGTGTGTTATTGTTTGCTGCCTCCTCTTGGCCAGGAAACTCTTGCAAAATAGATTTTTAATCTCAATGAGTTTTTTATCCTGGTTAAATAAAGGTGAAATAAAATAAATAAATAAAAATACTATATTCTGCACAAATGTTCCTTAAGGTATCCTCTGCTCTCCATTGCCTGAGACATTCACCGAGCGCACTGTCAGTTGGGGCATTGTCCTTGCTGTTTTCATGCATCTTGGATGTTTCATCCAAGATAGGGGCTTCCATGGTTGTTTTCAAAGTGGCAACAGCAGAAAATTTCACAAAGATAGGACGTATTATGGAAGCAGAATGCCCACAGCCTTCTTTCCTATGAAAGGATGCTCCCCCACCAGGCCCAGCCGAATTCAGGGAGTGTCTGTGCTGTAAACTTCATCCTCAGGGGGGAGTCTGACGTGATTTCAATGAACTGATCCTCCTCAGCAGAGCTGAAATCAGCAGCTGCTGTGTTAAATGGATCTCCAAATATTGAGCACTGTTGTCTGGGAAATACTTGAGAAAGAATTCTGGCAGGGAAGATAAATTAAATAAAGGATCATTAACTTTGCGTGCGAGATCAGACACCCTGGTTTCAGCTCACATACACACACAGTCATTTTACATCACATGCATGAGAAAGGCAGATAAAGGTATCCAATCCGTACCTGTCGCGTGTGCAGAATCCGGGCGGCATTACCGTCTAAAGACATAATTGAGGTGGCCAAAAGGTGCAAGACGCATTTACTTTTAAGATACGACCAAAAAATGACCAAATACCGAATCACAAAACCAATCTCGTTACAAGCACAACAATGAAAGTGGAGAAACAGCTTCTAACAGTAAAGGAACGTCCTGAATCCCGGAAGTAACGTAATAAAAAACTCATTATATATGATTTTTTTAAAGTATTTTATTGCTGTTTTTTATGTGGACATGTTAAATACATGAGACAGTACAAAAACATTACAACTAATTACAATAAAAATTGCAACAATGTTTAGCAAGGCAAAGTTTTTTCCGTCCAGCTTGCAAAACACCACAGCAGAAAGAGAAAATATGAACAAAAGCGAGCAGCTGCTAAAAGAAAGGGATTACCCTTACTAATGAATGTGATGCGAAAACACAAACAACATTTGATTTCTTGTTTCAGGGTTCTGTTAATTGTTTTATTGTTTGCTGTTGTGTTTCGGTATTTGTTCTGGAATTTTTTGTTGTTGTATCTTAAATGTAAGCGTGTCTTGCACCTCTCAGCCACCGTACCTAATTAATGTTGTTCAATCAATCAATCAATCAAACTTTATTCTCATGCATTGCACTCGAAGTGCTTTTACATTTCAAACAAAAAACAAAAACACAATATTACAATAAAAACCCAACCCACACTTCACCCTAAAATAAATTTAAGGCTTGGCTCTGCTGTGAGGACCATGGTTACAACCACCAACCAAGCTGGCAAGTCCTGGAAGAAAAGTTCCCCACAAGAAACACTGGAGCTAAAATCATGACAAGATACTCAAATTGAAGACATACGACCAGTGTGCCACGACAGATGGTCAGGTGTGCTGTGGAAATTACCCATTCACTGATCTGAAATCATTTACCTCCTCCAGGTTGTTCATCCAAACAGGCCCTGATAAAACACTGAGTAGTTGGGAATATGAAAGATCACAAAATACTTTTTTTCTTTGTGTTTATTTGATTCTATTAAAGACATTTTGATAAGAATGGTGGAACCGCGATTTAGCCGCAGCTTCAGCTCTGTTTTAGGAAAAGTCCCGCCCTTCCAACTGTCTCCACCAATCATTCTTGGAGGCTTAATCACATGTCATCAGTCTGACCAATCAGAAGTGGTTAAAGTTTTCACTTCCTTGTTTCGATTCTGCTCATAAAGTCTCTCATTTCCAACAAAAATACCAGCTAAAGCTCGTCTTTGGCGGTGTAGCTTTCCACAGAATCCGGTGTCAGACCGTGGAACAAGTGAACAAAACACAGAAGCTCAGAGAAGAGAGTCTGTCTGCCACTACATCTCCCATGATGCATTGTGTTAAAGTGAAAGCCACTCTGCGCTACAATGAGTCTTCCCTGTTAAACATCTTAAAAACCACAACAAACACACATCAAACAGTTTTTAAATCTTCTTGATGAAATCGGAGGTCAACTGTTTAGTTCTCCTTCAAGGTTTGTGTTTATTAACAGCCAAACATCCCAGAGTTTGGTCCAAGTCATCTTTCTAACTGAAATGACGATTTATCGTATTTCGGGCAGATACTCGCTGCAGTGTTTTACAGGTAAATACTCTAGGGCGGTTCAGTTAATTAACTCACCTGCTCAGAGTCCTATTTAAGCCAGGTGCGCAGTTGTTCATTCTTTCTTACCTTCAGCGCTCATTCTTCGCCGGTCTCAGTGCCCGCGGGTCTCCGTCTCTTTCGGCGTCTTGCTGTGTTCCCACCGTTCTTCGGATGGATGATCCCCGTTTTTTTTATGATGTGGGGTTTTCGTTTCGCCGCGTCTGCTCTGCTTTGCAGTGATCCGCGGGCGGCTGACGGCGCACAGCGCGTTCGTTTCGCCGCGGTCGCGTGCATTTGCAGGGGGTGTGCTTTCCGCGATGTTCGGGATGTCCATGGCCCCCGATCAGGAGCAGTCCGGGTCTTCTCGTCTGCCGTGGTCAGCCGACTTTCTGCGGTGAGCGGCAATCAGTCCTTTCCCGTGTAGTTTTCTAAGGCTGCGTTTTTTCTTCCTGTTTACTTCGGTGACGTCACGCCCCTAAGGACCCTGGGAATTGTAGTTTTTGTCTCCGGGTCCTTCTTGATGCACTTCTGATTCCTTTTCTGCTGCGTAGTTCTGCGTCGTCCGGTTGTTTTTTTTCAGGGGTTGTGGGGTCCTTTCTGTGGTTGTGAAGGCTGGCAGTCCTCGTTTGGACAGGTTTCTCATGCTGGCTGAATTTATCGTGGCTTTTAGCATTTGTTTTCTGTTGCTGTTTTGTTCTTTGGGAGCTGTGTGTAAATCTTATCTTTAATTTGATGCTGGCTTTATTATTATGGCGGTTCTTCTGTTTGTTTTCTTCGTTGTTGTAGCTGCTGGTTAGTTAGAATGTGAATCGGTGTCTCTTGGACCCGTCTCGGCTCTGTGGATATTTTTCCCTATGATTGGTCTCTCTTATGCAGCGTCTATGGCTCATTTTATTCACTCAGCGATCCTCTTTCATTGCCCCCGCACCTTCTGCATCTGGTTCTGCTCCGCCTGTGTTTTCCCTGCTCTGTGTACCCCAGTGGGTCCTGCCCTGTCCTCAGGGACTTGCGTCGGCCGCATTAGTGAGCGTGTCGGTCTCGTCGCGGCCTTGTTTTCTCGGCTGGACAGTTAATTTGTTATTCTCTCTCTAGTTTGGTTGGAGGTTTGTGGGTTCTATGTGATGGATTCTTCCGGGGCATCGTTTTCAAAGCCGCCACTGAGGGTGGCCCCTGGGAAGTGTTCAGGTTGACGTGACTTGATCTGGACCTGTTAGCGCCTCGCAGTTTATCTTCTGGGCATCAGTGGCCTGGTTCCCCATGCGCCTTCAGGATTATTATATGTTTTCTTCAGCTCCCCATGCTGTCTCCACGAGTTTCCTCCGAACGCGATATAAGGCTGAGGATGACTGTCACTGATGGTCTCACTGTTCTGCCTCTATGCCTCTCAGTGGCGTCTCTTGGCCTTCAGTTGGCGCTCGAGGTGTTTGCCGGTTTACCTTTCCGTTGTCGTGGCAGTCCTCATAAAATCGACTTTATCGCCCTGTACTGGATATTTGTAGGCGATGGGTGCCCTTCATTTTGCATGTTACTGATGATTTCTTGGTGGCCAACTTTCCTCTGTATCCCTGGTCTTTTGAATCTCTGTGGAAAACTTTATTTTCAAAATTGGGTTTCCACGTTATCTATAATGTACGGTCCTCCACCCGTCCGGATTTATTTTTCTTCTATAGTTTTTGGTGGTTCATTGATGCTTGTCTCTCCCCATTATGTCATCTCTAGCTTTTGTGCAGCATGTCGTTTATTCAAATTCTGGTTGGATATAATTCGTCAATGATTGGGCCACCTGACATTTGCTGTAGCTTTGGTCCTATGGTCATCCGTTCATTTTGTGTTCTTGTTCTGGGTAGTTCGATCCTGGGCCACGTGTTCCTGTTCTGGATTTTCGTGTTTTGCGCTTGATCTTTCCCTCTCTATGCCTGGAGTGGTTTTGTGATACCTGTTGTGTCTTCAGGCTCCCTCCACTTGTTCTCCTGAGTCTGCACCTTCTGGTTTGGGGGACAGGATTTAAGAAGAGTGGTTTGTGTTTGTCCGGCCGCCAGAATCTACAGCTCTGATGGTTCTTAAGGGGTCGTCCGGTTATTTCATCCTTGGAGATTATATTAAGGCTGTTTCAATATTGAATAATAGTATTGTGTCATCGGTTGACTTGGTTAATGTTTAAATAACACCTTGAGCAACTTCTACCCTGACCGTAGGAAATATATCACTTGCGCTCTCAAGCTTAGTTCAAGGGTTAAATCTTGTGTCCACAAGTCAGTCTTCTATCTGCCTTTTTTAAGCAGATGACACTCTGCTAGATGCATCCCCATTTAGAGGCTTGTTATACTCCGCCTCTAAATGCTTAAGGTTCAGTCTAGCAAAAATACTATCAAAACCTATGATCCCTCATGGCTCTCAAGTTCTCTTTTGCAGTATCCAGTCACCCTTGGCTAATTAAAAAATTTGAGAACCACTAATATCATATACAAGGCATCAAATCCAGCCGAGCTGTAATCCTCTGCTACGTGGGATGTTGACCTTCCTCATCTACAAATCTCCTTGGCTACTCTTCCCATCTACTACTCCTCGATGGCCTCCTGAAGGTGCGTCCCTCTGAAACTGTCAAAGGTTACCTTTCTCATCATTGGAATATATAAAAAATTGGTGTTAAGATTTCGTGCAGGTCATATATTTTACTATCATTTCACTGTTGGAATTTGTAATTATGGTGATTTCTAGGGTGCGATAAATCCACAATGGGTCTTTACCTTAACTATCTACTAAATTTCACTTTCTCAGATTTGTTTTTTTTTAAAGCACTGTTATTTAATTTATCTCAATCATTTTGAAACTGATCAGTTTCTGGGTTATTTATATATTCTTGTCAAGACTAATACTGCTTTGTTTTTATCTATGCATCGCATCCTGAGCCTGCAAACCCCTACGCCCCGATCAGCTTCTCCGTTTCCAGGAAATGATGTCACCCATGCATTCCTTGATTTGATGCTGCAACGATGACTGCTCGACGTACCTATTGCTGCACTGAAAGTGAAAGGGCGGTGGACCTCCTCTGCATTCCAATGACACTTCTGACTGAATGAATTAATCAATGTCAACCGCAGAATGAATGTAAATTCTTCGATTATAGATGTTAAAAGAAAATTATAGCCAGGTGGAAGCCTCAAAATTTGGGTTGCTTTAAGTTGTATCATAGTATCCGCGGAGCTCGAATCTGGTTCTTAAGCTCATTTGTTTGTAGTATGCCAATGAAGCATAGTAAATATGGGCGTTGAACTCGTTCTTAATATTGGGATGGAACCTCATTTATATGGATGTTCCTTGAGCGCTTATAATTGGTATGCCAAATGGAGAAAATTATGGCTATTAAGCTCGTTCGTGGTACTGTCGTTGGGAGCTTCAAAATAATGGATGTTACTTAAGCGCGTGTATATATAGTTGCCCAAATGGAAGAGTTTATGGCCATCAAACTTGTTCTTAGTTTAATAGAAGTTTGAATAATGGCTGTTAAGCATGTCATACGCCATCGGAAGCTTTGGATTGGATGTTAAGTTAGTGTATCATACGGGTTGTTTGGCGGTTTAAATTATAGTTCTGCACAGCGTTTTGCGGAAGTGAGCTTACGTTCTAAGATCAGGTATAAGTAATTTTATGTTGGCTCCCCTTTTATTTCTTTCCCTCTCTCTTTCAGATAGTATGTTCATCTAGTGGTTTCCACGAACGGGAGCGACCCTACGGTCAATGGTGCCGGGTCACACATAGCAGATCCACTAGATAGCATGTCCCCTTCGTGGCGCTGTACTCGAACGGGGCGGCCCAACGGTCAATGGTGCCGGGTCACACATAGCAGATCCACTAGATAGCATGTCCCCTTCGTGGCGCTGTACTCGAACGGGGGCGGCCCAACGGTCAATGGTGCCGGGTCACACATAGCAAATCCACTAGATAGCATGTTCCCTTCGTGGCGCTGTACTCGAACGGGGGCGGCCCAACGGTCAATGGTGCCGGGTCACACATAGTAGATCCACTAGTTAGCATGTTCCCTTCGTGGCGCTGTACTCGAACGGGGGCGGCCCAAACGGTCAATGGTGCCGGGTCACACATAGCAGATCCACTAGATAGCATGTTCCCTTCGTGGCGCTGTACTCGAACGGGGGCGGCCCAAACGGTCAATGGTGCCGGGTCACACATAGCAGATCCACTAGATAGCATGTTCCCTTCGTGGCGCTGTACTCGAACGGGGGCGGCCCAAACGGTCAATGGTGCCGGGTCACACATAGCAGTCATACTGGGAAATGAAATGAAAATGGAATGCTGCCGAAAACACACCCCATTTTATTACACATTGATTATACATTCACACTTTTCTTCTTCTGGATGATTTTAGTGTTGGGGGTTTTGTTACCCGAAAGTTTTATGGAAATTTTATGGAAGTTTTATGGAATTGAACGGAGCCTTATGCCAAACGAAAATATGTGAATGCCAACTTAAAGAATGTGGAAAAATGTCAAATAAATATTTCTTACTGCAAGAGTTGTCTGACTGAAATGACGATTTATCGTATTTCGGGCAGATACTCGCTGCAGTGTTTTTCAGGTAAATACCCTAGGGCGGTTCAGTTAATTAACTCACCTGCTCAGCGTCCTATTTAAGCCAGGTGCGCAGTTGTTCATTCTTTCTTACCTTCAGCGCTCATTCTTCGCCCCACCCTCCTCCCCGGCTTCCACCTGTGGGCTCCGTAAAGGGGGGTTTTGTTACCCGAAAGTTTTATGGAAATTTTATGGAAGTTTTATGGAATTGAACGGAGCCTTATGCCAAACGAAAATATGTGAATGCCAACTTAAAGAATGTGGAAAAATGTCAAATAAATATTTCTTACTGCAAGAGTTGTCTGACTGAAATATAAATTTAAAGTTAGTCTTTTGGTGTAAAATTTATCAAACATATGATGTGATCATATGATTGTTCAAAAAATACAGTTGCCTTTGCACTAACATTGAAAAAATATATTTTTTAGAAATATATAAAACACAATTTAGAAAGAATATATGTGTTTTTTTTAGATTACATAAAATTCCATGTTAATAAACTGAAGGGAAAAACAACTACCAGTGTAAAATGTCAAATAATTTAGTTGAAAATTATTACTGAAAACTAACTTTACTTTTATTACATCTTTTAGAAAAAACATTGCAGAGAGACTGTACATCAATAAAGACCATAGATTTTCTCCTTTTTTAATTTTTGGATGCTGGTGTGCCGTGGGATTTTTGTCAAGGATAAAGTGCCTTGGCTCAGAAAAAGTTAAAAAAACATTGATCTAAACAACTAAAAATAAAAGCATGCATCAGCATCTCTGTGGTGGCAGGAGAGAGGAATGGACGGACTCTGGCAATGTTTTTAAGATGATCAAATCCTGTCTCAATCTCTTGTAACATATTCTGCCAATCAATGTTGAGTGTACTATGTAAACAGGCTCCGTGTGAGAAATCACCTGTTGCAACAAATCCATATTAAAAGCAGGGGCCTGTTTCAGAAAGGAGGTTCAACCAAGTCTGAGGTTAAACTTGAACTCTGAGTTGGTCAATCGAGAGATTAACAACTCTGAGTTTTCTGTTTCAGAGAAGCTGATCGGAGTTAGGTTAATCAATTCTGAGTGGACTGATTCGGAGGTAAGCGTGCGCACCGCGACTATAAGAAGCCATTATCAATGGAGCTCAGATATCACGAGTCACAATGGCAACCGTGGAAAATAAGAGGTCTGCATATTTTTCGCCAGCTGAACTTGAGGTGCTGCTGCAGAGTTACAGTGAATATGAGCACAGATTCCAGAAGAAAAGCAACACCGCTGCATCTGCAAAACAGAGACAGTTAGCGTGGGAAAACATAGCTGCTCAAGTTAATGCGTAAGTTTGCATTTAAATCATTGTTATAAAATATTGGCTGTAATAACTTTTTAAATAGCGTAAGGTGTGAAATAAAAAATGGCGATATTTAGGTGTACTTTTGAAGTGTTATTCCTGGTGTAATTGCATGAAATGCTGCATAGTGTACAGAACCAATCTGGGGGAAAATGCATTTAACGTCGGTAATGTTTAGAGGACTTTTTTGTCAACCTTCCCCTCTTGCAAACGTTGGTCAGTTTTATATTAATACATGCAATTGTGTTTTTTTTTTTTACTTTTTTTTTTTTGAACTTTTGTCTACCCTTGTATTGATCAAGTGGTATAGGTTTATATGGGATTAAGAAAGTAAGCAGTGCTAGCAAATTGTGTTTCCAAAAAGTAATTGTTACATTAATCTAATTCAATGTCCCTGATTTCATTTTCATGTAGATGCAATCCTGCAGGAATTAAAAGAACATGGCAGCTGCTAAAAATAAAGTATAAAAACATAATTCAATCAGGTCAAATTTGAGCATGTCATGGATGGTAGGCTTTGTTGACAATATTTGACATATGAAACATCTACATAGCAATACATATCTAATGTGGTTTTCATTGTATATATGTAATTGACTGCAACGAAAAACGGTAACGCTCAAACAAAAACATATGGGGAAATGACAAAAAATCGAGTCTAGGTCTCAAAATCTTCGCACAACGTAAATGTAATTCTCTACGAATTAATGCAGCCTCCTCGTCTATTGGGTCCTCCAGAAAAGGACAAGCCATTCTTGTCACTTAGCTTGTCTCTGTGTGACGGAAATGTGGGCAATGAAGGTTAAAGCGAAAAATACCGCTTCATCTTTAAAAAAGGGAGGGGACCGGCAGAAACCTTGAGTTTAGAGGATAAAACCTGCTCCCGACCAGGTTAGGTTCACAGCGTAAGTAACCATGGACACTGACTCTGAGTATAAGTTACCTCTCTTTCAGAAACGGGTTTGACTTACTCTGTTTACTCTGGTTTAACAAACCTCCCATTCTGAAACGGAAAACCCAGGTTTTCCCTGATTTCAGGGTTAACCCACTCAGAGTTTACACTTAACCTCCTTTCTGAAACAGGCCCCAGGACTCCTGGTAGCCTGCTGTTGTTATTTTTTATTTTGTCTTGAAGTCGTGGCCCGTTCTTCCATCTTTTCTTCTGTCCTTGCGCTTATCCCTTATCCATTTGCAAGGAAACGTTCCACATACAACTTTTATCGTGTAGCACGCCGCCAAACTACTTTTAGCGCTCAACTGACTGAAATGTGACCGACGAATTCCTGTCCATTTTCAAAACCAACTTTTTTCAGAATAAAGATCGTTCAAATGTTGTAATTTTTCCTCCACTAACCCATTTTACAGCTCAAGTGATAGAAGGTGTGGCTGAGTGAATCCATCCATCCATCCATCAATCATCCATCCATCTATCCATCCATCCATGAGTATAACCATCCATCATCCATCCACCCATCCACCCATCCACCCATCCATCCATCTTCTTCTACTTATCCAGGATGAGGGATTACTTTTAAATAAGAATTCTGTAATGCATTACGGTTTAAAGGTAACTTGCATAATACTGTTAATGTGTATATACATATTGCTAATAACTGTATTGAAATTGCCTTACACTACTTTTCTTCATAGTAATCTGGTTCTGTCATAGTTACTTCGGTAATATTAGGTAAAGACATAAACTGTAGTGCAAAATGTATGAATTATTATTTGTCCCATTAAAAGGAGAAGAAAATTCAGTTTGGAAATCAAATTTTTTTAAATTCCGAACAAAATGTTCATGTTTTTTGTTTGCAGTTTGGGAACATTTTATTTCCAATCTGACTTTTGTTCTCATTTCAGTGACGCAAAATTTTACTTTTTATTAAACAAGGAAAAAAAGAACAATTTAAACACTTCTTCTTTGTTTGTACCATAAAATAAGTCAGTTAAGCAAATTGATGTAGTAGAGGGCTGCAGACCAAAAGTGAAAGCTTTTGACCCTTTGTCTGATACTTCTAGTCAGAAACAGAACAAGACTTATGAAAACTATTCAAAGAAAATCCTATTTAAACGAAAATCCTGTTTAAAGTATAATTATTATCTAAAAGGTTTTCAAACGGCAATTTTTCGTCTGCTCCTCATTCAACGATTTGAAAGAAGACTCATAAAGAGGCTCCCAAAAGCTTTGCTTGTGTTATTTAGCTTAAAAATAATTATTCATAAGAACTTCAGGTCTCCTGCATGAAGCTAAATGCTTCTCTCTTCTGGTTTAAACACTGAATTGTTTTAGTTTCATCTTCTGATTAACAAGCAAAAGTTTCTGACTTTTTCCATTAAAGTCTTTGTTCTTACTTGACTTTAGAATTGACAAACTGACAGAAACCTTTAAAAACAGAAAGGTTCTTTGGTTGTGGCTTCTAAAATAGACGTTTAAGGTCTGGAAGAGACCAGTTTGTGTCGTGGAAGAACGTGGTCTACCTGCAGTTTTCAGGAAACCTGCATGGCTGCATTTCGCCTGTCTTCTCTCCTGCAGCCGCATGGATGGATGGGCGGTTCCAAAATATTTCCAGAAGATTGGTTTTCATTTCAGAAATCCCGCTCAGCGTGTCCGTCTCCAAAATCAGTAAAATGCTTCTGGAAGCTGCTGTTTCCCCACACGCGTGCTTTTCAATCCGACTCTTCACGTGTTTACCTGGACTGTACCACTTCGGTCACCACCCCCCTTCCCATTCTCAAGTAATGGCATGATCCTCGGCTGTGCTCACACGTGATTGGCTAAATGCTTTGGTTCTCCTCAGTAGGAGTCAGCTCTTTCATCCGCATTGAACGGCACAATGACGTCAAATGACATCATCGGTGATGAAAGACACAATGATGTCATTTGATGTAATTACATCATCAAATGACATCACTGAGCAGTGGCCAAAAAGTTCCTAAATATGAGTCAAGAGTCCTGTTTCAGAACTCAACAGAGACTCAAAGATCTCAAGAGATTTCACACACGTTGGTTTTAAATCGGTTCTCACATTTACATTTTCACCGACTTACACCTCAGAGACATGAAGAAAAACGGCAAAACGACTAAACCTGTGGCATCTGAAACCAAACCTCCAGCGGTTCCACAAGTTCAGAAAATGTCTGATGAGGAAAAACCAAAAGGCCCGTCTGTCAAAAAGGATTTGTCTGCTCTGATCCGAGAACGGGACCTTTTACTGAATAAACTGTATGAAAGGAATGAGCAGTTATCTGAACTGAAACAGAGAAGAATTGCCACTGAGGAGAGCTGTGTCCTGCACTGGGAGTTGCTGCAAGACATGGAAGTGGCCTTGGAAGAAAAACGCCGACTCAGACAAAGACGTGAAAAAGAACTCCAACATTGCAAACGGTTGATGAAGGCAAAAGCCCAAAAAGTCAAGCAGGATCTGGAGGAACAGGCCAGCTTCAAGCATCAACTGTGTACAAAATTGCAGTTGGAGATGACACTGGCAAACCAACTTGAGTCCCAGGTGGCAGAGCTTTCTGAGGAAATGACAACACTGCAAGCATCTGTCCAACCTGTGGAGTGTGCTGGCCAAACCGAGGGTTTGCTTGAAGAGAGCGTCCCACAACCGCAAAGATCTGAGAATGTGACAAAAGATGCATCATTGGATGTTACAGTTTCAGACCCACAAGCAGTTCCAGAACCTTCCAAGAAGCGCAAGAAGCGTAAGAATAAGAAGGGAAAGAAAATTCCTGCCCTGGAGGAACTGGAAACCTGCGAACCAGTCAGCACACCTCTGGCTGACCGAAAAACTCCACAAAACATCAGTCAGGATCAAATAAACACAGAGGGAACCGACTCAACAGCAGCAGAGTGCTTTCCCCAAGAGACTGTCACAGAATCTAGGGAAAATGTTGCTGAGGAGCTTTCTGAGGAAATGACAACACTGCAAGCATCTGTCCAACCTGAGGAGTGTGCTGGCCCAACCGAGGGTTTGCTTGAAGAGAGTGTCCCACAACCTCAAAGATCTGAGAATGTGACAAAAGATGAATCATTGGATGTTACAGTTTCAGATCCACAAGCAGTTCCAGAACCTTCCAAGAAGCGCAAGAAGCGTAAAAATAAGAAGGGAAAGAAAATTCCTGCCCTGGAGGAACTGGAAACCTGCGAACCAGTCAGCATTCCTCTGGCTGACCAAAAAACCCCACAAAACAGCAGTCTGGATCAAATAAACACAGAGGAAACCGACCGAAACTTGGACCAGGCTCCAGTCCAAGTCCAAGTTTCAGACCAAGCGTTTGCTTCTGAACAACCAGTGACTGCAGAACCTTCCAGAAAGCGCAGGAGACCTATGGAGATGGACACAACAGAATGTCCTCCCATCAAAAAACAGAGGATCTGTAAACCAGTCCTTGTAAGGACTCGTCTGGCCAAACGAAGGAGTGCAGTCAAGGCCAAACTTGAGGAGACAACAGACAAAACTGCCTTAAGACTGCCATGGACCTTTATCAGTGAGAATGACCCTGAAACAGAGGAATCAGTTGTGTCTGAACTTCTGAGAGAAGAAACAGACGCTTCCAGTCAACCAGAGCCACCCAAAAAAGAAAAAATCTCCCTGTGGAGGAGATTCAAGAAGGCTCTCACACCTGCAAGATGGCGCAAGTACAAGAGCAACACTCCTGTGGTCATCCCAGATGAAAGATTGACAGACACTGCAGAGGCAGTTGAACATCTGCCTGAAAGTCCATCTGTGGATGATCAAGACAGTGACTCGCTCACCTATCAGTCTACTGATTCTGGACTGACTGAAGAGGAAACGTCAGATGAAGATGAAGCTTCAGATGATGAGGACGAAACTTCAGATGATGAGGAAGAAACGTCAGATGACCAGAGAGAAATGCCAGATGAAGAGGAAGATGAGTCTTCTCATGGTCAGAGGATTTCTGTGTGGAGAAGATTTAAAAAGGCTCTCACACCAGCAAGCAAACGCCAGTATAAAAATAGACTGGAAATCTAAATTTTAGCCAAAACAAACTTGGGTTTTCTCCTGGTGCTCAGGTTCCCCCTTAAAAAAAATCTTCATCATTTGTATTATTTTTATTGTTAAGAGATGAAGAGCAAAACCTTTTTTTGTTATTTGTGTTTTATATGTTTGGGTTTTCTCCTGGTGCTCAGGTTCACCCTTAAAAAAATTTATATTTTATTTCAATGTTATTCATCAATGTTGTTGTGTTTTGTTTAAAGATGAAAATGTAAAAAAAAAAAAAAAAAAGTTGTTTAATGTTTGTGGAGTTTCTAATGGTGCCTTTATTTCACCCCCAAAAAAATGTATTATTCATTCATCAATGTTGTTGTGTTTTGTTAAAAGATGAAAAATTAAAAAAGAAATGTTGAAAAAAAAAGTTTTAGTTTAATGTTTGTGGGGTTTTCTAAAACAAAACAAAAAAAAAAAACAGTGTGTGTGTGGTTGTTAGTCTTCGTTTGTCCCTGTGATTGGTTGGAAAAAACTCTCCAGTCTCAATGAATGAATGAGTAAATAAAGAAATGAATGATGGAATGAACGTGTTTTGTAAAAAAAATAAAAAAGTGAAAAAAACATTTTTGTTTAATGTTAGTGGGGTTTTATAAAAAAAAACAAAAAAAAAAAAAACAAAAACAGGGTGTGTGTGGTTGTTAGTCTTTGTAAATAAAGGAATGAATGATGGAATGAATGAATGATGGAATGAATGTGTAATGCAACCACAAGAGGGAACAATCCAGTGCCCACTTGTGCCGGTCCCAAGTCCGGATAAATGCAGAGGGTTGTGTGAGAGAAAAAAATCAAACTGAACATGTAAACCACAGAAATGAGTTAATGTGTGTGTGTGTACATACATACATGTACACACACATTTACTCATCGTGTTATTACATACATGTACAGGTATGTACACAAGTACATATATGTGTGTGCATACATATATACAATATGTACCGTTATATATACACACGGCAAGGCACAGGAAGTGGATGAAGTCCACCTGGAGTCCCCCCTGGTATTACTCCAGTTTCTCATGTTCCTTCTTCCTGATGTTTCCATCACTTGGTACGACCACATCCTCCACAACGGCTTTCCTCTGTTCTTTATCCACTGCAATGTCAGTTTGGTTCACCATTACCATCCTGTCTGTTTGAATCTGGAAGTCCCACAGGATCTATGCTCTCTCATTCTGTACCACTTTTGGAGCTGTTTGACACTCTGACTTGGGGTTTTCAGTCCATCTTACTGTACTGTTGTCTGGGAAATATTTGAATGGCGTAAATGGCGTATACTAATATAGCACTTTTCTACCTACAAGGCCCAATGGCTTTACAGTCACAGACCCATTCACCCAGTCACACACACATTCACACACTGGTGGCGGCTCCGCTGCCGAACACAGGCGCCCACCTACCACCAGAGGCAAGGTGGGATTCAGTGTCTTGCCCAAGGACGCATCGTCTCATGGGCGTGCAAGGCGGGAATCGAATCTGCAATATTACGATCATGGGTAAACCGCCCTACCGCTGCACCACAGCTGCCCATGAGAAAGAATCCTGGCAGGGAAGGCATGCAAAGAGTGCAAAGTATAAATCAATTAAATAAAGGATCATCATAGTAAAACAATAAAAAAGATTGGTTTTGGACTGTCCCATGTATTTAAAATGTCCATATAAAGAAAACCGCAATTAATAACTTTAAAAAATCATACACAATTTGTTTTATAGTACGTCCCTTTCTGTTAAAAGCCGTATCTCCGCTTTCATTGTTTCTCATTTGTTTGGTCATTTGTAACAGGGTTGCTTTTTTTGCTATTCGGTATTTGGTCATTTGCACCCGGATTTGCTTTGGTGTCTTAGGATTCTGTAATTTGTTTCATGATTTGCTGTTGTGTTTCGGTATTTGTTCATTTGTTCTGGGATTTGTTGTTGTTGTATCTTAAATGTAAGCGTGTCTTGCACCTCTCGGCCACCGTACCTAATTATTGTTGTTCAATCAATCAATCAATCAATCAATCAATCAATCAATCAATCAATCAATCAATCAATCAATCAATCAATCAATCAATCAAACGTTATCTTTATAAAAAAATTAAAAAGCGCATGTCATAGATTGCACAACTTGAAGCGCTTTAACATTTCAAACAAAAAAAAATATTACAATAAAAAATCCATCCCACCCTTCACCCTTCCCACTCCCCTCCATGAAAACATACGACCCATGACCCCACATACAATGAATATTGATAAAAGTAACTTCTAAAAGAAATGTAAGGCTTGGATCTGCTGTGAGGAATCAGGATTTGGGAATCTCTTCATACCAGTAGTCAGCTCTGCTGTAGGAACATCGCCACAGTGTCCAACCAGACCGGGACAACAAGGGGTCCAATTCACAGCCGTGAGGCTCCAAAGTTAAACTCCAGCTGCCCCAGCAAGGGCGACAACCGCAGTAACAACCACCAACCAAGCTGGCAATTCCTGGCAGAAAAGATCCCCACAAGAAACACTGGAGCTAATATCATGACAAAATACTCAAATTGAAGACATACGATGAATATAAAGACATAAAATTGAGAATAAGATTAGATGCATAAAATGAAATTAAGTACATACAGTAATATGTACTAAAACTATTAGAATCAATAAGCAGATTAGATCAACTAAAAGAAAAATTAAAAAGGTGGGTCTTGAGCCTCTTCTTAAAAACCTCTACAGTCTCTGTGGCACTGAGGTTCTCCGGCAGGCTGTTCCACAGGCGAGGACTGTAATGGTGGATCAAAGCCTCACCATAAGTCTTGGTCCTCACCTTAAGGACAACAAGAATTCCAACACCGGAGGACCTCAGGGTCCACAAGGGCTCATAGTTTGAAAGAATATCATTTACATCACATATATAAACCATTAACAGAATCTTAAAATCAATTCTCAAACGCACAGGGAGCCAATACAGCGATTTTTAAATGGGTGGAATGTGTTCCCGCCCCCTAGTTCATCAGAACTTGTGCAGCTGAGTTCTGTAGAAGTTGTAAGTTTGAAAGAGACTTTTTGGGTAAACCAGAGAGCAGGGCATTACGAGAATGTAAACCAGTGTTTTTCAACCAGTGTGCCGCGACAGATGGTCAGGTGTGCTGTGGAAATTACCCATTCACTGATCTATAATCATTTACCTCCTCCAGGTTGTTCATCCAAACAGGCCCTGATAAAACACTGAGTAGTTGGGAATATGAAAGATCACAAAATACTTTTTTTCTTTGTGTTTATTTGATTCTATTAAAGACATTTTGATAAGAATGGTGGTACCGCGATTTAGCCGCAGCTTCAGCTCTGTTTTAGGAAAAGTCCCGCCCTTCCAATTGTCTCCACCAATCATTCTTGGAGGCTTAATCACATGTCATCAGTCTGACCAATCAGAAGTGGTTAAAGTTTTCACTTCCTTGTTTCGATTCTGCTCATAAAGTCTCTCATTTCCAACAAAAATACCAGCTAAAGCTCGTCTTTAGCGGTGTAGCTTTCCACAGAATCCGGTGTCAGACCGTGGAACAAGTGAACAAAACAATGAAGCTCAGAGAAGAGAGTCTGTCTGCCACTACATCTCCCATGATGCATTGTGTTAAAGTGAAAGCCACTCTGCGCTACAATGAGTCTTCCCTGTTAAACATCTTAAAAACCACAACAAACACACATCAAACAGTTTTTAAATCTTCTTGATGAAATCGGAGGTCAACTGTTTAGTTCTCCTTCAAGGTTTGTGTTTATTAACAGCCAAACATCCCAGAGTTTGGTCCAAGTCATCTTTCTAACTGAAATATTTTTCTAATAACGTCTGAATTATTTTACATGTTAAACTTAAGAAGAAGTCATAATGACATTTAAGATACAGGATTAAGGTGAAGTGGCCAACAGACACAATTAAACTAAACTGAAACAATTTAATCTTCTAAAAAGAAATGAAACATTATGTTAAAGTTTTCAAAGACTTCATCTTTGATTAAGACAAAAGAAAAACTAAGAAAACTTCAACATGTTCACTTTTTGTGTAGCTACAGAAAATATAAATTTAAAGTTAGTCTTTTGGTGTAAAATTTATCAAACATATGATGTGATCATATGATTGTTCAAAAAATACAGTTGCCTTTGCACTAACATTGAAAAAATATATTTTTTAGAAATTTATCCAAATTTATCTTGGTGTGCCGTGGGATTTTTGTCAAGGACAAAGTGCCTTGGCTCAGAAAAAGTTAAAAAAACATTGATCTAAACAACTAAAAATAAAAGCATGCATCAGCATCTCTGTGGTGGCAGGAGAGAGGAATGGACGGACTCTGGCAATGTTTTTAAGATGATCAAATCCTGTCTCAATCTCTTGTAACATATTCTGCCAATCAATGTTGAGTGTACTATGTAAACAGGCTCCGTGTGGGAAATCACCTGTTGCAACAAATCCATATTAAAAGCAGGGGCCTGTTTCAGAAAGGAGGTTCAACCAAGTCTGAGGTTAAACTTGAACTCTGAGTTGGTCAATCGAGAGATTAACAACTCTGAGTTTTCTGTTTCAGAGAAGCTGATCGGAGTTAGGTTAATCAATTCTGAGTGGACTGATTCGGAGGTAAGCGTGCGCACCGCGACTATAAGAAGCCATTATCAATGGAGCGCAGATATCACGAGTCACCATGGCAACCGTGGAAAATAAGAGGTCTGCATATTTTTCGCCAGCTGAACTTGAGGTGCTGCTGCAGAGTTACAGTGAATATGAGCACAGATTCCAGAAGAAAAGCAACACCGCTGCATCTGCAAAACAGAGACAGTTAGCGTGGGAAAACATAGCTGCTCAAGTTAATGCGTAAGTTTGCATTTAAATCATTGTTATAAAATATTGGCTGTAATAACTTTTTAAATAGCGTAAGGTGTGAAATAAAAAATGGCGATATTTAGGCAAGGCAAGGCA
This sequence comes from Oryzias latipes, assembly GCF_053564925.1. NCBI lineage: Eukaryota > Metazoa > Chordata > Actinopteri > Beloniformes > Adrianichthyidae > Oryzias > Oryzias latipes. The sequence goes on from NC_136248.1 coordinate 5,588,860, forward strand.
AGGCAAGTTTATTTGTATAGCACAATTCGTACACAAAGTAATTCAAGGTGCTTCACAAAACAGAAAAATGCATTAAAATCACAATACATCATTGAAATCAACGTAAAATTTACTTTAAAAGAAAAGAAAAAATTTGAAAAATGATTTAAAAATAAAGGAAGGAAAGGAAAGAAAAGTGCAGATAGGACCTTTCAGTCATATACACGGCTAAACAGAAATGTTTTAAGTCTAGATTTGAACATGAACACAGAAGAGGCCTGTCTTACGCCTTCAGGGAGGCTGTTCCAGATTTTAGCTGCAGAATATTGAAACGCTGATTCCCCTTGTTTAGTTCTGACTCTGGGAATCAACAGGAGGCCGGCCCCTGAGGTCCTCAGAGTACGAGATGGTTCATATGGCACTAACATGTCAGAGATGTACTTTGGTGCTCGGCCATGGAGAGACTTGTACACAAGCAGAGCTGCTTTGAAGTCTATTCTTTGAGGTACAGGGAGCCAGTGCAAAGACCTGAGCACAGGACTAATGTGATCATACTTCCTGGTTCTGGTCAGGACTCGAGCAGCAGCATTCTGGATGTACTGAAGCTGTTTTACAGCTCGTTTGGAGAGGCCGGTGAGCAGGCCGTTACAGTAGTCTAACCTGCTGGAGACAAATGCATGAATAAGTATCTCCAGGTCTGGTTTTGACACTATGTTTTTGATTTTGACAATGTTTTTCAGATGGTAAAATGCCGCTGATGTTACTGACTTGATATGGCTGTTAAAGTTCAGGTCAGAGTCCATGATTACCCCTAGGTTTCTGACTTGATTTGAGGGTTTAAGAGACAGAGAATGAAGGTAGCTACTGACTCTTTCTCTTTGTTTCTGTGGGCCAAAAATAATAACTTCGGTCTTGTTTGAGTTTAGCTGTAGAAAGTTGCTCTGCATCCACGCACTGATCTGTTGGAGGCAGTGGCTGAGTGAATCCACCGGCCCATATTCACCTGTTGTCAGTGACACATAGATCTGAGTATCATCTGCATAGTTGTGATAAGATATGTTATTACTGCGTATTAACTGCCCTAGTGGTAGCATGTAGAGGTTGAACAGAAGGGGTCCCAGGATCGATCCCTGGGGCACACCACTAGTCAAGGCCATGTAGTCTGAGACACAACTCCCAATTTCAACAAAATATTTCCTGTCTTCTAGATAAGACTTGAGCCAACTTAGGGCAGATCCAGAGATGCCAACCCAGTCTTGGAGTCTGTGCAAAAGGATCCCATGATCAACAGTATCAAAGGCAGCACTCAGGTCTAGCAGGATTAAGACAGAGACTTTGCCATCATCAGTGTTCAGGCGGATGTCGTTGGTTACCTTGATAAGAGCAGTTTCTGTGCTATGATGGGGTCTAAAACCTGACTGGAAAACATCAAATGAATTGTTTAATAAGAGAAAATCAGTGAGCTGTTGGTAGACAACTTTTTCAAGGACTTTTCCTAAAAATGGCAGATTACAGATAGGTCTGTAATTATTCAGTACAGTGGGATCAAGACCGCTCTTCTTCAAGAGAGGTTTAATGACTGCAGTTTTTAAGGCCTCTGGAAATATTCCAGATTGAAGAGACATGTTAACTATTTGAGTAATTGATGGCAACACACTGTTCAGGACAGACTTTAGAAATCTAGTGGGTAACACATCAAGGCAGCATGTAGACGAGCTCAGACGGGTGATGGTCTCTTGGACAGTTTGGTCAGTGACAGGTACAAAGTGAGTCAGCTTAGAGTGAGTAGGTGGCCGTTCGATAGTTATATGTGTTGTGGAGTTGATGGCTTTTTTAATGCCCTGAACCTTGTCATTAAAAAATACAGCAAACTCATTACATTTAGGTGTGCAAACTAGTTCTATTGGTAGCTGGGTTGGAGGGTTAGTTAATCTGTTAACTGTTGTGAACAGGACACGAGAGTTGCTGCTGCAACTTCCAATGATTTCAGAGAAGTACCTTTCCCTTGTTCTGCATAAGATCTGGTTGTAAGCGTACAACTCCCCCTTATACATTTCATAATGAACCTGGAGTTTTGACTTGCGCCACTGTCGTTCAGCTCTGCGGCACTGTTGTTTCTGTGCCCTGACTAGATCATCGTTCCTCCAGGGAGCTTTCTGTCTATGTTTTCTCAATTTAACCTTCATAGGGGCAATGGCATCCAGAACATTCAAGATGCTAGAAGTAACAGAATTCAGCATTTCATCAACATTGGCACCAGAGGCGTTTTCAAGGTCTACCATTTCTACAAACTGTGCCCTAGTGCTCTCATTTATTTGTCTCCTTTGGACAACTGCAGGGCCAGGCGGTGGTTTGGGAGAAACAGACAGGTCAAAGAATACACAGAAATGATCAGAGAGGGCGACATCAACCACACTGACATTGTGAATATTAACCCCCTTTGTGATGAGCAGGTCCAGAGTGTGCCCTCTGCTGTGGGTGGGGCAACTCACATGCTGAATTAGATCAAAGGTTTCAAGGACAGCATTGAGCTCTTTTGCATTTTTGTCATTGACATTGTCAACATGAACATTAAAATCACCTGTAATGACTAGACCATCAAAGTCTGTGCACACAACTGAGAGCATTTCAGTGAAATCATCAATGAAACTTTGGCTGTGCTGAGGAGGTTTGTACATAACTATGCAGAGTAAGGGAGGAGTTTGTTTTAACTCAATCTTAAAGGACACATACTCAAATGATGAAAACACACCAAATGATAGTCTGCGGGTTGCAATATTATCTCTAAACAGTGCAGAAACGCCTCCACCCTTTTTATTTTCTCGTATTTCCGATTCATGTTTGTAGTTTGGGGGAGTTGATTCAACTAGAACTATGTTTCCTGTGTTTTTGTCAAGCCATGTTTCAGTTAAAAACATAAAATCAAGATTAAAAGAAGAGATAAGATTATTGATTAAAAATGATTTGTTGCATAAAGATCTGACATTGAGTGCAGCAAGTTTAAGATTAGTTTCCTTGGGACTGGTCAAAACCTTGCAAGGGATATCAACTAGATTTCTGTGATTGGACAGTCTAACTGCCCTTTTTTGCATTCTACGTGGTGCAACTACAGGTATAGCACCAGAAGGAAGCTGTTCATCACAGGGCCCCAGTTTGACATAACCTTTCCTAGGACACTGGGGGCCCGTTTCATCCTAGCTCTGGGGGATAGCACGTCTAGAGGCGCGCAGGGGAGGTCGAGTTGAGGGTAGTTTGGGTGATGGACCAGGAGGAGCGGGAGCTGGACGGGATTTGGGTGAACGACGGAGGGGGCGTGTTGGAGGGGCTTTGGATGAAGGACGTGTTGGAGGGACTTTGGGTGAAGGATGTGGAGGGGGCGCTGGAGGGGTAGGAGAGCTCCTGTGTGGTGTGAGGCTCACAGGTGTTAGGGGAGCCATCTTAATTCCTGACTTAATCAGGCTATCAAAATGGCTAGGTAGGGCCATGGGTGAAAGTGGGGGGGATGAAAAGGAAAGTGAGTCTTCACTGGGAGTAGATGTAGCAGGGGGCGCCCAGAGCTGGTCAGATGGTGGTATTTCTGGGGCCAAATCTGGTGGTTGTTGTTGTGGTTCTGCGATTGGGTCCTTAGCTGGCGGTGGTTGTTGTGATGCTGGTGCAGCTGAGTCCTTAGATGGAGGTGGTTGTGGTGCTGGTGCTGCCGGATCCAAGTCTTTGACCGGTGGTGGTAGTGGAGGTAGTTGTTGTTGCCGTTGTGCTGTGGTTCCTGGGACACTGGCTCGGTCCTTCCTTACTGCCTTTTCAGGGCCTTGGCCTCTATGCCCCAGAGCGTGGAGGAGGTTCTTTACTAACTCTCTTGCTCCACCTCTGTTCAGGTGTGGGCCTCTTCCCATGAATAGGTCCTTTCGTTTCCAGAATGTATTGAAGTTCTCAATGTAATGGAATCTTCTGGAAGCACACTCTCTGGAGAGCCAATTGTTCAGCTGAAACAGACGGCTGAACTTGAGTGACACCCCATCGATGTTAGGAAGAGGTCCACTGATGAATGCTTCAACCTCTACTTTGTCGATCTCTTCAAATAACTTGATGAAGTCTTTTTTCAGACGTTCAGATTGTTCTTTTTTGATATCGACAGCACCTACATGGATGATTATTCGTTTAACTCCTTGGTACAAGACTTTAGATAAGAGTCCTGTAATCACTGGAACAGTAGAACTTGGGCAACATAAAGTTTGCATTCTTCTGTGGCTGACTCCACTGATAGCGCCATCTCCAAGCAGCAGCGTATCTCTGACCTTGACGTTTGGCACAGATTTTCTTTCTGCGTGTTCTTTGTTTCCAACATTATGACTCCTATTCTGTGGTCCAATTTCACTGTGTTCTTCAATATCACATTGTGTTAGGGGTAAAAATCTGTTTGTGAGCTTTATTTCGGATGTTTTGTCATCTTTTCGCTTTGGCTTAACACAGAGTTCCTCCGCACAAAGTTTCGGAAAAGACACAACATCACTCAGGTCTATGTCACTGTTATTCTTCTCGTTTGTAGTAAGAGTGGGCTTCTTACCACCCGATGTCACTGGAAGGGTCTTGTGAAGTCCATTTTCAGTTTCCAAAGTAAATATCCGTGTTTGTAGCTCTTTTATTTCTTGTTGGTAGATCCGACAGCGTTCACAGTGGGAGTTTGTTTTTCTTCCTCCTCCGGACATGTCGCTGGCTTGTCAGACGTAAAAATATTGATTTGTATAGGTGGAAGTCACAAAAAAGGATGACCAGTCTGATATTCCAGGAGTTGTGGATGAGGTAAAATAATTAAAAATGATTAATTAAATGATTAAAAAGCAAATAAAGCAGGAAGCGGCAGGAGCAGGGGAAAAAGCGTCTGCACTCTTTTGCAGGGGGAGGTGTACTTTTGAAGTGTTATTCCTGGTGTAATTGCATGAAATGCTGCATAGTGTACAGAACCAATCTGGGGGAAAATGCATTTAACGTCGGTAATGTTTAGAGGACTTTTTTGTCAACCTTCCCCTCTTGCAAACGTTGGTCAGTTTTATATTAATACATGCAATTGTGTTTTTTTTTTTACTTTTTTTTTTTTTTGAACTTTTGTCTACCCTTGTATTGATCAAGTGGTATAGGTTTATATGGGATTAAGAAAGTAAGCAGTGCTAGCAAATTGTGTTTCCAAAAAGTAATTGTTACATTAATCTAATTCAATGTCCCTGATTTCATTTTCATGTAGATGCAATCCTGCAGGAATTAAAAGAACATGGCAGCTGCTAAAAATAAAGTATAAAAACATAATTCAATCAGGTCAAATTTGAGCATGTCATGGATGTAGGCTTTGTTGACAATATTTGACATATGAAACATCTACATAGCAATACATATCTAATGTGGTTTTCATTGTATATATGTAATTGACTGCAACGAAAAACGGTAACGCTCAAACAAAAACATATGGGGAAATGACAAAAAATCGAGTCTAGGTCTCAAAATCTTCGCACGACGTAAATGTAATTCTCTACGAATTAATGCAGCCTCCTCGTCTATTGGGTCCTCCAGAAAAGGACAAGCCATTCTTGTCACTTAGCTTGTCTCTGTGTGACGGAAATGTGGGCGATGAAGGTTAAAGCGAAAAATACCGCTTCATCTTTAAAAAAGGGAGGGGACCGGCAGAAACCTTGAGTTTAGAGGATAAAACCTGCTCCCGACCAGGTTAGGTTCACAGCGTAAGTAACCATGGACACTGACTCTGAGTATAAGTTACCTCTCTTTCAGAAACGGGTTTGACTTACTCTGTTTACTCTGGTTTAACAAACCTCCCATTCTGAAACGGGAAACCCAGGTTTTCCCTGATTTCAGGGTTAACCCACTCAGAGTTTACACTTAACCTCCTTTCTGAAACAGGCCCCAGGACTCCTGGTAGCCTGCTGTTATTATTTTTTATTTTGTCTTGAAGTCGTGGCCCGTTTTTCCATCTTTTCTTCTGTCCTTGCGCTTATCCCTTATCCATTTCCACTTTTTTCAGAATAAAGATCGTTCAAATGTTGTAATTTTTCCTCCACTAACCCATTTTACAGCTCAAGTGATAGAAGGTGTGGCTGAGTGAATCCATCCATCCATCCATCCATCCATCCATCCATCATCCATCCATCCATCATCCATCCAACCATCCATCATCCATCCATCCATCCATCCATCCATCCATCCATCCATCCATCCATCCATCCATCCATCCATCCATCCATCCATCCATCCATCCATCCATCTTCATCTACTTATCCAGGATTACTTTCAAATAAGAATTCTGTAATGCATTACGGTTTAAAGGTAACTTGCATAATACTGTTAATGTGTATATACATATTGCTAATAACTGTATTGAAATTGCCTTACACTACTTTTCTTCATAGTAATCTGGTTCTGTCATAGTTACTTCGGTAATATTAGGTAAAGACATAAACTGTAGTGCAAAATGTATGAATTATTATTTGTCCCACTAAAAGGAGAAGAAAATTCAGTTTGGAAATCAAATTTTTTTAAATTCCGAACAAAATGTTCATGTTTTTTGTTTGCAGTTTGGGAACATTTTATTTCCAATCTGACTTTTGTTCTCATTTCAGTGACGCAAAATTTTACTTTTTATTAAACAAGGAAAAAAAGAACCATTTAAACACTTCTTCTTTGCTTGTACCATAAAATAAGTCAGTTAAGCAAATTGATGTAGTAGAGGGCTGCAGACCAAAAGTGAAAGCTTTTGACCCTTTGTCTGATACTTCTAGTCAGAAACAGAACAAGACTTATGAAAACTATTCAAAGAAAATCCTATTTAAACGAAAATCCTGTTTAAAGTATAATTATTATCTAAAAGGTTTTCAAACGGCAATTTTTCGTCTGCTCCTCATTCAACGATTTGAAAGAAGACTCATAAAGAGGCTCCCAAAAGCTTTGCTTGTGTTATTTAGCTTAAAAATAATTATTCATAAGAACTTCAGGTCACCTGCATGAAGCTAAATGCTTCTCTCTTCTGGTTTAAACACTGAATTGTTTTAGTTTCATCTTCTGATTAACAAGCAAAAGTTTCTGACTTTTTCCATTAAAGTCTTTGTTCTTACTTGACTTTAGAATTGACAAACTGACAGAAACCTTTAAAAACAGAAAGGTTCTTTGGTTGTGGCTTCTAAAATAGACGTTTAAGGTCTGGAAGAGACCAGTTTGTGTCGTGGAAGAACGTAGTCTACCTGCAGTTTTCAGGAAACCTGCATGGCTGCATTTCGCCTCTCTTCTCTCCTGCAGCCGCATGGATGGATGGGCGGTTCCAAAATATTTCCAGAAGATTGGTTTTCATTTCAGAAATCCCGCTCAGCGTGTCCGTCTCCAAAATCAGTAAAATGCTTCTGGAAGCTGCTGTTTCCCCACACGCGTGCTTTTCAATCCGACTCTTCACGTGTTTACCTGGACTGTACCACTTCGGTCACCATCCCCCTTCCCATTCTCAAGTAATGGCATGATCCTCGGCTGTGCTCACACGTGATTGGCTAAATGCTTTGGTTCTCCTCAGTAGGAGTCAGCTCTTTCATCCGCATTGAACGGCACAATGACGTCAAATGACATCATCGGTGATGATGATGTCATTACATCAAATGACATCACTGAGCAGTGGCCAAAAAGTTCCTAAATATGAGTCAAGAGTCCTGTTTCAGAACTCAACAGAGACTCAAAGATCTCAAGAGATTTCACACACGTTGGTTTTGAATCGGTTCTCACATTTACATTTTCACCGACTTACACCTCAGAGACATGAAGAAAAACGGCAAAACGACTAAACCTGTGGCATCTGAAACCAAACCTCCAGCGGTTCCACAAGTTCAGAAAATGTCTGATGAGGAAAAACCAAAAGGCCCGTCTGTCAAAAAGGATTTGTCTGCTCTGATCCGAGAACGGGACCTTTTACTGAATAAACTGTACAACAGGAATGAGCAGTTATCTGAACTGAAACAGAGAAGAATTGCCACTGAGGAGAGCTGTGTCCTGCACTGGGAGTTGCTGCAAGACATGGAAGTGGCCTTAGAAGAAAAACGCAGACTCAGACAAAGACGTGAAAAAGAACTCCAACATTGCAAACGGTTGATGAAGGCAAAAGCCCAAAAAGTCAAGCAGGATCTGGAGGAACAGGCCAGCTTCAAGCATCAACTGTGTACAAAATTGCAGTTGGAGATGACACTGGCAAACCAACTTGAGTCCCAGGTGGCAGAGCTTTCTGAGGAAATGACAACACTGCAAGCATCTGTCCAACCTGTGGAGTGTGTTGGCCAAACCGAGGGTTTGCTTGAAGAGAGTGTCCCACAACCGGAAAGATCTGAGAATGTGACAAAAGATGCATCATTGGATGTTACAGTTTCAGACCCACAAGCAGTTCCAGAACCTTCCAAGAAGCGCAAGAAGCGTAAGAATAAGAAGGGAAAGAAAATTCCTGCCCCGGAGGAACTGGAAACCTGCGAACCAGTCAGCGCACTTCTGGCTGACAAAAAAACTCCAGAAAACATCAGTCAGGATCAAATAAACACAGAGGGAACCGACTCACCAGCAGCAGACTGCTTTCCCCAAGAGACTGTCACAGAATCTAGGGAAAATGTTGCTGAGGAGCTTTCTGAGGAAATGACAACACTGCAAGCATCTGTCCAACCTGTGGAGTGTGCTGGCCCAACCGAGGGTTTGCTTGAAGAGAGTGTCCCACAACCACAAAGATCTGAGAATGTGACAGTAGATGCATCATTGGATGTTACAGTTTCAGACCCACAAGCAGTTCCAGAACCTTCCAAGAAGCGCAAGAAGCGTAAAAATAAGAAGGGAAAGAAAATTCCTGCCCCGGAGGAACTGGAAACCTGCGAACCAGTCAGCACACCTCTGGCTGACCAAAAAACTCCAGAAAACATCAGTCTGGATCAAATAAACTCAGAGGAAACCGACCGAAACTTGGACCAGGCTCCAGTCCAAGTCCAAGTTTCAGACCAAGCGTTTGCTTCTGAACAATCAGTGACTGCAGAACCTTCCAGAAAGCGCAGGAGACCTATGGAGATGGACACAACAGAATGTCCTCCCATCAAAAAACAGAGGATCTGTAAACCAGTCCTTGTAAGGACTCGTCTGGCCAAACGAAGGAGTGCAGTCAAGGCCAAACTTGAGGAGACAACAGACAAAACTGCCTTAGGACTGCCATGGACCTTTATCAGTAAGAATGACCCTGAAACAGAGGAATCAGTTGTGTCTGAACTTCTGAGAGAAGAAGCAGACGCTTCCAGTCAACCAGAGCCACCCAAAAAAGAAAAAATCTCCCTGTGGAGGAGATTCAAGAAGGCTCTCACACCTGCAAGATGGCGCAAGTACAAGAGCAACACTCCTGTGGTCATCCCAGATGAAAGATTGACAGACACTGCAGAGGCAGTTGAACATCTGCCTGAAAGTCCATCTGTGGATGATCAAGACAGTGACTCGCTCACCTCTCTGTCTACTGATTCTGGACTGACTGAAGAGGAAACGTCAGTTGAAGATGAAGCTTCAGATGATGAGGACGAAACTTCAGATGATGAGGACGAAACGTCAGATGATGAGGACGAAACGTCAGATGATGAGGAAGAAACTTCAGATGACCAGAGAGTCATGCCAGATGAAGAGGAAGATGAGTCTTCTGATGGTCAGAGGATTTCTGTGTGGAGAAGATTTAAAAAGGCTCTCACACCAGCAAGCAAACCCCAGTATAAAAATAGACTGGAAATCTAAATTTTAGCCAAAACAAACTTGGGTTTTCTCCTGGTGCTCAGGTTCCCCCTTAAAAAAAATCTTCATCATTTGTATTATTTTTATTGTTAAGAGATGAAGAGCAAACCCTTTTTTTTGTTATTTGTGTTTAATATGTTTGGGTTTTCTCCTGGTGCTCAGGTTCACCCTTAAAAAAATGTATTATTTATTTCAATGTTATTCATAAATGTTGTTGTGTTTTGTTTAAAGATGAAAATGTAAAAAAAAAAAAGTTTTATTTAATGTTTGTGGAGTTTCTAATGGTGCCTTTATTTCACCCAAAAAATGTATTATTCATACATCAATGTTGTTGTGTTTGGTTAAAAGATAAAAAAAATTGAAAAAGAAATGTTGAAAAACAAGTTTTAGTTTAATATTTGTGGGGTTTTCTAAAAAACAAAAAAAAAAAACAGTGTGTGTGCGGTTGTTAGTCTTTGTGTGTCCCTGTGATTGGTTGGAAAAAACTACAGTGTCAATGAATGAATGAGTAAATAAAGAAATGAATGATGGAATGAAAGTGTTTTGTAAAAAAATAAAAAAGTGAAAAAAACATTTTTGTTTAATGTTAGTGGGGTTTTATAAAAAAAAAAAAAAAAAAAAAAAAAAACAGGGTGTGTGTGGTTGGTAGTCTTTGTAAATAAAGGAATGAATGAATGAATGATCGAATGATGGAATGAATGTGTAATGCAACCACAAGGGGGAACAATCCAGTGCCCACTTGTGCCGGTCCCAAGTCCGGATAAATGCAGAGGGTTGTGTGAGAGAAGAAATTAAACTGAACATGTGATTCACAGAAATGAGTTAATGTGTGTGTGTGTGTGTGTGTGTGTGTGTGTACATACATGTGTGTACAGACACATTAACTCATCGTGTGTGTACATATATGTATAGGTATGTACACAAGTACATATATGTGTGTACATACATATATACAATATGTACCGGCATATATACACACGGCAAGGCACAGGGAGTGGATGAAGTCCCCCTGGGGAACCCCCTGGTATTTCTCTAGTTTCTCATGTTCCTTCTTATGATTCCATCACTTGGTACGACCACATCCTCCACAACGGCTTTCCTCTGTTCATTATCCACTGCAATGTCAGTTTGGTTCACCATTACCATCCTGTCTGTATCTGGAAGTCCCACAGGATCTTTGCTCTCTCATTCTGTACCACTTTTGGAGCTGTTTGACACTCTGACTTGGGGTTTTCAGACCATATTAAAGTTTAAAGTTTAATATTCATTAAAGCTATAAATGACATATCCGAATCCCTTGATGACGAACACCACTGTGCCGCGCTCTTCATCGACCTCTTCCCCCCGCGGTGGAAGGGAAGCGGAGAGGAACCCGGGGCCGCAAGGTGCGTTTGAAGTGTTGTCGATGCATCTGGCGGGCACACGACGGACAGCCAGGGAAAGACAAACCCTCCCACCGCAATCGGTCCTCCGCGTCCGGCCGTCACAGAGGCTCCTTGTCATCCCTCGGGGGAACAGCTGAAGCCGGTCGGGCGCCATGGCGGAGGAGAGGGGGAACTGCGCGGTCGTCCGGTGGTGGCGGCCGAGCCTGCAAAAGTAGCTGCCCGGGGGCAGCCCGCTGGTTTTCCCTGGGCCGTGTGTGAGCGCGCCGTCGAGTGCCGGGGCTCCGAGAGCTGAGGGCAGGCGAGGAAGAGCGTCTCACCGCATCTCCGTCTGTGCGACCGCTGGAACCCGGACGCCCTGGGCACGGGACCCGTGCGTTCAGCCGGCAGCGAGCGGGGAGCGGCGGCTACTGCTCCACGCCCCCTGCGGCAACCCGCGTTGGCTGCCTTGGCGGGCGGCGGAACCCCTGGGGGGCCCCACCTATGTAAAGACCTTGATAAAGGTATCATCGATAACCTGCACCTATGCTGATGATACCATCTTGTACACTTCAGCACTCTCAGTTGAGCTTGCCATATCAAAGCTCCAATCAGCTTTCAATCCTCTGCAGAACACTTTTTATTATTTAAAACTGGTTTAAAACTCTAACAAGACTAAATATCAGCTATTCTCTTAAAGCAAAGCCAAACTCCAAAAAATGCCCCCAATTACTACAAAAGAAGGACATTTAATTGAACTGGTAACAGAAAACAGCTACAGCCTGCGCTCTAAGGACATGCTCCTGCTCTCTGTGCCCAGAGTGCGCACAGAGATGGGAAAAAAGGCTTTTAGATTTGCTGCAGCACAGTTTTGGAATAAACTCCAGAAAGAGTTTGAATTGAAAGAATTGATCTCCTTGTGCTCTTTTAAAAAACTTTTAAATGAAAATGAGACAAAGCTTTCAAACTGTAAATGCTTTATTTAAGACTGTCTGTTATGATTGAGTGTGAGTGTAAATAAGAGTTGTGTGTTATTGTTTTGCTGCCTCCTCTTGTCCAGGACACTCTTGCAAAATAGATTTTTAATCTCCATGAGTTTTTTATCCTGGTTAAATAAAGGTGAAATAAAATAAATAAATAAAAATACTATATTCTGCACACATGTTCCTGTATAGTATCCTCTGCTCTCCATTGCCTGAGACATTCACCATCCAATCCGTACCTGTCGCATGTGCAGAATCCGGGCGGCATTACCGTCTAAAGACATAATTGAGGTGGCCTAAAGGTGCAAGACACATTTACTTTTAATATACGACCTACAGCAAATCTCAGTACTAACTAACGAATCATGAAGCACTAAAAACACTCTCGGAACAAATGAACAAATACTGAAACACAAAAGCAAATCATGAAACACAAAAGCAAATCCGGGTGCAAATGACCGAATACCGAATCACAAAACCAATCTAGTTACAAGCACAACAATGAAAGTGGAGAAACAGCTTCTAACAGTAAAGGAACGTCCTGAATCCCGGAAGTGACGTAATAAAAAACTCATTATATATGATTTTTTAAAGTATTTTATTGCTAGTTTTTATGTGAACATGTTAAATACATGAGACAGTACAAAAACATTACAACTAATTACAATAAAAATTGCAACAATGTTTAGCATGGCAAAGTTTTTGCATCACTTCCGTTATTATGGGAATCCCTTTCCGTCCAGCTTGCAAAACACCACAGCAGAAGGAGAAAATATGAACAAAAGCGAGCAGCTGCTAAAAGAAAGGGATTACCCTTACTACTGAATGTGACGCGAAACTTTACCTTGCTAAACTTTGTTGAAATTATTATTGTAGAAATACAATAGAAAATAATGCTTTTGGACTGTTTCATGTATTTAAAATGTCCACATACAGAAAACAATAATTAAGAACTTTGGTTTTATACTTTGTCCCTTTCTGTTAGAGCCCATGTCTCCGCTTTCATTGTTGTGTTTCTGTTTTTTTGTAATGGGGTTGTGTTTATGTAATTCGGTATTTGGTCATTTGCATCCGGATTTGATTTTTTGTTTCAGGGTTCTGTAAATTGTTTCATTGTTTGCTGTTGTGTTTCGGTATTTGTTCATTTGTTCTGGAATTTTTTGTTGTTGTATCTTAAATGTAAGCGTGTCTTGCACCTCTCAGCCACCGTACCTAATTAATGTTGTTCAATCAATCAATCAATCAAACTTTATTCTCATGCATTGCACTCGAAGTGCTTTTACATTTCAAACAAAAAACAAAAACACAATATTACAATAAAAACCCAACCCACACTTCACCCTAAAATAAATTTAAGGCTTGGCTCTGCTGTGAGGACCATGGTTACAACCACCAACCAAGCTGGCAAGTCCTGGAAGAAAAGATCCCCACAAGAAACACTGGAGCTAAAATCATGACAAAATACTCAAATTGAAGACATACGATGAATATAAAGACATAAAATTGAGAATAAGATTAGATGCATAAAATGAAATTAAATACATACAGTAATATGTAATAAAACTATTAGAATCAATAAGCAGATTAGATCAACTAAAAGAGAAATTAAAAAGGTGGGTCTTGAGCCTCTTCTTAACACTAGAACGTCCGTAGGGCAGCCATTTGGCTTTTCTACCTAAAATGTCCAAGGGACAGCCAAGTGCCTGGATTAGCTAAAATTTACATGCCCAAAGAGCAGCCTTCAACATAGTTTACACATGAACAGCACAGCCATTAGGTTTTTCTCTCGGCATGCAAAAAGGACAAGCCAAGTGGCTGCGCAAGTTTTCACTATTTCCCCTCACCTCTGTCATTTCTAGTAAGAGGTCACCACAGTTTGGTTTTTCTTTTTTGGCTTAGATTTATCGTTCATGCACAAGAGACACTTCTTTACCGACATAATACTGAAATGTTCAAGCAAAGAAATCATGTGGTCAAATTCATATCTTCAACCCACTACTTGTCTGCGCATACTTGGTACTGCCCCAAAATCTCCTTTCTGCATTTGCCACATGGTATACTTGTAGCAATCAACAAAGCGCACTCTGGCATGATTGTTCTTGCACTGACCATTCACCTGGCATATTGCCAGTTTCCCTTTGCCAGGTATGGGAGCTTGTCACCAAACACGGTATTCCTTTTACGCCTTCTCAGCTCCCGCATGTACCTGTGCAAGGTTTTTTACTGATTCTGGAAGCTCCCAGTGAATTTTGCCTGGGTTGAAAGTTTAATGCAGTTGGCAACAACAAACCCACAAACATTGGAGATTGCAGGAAACCTGTCAGTCCCAACTTGTTCCATGCGCGTGCCCTTGACATCAAAGTGTAAATGCCGCATGATATCTTTGAAGTGGTTTCTGACCATCAGTGGATTTCCCATTTTCGCCAGCCATCTTGCATCTTGCGTTTTGCTTGGATGGAAGTTTTATCCCCTCCTCACAAGGAGGATGGCAATGAACCCCATTAGTTCAGGGAGGGCCATGAACCAGCTGTCATCTTCTGTCTGACGTTCATGCTGAACAACACAGTCCCGAATAGTCTGAAGCATGTTCAGAGTGAGGAAACACAGGAAACTCTGTAAGCGAGTCGACACCGTACTTCTGACCAAAGCAGTTGGCTCTTCTTCAGCAGTGTAACATTCAATTGTGCTATGGAGAGGCCGCCCAAGCTTTTCTAAATGCCACATCGTGCCATCTTTTGCTTTTCCTGTTGGCACAGTGTGTCTCCTCTCTGTCGTCCTCTCTTTTCTGATGGCAATGAAATCTCCTCATCTGTGATCTGATTTCTTAGATCTGAGCGATGAAAACCTTCAGCAATGTAAAGATATATGTTGTTTCACTTGTTTAATTTAATTTCTTTTGTTTTTTGTTGAATTCTAGTTGCAACTATAAATTCCAAAACATGTCAAATAGGCCTCCTTTGCCTCCCCAGTCCAAGAAACGTGGTTAAATTAAATGACTAAATTTCTCATAGGTGTGTATGTGAGTGTGCATGGTTATTTATCTATGTGGCCCTGCAATGGACTGGTGACCCATCCAGGGTGTACCCTCCCCAGTTGCTTGTGACTAGCTGGGATGTGCTCCAGCAGACCCCTGTGATCCTGACCAGGATGAGCAGGCAGAGAAAATAAATGGATAGACAACTGCTAGAATCAGCAAATGAGAACAAGATGTTCATGAAATCTTATCAAAAGAAATATCAGTCTGAGTCCAGCTAAAGGACTATCTCTTCTCCCTCAGAGTCAAATGGGTTGACTTGCTCCAGGATAATTTTCAATGTCTGTTCAGGGTAGTAAAAATAAGGCATCTTGGTTTTTCAGTTGACAAACTGGCAGTCAAAGTTTGTCAGAGCTTGGAGGCTCTTTTGAAGCAGAAAAACCTCCCCCACCCTGATCTGAGTAAAGAATGTGGTTAGCTAGGACATGTCTTCATCCAGATGATCAGGTAGTTGGTGCTGCATTTACAAATGAAAGGTGGCTAATTGAAGGCTGTTGAATTAGTCATTTCGAGCCACCCAGCCATTTGGCTGTGCTCTGGACGCTGCAGGGGGAGTGAAAAATCCTGGGCGTTCTAGTGTTAAAAACCTCTACAGTCTCTGTGGCGCTGAGGCTCTCCGGCAGGCTGTTCCACAGGCGATGACCGTAATGGTGGATCAAAGCCTCACCATAAGTCTTGGTCCTCACCTTAAGGACAAAAAGAATTCCAACACCGGAGGGCTTCAGGGTCCACAAGGCCTCATAGTTTGAAAGAATATCATTTATATAAGAAGGCCCAAGACCATTAAAACATTTATAAACCATTCAAAGAATTTTAAAATCAATTCTCAAATGCACGGGGAGCCAATGTACCGATTTTAAAATGGGTGGAATGTGTTCCTGCCCCCTGGTTCTCGTCAGAACTTGTGCCGCTGAGTTATGTGGAAGTTTTAAGTTTGAAAGAGACTTTTTGGGTAAACCATAGAGCAGGGCATTACAATAATCTAAACCAGTGTTTTTCAACCAGTGTGCCGTGGGAGATGGTCAGGTGTGCCTTGGAAATGACGCATTCACTGATCTGAAATCATTTACCATCTCCAGGATATCAGCTCTGTGTTCATCCAAACAGGCTCTGATAAAACACTGAGTAGTTAGGACTATGAAAGATCACCAAATACTTTTTTTCTTTCTGTTGAGCATTGCAGCTGTGTTGCGACACTACTTTGCAGCTCTGCATTGCAGCTTTTCTGCTTGAATGGCTGCAGTTGTGCTGTGCCACCTATGTCAGGCTAGCTTTCGGAGTGCCGCTGGCTGCTCCAGACATCGGAAAGCTTCAGTCCTGTCTGGGGCTGTGCTCTAGAACAGGGGTTTTCAACCTTTTTTGAGCCACGACACACTTCAACCTTGACAAAAATCCCGCGGCACACCAGCATCCTAAAATAAAATAAAAAGGAGAAACTCAGTCTGTATTGATCTACAGTCCCTCCACAATCTCACATGCATTTTTGTGATAATTGTTGCAAAAAAACTGGAAGCTGCAGCTGTTTTTTCTAAAAGATGTAATAAAAGTTAAATTAAAAGATTTAAAAACTGTCTGATGTGTGTTCGTTGTTGCTTAAGACGTTTAACAAAGGAAGGCTCATTGTACGCTGAGACGCTGTCACTTTAACTCAATGCATCGTGGGAGCTGTAGTGCAAACAGCTGCCAAATGCAGAGAGACTAGCGTCTCTGAGCTTCATTGTTTTGTTCACTAGTTCCACGGTCTGACACCGCATCCTGTAGAAAGCTACACCGCTAAAGACGAGCTTTAGCTGGTATTTTTGTTGGAACTGAGCGACTTTATGAGCAGAATCTGAAGAGGGAAGTGAAGACTTTAACCACTTCTGATTGATCAGACTGATGACGTGTGATTAAGCCTTTAAGAATGATTGGTGGAGACAGTTGAAAGGGGCGGGACTTTTCAGAAAACAGCTAAAGCAACGGCTAAATCGCGGAACCACCATTCTTATCAAAGTGTCTTTAATAGAATCAAATAAACAGAAAGAAAAAAGTATTTTACGATCTATCATATTTCTAACTACTCAGTGTTTTATCAGGGCCTGTTTGGATGAACACAAAGCTGATATCCTGGATATGGAAATGTTTTTAGATCAGTTAATGAGGGCAATTTCCCACGGCACACCTGACCATCTCCCACGGCACACTAGTGTACCGCGGCACACTGGTTGAAATACACTGCTCTAGGGGTCTCGTGAGCTTTGCAGTGACACTAGCGTTACTTTTCCTTGGCTGTGAAGCTGAAAGTCCTGAAAAGACGTCCAGAATGAGGCAGAGGAGCTGGAGAATGTGAACACAAACACCACATGCCGGCAGTTGAGTCAGGTTTGGAGTCAGCGATGAAGCCCTCTGGTGGGTTTTGCATATGCTTTTCTGTGTGGACATAAAGCAGAGGGAGCAGGTACGACTGGGATCCATCAGAGTATGAAGAAATGAAGAGCTCAGTCAAACACATCCGTCTGCAAAACCACATTCTTTCAGATGAAAACTATCGCTGAACAAAAGCTGCAGATCTGTCCAAAAGAGAGCAGATTCATGAAGCTTTACTCACTGTGACAGTTCATAAAACTGTTCAACCAAACTAAAACTTGCCTATCTGGAACTGCCCAGCTTAGAAAAGAAACATGGAAGTTTAGTTTTTGAGTCAAATGGTCTTCAATCTTCTAATCTAATGG
The DNA here is from genome assembly GCF_053564925.1 of Oryzias latipes. NCBI lineage: Eukaryota > Metazoa > Chordata > Actinopteri > Beloniformes > Adrianichthyidae > Oryzias > Oryzias latipes. The sequence continues at coordinate 5,606,702 of NC_136248.1, forward strand.
AGATACTAGCCGTTAGTTTGTCCACTTTCTGATCAGAACAGTCATCTTGGCAGAGCTTTGGCTCCCAAAAAAGCTAAAGTTTGCTGTAAAAAGTCTGCATTCTGTGAAACTGCAGTTCTGAAACAAACATTAGCTTCATCTCATTTTAGCTGCTGGTTCTGATACTAAAGACAGAAGTGGAGACGTTTGCCTCCACAGATCCTGTAGGAAGTCAACCTCAGGCCTCCAAACCCAGCATTTGATTCTGTTAAAGACATTTTGATAAGAATGGTGGTACCGCGATTTAGCCGTGGCTTCAGCTCTGTTTTAGGAGAAGTCCCGCCCTTCCAACTGTCTCCACCAATCATTCTTGGAAGCTTAATCACATGTCATCAGTCTGACCAATCAGAAGTGGTTAAAGTTTTCACTTCCTTGTTTCGATTCTGCTCATAAAGTCTCTCAGTTCCTCAATAGTCTTTAGCGGTGTAGCTTTCCACAGAATCCGGTGTCAGACCGTGGAACAAGTGAACAAAACACAGAAGCTCAGAGAAGAGAGTCTGTCTGCCACTACATCGCCCATGATGCATTGTGTTAAAGTGAAAGCCACTCTGCGCTACAATGAGTCTTCCCTGTTAAACATCTTAAAAACCACAACAAACACACATCAAACAGTTTTTAAATCTTCTTGATGAAATCGGAGCTCAACTGTTTAGTTCTCCTTCAAGGTTTGTGTTTATTAACAGCCAAACATCCCAGAGTTTGGTCCAAGTCATCTTTCTGACTGAAATATTTTTCTAATAACGTCTGAATTATTTTACATGTTAAACTTAAGAAGAAGTCATAATGACATTTAAGATACAGGATTAAGGTGAAGTGGCCAACAGACACAATTAAACTAAACTGAAACAATTTAATCTTCTAAAAAGAAATGAAACATTATGTTAAAGTTTTCAAAAACTTCATCTTTGATTAAGACAAAAGAAAAACTAAGAAAACTTCAACATGTTCACTTTTTGTGTAGCTACAGAAATTATAAATTTAAAGTTAGTCTTTTGGTGTAAAATTTATCAAACATATGATGTGATCATATGATTGTTCAAAAAAATACAGTTGCCTTTGCACTAACATTGAAAAAATATATTTTTTAGAAATATATAAAACACAATTTAGAAAGAATATATGTGGGTTTTTTTTAGATTACATGAAATTGCATGTTCATAAACTGAAGGGAAAAACAACTACCAGTGTAAAATGTCAAATAATTTAGTTGAAAATTATTACTGAAAACTAACTTTACTTTTATTACATCTTTTAGAAAAAACATTGCAGAGAGACTGTACATCAATAAAGACCATAGATTTTCTCCTTTTTTAATTTTTGGATGCTGGTGTGCCGTGGGATTTTTGTCAAGGATAAAGTGCCTTGGCTCAGAAAAAGTTAAAAAAACATTGATCTAAACAACTAAAAATAAAAGCATGCATCAGCATCTCTGTGGTGGCAGGAGAGAGGAATGGACGGACTCTGGCAATGTTTTTAAGATGATCAAATCCTGTCTCAATCTCTTGTAACATATTCTGCCAATCAATGTTGAGTGTACTATGTAAACAGGCTCTGTGTGAGAAATCACCTGTTGCAACAAATCCATATTAAAAGCAGGGGCCTGTTTCAGAAAGGAGGTTCAACCAAGTCTGAGGTTAAACTTGAACTCTGAGTTGGTCAATCGAGAGATTAACAACTCTGAGTTTTCTGTTTCAGAGAAGCTGATCGGAGTTAGGTTAATCAATTCTGAGTGGACTGATTCGGAGGTAAGCGTGCGCACCGCGACTATAAGAAGCCATTATCAATGGAGCGCAGATATCACGAGTCACCATGGCAACCGTGGAAAATAAGAGGTCTGCATATTTTTCGCCAGCTGAACTTGAGGTGCTGCTGCAGAGTTACAGTGAATATGAGCACAGATTCCAGAAGAAAAGCAACACCGCTGCATCTGCAAAACAGAGACAGTTAGCGTGGGAAAACATAGCTGCTCAAGTTAATGCGTAAGTTTGCATTTAAATCATTGTTATAAAATATTGGCTGTAATAACTTTTTAAATAGCGTAAGGTGTGAAATAAAAAATGGCGATATTTAGGTGTACTTTTGAAGTGTTATTCCTGGTGTAATTGCATGAAATGCTGCATAGTGTACAGAACCAATCTGGGGGAAAATGCATTTAACGTCGGTAATGTTTAGAGGACTTTTTTGTCAACCTTCCCCTCTTGCAAACGTTGGTCAGTTTTATATTAATACATGCAATTGTTTTTTTTTTACTTTTTTTTTTTTTGAACTTTTGTCTACCCTTGTATTGATCAAGTGGTATAGGTTTATATGGGATTAAGAAAGTAAGCAGTGCTAGCAAATTGTGTTTCCAAAAAGTAATTGTTACATTAATCTAATTCAATGTCCCTGATTTCATTTTCATGTAGATGCAATCCTGCAGGAATTAAAAGAACATGGCAGCTGCTAAAAATGAAGTATAAAAACATAATTCAATCAGGTCAAATTTGAGCATGTCATGGATGTAGGCTTTGTTGACAATATTTGACATATGAAACATCTACATAGCAATACATATCTAATGTGGTTTTCATTGTATATATGTAATTGACTGCAACGAAAAACGGTAACGCTCAAACAAAAACATATGGGGAAATGACAAAAAATCGAGTCTAGGTCTCAAAATCTTCGCACAACGTAAATGTAATTCTCTACGAATTAATGCAGCCTCCTCGTCTATTGGGTCCTCCAGAAAAGGACAAGCCATTCTTGTCACTTAGCTTGTCTCTGTGTGACGGAAATGTGGGCAATGAAGGTTAAAGCGAAAAATACCGCTTCATCTTTAAAAAAGGGAGGGGACCGGCAGAAACCTTGAGTTTAGAGGATAAAACCTGCTCCCGACCAGGTTAGGTTCACAGCGTAAGTAACCATGGACACTGACTCTGAGTATAAGTTACCTCTCTTTCAGAAACGGGTTTGACTTACTCTGTTTACTCTGGTTTAACAAACCTCCCATTCTGAAACGGAAAACCCAGGTTTTCCCTGATTTCAGGGTTAACCCACTCAGAGTTTACACTTAACCTCCTTTCTGAAACAGGCCCCAGGACTCCTGGTAGCCTGCTGTTGTTATTTTTTATTTTGCCTTGAAGTCGTGGCCCGTTCTTCCATCTTTTCTTCTGTCCTTGCGCTTATCCCTTATCCATTTGCAAGGAAACGTTCCACATACAACTTTTCTCGTGTAGCACGCCGCCAAACTACTTTTAGCGCTCAACTGACTGAAATGTGACCGACGAATTCCTGTCCATTTTCAAAACCAACTTTTTTCAGAATAAAGATCGTTCAAATGTTGTAATTTTTCCTCCACTAACCCATTTTACAGCTCAAGTGATAGAAGGTGTGGCTGAGTGAATCCATCCATCCATCCATCAATCATCCATCCATCTATCCATCCATCCATGAGTATAACCATCCATCATCCATCCACCCATCCACCCATCCATCCATCTTCTTCTACTTATCCAGGATGAGGGATTACTTTTAAATAAGAATTCTGTAATGCATTACGGTTTCAAGGTAACTTGCATAATACTGTTAATGTGTATATACATATTGCTAATAACTGTATTGAAATTGCCTTACACTACTTTTCTTCATAGTAATCTGGTTCTGTCATAGTTACTTCGGTAATATTAGGTAAAGACATAAACTGTAGTGCAAAATGTATGAATTATTATTTGTCCCATTAAAAGGAGAAGAAAATTCAGTTTGGAAATCAAATTTTTTTAAATTCCGAACAAAATGTTCATGTTTTTTGTTTGCAGTTTGGGAACATTTTATTTCCAATCTGACTTTTGTTCTCATTTCAGTGACGCAAAATTTAAATTTTTATTAAACAAGGAAAAAAAGAACAATTTAAACACTTCTTCTTTGTTTGTACCATAAAATAAGTCAGTTAAGCAAATTGATGTAGTAGAGGGCTGCAGACCAAAAGTGAAAGCTTTTGACCCTTTGTCTGATACTTCTAGTCAGAAACAGAACAAGACTTATGAAAACTATTCAAAGAAAATCCTATTTAAACGAAAATCCTGTTTAAAGTATAATTATTATCTAAAAGGTTTTCAAACGGCAATTTTTCGTCTGCTCCTCATTCAACGATTTGAAAGAAGACTCATAAAGAGGCTCTCAAAAGCTTTGCTTGTGTTATTTAGCTTAAAAATAATTATTCATAAGAACTTCAGGTCTCCTGCATGAAGCTAAATGCTTCTCTCTTCTGGTTTAAACACTGAATTGTTTTAGTTTCATCTTCTGATTAACAAGCAAAAGTTTCTGACTTTTTCCATTAAAGTCTTTGTTCTTACTTGACTTTAGAATTGACAAACTGACAGAAACCTTTAAAAACAGAAAGGTTCTTTGGTTGTGGCTTCTAAAATAGACGTTTAAGGTCTGGAAGAGACCAGTTTGTGTCGTGGAAGAACGTGGTCTACCTGCAGTTTTCAGGAAACCTGCATGGCTGCATTTCGCCTCTCTTCTCTCCTGCAGCCGCATGGATGGATGGGCGGTTCCAAAATATTTCCAGAAGATTGGTTTTCATTTCAGAAACCCCGCTCAGCGTGTCCGTCTCCAAAATCAGTAAAATGCTTCTGGAAGCTGCTGTTTCCCCACAGGCGTGCTTTTCAATCCGACTCTTCACGTGTTTACCTGGACTGTACCACTTCGGTCACCACCCCCCTTCCCATTCTCAAGTAATGGCATGATCCTCGGCTGTGCTCACACGTGATTGGCTAAATGCTTTGGTTCTCCTCAGTAGGAGTCAGCTCTTTCATCCGCATTGAACGGCACAATGACGTCAAATGACATCATCGGTGATGAAAGACACAATGATGTCATTTGATGTAATTACATCATCAAATGACATCACTGGGCAGTGGCCAAAAAGTTCCTAAATATGAGTCAAGAGTCCTGTTTCAGAACTCAACAGAGACTCAAAGATCTCAAGAGATTTCACACACGTTGGTTTTAAATCGGTTCTCACATTTACATTTTCACCGACTTACACCTCAGAGACATGAAGAAAAACAGCAAAACGACTAAACCTGTGGCATCTGAAACCAAACCTCCAGCGGTTCCACAAGTTCAGAAAATGTCTGATGAGGAAAAACCAAAAGGCCCGTCTGTCAAAAAGGATTTGTCTGCTCTGATCCGAGAACGGGACCTTTTACTGAATAAACTGTATGAAAGGAATGAGCAGTTATCTGAACTGAAACAGAGAAGAATTGCCACTGAGGAGAGCTGTGTCCTGCACTGGGAGTTGCTGCAAGACATGGAAGTGGCCTTGGAAGAAAAACGCCGACTCAGACAAAGACGTGAAAAAGAACTCCAACATTGCAAACGGTTGATGAAGGCAAAAGCCCAAAAAGTCAAGCAGGATCTGGAGGAACAGGCCAGCTTCAAGCATCAACTGTGTACAAAATTGCAGTTGGAGATGACACTGGCAAACCAACTTGAGTCCCAGGTGGCAGAGCTTTCTGAGGAAATGACAACACTGCAAGCATCTGTCCAACCTGTGGAGTGTGCTGGCCAAACCGAGGGTTTGCTTGAAGAGAGCGTCCCACAACCGCAAAGATCTGAGAATGTGACAAAAGATGCATCATTGGATGTTACAGTTTCAGACCCACAAGCAGTTCCAGAACCTTCCAAGAAGCGCAAGAAGCGTAAGAATAAGAAGGGAAAGAAAATTCCTGCCCCGGAGGAACTGGAAACCTGCGAACCAGTCAGCACACCTCTGGCTGACCGAAAAACTCCACAAAACATCAGTCAGGATCAAATAAACACAGAGGGAACCGACTCAACAGCAGCAGAGTGCTTTCCCCAAGAGACTGTCACAGAATCTAGGGAAAATGTTGCTGAGGAGCTTTCTGAGGAAATGACAACACTGCAAGCATCTGTCCAACCTGAGGAGTGTGCTGGCCCAACCGAGGGTTTGCTTGAAGAGAGTGTCCCACAACCACAAAGATCTGAGAATGTGACAAAAGATGAATCATTGGATGTTACAGTTTCAGATCCACAAGCAGTTCCAGAACCTTCCAAGAAGCGCAAGAAGCGTAAAAATAAGAAGGGAAAGAAAATTCCTGCCCTGGAGGAACTGGAAACTTGCGAACCAGTCAGCATTCCTCTGGCTGACCAAAAAACCCCAGAAAACAGCAGTCTGGATCAAATAAACACAGAGGAAACCGACCGAAACTTGGACCAGGCTCCAGTCCAAGTCCAAGTTTCAGACCAAGCGTTTGCTTCTGAACAACCAGTGACTGCAGAACCTTCCAGAAAGCGCAGGAGACCTATGGAGATGGACACAACAGAATGTCCTCCCATCAAAAAACAGAGGATCTGTAAACCAGTCCTTGTAAGGACTCGTCTGGCCAAACGAAGGAGTGCAGTCAAGGCCAAACTTGAGGAGACAACAGACAAAACTGCCTTAAGACTGCCATGGACCTTTATCAGTGAGAATGACCCTGAAACAGAGGAATCAGTTGTGTATGAACTTCTGAGAGAAGAAACAGACGCTTCCAGTCAACCAGAGCCACCCAAAAAAGAAAAAATCTCCCTGTGGAGGAGATTCAAGAAGGCTCTCACACCTGCAAGTTGATGGCGCAAGTACAAGAGCAACACTCCTGTGGTCATCCCAGATGAAAGATTGACAGACACTGCAGAGGCAGTTGAACATCTGCCTGAAAGTCCATCTGTGGATGATCAAGACAGTGACTCGCTCACCTATCAGTCTACTGATTCTGGACTGACTGAAGAGGAAACGTCAGATGAAGATGAAGCTTCAGATGATGAGGACGAAACTTCAGATGATGAGGTCGAAACGTCAGATGATGAGGACGAAACGTCAGATGATGAGGAAGAAACTTCAGATGACCAGAGAGTCATGCCAGATGAAGAGGAAGATGAGTCTTCTCATGGTCAGAGATTTTCTGTGTGGAGAAGATTTAAAAAGGCTCTCACACCAGCAAGCAAACGCCAGTATAAAAATAGACTGGAAATCTAAATTTTAGCCAAAACAAACTTGGGTTTTCTCCTGGTGCTCAGGTTCCCCCTTAAAAAAAATCTTCATCATTTGTATTATTTTTATTGTTAAGAGATGAAGAGCAAAACCTTTTTTTGTTATTTGTGTTTTATATGTTTGGGTTTTCTCCTGGTGCTCAGGTTCACCCTTAAAAAAATTTATATTTTATTTCAATGTTATTCATCAATGTTGTTGTGTTTTGTTTAAAGATGAAAATGTAAAAAAAAAAAAAAAAAAGTTGTTTAATGTTTGTGGAGTTTCTAATGGTGCCTTTATTTCACCCCCAAAAAAATGTATTATTCATTCATCAATGTTGTTGTGTTTTGTTAAAAGATGAAAAATTAAAAAAGAAATGTTGAAAAAAAAAGTTTTAGTTTAATGTTTGTGGGGTTTTCTAAAACAAAACAAAAAAAAAACAGTGTGTGTGTGGTTGTTAGTCTTTGTGTGTCCCTGTGATTGGTTGGAAAAAACTCTCCAGTCTCAATGAATGAATGAGTAAATAAAGAAATGAATGATGGAATGAACGTGTTTTGTAAAAAAAATAAAAAAGTGAAAAAACATTTTTGTTTAATGTTAGTGGGGTTTTATAAAAAAAAAACAAAAAAACAAAAACAAAAACAGGGTGTGTGTGGTTGTTAGTCTTTGTAAATAAAGGAATGAATGATGGAATGAATGAATGATGGAATGAATGTGTAATGCAACCACAAGAGGGAACAATCCAGTGCCCACTTGTGCCGGTCCCAAGTCCGGAAAAATGCAGAGGGTTGTGTGAGAGAAAAAAATCAAACTGAACATGTGAACCACAGAAATGAGTTAATGTGTGTACATACATACATGTACACACACATTTACTCATCGTGTTATTACATACATGTACAGGTATGTACACAAGTACATATATGTGTGTACATACATATATACAATATGTACCGTTATATATACACACGGCAAGGCACAGGAAGTGGATGAAGTCCACCTGGAGTCCCCCCTGGTATTACTCCAGTTTCTCATGTTCCTTCTTCCTGATGTTTCCATCACTTGGTACGACCACATCCTCCACAACGGCTTTCCTCTGTTCTTTATCCACTGCAATGTCAGTTTGGTTCACCATTACCATCCTGTCTGTTTGAATCTGGAAGTCCCACAGGATCTATGCTCTCTCATTCTGTACCACTTTTGGAGCTGTTTGACACTCTGACTTGGGGTTTTCAGTCCATCTTACTGTACTGTTGTCTGGGAAATATTTGAATGGCGTAAATGGCGTATACTAATATAGCACTTTTCTACCTACAAGGCCCAATGGCTTTACAGTCACAGACCCATTCACCCAGTCACACACACATTCACACACTGGTGGCGGCTCCGCTGCCGAACACAGGCGCCCACCTACCACCAGAGGCAAGGTGGGATTCAGTGTCTTGCCCAAGGACGCATCGTCTCATGGGCGTGCAAGGCGGGAATCGAATCTGCAATATTACGATCATGGGTAAACCGCCCTACCGCTGCACCACAGCTGCCCATGAGAAAGAATCCTGGCAGGGAAGGCATGCAAAGAGTGCAAAGTATAAATCAATTAAATAAAGGATCATCATAGTAAAACAATAAAAAAGATTGGTTTTGGACTGTCCCATGTATTTAAAATGTCCATATAAAGAAAACCGCAATTAATAACTTTAAAAAATCATACACAATTTGTTTTATAGTACGTCCCTTTCTGTTAAAAGCCGTATCTCCGCTTTCATTGTTTCTCATTTGTTTGGTCATTTGTAACAGGGTTGCTTTTTTTGCTATTCGGTATTTGGTCATTTGCACCCGGATTTGCTTTGGTGTCTTAGGATTCTGTAATTTGTTTCATGATTTGCTGTTGTGTTTCGGTATTTGTTCATTTGTTCTGGGATTTGTTGTTGTTGTATCTTAAATGTAAGCGTGTCTTGCACCTCTCGGCCACCGTACCTAATTATTGTTGTTCAATCAATCAATCAATCAATCAATCAATCAATCAATCAATCAATCAATCAATCAATCAATCAATCAATCAATCAATCAATCAATCAAACGTTATCTTTATAAAAAAATTAAAAAGCGCATGTCATAGATTGCACAACTTGAAGCGCTTTAACATTTCAAACAAAAAAAAATATTACAATAAAAAATCCATCCCACCCTTCACCCTTCCCACTCCCCTCCATGAAAACATACGACCCATGACCCCACATACAATGAATATTGATAAAAGTAACTTTTAAAAGAAATGTAAGGCTTGGATCTGCTGTGAGGAATCAGGATTTGGGAATCTCTTCATACCAGTAGTCAGCTCTGCTGTAGGAACATCGCCACAGTGTCCAACCAGACCGGGACAACAAGGGGTCCAATTCACAGCCGTGAGGCTCCAAAGTTAAACTCCAGCTGCCCCAGCAAGGGCGACAACCGCAGTAACAACCACCAACCAAGCTGGCAATTCCTGGCAGAAAAGATCCCCACAAGAAACACTGGAGCTAATATCATGACAAAATACTCAAATTGAAGACATACGATGAATATAAAGACATAAAATTGAGAATAAGATTAGATGCATAAAATGAAATTAAGTACATACAGTAATATGTACTAAAACTATTAGAATCAATAAGCAGATTAGATCAACTAAAAGAAAAATTAAAAAGGTGGGTCTTGAGCCTCTTCTTAAAAACCTCTACAGTCTCTGTGGCACTGAGGTTCTCCGGCAGGCTGTTCCACAGGCGAGGACTGTAATGGTGGATCAAAGCCTCACCATAAGTCTTGGTCCTCACCTTAAGGACAACAAGAATTCCAACACCGGAGGACCTCAGGGTCCACAAGGGCTCATAGTTTGAAAGAATATCATTTACATCACATATATAAACCATTAACAGAATCTTAAAATCAATTCTCAAACGCACAGGGAGCCAATACAGCGATTTTTAAATGGGTGGAATGTGTTCCCGCCCCCTAGTTCATCAGAACTTGTGCAGCTGAGTTCTGTAGAAGTTGTAAGTTTGAAAGAGACTTTTTGGGTAAACCAGAGAGCAGGGCATTACGAGAATGTAAACCAGTGTTTTTCAACCAGTGTGCCACGACAGATGGTCAGGTGTGCTGTGGAAATTACCCATTCACTGATCTGAAATCATTTACCTCCTCCAGGTTGTTCATCCAAACAGGCCCTGATAAAACACTGAGTAGTTGGGAATATGAAAGATCACAAAATATTTTTTTTCTTTGTGTTTATTTGATTCTATTAAAGACATTTTGATAAGAATGGTGGTACCGCGATTTAGCCGCAGCTTCAGCTCTGTTTTAGGAAAAGTCCCGCCCTTCCAACTGTCTCCACCAATCATTCTTGGAGGCTTAATCACATGTCATCAGTCTGACCAATCAGAAGTGGTTAAAGTTTTAATAATAATAATAATAATACATTTTATTTAAAAGCGCCTTTCAAAACACCCAAGGTCACTGTACAAAGTTAGAGGTAAAACACAATAAAATCACAAGTTAAAAACAATAAATAAATTGGATTCATTAATAAAATCAGCTGACAGAAAATGAGAAACTGTGTTCCGGAAATGCAAGCTTGAACAGATAGGTTTTGAGTCTGGATTTGAAGATCAGAAAGGAGTCAGTGTTACGGAGGTCTGGGGGGAGAGAGTTCCAGAGTTGGGGAGCAGAGCGACTGAAGGCACGGCTCCCCATGGTAACCATACGGGCCGGAGGGACAGAGAGCTGAAGGGAGGAAGAAGATCGAAGAGAGCGAGAGGGAGTGTTAACATGGAGGAGATTAGAGAGATAGGAGGGAGCCAGGCTATGGAGGGCTTTGAAAGTGTAGAGAAGGAGCTTGAACTTAATCCTAAAGGCTACTGGAAGCCAGTGCAACTGCTGGAGAACGGGAGTGATGTGATGGAAGGAGGGGGTTCTGGTGATGATGCGGTCAGCTGAATTCTGGACCAATTGAAGCTTATTTAGAGTTTTGTTGGGAAGACCATAGAGAAGAGCATTACAATAGTCGAGACGAGAAGTGACCAGACTATGAACTAAAATGGAGGCAGAGTGGATGGTGAGGGAGGGGCGGAGACGATTAATATTACGTAAATGATAGTAGGCTGACCGAGTAATGCTATTGATGTGGGATTGAAATGATAATGTACTATCAAGGATGACACCCAGACTCTTTACCTGAGGGGAGGGGAAAACTGGAGAGGAATCGATGGAAAGGTTAAAATTAGGAATTTTGGAAAGGGTGGATTTGGAACCTACGAGGAGTAATTCAGTTTTATCACTGTTAAGTTTGAGGAAGTTTAGGGTGAACCAGGTTTTTATTTCAGACAGGCATGAGGAGAGGGAGGCAGGTGGAATACAAGAGTTGGGTTTACTGGACAGATAGAGCTGAGTGTCATCCGCGAAACAATGAAAATCAATATTGAATTTACGAAATATATTGCCAAGGGGTAGCAGGTAGGTAATGAAGAGGAGGGGACCGAGAACAGAACCTTGAGGAACACCAGATGAAATGAGTGAGGGTTGGGATTTGAAAGAATTCAGTTGAATAAACTGAGTGCGGCTTGAAAAATAAGAATGAAACCAGCGGAGGGGGGTGGACTCGATACCGAGGGCTGAAAGTCTGTGGAGAAGGATGGAGTGAGATATGGTGTCAAATGCTGCGCTCAAGTCGAGGAGGATGAGGATGGTGAAGAGTCCAGAATCAGCTGCAAGGAGAAGGTCATTGGTGATTTTTAGTAGGGCAGTTTCTGTGCTATGAAGGGGACGGAAACCAGATTGAAAGGGTTCAAAAAGATCATTTTGGGTGAGATGATGGGAAAGTTGGGAGGCGACAATTTTTTCAAGAATTTTTGAAATGAAGGGGAGGTTAGAAATAGGACGAAGATTATGAAAGGAATTGGGGTCTGAGCCGGGTTTTTTTAGGATGGGTCTGACGGCAGCGATCTTGAGGAGTGAGGGGACAATACCTGATGTCAATGAGGAGTGAATAATGGCACAAATGAAAGGAAGAAGAGAAGGAAGGCAGGATTTAACCAGGGATGTTGGTAGGGGATCTAGCAAACATGTGGATGGTTTGGACTTATGGATGAGGCGGGAAATTTCACTGGGATCAGGGAGGAAAAAGGAAGTGAATATATGAGTTACAGAAAATGAGTCAGACGGGGTGGGAGGAGAGGTGGAGGAATGGAGATGCTGATGGATATCTATAATTTTCTGGTTAAAGAATAATTGAAGAGAATTACAGTGCTCATCTGAATAAAAATGAGGGGGAAAACTGTTACGGGGTTGAAAGACATCATCCATTAGAGAAAACAGCATTTTGGAATTTCCCTTATTTGCATCAATCAGTTGAGTGAAGTATTTTGTTTTAGTGTTAGAAACCAAGTCCTTGTATTGTAAAATCTGTTTATTGTATATTTCCTTATGGACGGGAGAGCCAGTTTTTTTGCAGAGCCGCTCCAACTGGCGGCATTTGGCTTTCATTTTATGGAGTTCAGGGGTGAACCAGGGGGAAGATTTAACAAATAAAACAGACCGGGTTTTTACAGGAGCGAAATTGTTAAGAACATCTAAAAGGCAGTTATTATAAAAAGAAACCAGATCATCAGGGTTGGACGAGTTTGGAAAAGGAATGCACTCCAACTGAGAAGAAAACAGCTCCACATTTATATTCTTAATGTTTCGGAAGGAGATGAGGCGAGTGGGTTTGATCTCAGATAAAATCAAGGGGATGCTAAAAGAAACAAGATGGTGATCAGTCATAGCAAGTTCATCTGTGGAACAGTTAGAGGGGGTTAACCCAGAGCAGCAGACCAGGTCCAGAATGTGTCCCTTAGCATGGGTAGGCAGCTGAACATGTTGACAAAAACCAAGACTGTCCAGGCATGAGCAGAAGTCTCTGGTGAGGGGGAGGTGGTTGTTATCAAAATGTATGTTAAAATCACCCATACACATAACATTAGGAGAGAGAGACGATAGGTGAGTGAGCAGAGTTCCAAAATGCTCCAGAAAGTCCCTGTTCGGTTTTGGGGGGCGGTAAACCACTGCTATTACAGTTGGTGTGGGTCCAGGCAGCATGAAGGCAGTGCACTCAATGGAGCTGAATGAGGGGAGCGGAACCGGGAGGACTTTCCACGTCTCGCGATATATCACCGCGAGACCGCCTCCGCGGCCATGGCAACGAGGCTGACAGAGGTAAACAAAGCCGGGAGGGGTGGAGTCATTGAGAGAGGAAAAGTCATTCTGTTGCTGCCAAGTTTCCGTAACGCAGAAAAAGTCCAACTTACGATCCACAATTAGATCCTGGATCAGCTGACCCTTGTTAGAGAGGGAGCGGATGTTGATGAGGCCAAAGTTGATGGTTCTGATGACCTGGCGCGGCGCCGAAGAAGTCGAGTTCGCAGGTCCGGGGAGGCTGGACAGCACTCCGTGGTCCACAGAACGTCCGGTGTTACGTGGAGGACGGCGGGTAGAGGAGGAGAGGAAGCGGACGAGATTGGACGAGGCTTGGTAGTGCCGGTGCGTGCCACGGTGGATGTACCTCCGGCGTGGTGGGAGCAGGGGGTCGGTGCGGGCGTAGAGCAGAGGAGCAGGAGCTGTAGGCAGCCAGCGGAGACGGAGGAGTTCCGACGCTGAGTACTGGATGAGCCCGGCCGTGGGGCGGTGGAAAAGCCAGAGGAGGATCCAGGTTAGAGCCGACCAGATGTAAAGTTTACACGTGAGCATAGCTGACAGGAGAAGGCCCGGGACTGCAGACTGAAAAACGTAACTCCTAGCTAGCCAAGCCCCAGGTTGGAGGAGTGGCGTAGTGGAAGTTATCGGTTATTGAGGCGTGCAGTGAGAAGTAGATAGATAATCAAAGTAGTGGACACAATGACGTTTGTTCTCTGTTTTCACAGTCCAAAATCTGTCGTAGCAGAATCGTTTAGAAAAGCTAGAAAAGTTACCGGTGAGCAGCGGCAACAGTCATGCCAGCGTCCACTCAACCGGAAGTCCAACTAAATTCTGCTCATAAAGTCTCTCATTTCCAACAAAAATACCAGCTAAAGCTCGTCTTTAGCGGTGTAGCTTTCCACAGAATCCGGTGTCAGACCGTGGAACAAGTGAACAAAACAATGAAGCTCAGAGAAGAGAGTCTGTCTGCCACTACATCTCCCATGATGCATTGTGTTAAAGTGAAAGCCACTCTGCGCTACAATGAGTCTTCCCTGTTAAACATCTTAAAAACCACAACAAACACACATCAAACAGTTTTTAAATCTTCTTGATGAAATCGGAGCTCAACTGTTTAGTTCTCCTTCAAGGTTTGTGTTTATTAACAGCCAAACATCCCAGAGTTTGGTCCAAGTCATCTTTCTGACTGAAATATTTTTCTAATAACGTCTGAATTATTTTACATGTTAAACTTAAGAAGAAGTCATAATGACATTTAAGATACAGGATTAAGGTGAAGTGGCCAACAGACACAATTAAACTAAACTGAAACAATTTAATCTTCTAAAAAGAAATGAAACATTATGTTAAAGTTTTCAAAGACTTCATCTTTGATTAAGACAAAAGAAAAACTAAGAAAACTTCAACATGTTCACTTTTTGTGTAGCTACAGAAAATATAAATTTAAAGTTAGTCTTTTGGTGTAAAATTTATCAAACATATGATGTGATCATATGATTGTTCAAAAAATACAGTTGCCTTTGCACTAACATTGAAAAAATATATTTTTTAGAAATATATAAAACACAATTTAGAAAGAATATATGTGTTTTTTTTAGATTACATAAAATTCCATGTTAATAAACTGAAGGGAAAAACAACTACCAGTGTAAAATGTCAAATAATTTAGTTGAAAATTATTACTGAAAACTAACTTTACTTTTATTACATCTTTTAGAAAAAAACATTGCAGAGAGACTGTACATCAATAAAGACCATAGATTTTCTCCTTTTTTAATTTTTGGATGCTGGTGTGCCGTGGGATTTTTGTCAAGGATAAAGTGCCTTGGCTCAGAAAAAGTTAAAAAAACATTGATCTAAACAACTAAAAATAAAAGCATGCATCAGCATCTCTGTGGTGGCAGGAGAGAGGAATGGACGGACTCTGGCAATGTTTTTAAGATGATCAAATCCTGTCTCAATCTCTTGTAACATATTCTGCCAATCAATGTTGAGTGTACTATGTAAACAGGCTCCGTGTGGGAAATCACCTGTTGCAACAAATCCATATTAAAAGCAGGGGCCTGTTTCAGAAAGGAGGTTCAACCAAGTCTGAGGTTAAACTTGAACTCTGAGTTGGTCAATCGAGAGATTAACAACTCTGAGTTTTCTGTTTCAGAGAAGCTGATCGGAGTTAGGTTAATCAATTCTGAGTGGACTGATTCGGAGGTAAGCGTGCGCACCGCGACTATAAGAAGCCATTATCAATGGAGCGCAGATATCACGAGTCACCATGGCAACCGTGGAAAATAAGAGGTCTGCATATTTTTCGCCAGCTGAACTTGAGGTGCTGCTGCAGAGTTACAGTGAATATGAGCACAGATTCCAGAAGAAAAGCAACACCGCTGCATCTGCAAAACAGAGACAGTTAGCGTGGGAAAACATAGCTGCTCAAGTTAATGCGTAAGTTTGCATTTAAATCATTGTTATAAAATATTGGCTGTAATAACTTTTTAAATAGCGTAAGGTGTGAAATAAAAAATGGCGATATTTAGGTGTACTTTTGAAGTGTTATTCCTGGTGTAATTGCATGAAATGCTGCATAGTGTACAGAACCAATCTGGGGGAAAATGCATTTAACGTCGGTAATGTTTAGAGGACTTTTTTGTCAACCTTCCCCTCTTGCAAACGTTGGTCAGTTTTATATTAATACATGCAATTGTGTTTTTTTTTTAAATGAACTTTTGTCTACCCTTGTATTGATCAAGTGGTATAGGTTTATATGGGATTAAGAAAGTAAGCAGTGCTAGCAAATTGTGTTTCCAAAAAGTAATTGTTACATTAATCTAATTCAATGTCCCTGATTTCATTTTCATGTAGATGCAATCCTGCAGGAATTAAAAGAACATGGCAGCTGCTAAAAATAAAGTATAAAAACATAATTCAATCAGGTCAAATTTGAGCATGTCATGGATGTAGGCTTTGTTGACAATATTTGACATATGAAACATCTACATAGCAATACATATCTAATGTGGTTTTCATTGTATATATGTAATTGACTGCAACGAAAAACGGTAACGCTCAAACAAAAACATATGGGGAAATGACAAAAAATCGAGTCTAGGTCTC
The DNA here is from genome assembly GCF_053564925.1 of Oryzias latipes. Taxonomy (NCBI): domain Eukaryota; kingdom Metazoa; phylum Chordata; class Actinopteri; order Beloniformes; family Adrianichthyidae; genus Oryzias; species Oryzias latipes. The sequence goes on from NC_136248.1 coordinate 5,623,077, forward strand.
AAAATCTTCGCACGACGTAAATGTAATTCTCTACGAATTAATGCAGCCTCCTCGTCTATTGGGTCCTCCAGAAAAGGACAAGCCATTCTTGTCACTTAGCTTGTCTCTGTGTGACGGAAATGTGGGCAATGAAGGTTAAAGCGAAAAATACCGCTTCATCTTTAAAAAAGGGAGGGGACCGGCAGAAACCTTGAGTTTAGAGGATAAAACCTGCTCCCGACCAGGTTAGGTTCACAGCGTAAGTAACCATGGACACTGACTCTGAGTATAAGTTACCTCTCTTTCAGAAACGGGTTTGACTTACTCTGTTTACTCTGGTTTAACAAACCTCCCATTCTGAAACGGAAAACCCAGGGTTTCCCTGATTTCAGGGTTAACCCACTCAGAGTTTACACTTAACCTCCTTTCTGAAACAGGCCACAGGACTCCTGGTAGCCTGCTGTTGTTATTTTTTATTTTGTCTTGAAGTCGTGGCCCGTTCTTCCATCTTTTCTTCTGTCCTTGCGCTTATCCCTTATCCATTTGCAAGGAAACGTTCCACATACAACTTTTCTCGTGTAGCACGCCGCCAAACTACTTTTAGCGCTCAACTGACTGAAATGTGACCGACGAATTCCTGTCCATTTTCAAAACCAACTTTTTTCAGAATAAAGATCGTTCAAATGTTGTAATTTTTCCTCCACTAACCCATTTTACAGCTCAAGTGATAGAAGGTGTGGCTGAGTGAATCCATCCATCCATCCATCAATCATCCATCCATCTATCCATCCATCCATGAGTATAACCATCCATCATCCATCCACCCATCCACCCATCCACCCATCCATCCATCTTCTTCTACTTATCCAGGATGAGGGATTACTTTTAAATAAGAATTCTGTAATGCATTACGGTTTAAAGGTAACTTGCATAATACTGTTAATGTGTATATACATATTGCTAATAACTGTATTGAAATTGCCTTACACTACTTTTCTTCATAGTAATCTGGTTCTGTCATAGTTACTTCGGTAATATTAGGTAAAGACATAAACTGTAGTGCAAAATGTATGAATTATTATTTGTCCCACTAAAAGGAGAAGAAAATTCAGTTTGGAAATCAAATTTTTTTAAATTCCGAACAAAATGTTCATGTTTTTTGTTTGCAGTTTGGGAACATTTTATTTCCAATCTGACTTTTGTTCTCATTTCAGTGACGCAAAATTTTACTTTTTATTAAACAAGGAAAAAAAGAACAATTTAAACACTTCTTCTTTGTTTGTACCATAAAATAAGTCAGTTAAGCAAATTGATGTAGTAGAGGGCTGCAGACCAAAAGTGAAAGCTTTTGACCCTTTGTCTGATACTTCTAGTCAGAAACAGAACAAGACTTATGAAAACTATTCAAAGAAAATCCTATTTAAACGAAAATCCTGTTTAAAGTATAATTATTATCTAAAAAGTTTTCAAACGGCAATTTTTCGTCTGCTCCTCATTCAACGATTTGAAAGAAGACTCATAAAGAGGCTCCCAAAAGCTTTGCTTGTGTTATTTAGCTTAAAAATAATTATTCATAAGAACTTCAGGTCTCCTGCATGAAGCTAAATGCTTCTCTCTTCTGGTTTAAACACTGAATTGTTTTAGTTTCATCTTCTGATTAACAAGCAAAAGTTTCTGACTTTTTCCATTAAAGTCTTTGTTCTTACTTGACTTTAGAATTGACAAACTGACAGAAACCTTTAAAAACAGAAAGGTTCTTTGGTTGTGGCTTCTAAAATAGACGTTTAAGGTCTGGAAGAGACCAGTTTGTGTCGTGGAAGAACGTGGTCTACCTGCAGTTTTCAGGAAACCTGCATGGCTGCATTTCGCCTGTCTTCTCTCCTGCAGCCGCATGGATGGATGGGCGGTTCCAAAATATTTCCAGAAGATTGGTTTTCATTTCAGAAACCCCGCTCAGCGTGTCCGTCTCCAAAATCAGTAAAATGCTGCTGGAAGCTGCTGTTTTCCCACACGCATGCTTTTCAATCCGACTCTTCACGTGTTTACCTGGACTGTACCACTTCGGTCACCACCCCCCTTCCCATTCTCAAGTAATGGCATGATCCTCGGCTGTGCTCACACGTGATTGGCTAAATGCTTTGGTTCTCCTCAGTAGGAGTCAGCTCTTTCATCCGCATTGAACGGCACAATGACGTCAAATGACATCATCGGTGATGAAAGACACAATGATGTCATTTGATGTAATGACATCATCAAATGACATCACTGGGCAGTGGCCAAAAAGTTCCTAAATATGAGTCAAGAGTCCTGTTTCAGAACTCAACAGAGACTCAAAGATCTCAAGAGATTTCACACACGTTGGTTTTAAATCGGTTCTCACATTTACATTTTCACCGACTTACACCTCAGAGACATGAAGAAAAACGGCAAAACGACTAAACCTGTGGCATCTGAAACCAAACCTCCAGCGGTTCCACAAGTTCAGAAAATGTCTGATGAGGAAAAACCAAAAGGCCCGTCTGTCAAAAAGGATTTGTCTGCTCTGATCCGAGAACGGGACCTTTTACTGAATAAACTGTACGACAGGAATGAGCAGTTATCTGAACTGAAACAGAGAAGAATTGCCACTGAGGAGAGCTGTGTCCTGCACTGGGAGTTGCTGCAAGACATGGAAGTGGCCTTAGAAGAAAAACGCAGACTCAGACAAAGACGTGAAAAAGAACTCCAACATTGCAAACGGTTGATGAAGGCAAAAGCCCAAAAGGTCAAGCAGGATCTGGAGGAACAGGCCAGCTTCAAGCATCAACTGTGTACAAAATTGCAGTTGGAGATGACACTGGCGAACCAACTTGAGTCCCAGGTGGCAGAGCTTTCTGATGAAATGACAACACTGCAAGCATCTGTCCAACCTGTGGAGTGTGCTGGCCAAACCGAGGGTTTGCTTGAAGAGAGTGTCCCACAACCGGAAAGATCTGAGAATGTGACAAAAGATGCATCATTGGATGTTACAGTTTCAGACCCACAAGCAGTTCCAGAACCTTCCAAGAAGCGCAAGAAGCGTAAGAATAAGAAGGGAAAGAAAATTCCTGCCCCGGAGGAACTGGAAACCTGCGAACCAGTCAGCACACCTCTGGCTGACCGAAAAACTCCAGAAAACATCAGTCAGGATCAAATAAACACAGAGGGAACCGACTCACCAGCAGCAGACTGCTTTCCCCAAGAGACTGTCACAGAATCTAGGGAAAATGTTGCTGAGGAGCTTTCTGAGGAAATGACAACACTGCAAGCATCTGTCCAACCTGAGGAGTGTGCTGGCCCAACCGAGGGTTTGCTTGAAGAGAGTGTCCCACAACCACAAAGATCTGAGAATGTGACAAAAGATGCATCATTGGATGTTACAGTTTCAGATTCACAAGCAGTTCCAGAACCTTCCAAGAAGCGCAAGAAGCGTAAAAATAAGAAGGGAAAGAAAATTCCTGCCCTGGAGGAACTGGAAACTTGCGAACCAGTCAGCATTCCTCTGGCTGACCAAAAAACCCCACAAAACAGCAGTCTGGATCAAATAAACAAAGAGGAAACCAACCGAAACTTGGACCAGGCTCCAGTCCAAGTCCAAGTTTCAGACCAAGCGTTTGCTTCTGAACAACCAGTGACTGCAGAACCTTCCAGAAAGCGCAGGAGACCTATGGAGATGGACACAACAGAATGTCCTCCCATCAAAAAACAGAGGATCTGTAAACCAGTCCTTGTAAGGACTCGTCTGGCCAAACGAAGGAGTGCAGTCAAGGCCAAACTTGAGGAGACAACAGACAAAACTGCCTTAAGACTGCCATGGACCTTTATCAGTGAGAATGACCCTGAAACAGAGGAATCAGTTGTGTCTGAACTTCTGAGAGAAGAAACAGACGCTTCCAGTCAACCAGAGCCACCCAAAAAAGAAAAAATCTCCCTGTGGAGGAGATTCAAGAAGGCTCTCACACCTGCAAGATGGCGCAAGTACAAGAGCAACACTCCTGTGGTCATCCCAGATGAAAGATTGACAGACACTACAGAGGCAGTTGAACATCTGCCTGAAAGTCCATCTGTGGATGATCAAGACAGTGACTCGCTCACCTCTCAGTCTACTGATTCTGGACTGACTGAAGAGGAAACGTCAGATGAAGATGAAGCTTCAGATGATGAGGACGAAACTTCAGATGATGAGGACGAAACGTCAGATGATGAGGAAGCAACTTCAGATGACCAGAGAGTCATGCCAGATGAAGAGGAAGATGAGTCTTCTCATGGTCAGAGGAATTCTGTGTGGAGAAGATTTAAAAAGGCTCTCACACCAGCAAGCAAACGCCAGTATAAAAATAGACTGGAAATCTAAATTTTAGCCAAAACAAACTTGGGTTTTCTCCTGGTGCTCAGGTTCCCCCTTAAAAAAAATCTTCATCATTTGTATTATTTTTATTGTTAAGAGATGAAGAGCAAAACCTTTTTTTGTTATTTGTGTTTTATATGTCTGGGTTTTCTCCTGGTGCTCAGGTTCACCCTTAAAAAAAATTATATTTTATTTCAATGTTATTCATCAATGTTGTTGTGTTTTGTTTAAAGATGAAAATGTAAAAAAAAAAAAAAAAAAGTTGTTTAATGTTTGTGGAGTTTCTAATGGTGCCTTTATTTCACCCCCAAAAAAATGTATTATTCATTCATCAATGTTGTTGTGTTTTGTTAAAAGATGAAAAATTAAAAAAGAAATGTTGAAAAAAAAAGTTTTAGTTTAATGTTTGTGGGGTTTTCTAAAACAAAACAAAAAAAAAACAGTGTGTGTGTGGTTGTTAGTCTTTGTGTGTCCCTGTGATTGGTTGGAAAAAACTCTCCAGTGTCAATGAATGAATGAGTAAATAAAGAAATGAATGATGGAATGAACGTGTTTTGTAAAAAAATAAAAAAGTGAAAAAAACATTTTTGTTTAATGTTAGTGGGGTTTTATAAAAAAAACAAAAAAAAAAAAAAAAAAAAAAGGGTGTGTGTGGTTGTTAGTCTTTGTAAATAAAGGAATGAATGAATGAATGAATGAATGAATGAATGAATGTGGAATGAATGTGTAATGCAACCACAAGGGGGAACAATCCAGTGCCCACTTGTGCCGGTCCCAAGTCCGGAAAAATGCAGAGGGTTGTGTGAGAAAAAAAATCTAACTGAACATGTGAATCACAGTAATGAGTTAATGCGTGTGTGTGTGTGTGTGTACATACATGTGTGTACACACACATTAACTCATCGTGTGTGTACATATATGTATAGGTATCTACACAAGTACATATATGTGTGTACATACATATATACAATATGTTCCGGCATATATACACACGGCAAGGCACAGGGAGTGGATGAAATCCACCGGGAGTCCCCCCTGGTATTACTCCAGTTTCTCATGTTCCTTCTTATGATTCCATCACTTGGTACGACCACATCCTCCACAACAGCGTTCCTCTGTTCTTTATCCACTGCAATGTCAGTTTGGTTCACCATTACCATCCTGTCTGTATGTATCTGGAAGTCCCACAGGAACTTTGCTCTCTCATTCTGTACCACTTTTGGAGCTGTTTGACACTCTGACTTGGGGTTTTGAGTCCATATTACTGTACTGTTGTCTGAGTACTGTTGTCTGGGAAATATTTGAATGGCGTAAATGGCGTATACTAATATAGCACTTTTCTACCTACAAGGCCCAATGGCTTTACAGTCACAGACCCATTCACCCAGTCACACACACATTCACACACTGTTGGCGGCTCCGCTGCCGAACACAGGCGCCCACCTACCACCAGAGGCAAGGTGGGATTCAGTGTCTTGCCCAAGGACGCATCGTCTCATGGGCGTGCAAGGCGGGAATCGAATCTGCAATTGTCACGGTGCCTGTCAGTTCTCCTCCCCCTCCCTTTCACCTGAAGATTGGAACCAGCTGTGGACACTCAGCTCATCTACCTCACCGCCTTCTTAAGGATATCCGACCCAGCATTCATCGCCAGTCCTTTACCTACCTTGGTTCTGCATCCACGAGTGTCCACCTGGAAGATCTTCCTCTCGACCCGTCTCGGCTTCGCTTCACGTATTGTCACGCTCCATCCTCGCCTCAGCCCCAGGACTTCAGACTGACTGTGGTTTTCCCCTCTCGGCAAGACTCAGCTCGCTCCAGCCGCGCCTCGTTTCCTGCTGCGAGCCCAAGACTCCACGAGCAGCGGCTACGCTCCGAGCTGACGAACTTTACCGCTTGAACTTTGAACTTGAAGTTTCCTTCCGGGTTTCAGCATCTGGGTCTGTCTCGTCATACATACCATGACAGAACGGACTGGCCTAACCCCAGACCCAGCTGACCCGGAGGGGCTCCGTCTAGCCGTCACGCATCAGGGAATAGCTTTGGGACGCCAAGCTGAATCCTTGACCCAGCTGGCATCCGCGCAGCAAAATCTTTTCCGCCGCCTGGATGACATAACTCAAGCTCTTATGGACTTAACAGGTCACAACTCCGCTGGCGCTGCTACTTCCGCATCCATTCCTACACCCGGCAACATCACCACTTCCGCTTCCGGTCCGGCTCCTGAAAACTTCCGCCTCCAACCTGAAACGTTCCACGGTGACGTTGGTGCATGTGCTGGCTTCCTCCTCCAATGTCAATTAATATTCCAGCAGGCACCTCGTTATTACCAAGCTGACCACAGCAAAATAACATTAATAGTAAACTCTTTAAGGAACAAGGCCTTACAGTGGGCTTAGGCTTTCCTCTCGGCTAACCCCATATACCATGTTTCTTTTGAGCAGTTTCTCAGAGAGTTCCAATTGGTGTTCGACCAACCCCGGAAGGAGGAGGAGGCCTCCCGTCAACTACTAGCACTCAAACAACGCAACCGATCTGTAAGTGACTACCTGATTGATTTTCGCATACTGGCAGTGGAGGCTGGCTGGCCGGACATCGCCCTGAAAGGGATATTCTATCAATCCCTTAATAACTCTATCCAGGATCATTTATGCTTTCAACCTGAGGCACATAGCTTCGAGGAATTTGTTACTGCCGCATCACGTTCGGACGTTCGTATCAGGGAACCACAGACGGAGCGCACCCGTCAGGAACGCAAGGTACCTCCTGATACTAACCCTCATGCAACTTTTCTGGTATCATCTCTACCCTCTGATCGTAGATATCTAAACAAAGACCTAGAAGAACCCATGCAGATTGGGCATTCAAAGCTTTCACCGGAAGAAGGCGAGAGACGGAGAAATGAGGGAGCATGCTTCTACTGCGGGCTCCCGGGTCACATTGTCAGTAAATGTCAGCTCCGTTTAAAAGCCAAGACCCTAGACGCTAGAAGGCAGGCTGCGGGCGGGTAAACCTACTTCTCAGCTGGAGAAGAATTTTTTGTTTGTCCCTGTCAAGCTCTGCACCATTCACGGGCGTTATGACTTCAAGGCCCTAGTAGACTCTGGCGCAGAACAGAGCTTTATTGACTGTAGTCTGGTCTCCAAGCTGAATCTCCCCACAGAAATCCTGGAACATCCCTTAGAGGCTGCTGGTCTAGGGGGTCAACCACTGTCCCGGATCACCCACCGCACCAAACCGGTCCAACTCATCACCTCTGGTAATCACCGGGAATACATACAGTTTTTATCACTAACACTCATCACACACCTTTCGTCTTGGGGTTTTCCTGGTTGTGCACTCATCCTCAGTTTGACTAGGTTAGCGGTAATATAATAGCCTGGATGGCTAATTGTCTTCGATCCGCTGAACCCCGTATTAATCCCAGCCCCAGTCATGTTTCAGAAGAGATCGACCTCTCCCATGTTCCTCCATGCTACCACGATCTCAAGACGGTTTTCAGTAAATCTAAAGCCGGTTCTCTTCCCCCTCACAGGCCCTATGATTGCGCGATCGAATTACTTTTTTTTTTTTTAAACGTGTCCTGTCCAACAGCTGGGCAGACAGATTAGAGCTGAGGGCCTCTTGTGTTGGACATATTTTACTTTAACAAGAGGGGTTATTAATCTTCAGACAACCAAAGGTATGTCTGAATAAACCCCTTTTGTAATTGAGGCCAAACTTTATTAATTTTAATCATGTTTGAAAATCTTTGGTGTTGGGCCGGACGGAAAAGGAAAGGAGGGAAGAAGAAAGAGGGATGTTAGAGAGGGGGGGTGGAGGGTGATAGTGGGAGGGGGGGGTAAGACCATGAAGCAACATAGAGCAGACATGTTTACTGGTTGTTTATCATTACGGTAAGGTTCAAATGTAGTACAAAAAGGGCGGGGCCTGTCCACACACACTGAAATGTTATCAACACACCTGCTAGCTGCAAAAATGTCCACGTCAACAAGTACACAAAACAGATAGTGTTCACGCACGCATACCTATGCCTTTAAACCAACTAGTGTGAAATCTTATATTCATTCCATCATGCAAACTATTAGTGCAAAGGTGAGCTAACACCTGTGCTCAGGTGAGTGTTTATGTTCTTCTAAAATGGATGGTGGAACGTGAAAAGAAGGAGGGAGAGTGCCCACCCATCCCCACCCCAAGACCCCCACCGCACCAGCAGCGGCAGCCGGAATCCCCCCAACGCCACACGGGAACCGGCAGGGAACAACCGCCGCCCGGGCGACCAAGCCCGCCACCCAGGCCAGGGCCAGCAGGGCCGCCGCAAGGCCCCCAGAGCCAGAGAGCAGGGAGGCACGGAGGGAAAGAGGGCGCCGCCCCAGCCCAACCAGGAGAGCAGCCCCCCCGCCGCGCCGGGAGAACCCAACGCAGGGCCCCACCGGAGAAGGACGCCCACAGCCCCAGACGAGCACCCCACCACCACCCAGGAGTTCCGGGCATCCCCCCGCCCCAACCCCAGGTACGAGCCAGGACCCCCCAAGGGAGACCCACTCCGCACTCCAGGCAGCCATCCGCCCGGCCCACGGTTGGTCCAGGGAGGAGCGAGGCAGGGGCCCGCCGCCCCCGCCCAGGAGGGGGGAACCCCGGGGAAAAAAGAGGGCCCACAAGGGGTGTTGTAAATATGGCCCGACCAGGCTCGGCCACAGTTGGAAATTTGGCGGGGCCCAGCACTCAGGAGCAAGGACCAGAACCCACCCCCCAGGGACACGAACACCCCCGGCTCAGATGTAATGTGAACCCCCCACCGCGCGGAGAGAGCACCGCCGGGCCCAGGAAGCCGGCACCCCGGGGACACAGCCGCCGTTGCAAAGGGGCCCGTACCCCCCACCAGGGAAGAGGCAGGGGACAGATGGTACTAGGTCCCACCTTCCTTGCAAAATGTGTGTGCGTGTATGTGTGTTTGAGAGAGTGTGTGTGTGCATGTGTGTGTGTTTATGTTGGGATGTATATATTGAGGGGGGAGGGGTGTATGTACTAAGGGGGATGCAGTTAAAATTGGCGGGTAGGGCACTAAGGGGACATCTCCTGATTACTCACAGTGACGTCCCCTCACCCTCCCCACCAAGGGGCCCTAAATGTCTAATGTGCGGTTAAAATTGGCGGGTAGGGTGCTAGGAGGACATCTGCTGCTTGCTGGCAGTGATGTCCAAGCACCCCCCCTACCAAGGGCCCTACATGTTTAAGGTGCAAATAAAACCGAAAGAGGGGGGGCCCACTCCATACGGCAACCATAGGAGGGGGGCCACTGCCTAGTAAACCCCCCCCCAAGGCTCATCGCAGGCTAAGCCCCCCACCCCCTCACCCTATTATGAGGTTATATGAGGAAGGGGGTAAGTTGGGGACAGATGCCCCCCCCCCCCCCGAGCAGCGCCCCCCGCCAACCCCCCCAGCACAGGCAAAGGGACCACCCCCCCAAGCCAAGCCAGACCACCACCCCACCCCCCCACCACACACCCCCACACCCAAGCCCAGAGGACCACGCAGCGCCCCAGGCCGCCCCACCCAGGCGCCGGACCCGACCCCCCGACCAACGGAGCCCCCACCACCCCCGGCCAGGCACCGGAGGCCCCGACCCCCACCCCGGCCCACGGCAGAAGGGCAAGGAGCAGCGACGACCATGCCCCCCCCACCCCCTAAGTCACGGAGTTAGCTATGGGAGACCAGAGAGACCGAATTCTTTCAAAGTTACTTGAACTTTGGGCTGACATTTTTTCCAAGCTGATATGATCAAGCAGCAGATTTCTGTGTTGACTTATATTTATATTTTTTTTGCTTTTCCAATTTATTAAAATAGTTTTTTTAGCAATGCAAAGAGTTATGAAAATGATAGAGCCTAATCCTCCTTCTACATCGATGGCACTCATGTCACCAAGCACACAAAGTGACGGTGAAGCTGTGATTGAAACCTTAAGCCAGACTGATAGATCGGCACATACCTGCTGCCAGAGAGCCTGGACAGGCGTGCAGAACCATAGTGCATGCATGTAATTGTCGGGTAGATTACTATCACAGTGCTGACAAATGTCTGAGTTACTGAGACCCATCTTGAACATCCTCTGTCCAGTGTAGTAAATTCTGTGAAGAGTTTTGAAATGGATTAGCTGCAGATTTGGACTTTTTGTCATTTTAAAGGTGTTTAGACAAAGTTCTGACCACAAACTTTCATCTGTGCTGATGCTCAAATCCGCATCCCATTTTGTTGTCGGAAGTGAAATATTGTTATCTAAATTACATAAAAGTTTGTATATTTTGGAGAGAGTTTTATTCATTGAGAAATTGATCAGAGTGGTAACTACATCTGGTAGCTTTAAATCGTTGTCTCTGTATTTAAACTTTTTAGTAATAATTGATTTAAGTTGCTGATATTCCAAGAAGTTATATATTCCATGTTTGCCTTGAAGTTCCTGGGGAGTTATGAATCTTCTATCAATAATTATGTGCTCTAGTTGTTTTATGCCCCCTGCTTGCCAAGCTGGGAAGTGGATAATTTTTTTGTTTATGAGGATGTCTGGGTTGTTCCAGATGGGTGTCATTTTGCACGGTTGAATTGATGATTTTGATATTTTGAGAAATTCCCACCAGCCTGTTAAAGTGGCATTTATATTAATACTTTTGAAACAATCCTGTTTTTTAACTATTTGACTAATAAATGGAAGATCTGACAGGTTGATCTTTCCACATAACGCCTGTTCCAAGTCTAACCATGAGTTGGTTTCTGGATTATTTTTTAACCATTTTAAGATGTATTGTAATCTATTTGCAAGAAAGTAATTGTGGAAGTTAGGTAATTCTAATCCTCCACAGCTTTTTGCAGATTTTAAAGTTTTTAGACTAATTCTTGCAGGTTTATTGTTCCATAGAAAGCTTGATATGGATGAGTCTAATGTTTTGAACCATTTTAATGGCGGTTGTGTGGGAATCATTGAGAAGAGATAATTAACTTTGGGTAAGATTTTCATTTTAACCGTGGCTACCTTGCCCATAAGGGACAAAGGCAGGTTGGTCCAGCGTGTTAGATCGTCCTGTATGTTTTTCAGTAATGGGGTGTAGTTTAGCTGCACCAGTTCTGATATTTTGGGGGAAAAATAAATACCTAGATATTTTATATTGCCTGATTTAACTGGTATTGTGAGTCCTTGCTCCGCATTACTGTTCAGTGGTAATAAAACAGATTTATTCCAATTAATGGAATAGTCTGATATAGAAGAGAATTCATTAATGATTGTTGCCGTTTCATTTACAGAATGTATATTACTTAAAAACAGTAATATGTAATCTGCATAGAGACTAATTTTATGATGGCTGTGTTTGGTTTTAATTCCTTTAATACTCTCATTCTGTCTTATTGCTGCAGCTAGAGGCTCGATAAATATTGCAAAAAGAGAGGGGGAGAGTGGGCAACCCTGTCTAGTTCCTCTTCCAAGAAAAAACCTGTTGGAAGTCTGTTTATTAGTTCTAACTGATGCATTGGGGTTGTGATATAATATTTTGATCCACTTGATGAATGATTCTCCAAACCCAAACTTATGGAGGGCAGCAATGAGGAACTTCCAATTTACTCTATCAAAGGCTTTTTCAGCATCCAGTGATAGTATAGTCATTTCCTGGTTTTTGATGGTGGCAAAGTCTATTATGTTAACGAGTCTGCGGACATTGTCATCCGAGTGTCTGCCTTTGATGAATCCAGTTTGATCAAAGTCAATTATGTAAGGAGTGACTTTTTCTATTCTCTGTGCTAGTGCTTTGCAGATAATTTTTACATCTGCATTAATTAAAGAAATGGGGCGATAGCTTGAAGGACTCGTGGGGTCTTTGTCTGGTTTTAGAAGAAGGATAATGTTGGCAGAGTTCATGTTAGGTGGTAGAGATTGGCTTTCATTGATAAATTTTACCGTTTTATAAAACGTTGGTGCCAGTTGTTCCCAGAATTCCTTATAAAACTCTGCAGGAAAGCCGTCAGGTCCTGGTGTTTTACCATTAGGCATAAGTAACAGAGCTTCATGAAGCTCAGACAACGAGAGCGGAGAGTCTAAATTTGTGATTTGATCTTCGTTTAACTTGGGCAGGTTTATTTTGTTGAGAAATGAGTTGATGCTTTGTTCTGATGGATTGATCTGTGGAGTGTATAAGTTTTGATAAAAGTCTTTAAACGCATTATTCATTTTTACCGGGTCATGGGTGACATTCCCTGTTTGGTCCATAATCGAAGTGATTGTTGATTTTTCTTTATTAATTTTAAGCTGATTAGCTAGAAATTTGCCAGATTTATTTGAGTTTTCATATCTTTCCAGTCGAAGCCTTTGTATCTGGAATTGTGTTTGTTTATTGATGATGTCATTTAACTGCAGCTTTAAATTTTTCAGGTCCCCCAGTATGTGTTCCTGTGCAGAAGCAGCATAAGCAGTCTCCAGAGTTTTTATTTTATTTCCTAATTCTAATAAATCTGCTTTCTCCTTGCGTTTTTTATGCGTTGAATAAGAGATGATTTTCCCTCTCATGACTGCTTTTGCTGCTTCCCAAAGAATACTTGGTGATATTTCAGAAGTATCGTTGAATTCTAAGAAGGTTGCCCACTCTTTTTTAAAGAATTCAATAAATTCCTGGTCTTTTAACAGAGACGTATTAAACCTCCAGGTTGAACCCGAGGGTCTGGGTACTTCCCTTGAAATAGTAACAGAAACTGGTGCATGGTCACTGATAATAATTGGATGAATTTTGGAACTTTTAATTTCTTTCAAAAGGGAGTTACTGACTAATAAATAATCTAAACGAGATTGTGAATGGTGAACTGGAGAAAAAAAGGTGAACCCCTTAGTGCTTGGATGACATGAGCGCCAAGCGTCGCAGAGACCCAGATCATTCATGTACTGCTTTAGAATACTTGCAGACTGCCATGTACGCTGGTTTGCTGCTGTGCTGAGTCTGTCAAGTTCAGGGTCCAAAACAAGGTTGACGTCTCCTCCTATAATGATTGTGGAGTCAGAGTGAACTGAGAGTGAGGTGAAGAATCTGTGAAAGAAGGAAGAGTCGTCAAAATTAGGACCGTATACACTCGCTATACAAAAGTCCTTGTTCTGAATGGATATATTAATGATTACAAATCTGCCTTCTGGGTCAGTAACTGTATCCTTATGAGTAAATGTAACATTTTTATTAATCAAAACTGCAACCCCTCTTTGTTTGGAGTTGAAACTGGCAGAATACATAGCTGGATACTGGGAACAGCACAGGAGATGACCAGCTGATAAAGATAAATGGGTCTCCTGCAGCAGAGCTATATCTGCTTTAAGATCATTCAGGTGATTTAACACTTTCAGTCTCTTTGGCCCAGAACCAAGTCCACGCACATTCCAGCTAACGATGTTAAGACTGTTCATAGCTGTTCTAACCGGGAGAGTGCAAGGCTAAATAGTGCGTGTGCCCGTCCGTGTGCGCGTACACGCTGTGCGTTCCTGCTACACTGACAAGCGCTGTGCGTTGTGGGTGAACGTGTCTTGGCTATGAGCTGCATGTTACGTGCGTCCTGTGTGAGCCTAAGTGAGGTTTTTGCAGTTTATCAACGTGTGTGTGCGGGATCGCGTGTGCATGCTCTTATGCGCGCTAGTATGCGCGCGCGCCTGTTCCGTGCATAAATAAATACTCACCGTGGTTGCGTTGACTTTACCTGATTCACATATGAGGACATGGGAAGGGGGGGGGGACAAGAGAAAAGAGAGAGGGAAAGAGAAAGAACAAAAAACAAAAACAACGAAACAACAACAGAAACATGAATGTGAGAGAAAGAAAAAACACTTTTCCTGAGAGGTGTGGATTATTGATGATCCGATTATTTCCTATTCAATTAAATAAGTTTGCGGGTTTCTTCTGGGCAGCGCAGATGTCAGTGCGCCTCTGAAAGCCTTCAGCACAGCCAGGGTGTTACCTCTGGGTCCCGGAACAGCTTGCCATTCACAAAAAGTTTATCAACGGCAACCACCGCACGGGCTCCAGCAGACAGGTGCTTCCTCCTCAGCAGGAAGAGGATTTTCCGCCGGCGGAGGATCTCGCCTGGAAACTGATCATTCACGCTGTAATGTGTGTCTTTCAGCTCTCGCCCTCTGCTTTTTACCTGCATCTTTTGTTTATAATGTTCAAATTTAGCAACAATAGGACGGGGACGCTGATTGTCCGGCCTCTTTCCTCCGAGCCGGTGAACCCTGTGGAAGGAGATCTTCTGGACTTCTTCCTTGGGGAGTTTCAGATGGACCTCCATGAAGGACTTAACAATGTTCTCCGGGACTTCTCCTGCCTCTTCTGGAATCCCTGCGAACACTAGATTGTCCCTCATGCTCCTCGCCTGAAGATCCAGGAGGGTTTCTTTGATGGATCGGTTTTCCTCAGAGAGACGGGCGGTGTCGTGGCCCAAGGTCTTGACGGTCTCTCTGAGGGCCTGGTTCTCCGCTGCGAGCTCCTGCACCTGCTGTTGGCTGAACTCCAGAGACTCTCGCAGACCTTGGAATTCCTTATGGAGGATCTCCAGCAGATTTAAACGGCAATCAAGGCTGGAGAGCCTTGTATCAATTGAATCCAGGATATCACTCATGTTGCTGCCTGGGGAGGAGGCAGCCCCCGGGGAGTCTTCGGGACGGTTGCGTTTGGTGGACGGAGTGGCGGTGTTGGATTTCTTCATGAGGCAGGTATTGAAACACTCGTCGATGTAATTCTCCAGATCCTCCAGGTCCTCCAGGTCATCCAGGCTGGCAAATGCTTGACAAACTTTTTCAGATTTTTATTTTTTAAACTTTCTGGATTATTTAAATATGGCGGTGTAATTAAATAAATCAAAAATGTTTGTTCACAACTTACGCGCCGCCAAGTAAACTCACCACACTCCTCTCGTCGGCTCTCGCGATACTACAGCATCACGCGCTCCTCCACTACATCAAGGCCGTTTCTAACTGGGAACCACCAGAGAATAGAAAGAAGCTCCAACAATTCTTAGGGTTTACCAACTTCTATCGACGTTTCATCCGGAATTACAGCACCATAGCATCACCCCTCACACAACTAACATCCATCAAAAGGCCTTTCTCCTGGGGACCTGAAGCACAGGCGGCTTTCAATAAGCTCAAAGAACTTTTCGTCACCGCTCCCATTCTCATCCAACCAGACCCTCCTAGTCAATTTGTTGTTGAGGTTGACGCTTCAGATACGGGGTTGGAGCTGTCCTGTCTCAACGAGAAGGATCTTCTGGCAAGTTAAAACCATGTGCATTCTTCTCCCGTAAATTGTCATTGGCCGAACGGAACTACGACGTGGGAAACCGAGAACTGCTAGCTATAAAACTTGCATTAGAAGAGTGGCGTCACTGGCTGGAGGGGGCTCAACATCCGTTCATAGTGTGGACTGACCACAAAAACTTGGCTTATTTGCGGTCAGCTAAGAGACTCAATTCTCGGCAAGCACGCTGGTGTCTGTTTTTTGACAGATTCAATTTCACAATAACCTACAGACCAGGTAGCAGAAACATCAAGCCGGATGCTCTTTCCCGGATGCACTGTTCCAGTGATGACTCAGTTTCCTCCCCCATCATACCATCCACATGCATTGTGGGGAACCTCACGTGGGACGTCGAGTCCAGAGTGCTACAGGCCCAAGGTGAGGAACCTGATCATCCCCCTGCACCTCCTAACACCTTGTATGTGCCCTCATCTCTCCGTTCAGAAGTCATCACCTGGGGACACGCCTCCCGTATAGCCTGTCATGCTGGTGTCCATAGAACCTTGAACCTCCTGCATCGGCGTTTCTTCTGGCCGTCCATGGAGAGGGATGTCAGGGAGTACATCGCAGCCTGCACTATCTGTGCACGCTCTAAGACCTCCAACTCACCACCTGCCGGGCTCCTTCAGCCGCTTCCAGTACCTGGATGCCCTTGGTCCCATATCTCCTTGGATTTCGTCACGGGACTACCCCAAGGCCGCCCAGTTCATTCCACTCACCCAGGTGCCCACTGCTTCTGAAATGGCTGAGATTCTGGTCCAGAATGTGTTCCGACATCATGGCATTCCGAAGGACATTGTCTCCGACCGTGGACCCCAATTCGTCTCACAGGTGTGGAAGGCATTCTGCTCTGCGTTGGGGGCCACGGTCAGTCTGACGTCCGGCTACCATCCACAAGCTAATGGGCAGGCGGAGAGGGCCAACCAGGAGCTTGAGGCCGCCCTTCGTTGCCTAGCAGCCCAGAATCCAGCCGATTGGTCCAAGTTCTTGGTCTGGATTGAATACTCCCACAATAACCACCCATCGTCGGCCACAGGGACATCTCCATTTGAAGCCTCACTTGGTTACTCACCCCCTCTGTTCCCCTCACAGGAGCTCGACCTCGCGATTCCCTCTGTTCAGCACCACCTACAGCGATGCCAACACATCTGGACCCAAACCAAGGAAGCTCTCCTGCGCACCAGGGAGGGTAACTGCCTCATCGCTAACCGCCACAGGGTGGTGGGTCCCTCATATCAACCAGGTCAGAAAGTCTGGTTGTCCTCACGCAATATACCCATCCAAGCTTCGTCCCGTAAACTAGCTCCTCGCTTCATTGGACCCTAAAAACCTCTACAGTCTCTGCGGCGCTGAGCTTCTCCGGCAGGCGAGGACGGTAATGGCAGAACGAAGCCTCGTCATATGAAGTCCAGCACCGGAACACCTCAGGGTCCACAAAGGCTCATAGTTTAAAAGAATATCATTTAAATAAGAAGGCCTACGACCATTAAAACTTTTATAGTGAATAAAATAATCTTAAAATCAATTCTCAAACGCCCCCTGAGTTCTGTAGAAGTTGTAAGTTTGAAAGAGACTTTTTGGGTAAACCGAGAGCAGGGCATTACAATAATCTAAATGACTAAAAATAAAAGCATGCATCAGCATCTCTGTGCTGGCAGGAGAGAGGAATGGGTGGACTCTGGCAATATTTTTAAGATGATCAAATCCTGTTTTAACTCCTTTTTTTATTTTATTTTTGATTTGAAATGGTTTATTTCAAGCAATCAAATAGAAGTTATACACAAAAGCAATATAAACATCAGTTATACATTCATACGGTAACTAATCAAACTTAGGATAATTAGACATATTTAATAAATATTGCTTGAAAGGGAGTGGAAGGAAGCGAACTTATATAATTCCACCCCGTTATACTATAACCATTTTATAACATGATTTATCAATATCCGGTTCCTAGGTTTTATCAGACAGAATTAAGAATCATAAGGTATCAATAAGGCACATGCCAAAGATGAATTACTTAAGAACTACGTCAAAAATGACTATTTTAGAAATTAACATGGCAAATGCAGCATCTGAAATATATGCAAATTATGTTACTTTTAAAAGTCATTCATATGCTTTAAAAAATAATACTATACCAGTAAAATAGACACAACACTGTTTCAGGAATTTTCAAAGCAAAATTTCATCAAGTATCAAAAGTTAAAACATGTGCAAAGCTTTGCTACATTAGGAAAGATTTTTGAATCAATTTATCAATTTTAGGAGCTAGTGAAGTAATATCATCAAAAGTCAATCAATTTAACAATTTTCAAAAGTGATTAATCATTTGTTTTACTCTTTTTATATATATTTTTATTTTATTTTATTTATTTTTTTTATATAATAAAGTAATGCTGTTGGGGAAAAATTAAAAGGGTCCATAACTGTCGATTGTCCAAGGTTGGTACTTCTTCTTTTACTGATAACAGCTGATCTCCTGGGTTCAAAACAGAGTTTATAGTTCTCTTCGATGTTATGTCTGCAGACATTAGATTCAGGTCCATATCCTTCTTCAGCTGATATCAGCTGCGGTGAAAGTTGAGGTCAAGTTGTCTGCAGGTCAGAACTCTCTGCTGTTATTCAGGTGACGTCAGACGATGGAGAAAGTGATGATTCCTGGTGTCATATTTCTTGAAATTATTTGGCTCTTTGGTTTATTACTCCACGTTGTTTCAGACAACCGTAATCAAGCACTTCTCAAAGTCCTTCATGGTGTTCACCACCAGAACCTTGGACCGGTCCTCTGGACCGAGCAGTTTGACATAAATCCTGCAGCCTTTAACCCAAGTGTTCTCAATCTGCTTACGCTTCCTGAGAAGCCATGCATGTTTTGAGATTTCAGCATTTCTTCTGGTCAGATGGTCGTTCAGATAAACAGCAGACCCTCTGAGATTTTTGCGTTGATTCATCAGAGCTAGCTTGTGTTTGTGATTCACAAACCTCATGAGGATCGCTGGTTTATCCGTCTCCTTTCTCCTGGGGAGCAGGTGGCAGGTCTCGATGGTATTGAGATCCAGGGAAATCCCTTTAGATGTGAGAAATGAATGTATTTGCTGTTCCAGAGACTCTCCACCGAACTCCGTATTAGTAGCACTGCCAGCTACGCTAGCGCTAGCATTAGCAGTGCTAGCTCGAGGCTTGATTGGTACTCCAGTGAGAATGACATTATTCATCCTTACTTGCTGTTCCACATCGTCCAGTCTTTTCTCCAGAATCTCGACCCGGTTTTCTCGCTGCTCGTTTTGAGCCCGAAATCTTCGGAACTCTTCCATCATATCCCACAGTGGCGTTAGCTTAGCCGACACTTGATCCATAAAACTTTTCAGCGTTTCTTGAATAATGTCAAGAGACTTTTTGAGTTCTTCATATTCCTGGGGTTTCTTCGGGGGCATGGTCAGCTCTCTTTTTTGGAGAAAAATCAACTTTTTAAGTAATTTGAAGATAGTTGTAATCGCAGAGAGGCACGCCACGCGTCCTGCTGCTGTAACCCGGAACCGGAACCTCTTTTTTATGGAACCTTTTTATGAGTGGACAAAAAAATTTGGCTCAAAGACAAAACATAAGCCCAGGTTTCTCACACAGTGAGAAGGTTTAAGATTCTGAAGATGTAAAATCATCTCTCTCTGTTCTTCAGAACCAATTATTAAAATTTCAGTTTTGTCGTGGTTGAGATGTAGGAATTTTTCTACTATCCACAACTTTATATTAAAAATACAGTTTAAAAGAGCGTTAATAGGTTCAAGGTCATCAGGAGTTCATTGCTAACGTCTTTGCAATGGCAAATGGGGATTTGCCATCAAGTCAGGATAGCACCTTTGGTTTATCTTCTCTTTGAAAAATCTTTAATTGGAAAAATAAAGAGACGCCGTCAGGCCCTTCTACGCGTCTGGGTTCACCAAATAAACCAAATCCATACACCATTAAATCCGAGTCCCTGATTGGTCAAAGTTAGACCTGGTTCAACTGGCAAAGCGCATTCAGTTGCTGCACATTTTGTATGTAGAGCGCAAACGGTTTTAAACTCACTTTCTCGTAGCAACAAATCAGCGTCTTCTGTATTTTCTTTGTCGGATTTTGCCAAAGAAGGCAAAATAAACTTAAAGTACTTGAATAAAGGGAAAAACAGAACACATTAGAGTGGTGTTAATAAAATGAAAGTAATATCAAAATGACCAATATCCACCACTTCTTATGCTGTTCCTCTCTTTTCTTATCCTTGCTGTCTCTCCATTTTGAATTCCTTTTTCACAAAACAGGCAGACAGCTGGTTCCAATTGCAGAGGATTTATTAGCACAGCAAAAATCTGCAAGTATGCTAATGTTAGGTTGTTTATGTGAGTGGGCTTTAAGATAGCAAGAAACGGTGTAAACATAGATCTCTCAGCGACATGGAAGGTAAGGGGGGGGGGGGGGGGGGGGGTAGGGCTGCTTTGCACCAACAGCTCCGCCCAAAACTTATAGGCACATTTCCAATGGAATTTCTTGCGGATGAGACTTAGGGTCCGGTGCACCCCCCATGGCAAGCCAAACGGGATGTATGACCCCAGGTGATAACTTCTGAACGGAGATCTGTCGGCATGAACAAGGTACCCCTGGGGACAGGAGGGTGATTATTGTCGTTATTCTGGGCTTGGAGTGCCTTGTTCTTGATGTCCCAAGTCAGGGCTCTGATGATGCAGGTGGGCGGAAGGGCTGAATTTCCGGGACAGAGCGTCAGGTTTGACATTACGGGATCCGGGTCTCTAAGTGATTGTGAAATTGAAACGGTCGAAAAAGAGACACCGTCGAGCTTGCCTAGAGTTGATCCTTTTGGCCGACCGGAGATAGGCCAGGTTATTGGGATCGGTCCATAAGATGAACGGCTGCTCGGCTCCCTCCAACCAGTGACGCCACTCTTCCAGCGCCAGCTTGATGGCAAGTAGCTCCCGGTTTCCGACGTCATAATTTTGTTCTGATGGTGACAGTTTGCGTGAAACAAAGGCACATGGTTTTAATTTGCCTGTGGTGGTTTCCTTTTTGGAGAGGACGGCCCCCACACCAGAGTCCGAAGCATCCACTTCGACTATAAATTGCCGAGACGGCTCCGGTTAGATGAAGATGGGTGCGGTTACGAAAAGGTTCTTTAGTTTGTTGAGGGCCTGTTGGGCTTCCGTGGACCAGACAAAGGGGTGATTTATAGAAGTAAGTCATGTGAAGGGGGAGACAATGCTGCTATAGTTACGGATGAAATGTCTGTAATAGTTTGCGAAGCCTAAGAACTATTGAAGTTTTTTACAACTGTCTGCAGGTGCCCAGTTGGTGACAGCCTCACTCTTAGAGAGGTCGGGTCGGATGCAGCTGGCCTCAATGATGTAGCCTGAAAACTGAACTGTGGTCACATGGAACTCGCATTTCCCAAACTTGACATAAAGTTGATTTTCCAGTACAAGACGCACATGGTGTTCGTACTGGGCCTGATCTTGAGAATAGATAAGGATGTCATCTAAGTACACGAACGCAAACCGATTAAGAAAGTCGCGAAGGATGTCGTACACCCTTCTCTGGAAGACTGCCGGGGCATTGGTGAGGCCAAAGGGCATGACCAAATATTCGTAGTGCCCAAGGGGGTGTTGAAGGCAGTCTTCCATTCGTCCCCTTCTTTGATGCGAACCAAATGTTAAGCGTTACGGAGATCTAACTTAGTGAAAATGCGGGCCTTTTGAACGGAGTCAAAAACGGATGAGATTAATGGCAGGGAGTATTTATCTTTGACGGTGATCTTGTTCAGTTCGCGGTAATCGAGACATGGCCTGAGTGTTTTATCTTTCCTTTCAACAAAAAAGAATCCAGCCCCCACAGGGGAGGAAAAAGGTCGTATATGACACAGGGAGAGCGCTTCTTGGACATACTGCTCCATACCGGTTCTTTCGGGCCAGAAATGTTAAACAGCCGGCCCTTGGGCAGGGGAGCACCTGGCAAGGCACTAGCCTTAGCTTTGCTAAAAACAGCCTTTAAGTCGTGATAACAATGCCGGATAGCTGCTAGATCTACCGAAACCGAACTCTCTGTATTAGGGGTGGACACACATGGTACAGCGGATAGTAAACAGTTTGCAAGGCAATACGGGCTCGATTGGGTGATAGACCCCTGAGACCAGTTGAACTGAGGGTTATGCAATTTAAGCCAGGAAAACCCCAACCCAATGGGAGTGTGGGCGGCCTGAGTGATGAAAAATTGAATGGACTCCCTATGGTTACCTGACGTATCGAGAAGGATGGGCTTGGTGCAGTGAGTGATACGTGACTGGTTTTGACCGCAAAGACTGCAGGCTTCAATGGGGGTGTCCAGGGGCTCTGTGGGTATTGACAAACGATTAACCACATGATAATCAATAAGGCTCTGCTCAGCCCCAGAGTCTATGAGGGCCCTTAAACCATGAACATGGAGGTCGTAGCATAACTTCACAGGTAAAAACAGAAATTCTTTACCAGAATCCTTGGTGACTAACTCCGCTCACGGCCTGTCGTCTAGCTAGGGGCTTGGGACTTTAAACGCAGTGGGCAAGCTGAAACCAAATGTCCTTTAGTCCCACAGTAAAAACATGCTCCAGCTTCGCGTCTCTTGCGACGCTCTTGCGACGCTCCCCTTCTGACAGAGTGGCCGATCTGCATGGGTTCGTCCGGAGGTTTAGATGGAACGGGAAACTCTGTGAGCAGGCTCTGTTCGACGGGTGGAGCGTGGACTGACTTAGTTGGGGGACGCGGAGGTGGATGGCTTTGTTCCCTTTGACGCTCCCGTAATCTGATGTCCGACCTGAGAGCCGCAGAGACTAGCTCCTCAAACGAGCGAGCTTCGGGTTGTGAACAGAGGTGGTCTTTTATCTGCTCAGTCAGTGATTGGTAAAAAATACCTTTAAACGCCAAATTGGTGCCAGCCAGTTTCGACGCTAAGATGCGGAAATCGACGACATGTTCGCTAACGGGTCTGTTCCGCTGTTTGAGAGCGAGGAGCCGCCGGGTCGCCTCTTCCTGTTTTCGAGGTTGGTCAAATATGAGTCAGAACTCGCTGAGGAAGCAAGTGTTCATAAGAAAAGTGAGTAATGGGATTGGCAGAGAGTAAGGCTTGAGCCCACTGGAGAGCTTTATTTCTCAGGGAATTAACGATGAGCGTTATCTTACTGTGGTCCGTTTGATAGTATCTGGGGGCTTGTTGACATATCAACTGGCACTGCAGCAAAAACCCTGCGCAGGCTTCTACGTCCCCGAAGAAGGGTTCCGGTTGGAGCCGGATGTTTTCAGGAGCGGACGGTGATCTGGAAGCGGAAGATGTTGGGCTGACGGTAGCATGAGCTGTGGTGGGCGAAACATGGGAATATTGACCAGTTAGTTCATGTAAGGTCTGAGTCATACCATCCAGGCGATGAAAAAGGTCCTGCTAGGCAGCTGCCATTTGAGACAGGGCGTCCGCTTGACGTCCAAGCATAATGCCTTGTTGGGTAACAGCTAGTCTGAGTCCTTCCGGGTCAGGATTATGGCCAGTCCGTTTTGTCATGGCTACAGAACAATTTCGAACTCAGACGCTGGAACCCGGAAGAAACACAGAGGAGCGTGAGCAGGATTCGTGGAGATCACTACACGTGAGGCAGACTTTGGTGGCGTCACTGGTGGGTTCCTCCGCAGGTCTTGGAAGATGTTGTCGTCGTCAGTGGAGATCTGGGAGACAGACGGAGAATGGCAGAGGCTTGAGGTGTGTCCAGAGGAGTAGGCAGAATGAGGGTTCCGGGGTGAGGCTGATTCAGGCGACCACTTGTGGCTATGGATTCCTGGAGGTGAGTAGACAGAGAGATTAGGCGCAGGCTTGGCGTAACGAGAGAGTAAAGCACTTGACTTGGAGACCAAATATGCACCATCAGGGGCAACGGACTGGCAAAGAATACTGATCCTGGAGCTTCTTATGAAGGCAGGTGATGAGATGAGGTAAGTGGTCGCAGCTGGGCTGAATCAGGACCCAAGCGGAGAGGAAAGGGGGAGGAGTCTGACAGAGCCACCATATCATGTTCTTCACCCTTAAAGCATCAGAAGCTTTAAAGCAGATTCAAATCGGAGCAGCAGGATTTATGAAACAGTCTTAACAAAAACAGTCTTTCTGACGTACTGTTTGACAAATTCCACACATTTCTAAATGTACATGGATGTGTTACTGGGTCAGCGTTCTGACGACAATGTTAGCGGCTGAGAATTATGATAAATCTCATGACTAATTTTTTGAGAAACAAATTTCGGACCATAAATAGGGGAAATGTATGTTGCTATGACAATAAAAACTTCCATAATAATCTAAATGGGATGACACATTTTTTAAACAAATGTGTTTTTATTAGAAAGGGGAAAAAAGATGGATTTCCCCTCTCCTTTCTTTTATTGTTGCTATGTAGTTTTCTTCTCAGGAATTAATGAGAGATTGAGAGTTCTGGTTTCTGAATGAAGCAGTTCAGGGCTCATCCTGAGCAGGTTCCTCCATTATTGTTACTTTGTTTCATACATTAACATTTAATGCAAACAAATTGGATCTGGGTCTTTATTTTGTTCCCCTAATAGAAAAGATGGAGTTTCTGCTGCATCCTCTGATGATGTCATCATGAGATCTATTTGAAACTATTCAGATCATTCAGGATGACATTTGTTTTGACTGATGCTACAGTGGCTTCATTCACTGATGGAAAGATTTGAATTTTTCTTTTTCACTCATCAAATCAAAATTCATCAAATTCTTCAGGCATGAGACAGATTTTCTTTCAGTTTCCTTTGTTCAGTTTACTACAATACACATGTAAAAACTTTTTTGAGACAAAAGAAAGTTGTTTTGTATTGGATTCTGAAAGATGAATTGGACTTGTATCTACTTTCATGAATAAAAACCAAATTTGCTCATTTTGACTCCCAGTAAAGTTGGGTACATTATTCTTATTTCCCCTTATCATTTTAAACATGTCCAGGGTGAACAGTGCCCACAAGGGTGGTGGGTAAAAAACAAATGATTGTTCACCATCTCCACATCCTTACACCGCCTTGACTGTCATGGCAGTTGCGCAAACTTCGAGCTAGGTGATGGATATGAACTTTGAGGAACTGTCAACTGTTCATCATGAACTGTCTGTCCTTCCTCTGGACAAAAAGACAGGGTTTCCATGAAATTGTGGCCATGAAGGGGGGATAGTGGTTATAGGGAAGATATGTGTACATCTTATAGTTGATCGATCTGAAACAAATCACAAATGTGGGTGTGGCAGAATAAATTCAATGGTTGCTGAGAGAAGTTTAGCTTCTTGTGGACACAGTTTTGTTTTATTTATTTTTTAAGTGTCCTGTCCTGCAGATAAGCAAACAGATGAGAGCTAAAGGCCTCTTAAGCTTGACAGATTTTACTGTTACTATGGGGGGTTATGAATCTTCTGACACACGCGGTGTATATTTGTATAAACCCCCTTTTGTCCTTGAGGCTAAACTTTATTTATATAAGTTACGTTTGCATATATTTCTTGCTGGATGAAAACAAAAGGAGAGAAGGGAATGTTAGAGATGGGGGAGGGGGTACAAAAGAAAGGGGAGAAAAAATAAGAGGGGTGGTTAAAAAAGATGGAAGAGGATTAAAGAGCAATGGCTTTGCGGGGGTAAGAAACACAAAGCAATGAGTTTCTGGGGATTTATCATTATTACTGGCAGGTGTAGATGTTATTTAAAAGGGGCGTGGCCTGTCCACACACTCAGGTATTACAAACATGTCTGTTGGCTCCAAAAATCTTCACAGAGAAATAGGTCATCTCGTACACAATACAACTACAGCTCACACACACATACTTATGCAGACAAACAAACACATATCAACCATATCACTCCATCACACATACCATCTCTGCAATGGTGAGATGGTACCTGTGCGCAGGTGAGCAATTGAGTTCTACTGTGGTGGATGATGGAATGTAAAAAGGAACTTAACAAGAGGGGGGGGTGCCCGGTCAGCCCCACCCACCAAGACCCCCCGCCCAACACGAAGGAGGAGTGGTAGCCGACAAAGTTTCTACATTCAAAGTTCAGCTTAACTCATTCCTTTTTGGTCAGGCTTATTTCCAGGCTAGCTAGTAATCAGAGAATATTTAACTTATTGCTGGACTACCTTACCTTAATGACGTTTGGGGGAATATTCATTTTCATTACATCCATTATACATATTTCTCCGCGGATCCACGCCCTTCATAAACCGCGCCAGGCCGGCCAATTCCCCCTGCTTAGATTAATACTATATTGTATCAATATTGATATGCCTAAAACGTAGATTTTCTATTATAATTATTACCATCTGGTATATGGGCCATAATGCAAACAAATATTAACATGAATAAAATTTAAATAACAATAAGTTGGGGAAACTATGGTGCACTGAGGTTCTGTTCTCTATTCTCATCTACTTCTCCTGTCCTCTATTCTTGATCATTATTTTTCATTTAGTTCTCCATGTCTCTTTTTGGTGCAGTGCAATTGATGTGTTGTCCCTCTTTCCCACTCCCCTTTGGGGCAGAGGGATTAATTCCAGATTGCAGTTGGCTCATCTGTGCTCCTGACCTTGGCCGTGGACCTCGTCTCTGGCTCGTCTCGCGCCCCCAGCCATCTCCCAGTTCAATTTAGATGAAGCCCATCGGCAACACTATTCAACATGTAGTTGTATAGTTAGATAAGCTGATTCTTCTCTAAGAGTCCTAGTACATCGCCTGTCGGTCCTGTAGTAAGATCCCTCATTCAAGTGGACAACCCTGAGGTTATTTTTATCTCCTGATATCAGCTTTTATTTTAGGAGTTTTTACTCTCTGAGCAGGAGGGTCTAAGAGCTGGGATGCCTAGTTTAATTGAGTATGTTTAATTTACCTTAGCAATCAGCTATTGTATTTTGTAACTGATGTTACGTTTAGTGAAGCCCACTGAGAACACTGTGCTGTAAAACTGGGCTACATAAATGAAACTAAATTGAATTGAACCAATGGGAGGGGGACGCAGCCAAGTAGCCCCACCCCCCCAAGGTGCATCGCAGGTTGACCCATATGGATGCTGCAGGTTTTTGGGATGTCCTCGCTCCTGGAGGGTCATGAAGAGGAGAGAACGCATCTTAAAGGGAGCACATGAGTGTCTTGCAGTTCCCTTGCCCCATTAAGTGGCCACTTCAACGGACGTCATGAAAATGATGGAACGCACCACTGTCATGCGTGCAGTAAGTGTATTTGTGAAGTATTTGTAAGGATAATGTAAGTTACATGCACATATGATGCACGGTGATGTTGTTGTACGGTGCCCTCACGCCACGCTCTAATCATTGGTAAGGGGTGCCCTCTGGGTACCTACTGACTCTGCACAAATGCTGCACGCCCCGGGCAGCATTTGTGTAACTGTGATTCATGAACATCTTTTCCCCACGGGCTCACCAACTTTGCCCTTTTTAATGTGGGCCCAACCCAGTCTCATTTCTCAGACAGTCTGTATCCACCCGTTAGAACCGTTGTGACTAAGGCCTTATTGGAAACCTTTCCTCATTAAGCTACAGCACAGGCTTTAACTTGACTTTAATGACAGTTTCGTTAAAGCCCTGCCCGTGCAGATTTTGATCCGTGCTGACCATCCCTACAGCTCCTCAATTGGGAACTTCAGGTGAAAAAATGTGGACCTTCAGGTTTGGTGTGCGCAAAGCCAGAAGGTATATCTGGGTGTGTGCAGGACGCTCCTGACTCACAGCGTGTGTCTGATGGGGCGTGGCTTCTCTTACCTGGTGGGATCGCTGCTAGACAGGTGGCGGGTGATTGGCAGATCATCGGCAGGTGAGCAGAAACCTGCCTGAAAGGGGCGGAGCCTGTAGTAAAAACTCCGCAGGTGCAGCTGGTGGCTTCACCAGCCTCAGACAGTTTCTCTAGGATCCAGGTCTCCCGTTTGAAGTCGAAATGGCCATGTTCAAAAAATTCTTCAACAACATCATCCACACGAAAGACTCCGACAACAAGAAGGTCCCGGAGCCCGTGAGTCCCGGCACGCGCCTCTGATGAATGAGAGCAGGTTTGGATTTGTTGAAATCTTATGATGAGTCTGGTTTTTGTCTGTGAAGGTGAAGGAAAAGCCCAAACCAAAGTATTATGGGACAGTCACGCCTCATCCGGACTTTGATGCCAGCAAAGATGCCGGGGTTCTTCGGAGCGCCATCCAAAGCAAAGGTGAGCGCGGGAAGCTGCGGGGCCTGCGGGGCTTCAGCCTCTGCAGAGGCTGCGGTTTCCGGTTTCCTGCTCGGATCTTAATGTGGTGACTTTACCTGCAGACAGAGATGGTTTTTATTTGTTTATTGTCAGGAGTGGATGAAGATGTGATCGTTGCTGTTTTGGCGAAACGAAACAATGAGCAGAGGCAGAAGATCAAAACGGTTTATGAGGCATCTGTGGGGAAGGTAAGTGAGGAAAATCCCGTTTGTTTAGCTTCCAGAACTGAAGTGTAGGTTAATTTATGGAAAAAGTAGCCTTTTTTTATTTGCGCATGCGCAAAAGGCGGAATGAAGAATATTTTCTTAAAAGGTCAAAATTATTGTCAATGAAGCAGGCACTCCTGCTGTTGAGATGAAAAACTTTAATGTTATGAGAACAGAACTAAAGCTCATCCTTCCACTTAAAATGTAACCGCTAAGCGAGCTAAACTTTTCCACAATTCTCAGATGTGTTTGTCTTGTTCTTCTACTATACTTTTCCCTCTCCAGTTTGAATATTTGATTATTTAAAAAAATGTTTTTCTGAAAAGAATAATATATTTACTTTTAATTTAAATAAATTTAAAATTCTCTTCAGTTAGTGTGACAATTATAAAGGATTTTTTTATAACATTTAAAACTAAATAAATAACACATCGAAGAGCCTCAAAAAGACTCTACAAGATGTGTATAGATGGATAGATAGTGATGTTTGGCTCAGGTTGATGTGCATGGCTGATTTTTTTTGTTTTTTTAATAATGTGGTGTTTAAAAAAAAAAACAAAAAAAAAGGTTCCCCCCACACTTGTAGTAAAGCCTGATGAAGAAATCAGCGGATTACGTTTAAAAAAACACAGTGTTGTGCGTTACTCCTCTGTGTCCTGCTGTGTGTTCAGAAGCTGGAACAGAGCCTGAAGGACGTTCTCAGATCACATTTGGAAGATGCGTGTCTGGCTCTGCTCATGCCACCGGCAAATTATGATGCCCATCTGCTCAGGAAAGCCACAAAGGTAAAAACTTTTTTGTTTTAAATGCATCTAATGCCTGAGTTCAGTGTTGCCAGATTGGGCAGATTCCCACCCTTTTTAGCAGTTTTGATTCTGATTTTGCAGGGGGAAATTGCTTTGTGTGGGTGGACATAATTAGTGCGGGTTTGTTTTTTTTTTTGTTTTGTTTTTTTCTTGTGTGGTCTGGTTGTTTTGGTGTATTTTTTTTTTTTACTTCAGGCTTGAGGCTTTGCTATTTGAATGCATCTGCTGGGATCCATGTCTTTTCTCAGACTTTGTATCGGTAAATTGAATATTTATGCTGAATGTTCTGGGTTTGCCTTCAGGGCCTGGGAACAGATGAGAATGTCCTGGTGGAGATTCTAGCAACAAGGTCAAACCGAGAGATTGAGAACATCAAAAGAGTCTTCAAAGAAGGTTTTAAGACACTCCACTCTGTTATTCTTCACACGAGCTCTAAATTCCGGAAATGGATCAGGGTTGTGCAGTTGCAGACCCTGGTCTATGGAGCAGCTGTAGCATCTGAACTGTCGCTTCCTCAGAGTACAAGACCGAGCTGGAGGAGGTCATCAAGGATGAGACAAGCGGCGACTTCACCAAGGCCCTCCTTGCCATGTTGAGCGCCAAGAAGGATGAGGGCGAGAAGGTGGACTTGGAGCTGGCCCAGAAGGACGCAAAGGTAAAAGCAGCCGGTTCTTTCTAACCCAGTACCTGCTGGATGTTTGGACACGCCTCTTCTCCACGACACGAACCACAGCCTCATAGAGAGGCTGTAAATTCTTTTTTTTTTTTTTTTTTTCCGTGTCTGCAGATTCTTTTTGAAGCAAGCGGTAATTCTAAGATCAACGTTTCTACCTTTATTGAAATCCTGACTTCCAGGAGCGGCCCACAGCTCAAAAAAAGTGAGTTTGAAAGCAGACAAACAGGTTGCCGCTCTCAGACGGCCTGAACACACCCAGCATCTACCTAATCCAAGATCTGACTCAAATAACCATCACTCTGGTGGTACAAGCTTCCAACACTTTGCGTTAGCGGCAGCTGCATGTCTTCTGTGATTTCTGCAGCGTTCCAGCATTACGCTAGCGTCAGTGACACCTCGCTGCCCAAAGCCCTGGAGCTGCAGCTCAAAGGAGACATCGAAGACTGCCTCATCGACATCGGTGAGTGAACCACCGTCCAGTTGTGTATGTTCTTGAAGCTACCACTCCTCTCAGATGCAAAGGAAAATGATTTAATCTGTTTTGAGCCTGGTTCTGAGCTTTCAAATAGTCCAGACTGTAGTGATTTTCACTCACACAAACGCACCTTTGTTTGAATTCGCCCACATTTTCTTCCAGGAACGACTTTTTAAGGTCATAAAACAGGATCTGCTAGTTTTCAGGCTGAAACAAGTTTAAAGTCAGTCGTCCAGGTCCTTAAGCTGCAGATCAGCGTCACATCATCCCACTCCCACCACCACGTTTCACTCTGAAACTGTTTGGATGCTTCAGATGTTTGATACATTCTGTCCATTCCCATCTTATTGGAGTATGTTTGTTTTTACCAAGGTTTTGAGGAATGTTCCTGAGTCTTTGCATTCTTTTTGCTCATCAAAAACTCTCCCATGGATCCATCTTTGTCCAGATGTCTCCTTCTGACTGAATCATGAACTCTGACCTTTTTGTATAAAAGTTTAAGAGTTGCGAAAGAATGCTCTTAGATTGATATCGGTTAACAGGAGAGCTGGTCAATCCAGATAAATTAGAAATGCAAACAAAACGCCTACGGTTGCCAGGCAGCGTCTGCCCTGAAAGCAAAACTCCTTCCTGCAGCTCCAATCACGCCAACTCAAACAAATGTTTGTATTTCTGGAATGAAAAACTTTCTTTGAAGAAAAAACTTTTTGGAGTTTACTCGAAAAATGTATTTTCTAAAACACTTTAACCATTTTTTTTTGTTTCCCCATCAGCTGTTTGTTTTTGTTTTTTTCTTTTTTTAATAAAACCTTTTTTTTTTTTTCTCCAGTGTTTCATTTTCAGAAGCTGAATCAGATCACATATGTGCAAATAAAAGCACACCAGTGACTGATTAAAGGAAGTCGCCTGGTCTGTGGATTTAACAATGTTTTCCAATATTTGCATCATCTGGATCACAGCTGAGACCCAGATTCTAGTTTGAACATTCCCCTCTGCAGATGCGGAGTTTATCCCTAAGTAGGAGGTGAAAAGCTCTGAGTGTATTTGCCTTGTAAAAACAAACCCAGCCTCTTAGGTCATCAATTTCAAAACGTGTGATTTTAAATGTTGGAGTCTGCCTCACAAGTGAACATTGGTGATCTTTTGCAGCTGATTTATTGAATTTTTTTAATGTTTTTTTTGTTTTGTTGTTTTTCTCTTCATGTTCCTCTTTGCCATGCAGTGAAATGTGCCTGGAACACGCCGGCTTTCTTTGCTGAGAAGCTCCATAACTCCATGAAGGTGTGTATGAACCTGAAGTTTACTTGATTTAGAATTTATATTACTTTTGTCAATAAGTTGGTAAAATACTGCAGTGATAAAGTATCAAAAGGTTTCTAGCTATGTAAAACTGATCATATAGATAGATAGATTACTAATAAGTAACGTATTTTCTTTTGAGAATCGGTTTTCAAATGTAGTAAAGGTTTAGACCATGAAATATCAGGAAATCTCTTAGTTTGGCTAATACCATAATATCCTAGCATGCCTGGTGATGGTATAATAGGATCCAGCATGTCATGAATCCGTTACAGGGCAGCGGCACGCGGGATAACACTTTGATCAGGATTCTGGTGAGCCGCTCCGAAGTGGACCTGAAGAAGATCATTGAGGAGTACAAGGCCATGTTTGGCCGACGCCTGCAGGAGGACATACAGGCAAGAAAAAGAGAACTTTGTCTTTTTTGTTCACAAGGTACTTGTGCTGAAAGTATTTGTATTTTACAGAAAGACACTAAAGGAGATTACCAGCAGATCCTGCTGGGATTGTGTGGACCTCACTGAAGATCTGAACCCATCACTTGGACATCCAAAAACTTTGCATCAATTAAAAACCCAACATACTATCTTAACATCTTGTGAATCTCGCTATTCTGTTGATGTATCAATAAAGTGCTATCCCAAAACATCTAGTTTCTAACCAGATCAATAGACAAAAGAACCAATTAAAAATTCTTGAGTAAAAAGGGGACAAGAAAATTCTCCATTGATTGGTAAAAATGGAGCATATGAATGTTTTTCTCAAGATCCCAAACTGTTAAGTCACACCTGAGCTACGTGCTGAGCTAAAGCAAAGTAGATAAAATGAAGGTATCCAAAAATAGTTTATATTCATATTTCTATATTTTGTAATATTGCTCTGACATTCTTCTACATCTAAATAAAACCTGAGACCCTGTGTGCACTTATGGAGACATGACCCTGCGAAGGCTTCCCTTATTCAAGAACACTGGTAAAAGGAGAATAGATTAGGATCACTCCCTCTACTTCATATCGATTTCTAATTAAAAATGGAAATGTTTTCTTGAAACACCTATTGGTTTTTGTGTTAATGTTTTATTTTTGACAAAAGGGCATCAGTTTTCTTTTTTGCACACAATTTTAGAATTTGAACATGTTTGGAACAGTTAAAGTAATTCATACTTCTACTACAACAAAGAACATCTCCCAGCCGCCTCATTGCTAAAGGATTTCTGCAGTTTCAGAAATCTGTCATCTTTTTTTCCTCTCATTGTGTTGATATATTTTTTAAACAGCCTGAGCAAGTTTAATGCTTTAATTTCCCTCCTTAAATTGTTTAATTTACAATGAGCATTTCTGATCATTTACATACTAGAACACTGACGGAGCTTGCATAACAGAACATTTAAAAAAAAAACTGTTGTATTCAAGATAAAGTGTACATGAAATGGCATTTAGGTATTTGTGTTTTGTGATTTTACAATTCTAAAATTTTCTGATTTTAAGTTTTTTTTCACACAAAGCTTTTTATAAAATTCAAAACTCCCCTTTGATAAATTTGAAACTGGGGGTTTACACTCGAGGATTTACATCTTTGAATGAAATGTTTGAAACAATGAAACAGAGGTATTAAATAGTCTACCTTTTACTGTTCAGTGAAAATATTTCAAATTTAACACCACTATTTTAGGTGCATGGGTGTCAATTTGTAGTTCAATATTTAAATTCATATCTCATAGAAAGTCCATGAAGATCTGCATTAGAATAGTTATGAGGGGCCAGGAAAATATTTAAGATTTAAATGTACTATTGAAGCTCCGCATGGAGAAAGTTTTTTCTTAAATCTATTCATTTTTTTATTTATTTTTTGTTGCGGGGGGGGGGGGTTGCTCCATAAATCCATTAAGGTGTGTATTAACCCATACACAAAATAACTGTAGTGTCATCAACCTATTGTGTTACTTGTCGAGGTCCTTCTGACACAAGTGAAGGTTCAAAATCTAATAAACAGTTTGGGTGAGCCTTGTGTCACATCAGAACTGAAATCCTTTGTATGTACCCTCAGGAGGAGAAACTGAGCGGTTGGAGAAGGATAAAAAAAAAACATTATTGAGACCACAAAGCAGATGTCTTACATAATAAGATCATTTATATTGATGAATGTAAAGCCAAAATCTATGGAGCCTTGGACATGACATTAAACAAACAAATTCACTTTTTGTATGCACAAATCGCTATATCTTGTGGCCACAAATCATCATTGTGTTCCCACATGTCATTATTTTGTGTATCACGAATGCTAATTTGAGGGAAGAATTTATTATTTTTGTTATTGTCTTGTTCAGCGCTCTGTAAAAGTCTATATAAATAAGAGTTTTGATTATAAAAACTTTCTTAAACAGATCAAAAGCCTTGCAGAAAGCTAGAATTAAAGGAAACCGTGATTTTCTGTTAACAAATTTTATTCCAATGAATCAAGAAATGGTTCAAAATTATTATGTTTTGGTATTTCTTCAACAAATCCTGATTGAGTTTAATTCTTAAAATTCCAGGTTTTTAACTGTTGACCATACTATCAATTGTTTTCTTAAGTTAAATCAAAGGATTTCAGTAAAATTTAATTCAGAATTGTTTTAGTGCTCTGAAAACTTAAGGTTTTAATAAAGATTTACCAAAAAAAATCAGAACATAGTACCGCGCAGGCGCAGCATTTACCCACAATACTCGCACGTGACGTGTCCGGAAGTGTCGTGGCTTAATGGACAGACCTGTTATTTTAACGTAATCCTTTTATTTCTTCGTGGTACTTTAGTTATTTTAAGCGAAACATTTTGAATGATGTTGTCGTAAGTTATCGGCCGGACCGGTGTGTTTGTTTTTCTGTTTATTTGTCTAACAGCTGTTCCAAACTACAAGGAAAACCTCTTTTCTGCCGAACCAGCCCAGCTGCTGAGCTAGCTAAGCTAACAGCTAACTCTTACAGAGAGAAGAGTTTGGAAGAAAAATGTCGGACTTTCCTCCTGAGGCAGAAACGCTCTGCTAGCCTGACGTGGGTGGCGGTTGTGGCAGCGTTTCATTAGCGATGTGAAGTGTTGGTGTCCGGGGCTCAGAATGGACTCGGAGGAGAAGTACAGCAGCAATGTCCTGTCCGGGGGGAAGCTGGGCATGGTGGAGGTGCCGGACTCCAGGTAACAGCTGCACGTCACCCTACCTGAATCATGGGCCCCACTGCGTTTCCAGTGTCATCCTTTGATGAGCTTCGGACTCGTGTAAAGTGTATTTCACCTTTTTGCGTTTGATTTTCAGAGTCCAATCCAGAAAAAGAAGGGAAAAATCGGTGCTATGATTCAGATGCACAATGAAGTCGTTTTGCAGCAAAAAGTTCCTGAGATCATCATGTTCTGAAGCTCCTGTGAACCTTAAGATTCACAGATGCAAACAATCTAAGGAATAATAATCAATGCAAGTGAAATGTTTGTCATCAGGGATGACTTGATTAATGTCATCATGTTGATCTTCACATAGAAAATGCTGTAAATCACTTCATTATATCTTTGTGTCGATTAGCATTTCAAACTATTTCATCTCTTTTTTTTGTGCCAAATCTGCTTTGACTTTATTTTTAACTCCTTATCTGTTCAGTTTAGTTATGTGAAGAATGTTTTTCATAACTAATCAAAATGTATTAAATAGAAATTTGCCAAATTAACCTATTTTTTGAAATTGGTGTTAAATCAGAAATCAAATTGAAAACCATCAAACAAAAACATTTGTTTTGTTACTCGGGTCAAGATTTTACACCCAGGAGTCTGTGCTTTGTTAGACCGATTAGTTTAGTTTTTATTTTTTTTATTTATACCACTACACACAATTTGACCATATTTTTTTTAAAGTTTCCCTCTTCCTATTCCATATTAAATTTGGGTCATAAAGAAAATAGTGTTTTGTTTCTCGTACACCTTGTTAATTTGTTTTATTTATTCTGCATATTTTTCTACATAAAATCCCAAAGCACATTACAGAATTACTTAAAAATCTTGTGCAATTGAGATGAAAGAAAAGATCCTAAAATGAAAACAAACCGCATGAACAGAATTACAGAAATATGAGAAATGCAAGCAATCGAACCATAAAACCCAATCCCCCCTAAAGCTGGTCTGAATAAGAAACTGCTTAAAGGGAAAGGGGGGGGGTCTTCCCCAACTATAAAACAGGTTTTAGGCACCAAGAATAGGTGTTGGCTACACCAATTCATAGAAACTTCAGAATAAACTGGTTTAATGTTTCTAAAAACAAATGGTAAAATCCTCCTTTCCAATCGAAGGGCAAAATAGAGAAAAGTCTGTTTGTCTCCTAGCTGATGTTTAAAGTCAGCATCCTGCACAGTTTGAAAACAAGTGAGTCACACAAGCATTATTGAAATGAGATGGGGGAAAAAAAATCTTTCACTGGTTAGAATGTGATAAAAGTGTCCCTAATTAGGATCTATGTCTCATATTATCAAAGCAAATATAGAGGTTTTCGAGGCTTCACTGGACAGAAGAAACTGAATAGCTAATTTTCTGGGTTTTTATGAAAGATCAGTTTAGTTTTTGCTGAATCCGTGTGGAGAGTACGATCAGCTAACCAGTTTTGCACGACTGCTACAATAAGTCAAACAACTTGCTAAACCCCAAATCAGTAAAAGGATATAAATCGCTGCATGCCACCTTTTTATACAAATATCTATCCATTCATCTTCAGAAACCGCTGAGTCCCTTTCTGGGTCACTGGGTTGCTGGTTCCTATCCCAGCTACTGGTAGCTGAAGTTGGGGTACACCCTGGACAGGTAACCAAACTGTTGCAGGGCCATGCTATCACATTCACACCAAGGAGCAACTTGGAGACACCAATTAACCCGTGAGGCATTGGACTGTGGGAGGAAGCTGGAGAAAACGCACACGTCTATGTACGAGGAGAGAGAGCACGCAAACGCCACACAGAAACGTTCCAGTCGGGATGTGAACCAGGACCACCGGATGCTGTGAGGCCTGATGCTGACCACTGCAGCCCCTTTTATAGAAATCCTTCAGATAGTTGATAAGTTGACCAAGCGAGCCAAGAAACAAAAATACAACATCAAACGGAGGCCGGAGTAGCTCCAGAAAAAGCTTTGCGATGCATTTCTCCTCTGAACTTGGCATTCAGGTGCAGATAAGCCTCCAATGTCAGTCAGGCTCATGGACTCAGTTACTGTTAAGGTTTATAACTGTTGAACACCTCATGCACAAGAAGCTCAGGTGACGTTTGTCTGCAGCATTTTCTGTCCAACGGTCAAGTTATGGCCATTGACTGTATAAAAGAACTGGACTGAGAGGCCCCTGCCCCCCTTGCTGGTTCCAAACAGGAAGTACTTGCTGGTTCCAAGAAACCAGAATCTCGTTGACTTTTATATAGAAATCAACAGCTGTTTGTCAGAATTAGCATTCATGCTGTTAGCATGTTGTTGTTGATCTTATTCTTTTTCAGGATATTTTTATTCTGTAGTTCAAGTTATTCTAGTTATAAACTGACCAAATAGAAGGAGGTGGTTTTATGTTGAAACTTCAAAACGTTTGATCAAGAGATGCTCCTGAGCCCACTTTCAGTGGTCGGGGGTGTGGGCTTCCAACAAGCTCACTCCTGATTGGTGAGAATGGTTGCCATAGAAACGTTGACTCAACCTGACTTGCAGCATTCACTGCTTTACTGATGTCGACTGAATGGACTTCATTCGGTTGGAGCTGAAAGTAAACCTTTTTCTATGGGTGACGTCACACTCTGTCCAGTTCTCATTTACAGTCAATGGTTATGGCTGAAGTTCACGCTCATTGATCAGTTTTTTGTTTTTATGCCAGTGGGTGATGGTTTCCAACAGGATCTAAACGTCTGAGAATAAACAGCAATAAACGTTTTCTTCATGACGCATGTTTGTCTCCTGACAGGCTGACGAAGTACATCGCTCTGCTGGTCGTCTCCAAGGTGCTCAAAGCTTTAGGAGTCTTTGAATCCTACGACATCTTAAAGTTTGTCCACATAGTTCAGTTCATCTTCATCTTAAAGTTGGGGTGAGTTTCTTCATTTCAGAAGCACCGGGAGTTTGGTGTGTGTGACTGCAGCCTTTGGGATGTCATGAGCTGCTTCTTTTTTCATTTTTTTCAGGAGTGCTGTTATTTTGCTTGTCTTTCAAAAGCCTTTTTCATCCGGAAAAATCATCTCCAAAAGACAGGTGTGTTGGATTCCCTCAATACCAAAGATTTGCCAGAAGAAGGGAAAGATAAAAAAAAAAAGCTGTTCCCTTTTGGATCCCTGACGGTTTGTGTTGATCATTTGAGAGTTTTTTCCCCTGCTGTTTTTCAGTGGATAAAGCTGCTGAAGCACGCCGTTTTCAGCTGCGTGGTTTCCCTCCTGGGCTTCTTCGGCCTGACTCTCTGTGGTCCTCTGAGGTAGGATGCACTGTGGTGATGTGGAGCTGCAGCTGCTTCTGTGCGTTTACCAGCGTGTCTCCTGCAGGACTCTGCTGCTGTTTGAACATGCTGACGTGGTGGTGGTCGCGCTCCTCAGTGTCCTGTTTACCAACTCCGGAGGAGGACCGTCCAAAGTAGGACCGCCCTGTTCACTCACACTCTTTACAGACTCTCATTTTTAATGCATTATTGTTGTGAGGAGGACTGGAAATGAGCTATTCATGGATTAGAATGACATTTTCTGCAGAGATTCTGTTCTTTCCTCCATTTCAGTTCTGTGAAATCTTAACTTTTGGTTCTGTAAGCATCTTTACTGCTTCTATAGGGAGGCCATGGGCTAAATCATAGTTTAACCATGGCTATTGTCTATTGAAATGCTGGAAAAATACTTTTTTTTCACTCTGTCAGTCTCTGTTGTTTCCTAAAAAAGAATCTGAGTTTTTCTTTTTTCTGGATGGTGTCTCTGTTCAGACCAGAGGAGCTGCTCTGTTCATCATCGCCGTGATCTGCCTCCTCCTCTTCGACAACGACGACCTCATGTCCAAAATGGGAGATCACCGTATCCTTGGTTGCTGTCCTTCTGCCCAACTTTTCTGCTCGCTGACCTGTTAACCTTGACAGATGTCTCTGCAGCTGAAGGACATCACGACAGCGCTCTCACTCATTTTCTCTACACGGCCATCTCTTTTTTGGGCGTTGCAGATCATAAAGTACGGTTCTTTTGAATGTCTTGTAAAGCCAGCACAGGCTTTGCATCGTGACGGTCCCATTCTCTGCTCCCTGTTAGGGTGGAGTCGTGCTTCTGGTGGTGTCTCTGTTCCTGAAGGTTGGCTTCCACACGGCTGCCAGGAAGTTGTCAGTGGAGATCGGAGGCTCCAAGCGTCTCTACGCCCTGGACAGCTTAGTTTCTGCCGTGGTGCTGCTCCCCTGGGTGATATTCCTGTCTGTAACCACAGAAGTGAGTAAACTAGAGGAGATGGGACTTAATTGGTCGTTTCAGCATGGCAATCCTTTAAGAGCATCCTTAAACAAGACGGCGTCACAATAAAAAAATATTTTCTAAAACACTGGTTGAAGGGGTGGAGTTGGCTTTTCATGATGAGGTCTCACTCAGTTTGCTTTGATGAACTTTTCTCCTGTTTTTTGTGTTCGCGACACTCTGGTTGTGCAGCTCCGGTTTTGTTGATGTATTCTTGAAGTGAGTAGCCGTCCAACCGAGCTTTAGGAGGTATTAATAGAGCGCGGACACTGTTGGAGCCCCAGAATTTTCTATTCCTGAGGTTTTTCTTGGTGCCATCTTAACTTTTCTCTCTGCTGAGCTCCTGTGGCCTTTTCGCACTTGATCAGAAATAGGGATCCATCACTGTATATGAGAACTGGACTGAGTCAGTGTGCCTTCCCCCATAGAAAATGGTTGACTTCCAGTTCCAACCCAATGAAGTTAAAGTTAAAATCCCATTAGCTGTCACACACCTAGGTGTGTGGCATTTGTTTTCTGCATTTGGCCCATCCCATGGGGGAGCCGTGAGCTGCAGACACAGCCGCGCTCTGGGACCATTTGGTGGTTTAACC
Organism: Oryzias latipes; assembly: GCF_053564925.1. Classification (NCBI taxonomy): domain Eukaryota; kingdom Metazoa; phylum Chordata; class Actinopteri; order Beloniformes; family Adrianichthyidae; genus Oryzias; species Oryzias latipes. The sequence goes on from NC_136248.1 coordinate 5,662,546, forward strand.
CCCCCACTCCAACCCATTCATGCTGAGTGTCAAGCAGGGGGGGGGGCATTGGGTCCCACTAAATCCAGGCCGAGTCTTTATGACTAGGCTACCTTCCAGTCACAGGGCGGACACTCTTCCATAAGGCCGCTAAGATGGGCGATTCAGTCAATTCAGTCACCATTTTTTGTGTGTTGGAACCAGAACTCGTCAGTGAGCAGCGATTGGTTTAGTCATTGCTTCTATGGCAACCGCTCTTGCCAATCTGGAGCGAGCTTGTTGGAAGGCCACACCTAAAAGCAGGTTCAGGAAAGTCTGTCCAACACTTTGTACGTTCAACATGCTTTGATTGAGGCTTCTGATTGGTCAGTTTATAACTTGAATAACTTGGAATGAAAACAATATCTAAAACATTTTAGATTATCAAGAACATGTTAATAAAAGGTTTTAGAGCCAGAAAGGTTATTCTGACAAATAGTAACTGCTGTTTATTTCTCAATAGTCTATGGGATTTTGGCTGCTTGGAACCAGTGGATGCTTCCTGTTTGGAGCGCCAGGGGGGGGAGGGATTCACTCTGTCCAGTTCTCTCATACAGTGGAGTGAACACATGGCGATGTTGCATTTATGTGCAATTGTTTATTTCTGCTTCTCAAACCAGAGTAAAGTGGAGTCGTGGGCGACGCTGGTCTTTCCGTTCGGGATGGTCATTTTCTCCGTCATGATCCTGGAGTTTTACGTGGAGGCCGTCTGCAGCGCAAAGATGGAGGCTCCCAGGTGTGCTCGCTACGGCACCTTCGCCCTCTTCTCCAGCGGACTGCTGCTGGCCAACTTCTGGACCCACCCCCTCACGGATCAGATCCGATCTATGAGCATCCCCCCCAAGCTCGTCAGCACTGAGCACGTGCTGTCCGGTGGCGTGATGGTCAGCGCCGTCTTCTTCCTTATGTGTAAGTGACAGGAAGTGACGCGGCCGTTTCTGCAGCGTGACGACATTCCAACCCAGCTGTGTGACCTTTCCACAGCCTCCAGCATTCTAGCAGCTCCCTCAAAGATGGGGCAAAAAGGCACCTTGGTGGGGTACTCCCCTGAGGGAACGCCCCTGTATAACTTCATGGGGGACGCGCTGCAGCACACGTCCCAGTCGCTGCCGCGCTTCATCAAAGATTCGCTCAAGCAGATCCTGGAGGAGTACGACTCCAGACAGATCTTCTATTTCCTGTGCCTGAATCTGGTACGTGTGTGTTTGTCAGGGGAAATACTTTTACAGCTTCTAGTTCAGGGGACGTGGCAGTTATGGAACCGCATCTGCTTTCAGGCCTTCACCTTCGTGGAGCTGTTTTATGGCGTTTGGACCAACAGTCTGGGACTCATCTCTGACGGTTTCCACATGCTGTTTGACTGCTCCGCTCTGGTCCTGGGCCTGTTCGCTGCCCTCATGACCCGCTGGAAAGCCACCAGGATCTTCTCCTATGGGTGCAGTCTCCTTCACTACGCGGGGCAGCAGCCCGTCAGCTAGAGCTCCCAGACTGACGGTCAAACTGTTTTCCAGGTTTGGTCGAGTGGAAATTCTCTCTGGGTTCATCAACGGCCTGTTCCTGATGGTCATCGCCTTTTTCGTGTTCATGGAGTCCGTCACGCGTTTGTTGGATCCTCCGAACATCAACACAGACATGCTGACGGTCAGTTTCGCCGAGCTCCGTCTGACATCCCAGCAGCTGCAGGAGCAGAGCTGTCACGTCTGTTTATCGGACGTCCGGTTTAAAACAAGAATAAAAGAGTGACGCCGTTCAGCAGCCCTTCACCGATCTACTTCAGGACTTGAACATAGTCAGAGTAGAAGTTTGTCTAACATCATCAGGGGGACTGTTTCAGGTTTTAGGTGCAAGAACCTTCCCCTCTGAAGGGCTTTACTTCTATGGCATTGAAATCTACAGCTATGTTCAAAGAAATGCTGGTTCAACCACTTCCAATAAAAAGTCAACGTAAAGGCACATATATTTCTGTATCAGGCTTCTGGGTTCCAGACTGACAAGTCACTACTGCGCACATTTTTAAGATTTTGGTACAAAACAGGCAGCCGTTGAACACCAATCAGGGGCTCAGATTTGGTAGTGATGTATGGATGATTGACCGTTTGAAAATTGATCATGGAGGAGAAATTAATAATTACAGTTTGTGCCCAGGTGGAAATATATGACATTAAGTCTTTCATGTATCAGAATAGAGCCATAAAGTGAAAAAGCTTGGAGCAAAACTGCTAAATAAAGTGCCATCACAACCCCAAACCTAATATTAGTGGTGCAAAGAAAACAATATTGAAGCCGTACAGTTTGGATCCAGATTCCAGTTCAGATGAGGAAAAACCAAGACTTACATGGATCTATTTGTCTGCCGGTGGATCCATCAGAATGGAGCTTGTGGCCCACCAATAGTAGCTTCTGTGTCACAATTAGTCTTTTTCCAATCTCATTTTTTCGTTTGCTTCTGATTCAAAACGATCAGAATAAAGCAAAACACAAAGGCATTTTAAATCTAAATGTTCTTTATAAATGTCTCCCATCATCAGAAAAACGCTACAACAACACCATTTTCATCAGAGTGGGTCCTTGAGGCCGCCGGTTCAGGAGCCGCTTTCAGCTCCTCCTGTCACTCACAGCCTTCTCTCTGCAGCCCGTGTCTGTCGGAGGCCTGCTGGTCAACCTGGTGGGGATCTGCGCTTTCAGTCACGCCCACTCCCACGGCGGTAAAAGCTGCCAATCACACGACCACGGCCACTCCCACGGAGAGCACGGACACTCCCATGGCGGACATGGACACAGCCACGCCCATGGCGGACACGGGCACGCCCACGGCTCTCTGACCGGAGGCATGAACGCCAACATGAGAGGTGAGTCTGAGACGCACGCCAGGAGACGGGACCCGGAGCCTAACGCCCTCATGTCCTCTGCAGGCGTCTTCCTCCACGTGCTGGCCGACACCCTGGGCAGCGTGGGCGTCATCATCTCCACCCTCCTCATCCGCCAGTTTGGGTGGTTGATAGCTGACCCCATATGCTCGCTCTTCATCGCCACTCTCATCTTCCTCAGCGTCATTCCCCTCCTGAAGGAAGCCTGTGAGGTTCTTCTTCTACGAACTCCTCCCGAGCATGAGAAGGTGCTCAATGGCGCTTTGGAAAAGGTGCGGAGTCGTGGAATTCTCTTATGGTTTTTGCCGTGGGGGGTGGGGGAGGGCAGAGCGAGTGTCGTCCTGCAGCTTTGGGATAACGTCCGCTCTTTGAGGCCGTTTTTGGAGGAACGTCTGAAATCCCACGCTGACGTCTCTGCTGGAAGGAGGCGTTGAATTGTCGCCAGATGACAACAAAGTTCTCCTCTTTCAGATCGATAAGCTTGAAGGAGTTTTGTCGCACAGAGACGCTCACTTCTGGAGACATTCTGCAAACATGGTGGCCGGCACCATCCACCTCCAGGTCATGTCAGACGTGGTGGAGCAGAGGATCACTCAGCAGGTCGGTCATTCTGACGTTTGGCTAAGACAAACCTGGATGTGTTGCTTTTCTAGCCCTTGTGGGGTCCAGATGACCCCACTCCCAATGTCAACGTGCCCCCTGGAGGCACGTTGACATTGGGAGTGGGGTCATCTGGACCCCACAAGATGGCACAAGGGCTTAAACTGACCCTCTCCTCCTTTAGGTGACGGCCCTCCTGAAAGACGCGGGGGTGAACAATCTGTCGGTGCAGGTGGAGAAGGAAGCCTACTTCCAGCACATGTCAGGACTCAGCTCCGGGTTCCACGAAGTCCTGGCGATGACTCAGCAGATGGAGTCCATGAAATACCCGAGTGACGGCACGTGCATCATGTAGCTTCAGTCAGACGGACCAAATGGGGGAAACGGCGTCTCTGAGAGACCGCCGCGTGTACAGAGGACGTTTGTGGAAAAATAAATCTTCTTTTGTTCCATTCGTCTCTGCTGCTGATTAGCCTTCGCGTGTTTGGGTTCTGTCACTGCGGGATCCGTTGCTCATTTAGAAAGAAACGTTGGGAATAAGAGAGAGAGATTACAGTTAGGTTTGCACGCAGGGGGCGGGGCCATCATTTTTTTTTTTTTTTTTAACTTGACCTGTCCAACAGCTAGGCAAACAGATGAGAGCTGAGGGCCTCTTGTGTTGGACATATTTTATTCTAACAAGAGGGGTTATTCATCTTCAGACAAACCAAAGGTATGTCTGAATAAACCCCTTTTGTAATTGAGGCCAAACTTTATTAATTTCAATCATGTTTGAAAATCTTTGGTGTTGGACCGGACGGAAAAGGAAAGAGGGGAACAAGAGAGAGGGACGTTAGAGAGAGGGGGGGGTAGGAGGGTGATAATAGGAGGGGAAGGGGGGTAAGACCATGAAGCAGCATAGAGCAGGCAGGTTTACTGGTTGTTTATCGTTACGGTACGGTTCAAATGTAGTACAAAAAGGGCGGGGCCTGTTCACACACACTCAAATATTATCAACACACCTGCTAGCCGCAGAAATGTCCACATGTCAACATGCACACAAAACAGATAGTGTTCACGAACGCATACTTATGCCTTTAAACCAACTAGTGTGAAATCTTTCATTCATTCAATCATGCAAACTATTAGTGCAAAGGTGAGCTAACACCTGTGCTCAGGTGAGTGTTTATGTTCTTCTAAAATGGATGGTGGAATGTGAAAAGAAGGAGGAGGAGCGCCCAGCCACCCCCACACCCATACCCCCGCCGCAGCAGCAGCGGCAGCCGGAATTCCCCCAGCGCCGCACGGGAACAGGCAGGGAACAACCGCCCCCCGGGCGACCAAGACCGCCACCCAGGCCAGGGCCAGCAGGACCGCCGCGAGGCCCCCAGAGCCAGAGAGCAGGGAGGCGCAGAGGGAAAGAGAGCGCCGCCCCAGCCCAGCCAGGAAAGCAGCCCCCCGCCGCGCCAGAAGAGCCCAACGCAGGGCCCCACCGGAGAGGGACGCCCACAGCCCCAGACGAGCACCCCACCACCACCCAGGAGTTCCGGGCATCCCCCCGCCCCGACCCCAGGTACGAGCCAGGACCCCCCAAGGGAGACCCGCTCCGCACTCCAGGCAGCCACCCACCCGGCCCACGGTTGGTCCAGGTAGGAGCAAGGCAGGGGCCCGCCGCCCCCGCCCAGGAGGGGGGAACCCCGGGGAAAAAAGGGCGGCCCATAAGGGATGTTATAAATATGGCCCGACCAGGCTCGGCCATGTTGGAAGTTTGGCGGGGCCCAGCGCCCAGGGGCAAGGACCAGGACCCACCCCCCAGGGACACGAACACCCCCGGCTCAGGTGTAATATGAACCCCCCCACCGTGCGGAGAGAGCACCGCCGGGCCCAGGGAGCCGGCACCCAAGGGACACGGCCGCCATCGCCAAGGGGCCCACACCCCCCACCAGGGACGGGGTAGGGGACAGATGGACCCAGGTCCCACCTTCCTTGTAAAATGTGTGTGCGTGTATGGGTGTTTGAGAGGGTGTTTGTGTGCATGTGTGTGTGTTTATGTTTGAATGTATATATTGAAGGGGGAGGGGTGTGTGTACTAAGGGGGGTGCAGTTAAAATTGGCGAGTAGGGCACTAAGGGGACATCTCCTGATTACTCACAGTGATGTCCCCTCACCCTCCACACCAAGGGGCCCTAAATGTCTAAGGTGCGGTTAAAATTGGCGGGTAGGGTGCCAGGAGGACATCTGCTGCTTGCTGGCAGTGATGTCCAAGCACCCCCCCTACCAAGGACCCTACGTGTCTAAGGTGCAAATAAAACCGAAAGAGGGGGGGCCCACTCCATACGGCAACCATAGGAGGGGGGCCACTCCCAAGTAGCCCCCCCCCAAGGCTCATCGCAGGCTAAACCCCCCACCCCCTCACCCTAATATGAGGTTATATAAGGAAGGGGGTAAGTTGGGGACAGCTGGTAGACTGTCCCCCGGTGGTCAAACAGCCGTCCCCCAGCCCACCCCCAGCAAAGGGGCCAGGGCCACCCAGCCCAGGGGCCCACCCCCGGAGGCGCCGACACCCCAGGCCCGGCACCACCCACCCCACACAGAGAGAGAGGAGCCAGAAAGCGTCGCCCCCCCCCGGAGCAAGCCCAGGCCCCCACCCCCAGACGCCGGCCCTAGAAGAGCTCTGGTCAGGCCTCGACGGGACCGAGGAGGCCAACCGGCCGAGGCAACCACTGATTGCCTCAGCGGAGACCCCGACCCGCTAGCCCCCCCGACCCGTACTAATAATGGGCCCCCCCTCCCCCCCAGAACGCCCCCCCACAGGACAGGGCCGACAAGCCCCCCACCCCACCCCACCCAAGACCCCGCAGCCGAAGCGGGTGACACCCAGAGCGACCGGGGGCCCCGAGAGGGTTGTCCCGTCCCGTCCCAGAGCCAGGGAAGGGCCGATCCCAGCCCCAGGTGCAGATGGGCAGCCCATCCGGCGCCGCTGGGCCCCCCCCACCCGAGCAGGGCCCCCCGCCAACCCCCCCCAGTACAGGCAAAGGGACCACCCCCCCAAGCCAAGCCAGACCACCACCCCACCCCCCCACCACGCACCCCCACACCCAAGCCCAGAGGACCACGCAGCGCCCCAGCCCGCCCCACCCAGGCACCGGACCCGACCCCCCGACCAACGGAGCCCCCCACCGCCCCCGCCAGGCACCGGAAGCCCCGACCCCCACCCCAAACCACGGCAGAAGGGCAAGGAGCAGCGACGACCAGGCCCTCCACCCCCTAAGTCATGGAGTCAACCACAGGAGACCAGAGAGACTGAATTCTTTCAAAGTTACTTGAGCTTTGGGCTGACATTTTTTCCAAGCTGATATGATCAAACAGCAGATTTCTGTGTTGACTTATGTTTATATTTTTCTTGTTTTTCCAATTTATTAAAATAGTTTTTTTGGCAATACAAAGAGTTATGAAAATGATAGATGCTAATCCTTCTTCTATATCGATGGCACTCATGTCACCAAGCACACAAAGTGACGGTGAGGCAGTGATTGAAACCTTAAGCCAGACTGATAAATCGGCACATACCTGCTGCCAGAGAGCCCTGACAGGAGTGCAGAACCACAGTGCGTGCATGTAGCTGTCGGGTAGATTATTATCACAGTGCTCGCAAATGTCTGAGTTACTGAGACCCATCTTGAACATCCTCTGTCCAGTGTAGTAAATTCTGTGAAGAGTTTTGAGATGGATTAGCTGCAGATTTGGACTTTTTGTCAGTTTAAAGGTGTTTAGACAAAGTTCTGACCAGAAGCTTTCATCTGTGCTGATGCTCAAATCTGCATCCCATTTTTTTGTTGGAAGGGCAATATTGTTATCTAAATTACATAAAAGTTTGTATATTTTGGAGAGAGTTCTATTCATTGAAAAATTAATCAGAGTGGTAACTACATCTGGTAGCTTTAAATCGTCGTCTTTAATTTTATACTTTTTAGTAATACTTGATTTAAGTTGCTGATATTCCAAGAAGTTATTTATTCCATGTTTGTCTTGAAGTTCCTGGGGGGTTATGAATCTTCTATCAATAATTACGTGCTCTAGTTGTTTTATGCCCCCTGCTTGCCAAGCTGGGAAGTGAATCATTTTTTTGTTAATAAGGATGTCCGGGTTGTTCCAGATGGGTGTCATTTTGCACGGTTGAATTGATGATTTTGATATTTTGAGAAATTCCCACCAGGCTGTTAAGGTGGCATTTATATTAATGCTTTTGAAACAATCCTGTTTTTTAACTGTTTGGCTAATAAATGGTAGCTGTGACAGGTTGATCTTTCCACATAACACCTGTTCCAAGTCTAACCATGAGTTGGTTTCTGGATTATTTTTTAACCATTTTAAGATATATTGTAATCTATTTGCAAGAAAGTATTTGTGGAAATTAGGTAGTTCTAATCCTCCACAGCTTTTTGCAGATTTTAAAGTTTTTAGACTAATTCTTGCAGGTTTGTTGTTCCATAGAAAGCTTGATATGGATGAGTCTAATGTTTTGAACCATTTTAATGGCGGTTGTGTGGGAATCATTGAGAAGAGATAATTAACCTTGGGTAAGATTTTCATTTTAACCGTGGCTACCTTGCCCATAAGGGACAGAGGCAGGTTGGTCCAGCGTGTTAGATCGTCCTGTATGCTTTTCAGTAATGGGGTGTGGTTTAGCTGCACCAGTTCTGATAGTTTGGGGGAAAAGTAGATACCCAGATATTTGATATTTCCTGTTTTAACTGGAATTGTGAGTCTTTGTTCCATATTCCTGTTGAGTGGTAATAAAACAGACTTATTCCAATTAATGGAATAGTCTGATATGGAGGAGAATTCATTTATGATCATTGCTGTTTCATTTACAGAATGTAAATTCCTTAAAAACAGTAATATGTCATCCGCATAAAGACTAATTTTATGATGGCTGTGTTTGGTTTTTATTCCTATAATGCTCTCATTCTGTCTTATTGCTGCAGCTAAAGGCTCAATGAATATAGCAAAAAGAGAAGGAGAGAGTGGGCAGCCCTGTCTGGTTCCTCTTCCAAGAAAAAACCTGTTTGAAGTCTGTTTATTAGTTCTAACTGATGCATTGGGGTTGTGATATAATATTTTGATCCAATTGATGAATGCTTCTCCAAAACCAAACTTATGGAGGGCAGCAATAAGGAACTTCCAATTAACTCTGTCAAAGGCTTTTTCAGCATCCAGCGATAGTACCGTCATTTCCTGTTTTTTAATGGTGGCAAAGTCTATTATATTAACTAGTCTACGGACATTATCATCCGAGTGTCTGCCTTTGATGAATCCAGTCTGGTCGAAGTGAATTATGTGAGGAGTGATTTTTTCTATTCTCTGTGCTAGTGCTTTGCAGATAATTTTTACATCTGCATTGATTAAAGAAATGGGGCGATAGCTTGAAGGACTAGTGGGATCTTTGTCTGGTTTTAGAAGAAGAATTATGTTGGCTGAGTTCATGTTAGGTGGCATTGATTGGCTCTCATTAATAGATGTGACAGTTTTATAAAATGTTGGTGCCAGTTGTTCCCAGAATTCTTTATAAAACTCAGCAGGAAAGCCATCAGGCCCTGGTGCTTTACCATTGGGCATAAGTAACAGAGCTTCATGAAGTTCAGACGGCGAGAGCGGAGAATCTAAGTTTGTGATTTGATCCTCATTTAGCCTGGGTAGGTTTACATTATTAAGAAATGAGTCAATACTTTGCTCTGACGGATTGATCTGCGGTGTGTACAGGTTTTTATAAAAGTTTTCAAATTCGTTATTAATTTTGACCGGGTCATGGGGCCATCATTTTCTGAAAATGTCATGCATGACCATCGATGATGAGAACTAAACTGAGTGAGACGTCACCCTTAGAAAATGCTTTACTTCTGGCTCCAACCACGTAAAGTCGATTCAATCGCCGTTTTTTTGGAAAATGGACACGCCGTTTGAAGCTGGACAATATCGTTAAGCAACGATTGCTCTGAATTAATCTGAGTCAGTGTTTCTCTGGCAACCACTCCCACCAAACAGGAGTGAGCTTGTTAGAAGGCCACACCCCGACCACTTGAAAGGGGACAAGAGTCTTGGACGTTTTAAACGTTGGACCTGGCCAATCAGATGCAGTGAGGAGTATAACTTAAACTACAGAGAAAAATTAAAGCAGCGGGTGGCGTTGTAAGGGCCGCGGGCGCTACCCGCCCTCGCCACCACCTCCTGACCTTCCCTCACTGGCTTAGTGCCTTCTAAACGCCCCTCACTCTCCCTTTCTGCCCTTGCCACCCTGTGCAGAGTTGCCTGTGACAAATTCATGAAAAATGTTGGCTTTTCTGACGTTTTTTTATCCCCATAGCAACCATTCTTTGTGTCTGTCATCCGGGGTTGACAGACGGGTCCATAGCATCATTTTGACAAGATTTGGATTTCAAAGGCAGCTGAGGTTTTTAGTTAGCCACACCTGCATTCTTAAAACAATCATATCGAATGTTACTTCATTCAGCCTGAGCCAATCAAATAGTTGTCCACAATATTCTGGTAAAAATTGTGAGAGCAGGAGGGGAACGCCACTTTTTCAAACTTGCCGTGCTAACGCCGTTCAAAATCTACAACTTCCACTATTTCCCCCAAGCAGCTTCCCAATGATGCTCGAGGCGATACTTTGAATTTCCTAGGAGGAGTTTGAATTTGTACCTAAAGGTTGTTGTTTTTTAAGGGAAATGCAAGATGGTGGCCTGTTCTTGAGGTCAAAGGTCAACAAAACTTCGATTCTGTTTGATGACTTAAGCTGGTGGCATGTCTGTGAATTTTCACAAAGATCTCGTAAGGAATTTTTTTCCCCATCGTGCAAAAATGCCACAAAATAGCCACATAGCCGTAGGTCTCTGACCATCCCATAATAGTTTTCAAAAGGTGTTGGAAAATTTTGGTGAGTTTTTGAGTATGTGGTTAAGGTGAAATTTGCACTTAAAGGTGCAGTAAGAAAGAAGATGTTCAAAAACAATCTGGTCCTTGCTTTCCAGGACGGATGCAGGGAAAAAAAGGAATCAGAGCAAGAACGGTTATTCTGACAGATGAGAGGTCATTCAGTCCAGTCCTCAAGTAGGACCAAATCCAGAAAAACTGCCTGTATCTGAGGAACAAAGTCTGATAGAAAGTTTGCCCCAGAAAAAAGAAAAAAAGCCCAAATTCAGTTGTTTTGATGGACTGAATTAGTTTATTGTTAAAGAAAACATAGAAGTCATGAGAGAAGGAAGGAGTCTTCCTCTTTAGCTGTTTAAAAACGGTCGTGCAGAAAAAGGACAAACGTGAAATTACAGTAATTTGGTTCGTGGTGTGTATGGAACCCCCCCCCCCCCCCCCCCAAAAAAAAAGGCGGTGCTGTGAATGGAGAGGACGACTGCTGTTTCCACTGATGGATTCGAGTCCAGCTCAGGTGTGTCTTCAGGATCCTCCTGATCAGTTTTTCTCTGGGAGCCCATCCCCCCACCCCCACCCCCCATGTCGACCTCAGCCTCCCAAAGCATCGGCTGCCTCAGAACCAGAGTCATGTAGAAGAACTTTATTGGAGCGTGAATCTAATGCAAATGGATGTGAGGAGAGCTGCTGAAGAGGAAAGCTCCCTCAGGAGGCAACAACACCAAGTTGTTCTGTCCAACCGTGGGAATGGGGGGGTGGGGGGGATGCACATCCTCCTCCTAATGGAGCTCATTGGAGATCACTGTGCTGGCCTTCACCTGCTTGTCTGCAGAGAGAACAGAAGTGTCAGGGTCATGTGCCACGCTTCCTTCAGAACGATCGGAAACAAGGTCGATGACCTGGACATGGCCCCCCCTGCAGGATGATGTCATCAATAGCAATGTCGCTCCTCACAGAAGACCCCCGGGTCGCCTCAAATATAATCTGGTGCAGACAGAAAACCCGAGTTAGTTCAGAAAAGGTCAGGAGGTGAACAGAAGCTGAAAGGAAAATCAGTCCGATTCAGTCAAACTTGATGATGATGTGAGGAAGATTCAGACCTTCTTCAGCGCTTTAAACTTCATGCTCTCAGATGTTTCAACCATTTAGCATGTTCTCCTTTGGCTTTTACAATTTTTGAAAGATTAAGCTGAAAGATTTTCTTGCTTGTTAAAAGGGAAGCTTTGGTGCAATTTTAATTAGGAAGATCTACCTCACTTCCAGGTGAGCTGAGTTCCTACGTCACTCACGCTACACGCCACTCAGCAATTAAGCCTTCACCCTTAACCAATTTCCTTCTTTCCACAGCCAATCACTATATCTACATTCTAGACAGTTTTTGCCAGCCCTCCACCCCGTTCTCCACCTGCACCAACACAATTTCCTGGACTGGCTTTAACCACCATATGCGATCAAATCCCACCACGATGAAGACATCATCTGCCACGAGCCTAACCGCCAACAGATTATCTATGTCATGCACATTTTTGTATGACAAATACATTTATTTGCATTCCCGAGATCTGTCCTTATTGGAATTCCTTAGACCTAAACATTTCAGCAAAAATGATAATTCAGACTTCAATAAAACATCAGATGCAGAGTTGGTCCTTTCTACAATTTTCTACAATTCTTCAAAATCATTTAGACTAAAATAAATAAATGTAAAAAAATTATTTCGACTAGTTAACTGTCTAAAATCATCTATAATCTTTTCCACTACAGCAATTTTAAGCTTTTTCTCTAATATGTCCAATGTTTTTTTTATATAAAAAAATGAGAAATCACGTTTGAATGTATTAAACTGTTTTGGTATTATTCTAACCTTATCTAGTAACAATTTGAAACAAGGAAAATAACAATACTTGGGGCATTATTTAACATTTAGCCCTTAACTTAGCAGCTTTGCTGTCTTTTAAAATAAGTCATTCATTCTGCTTTTTTCTCGTCAAGTCCTCAGTTCCTTAATCAAATATTTAAAATGGCCTTGACCAGAGATCACTTAAACATATTTGACAAGGTGGTTCTGATGTAGTAAGGTTCATTTGTGTTTGCTGGTTACATAACTTTATGTAGCAGGATGATGCAGCACAGCTGCAGGCAATTCCCCTGACTACCTGGGAGCAGTTTAAAAATGGTTTGGCCCATCACTTGAGCACTTGGTGTCTGGTGCTCAAACCCTGCCCGTTTCCTGGTGGCTAACCCTCGGTGCTTCCAGGTAAGTGTGGTGGTGGTGCAGTGACGTGCAGTCAGGAGAGGCAGGTGAGGCTGTGCCTCACCTGTCATTATGGGAAGAAAAGAGAAAAATAAATTCAATTATTATTATATTTAAGTTCAGTAATTTGTGCTTTGCAGTCATTTTCCATTTAAATGTATAATTTTTGGGTGTTTTTTCTTTTCAAAATCGCTGAATTTCCGCATTTGCCGTTCAGATACTAAGAAGTGACGTGCGATGAGGCACCAGCCCGCTGAGCCTCACCTTGGATTGCGCAATACCTATGCAGTCAGTCGGTACTGCTGTCTCTCTGTATGTCGGTTCAATCACTTGTACTATATGAGCTGAGTTTACATAATTTAACAGACGTATATGATGTACAGTGTTTGTTTTTATAAATAACTGTGAGGGACGTGTTTCTTGTGCTGAACGCTAAACGCCGGCAAAAAAGCAACTGGGTGAGGCCAGAAGTCCCCGTGCCTCAAGTTAGGGGGCGCCGATGAGCCCTGAGATTATGACGCTAAAAATAATAGAAGAAGTGATAGCAAGCGGCAAGTCATTTTCTTCAGAAGGAGCGGCATATGGGCTTTATTTACAAGTAAAGGTAAGATGATAATAAGGTTTGTGCTTTTTTCTATGCTGCAGTTTGTATATGAAAAAACATGTTGAAATGATATTTTAAACAAAACACGTTAACTGTTGTCAATTAAATGGTGAATAAGTTACTCAGTATGGTTCATATGTTTGTAAATCTGATTGATGACGTCAGTGCCTCACCAGCCATTAACCTCACCGCACGTCACTGTGGTGGTGGTGGTGGTGGTGGTGGTGGTGGTCGTCGTCGTCGTCGTCGTCGTCGCCGCTTTAAGGCCCGTACACACCGGGACGAATATTCGCCAGGCGTTATTCGCCAGCGTTTTTCGCCACGTTTTTTGTGTTCACACCCAGGCGATTTTCGCTGACGATGAGTGGAGTGAACATGCAATTTCATTCCCTGACATTAGATGGCGCTTAATGTAAAACAGAAATACTCCTGTACACAAGGTGGCGCTGCGCAACTTTACGCTTCTTAAAGTCGCTTTTCACTCAGAAGAAGAGAGCAAGTATTTACACGCTTGTTAGAATCAAACAAAGAAAACATGAATATTTCAAGCACCAGTAGCTCCAACTGGTGCTTGGTTCGGGTATATTTTAGAATGTCCGTCATTATTGCTTCGCGGCTGTGTAGACGCTACTTGGCGTCTATCTTCTTCGCTGGTATGTGTGCTCAGCAAGGCAGTTTTGTGTTTGAGCGCCCCCAAGTTGTGTTTTACTGTAACTTCAGAAGCTCCAGACACGTGAGCAAAAGCGCCATTCTCATTGGTCGAGTAGATTTCGACGCGACGCGTCGAAAAAAAAAAAACGAACCCGAGGCGTTTTTTTTTTTTTTTTTGACGCTTTAACGCGTGGCGTTTTTTCGCGTCGGTGTGCACACTCTCGTTGGTGCCCTTTGTTTAGTCACGAGGCGTTAAACGTCGGCGAAAATCGCCGGCGAAATTCGTCCCGGTGTGAACAGGCCTTTAGAGTGTGCTAAACAAATTGTTCTTTAGCTAAAAAAAGAATACAGCTCTGGCATCCGGAGCTCCCCTCTACGCCCCAGTGAGCTTAAGGTGTGGATGAGCTTCTCTCCTCACTGCTCAGGTTATCAGATTGTTTGGTCTGAGCCTCTGCCTGTTTACATTTTATTAATTGTGTTTTAACCAATTTTTGTTTGTATTCAGGGGCAGCAGAGGCATACTGCTGCTTTTGTTTGGCTTTCCTGATTTTTTTTTTTTTTTTTTTTTTTTTTTTTTTTTTTTTTTTAAATCGCACAGCAGTTGCACCTTGCTCCAACCAGTGGCTGCTAGCTCTAGGCCTCAGTGCTCCAGCTCCTGCCAGTGGGTTTCAGGCCGCCCTCCGAGCCCCGACCTTCATGTTACTGGCCTTTGCGGCAGCCAACGGGAGCGGCATCAAGCCCTCATTTTCTCCATGGTCATTGGACTGAGAACCTGCTGAGAGGGGTTGCGCCCTTCCCAAGGGCTGCTGTGTTGCGGTGGTTTTTATCCTGTATTTACTGTGAGTGTTTGTGTGACGGTGGGCATTGAGTTTTTTTGTTGTTGTTGTGGCTTCTGTCAAACAATATTGCCGACCCTTGTTTTTATATTTCTTTTCTCAGGGCCGAGTGCAGGGACGGAGCGTGTTGGGCGACAACAGTGGAGGCTCAATTTGGGCGTGTTCAAATTTAGTTTATATGTTTTTTGTTGTTTTCCACGTATGTGCATGCCACAGAGTGGGGTGTTTTTTGTTTTCTTTGGTTGCCAATCTCCTCCACATGGGTCGGCCCAGCGCTCCGTTGGTAAGCCTCGGCCCTCAAAGGGTCTCCTTCCCTTTTTCCCTCCCCAGTGTGATTGAGTCGTTGTTTATAACACATTTTGTAAATAAAATTGCTTTTAGCTGGTACCACGTCTTGACATGTTAAACAGTAATCTGCGCGCCTGTGTTGCAGCGCTTGGGTTCCCTGGACCCTGTACTCGGGGTGGCGTTGTTGCTTTTTTTTTTTTCTTTTATCTCCCACGACCACTTGGTCGGTTTCAGAGCAGAGCTGGAGCAGCAATTCTTCCAACAGTATTTAGCACTCCAGGTCACTGAACTGCTGCTGGAATACAGGGGAGGAAATAAGTATTTGATCCTTTACTGATTTTGTTGTTTTGCTCACTTAAAAAGAAATTAACAGTCTGTCATCCTAATGGTAGATTCATTTGAATAGTGAGAGAAAATCAAGAAATCCACGTCATAAAGTCTTTAAAGTTATTTGCAATTCATTGGGGGAAATGAGTATTTGGTCCTCAAGTAACCATTAAAAGTTCTGGTTCACAAAGTTCAGTTAGTCTCCTGATCAACCTGTCACTTGAATTGAAAAAACTTAATCACCTGTCCACAGAATCAGTCCATTCGTCAGACTCCAAACTCTCAAACATGGAAAGACTAAAGAGCTTTCAGTGGATTTAACCCTTGTTATCTTAGATGACCCCCACCCTTGCACTGACGTGTTCTCCCTGCCATGATAAAGCTGGAAAGATTTCATGTAATCCATGGACACCAGTGAAGATCACAAATCATTGAAGAAAAAAGGTTCAGAGCACTGTCTAGTGGGTCCAGATGACCCAACTCCCAATGTTAAAGTGCCTAGGATAGCACAAGGGTTATGGGAGAAGATTGTAGACCTGCACAAGACCGTAATGAACTCTGAAACCATCAGCAAGAAGCTGGAGGTTAAAGGGACAACGGTCTGTGCAACATGACCATCAATTCATCTTTAGGTCTGGGGATCCAAACCAGATCTCCCTTGGTGGTGTTTCCATGATCACGACAACAGTGAGAAATCGGCCTAAAATAACATGGCAGGAGTTGGTTGAGGTCAAAGCAGCTGGAACCACAGTCACCAAGAACACCATTTGAAATACTTTACAATCATAACAATTTTTTTAGAGCTTTCAAAGAAACGCATTTGAAGTTTAGCAATGAACAGCTTCACGATTGGAGAGATTAGAAGGTGCTGTGGTCAGATGTGACCAAATCTGAGCTCTTTAGCATCAACTCAACCTGTCATGTTTGGAGGAAGAGAAATGCTGCCAATGTCCCCAAGAACACCATCCTGTCAAGCATGGAGGTGGAAACATTGTGATTTGGTACAGGGCTACTTCACTGTGTGGATGGGCGGAGCCAGGTACCGTCAAATCCTGAATGAGAACCTCCTTCCCTCCACCAGGTAGCTTAAAATGGAGTGGTGGATGGTTCTTCCAACAAGATCATGACCCAAAACAATCAGCCAAGGCCACCAAGGCATGGCTGAAGAAGCATATCAAGGTCAATGAGGTTTAGCCATTCTCTGGACCTCAATCCTATAGAAAACCTCTGGAGGGAGCTGAAGCTCAGTTTTTATAAATTGAAACTTTTTAAAGTCACTTTCTTGGTTTTCTTTGGGATTTTCTATCTCTTACTGTTCAAATGAACATTCCATTCTAGGATGACAGTCAGTTTCTCTTTAGGTTTTCCTCTGTAATTAAAGTTATAATATTGAAGCATGCAGCTCTACGGGTCTGTGCTCATAACTTTCTCCTGATTCTGGAAAAGCTTTTCACCAGCTGCGTCTGAACCCTAAATAGCTATTGTTTTTTTTATTTAGTCTGACCTCCGTCCTCTGGTCTCCTTATGAAAGCCTAGATGGAGCAGAAACCCGAAAAGAGTCTTGTCTGAAGGTCACAAACTTTTCTGTTCTACAGCTGATCAAGCAGGGCTGCCTTGCCTGGTGGGGTCTGTCCCACTGGTACTGCACTTGACCCCTCAGCCAGGCGACGCTCTGCTCCCCACTCTGTTGCCATAGCAACGCCTCCTGGCCTTCTCCGTTGAGGAGGACTCTGAGTTCACCCGTGCCGGAGCCGTACATGTGGTAGAAGAACTGCAGACACTGAGGGCCCCGCCCCCCCCGGACCGACCGGGACAGCAGCCGTGCACTCTGTCCGGGCAGCATGGGCGATGCCTCCATGTGCAGGTAGTATCCTGTGAGAGATGGGAGGAGCTATCTGCAAATGGGCCTTTATGGTTGAATGTGAGGAGCACAGGTGCATCTGATTTATCAGAATATCAGTTAGTCCACTCAAAGAGCCAATCTGGTTTGATCTACTATTAAAAGAGAACTAGATCTCCTGCATCAGTGCATCATGACCTGGAGGCTCTGCTGAGATGTTCGTGAAGCCCTGGTTCCTCTAATAGAGACATTCAGCTCTTCTGTGCCCTAGTGTCTCCTTCACACCAAACTCCACAGATCTTCAGTCCTCATGACCACGCTCTTGAAGATCCAGATGATGGTTAACCAAGCAGGAACTTCTGCAGGTGAGTTAGTGTAACTCCACCTGACTTTTTTTTTTTTTACTGTAGTCTGTTCTCTCTGAGGTTCTTCCTTTTAATCTTGAATTCACTTGGTATATTAATTGAAATTTAAAACATTTTAATTTTGAAGTTGATCTATTGTCTGATTTGAATCAACTTTTTGCTGATATTCTGCTGAAATGGATGCACCTGTGCTGCAGGTGAGCTGCAGATGCAGGATGGATTCCTCACCCAAGCCACTGGTGTGGTCCGCTCTGGGCCCAGTGTAGGAGGTGGGGGTGGGTCCTCTTCTCCTCTGCCAGTCAGCAGCATCTTTCTCCTTCTCCTGGGAATAACCACACAGTCCTGCTTCGAAGTCGCAGTTTCCTGGAGGGGGCGGCGACGACAAACCTGAGGGGGGGAAATGAAAACCAACTCAAAAAAACATCAAAAAGGTGTTCCTCAGGGCGCTCACAGGAGAGGAGCTGTCACCTGCCGTCAGCTCGCAGTCTCCCAGACTCATGCTGATGTCGTCCAGAGCCACAGAGCCGCAGTCCCAGAAGCTCCTGCAGGTGCTGACGAAAGCCACCTGAACAACAGAGTGAGACCATCAGCTGCAGAGCAGGTCTGCCCCACTACACCACAGCATCTAACCTCTAGTGCTTAAAATCACAGTCCTATGCACACACATTCACACACTGATGGCGGCTCTGCTGCCACACAAGGCGCCAGCCTGGAACCACCAGGAGAAATGTGAGGTTCAGTGTTTTGCCCGAGGACACTTCAACATATGGGAGGACAAAAAGGGAACCAAGCCTGCAATCTTCCAATCAGAGGTCAACCGCTCAAAAACCATTCTGGTTGACTGCAAGCAGCTTCAGTGTCCATGGGAGCTAAATGAGATCAAGGTTTGAGAGGAAAACTACGGTGGCCCTGAAGTGCAAATCACACCAACAAATCACCTCAAAGCCAAAACACGATAAAGATCATGACGTCAAATAAAAAAGCAAAACAAGTAATAAAAAATAACATTACATTTTAGATTTCAAAACCAAATTCCAGAAACCAAAACACAACAAAAAAAAGAAAGAAAAAGAAATGACATAAAAATGAAAAGTTTCAGAAATATTTCGACCACCAATTGTTCCCGTCAGATTTCTGGATGGATTCGATTCCAAGGCTGTGATTCCCATCAGAGTCATCAAGTTAATTTATTGTATTGTCATATTTGATGATAATAATCCCGACCGCTGCAGTGTGAAGAGCAACCTCACCCACTCTCTGAGTGTATGGCACCAAAGCGTCATAGCGACAGACAGACAGGCTGTGCAGACGGTCATCAGCACAGCCCGGAAGATCATTGGCTGCCCCCCCCCTTGAGACCATCTCAAAATCATGCTGCCAAAAAAGAAGGACAGACCCCACCCACCTTATCCATCACCTGTTAAACCTGTAAAACAAGTGCACTGCACGTTAATCCTTTTTTAGATATTTTATCTCCTACAGTGAGTCTTTGTATTTTATTGCCCAGTGCATTGTTGCTGGTAGACCACCTGGAATCAAAATAAAGTCTTTGAATCTTGAATTAAGAAAGAGAGTTTAATTAGAGCCAAGGAGGAACTGCTAGACACTTGTAGCTCACAATAAACCCACAGTTATGATGTGTGTTAATAAAATGTCCTAAATCAAGGTTGGATTTCTGAAAGACTTTTTGGCTTCCTGCCATGTTTCTGGGAACAGAAAAAGAAAAGCCAGACTTTGATGTTTTTGCTCCGATGTTATGAATTCCAACTGAAATTCCCATTTGTTACCATTTTGGCACATCCTATCCCCGTGCCCCTTGTAACTTAGTTGATCTTTGTTCAGATGAGACTCCATCAGCCCTCACTCGCCTTGGCAGACTTTGAGGTCTGGAAGCTGACGTCTGCTGCGATCCAGATCCCTCTGGACTTCTCCCCCTGAGTCCAGATCTGTTCCTGGACCCCGCTGTGCTGCTGCAGATAAACAGCTAAAGCCTGGTCCGTCTGGTTGAAGCCTGCAGAGGACAAAGACATTCACGATCAACCGACTCTGTGGATCCCACCAAGCAATAAACACAAAGATCAAGATCCAGGGCCGTGCCTCACCTCTCAGCGAAAAGAAGAATCTGAGGCAGTACTTCATGTTCCCAGCCAGAGTTGGACCCAGTACTCGGCTCACGTATGTGGAGCGCGGGCCAAACCGGGAATGGGCCAGCAGGAACGACCCTGGAGGAAGAGGGCGGCTTTTATATGGGTGAAAACCTCTTCCCCCTTTGCTGCACGTGAACGTCTCGTCTGTGTGTTTCCACCAGCTCCCAGCAGACTCATACCTGCCCCCGTGGTGTGGTCTCCATTCCTGAAGACGTTGGGCTTCACGGACACCACCTTCCACGATGACCCTGACTCTTGTGTGTAGCGGCAGAGACCCGACTCAAAGTCACAGTTGCCGATGGAAGGGTCAAAGGTCGGCTCTGCAGAGGAAACAGTAGCAGGATGAGGAGAAAAGCATAGAGGAGACGGTGTGAAGATTCGGATGCTCACCTGTGTCTGAGCTGCAAAACTCTGGAGAGAAGGAGATGTCATCAAGCGCAATGTGCCCCCCAGTCTGACTGTTGAAGCCCACTTCAAAGACGACCTTAAGGTTCAGACACATGCAGAAACCCCAGTACATCCTAAAGTGATCTTTGTTCAAAAAATAGACCTGCTTGATTTTTAGTGAAACTGGAACCTTTTATTTAAATCAGTTGTTTGTTATAGTGAATTGTATGCTAAGTTGGGTAGTAAAGAGGGAGAGACTGACCTATACTGATTAGCAAGGCAGCGAGACCAAGACGGGAAGGACATGCAGCAGTTCAGGGTGACTGACAGGTGTCAGTGGTGTAATGGAGATGGAGAGAATACTTTGAAGAGTTGATGAAGAGAAGTAGAGAACAAAGAATAGAAGAGGTAACCGTTGTGGAGCATGAGTAACAAAGATTAGTAAATAAGGACAGATGTTGAATCACTCACATAGGATATATTTTTATGAGGGAAAAAGCATGTAAAATGCACATTTTTACCCTTGTGCTATCTTAGATGACCCCACCCTTACATTGACGTGTTCTCCCTACCATGACAAAGGTGGATAAAGGTGGAAAGATTTCATGTAATCCATGGACACCAGTGAAGATCACAAAACATTGAAGAAAAAAGGTTCAGCGCACTGTCTAGTGGGTCTAGATGACCCAACTCCCAATGTTAAAGTGCCTAGGATAGCACAAGGGTTACAGATCTTAAACAAATTTTGAGCAACACACACTTATTTTAAGAATTATTTCTAATAACCAGAGCAACATACTGTACCTAAATCTGTGTTTGCAACGAGTTTTCAGGATTTAGTTTGGTTTTCAAAGTGCGGGACATCAGAACTTATTTTAACAAATAATACCAAAAAAAATCCTGTTAGTTACATTCGCAGGATTTTTTACGTAAAGTCCCACTTCTGTCATTTTTTGATCTCTGGTAAAAGCATTCCCAGGGATCTTTTAATCATGAAAACGTCCTTTTTAGCCAAAATCAAATCAAAAATGCCAAAAGGACATGCTAAGAAAAACAAAAACGCAAGTTTCATGAAGTGGGCATTTCAACCAAGGGAAACATCTCTATGTTTTTAAACTTTTTTCCAAAAGGAAATTTTTTTCAGAACAGATCCAACATCAAATGAGGGCTTGAAGGTTTTCTCCTTAACTCGGTGATGCTGAAAGTTCTAGCAGTGTGGCACCAAAACTGCTTCTTTTGTTGACTAAACTCAACTCCATGGTCCTCACCTGCACCGAGTACGGAGCCTTGAGGTCCACCTGCACGGGGATCCATTCTCCAAGAGCCTCACCCCACTCTTCCTGGTCCTCTGATCCCGCCCTCCACAGCTCCTGGTACTGACCCAGACGGTCCCGGGTGTAAACAGAGAACAGGTTCCCTCCCCCCTCGTTACGCTGGTACTGAAAGGTCAAACACCCGGACATTGGCACTGTCGTCATGGGAGACGCAAGTTTGGCCACCTCAACGAAGGTCCTGGCGTGGCCAGAGTCCACGTACATGAAGTGACCTGGGAAGGAGCAGAACTCCATTGGTCTCGGTTCTGGTGGTAGCAGAGCCGACATCTCCAGAACATCACTTTTTTACTTGATCCCCTGAGATCGACAGGACTTTTTAACGTGAAGGAAATGTTTTAAGAAAACACAATGGGGTTGTGAGTGAAGCACATGTTGTCAAACACAGAGAACTCAGTTTCCTGCTTAGGTCAAAGGTTAACCTGGACAGGAAATAGCTTTTCAGTGACCATAATTCATGATGAAGATGCTGCTCATCCCCCCTTAGAGGATTAGAGTGGGGAGGTGCAAAGAAGCTATTCAGAATTGATTCAGGAACACCTGTGCAGGAGCGTCCCTCACCTGTCTTGTTGTGGTAGGTGTGGTCATAGGGCATGTTGTTGTGCAGCAGCTGGATCTTGCCTCCCCCCACGTACCAGTTCACGTTTGCGTTCCACTGGTTCTTGTAGCCACACAGGTGGGGCTGCTCAAAATCACAGTCTGGGGAGACACAGAGTGCAGCCTGTCAGCATGCATGTGTAGCGTCTGGGGAGGGGGCCAGTAAAGATACCAGAGAGGTCACTGACCCAGGCAGTATCCGGGGCTGATGTGGATCTCAAAAATGGCCAGGCTGCTTCCAGCTCTGAGCTCAGGTCTGCCCTCCATGACGAGCTGAGCACAGAAACACAAAGCCACTCTGTTTATTTGAAGAGGGGCCGACTTGGGGGGGGGGCGCTCAAAGAGCCAGTTCCGCCCCTCCATGTAGCATAAACACACACTCCACGACTCCCAGTGTTTGGAGGCTGATGCCAACGCTTCATGCTGGCCCGATGGATTTAAGGCCGTCCTGCTTCAGCTGCATCCCTCACATCTGTTCATCCCAGTTTACAGAAGGGCTGGGATGTTTAAACAAACCAGTAAGAAACCTTCCACACACTTCCACCTTTGAACAGAATCATAGCTTTTTTTCTTCTTTTCCATTTCATTATTAAGACGATCTTCTGTCCATTCAGTCCATGTGATGCTCTAACTGGAACATCAGTAATTCTGTTCTGGAGGCAAACGTTGGACAGCGCCACTGTAATTTCCTCCAACAAAAAGCTCTCTACAGGCTGGAAGCATCCATCCAGACTGCTGTCCCTCCCTCCCCCCTGGCAATAAGTCAGAGCACTTTGATGCCTTCTCAGCACTTGAAACTGTGACCTATCCTGAATCCACCCTTTTTATTGGAGAGCACGCTTTTTTTCTTAAAGGTGGAAAATGATCAACCTCCTAAAGTTCACTGGGTCCAGAAATTTTACAATAGATATTTAGAAAGAAAATCTAAGAGAGATTAAGCCAAATTATGCTTTTGCAAAGAGCCGACAGTCCATCTAAAACAGTCTAATGAAGTATGGGTAAATTGAGGGTCATCAAAAAGAGCTAAAGAAAAAATAACTATTTTTTAAAATATTTCCATCAGCCAGGAAGTGTGTCACTTCATTGACGTGAAACATCCTCTAATACATGAGTGCGCACATGTGTGTTCAACTAAAAAGAGTTGTGTGCTGCTTGCAGATCTGGAGATTTTCTTCCTCCTAAACTTCAGAAGGGACAGAGCGTTCAGCGTCAGACTCCTAACTGTGGATGCAGCAGCCAAAGGGCCTCATTTTTTCTCCACTAGCCCAACACACGGAAGGTTTCTGTTGTCGGCACACCCTGCCCTGCTATGCCGTTAACATGACAACTACAAACACAAACAGGTGCAGTTCAACAAGCTATTGAAGGAAAATTGACAGACAAACTTTTTATCGTGTAGTAAACGTCCATACTCATCTAAATGTATTAATGCAATTCAAAATAATTGTCTGATTCCCTTTAAAATTTGCTTTTCATAATAACTATGTATTTAAGTACACAAATGTGTAAATTTGTAATTACAATTTTATAACACTTGATTTTATTCAAGAAACAGTAAAATTTATATCTACATTCACCTGCCACTTTATTACGAACACACTGCTAGTACCGGGTTGGACCCCCTTTTACCTTCAGAACTGCCTTAATCATTGGTGGCAGAGATTCAGCAAGGTACTGCAAACCTTCTTCAGAGAGTTTGGTCCATGCTGACATGACAGCATCACGCAGTTGCTGCAGATTTGTCGGCTGCACGTCCATGATTCTAATCTCCTGTTCCACCACATCCCATAGGTGATCTAGATCTGGTGACTGGAGGCCATTTGAGTCCAGAGAACTCATTCTCATGTTCAAGAAACCAGTCTGGAATAATTCCAGCCTTATGATATGGCGCCTTATCCTGCTGGAAGTAGCCATCAGAAGATGGTACGCTGTGGTCATAAAGGGATGGACATGGTCAGCAACAATATTCAGGTAGGCTGTGGCGTGGAACCATGCTCAAAGGGGCCCAAAGTGTTCCAAGAAAATATCCCCAACACCATGACACTACCACCACCAGCCTGAACTGTTGATACAAGGCAAGATGGATCCATAGTTAATGTTGTTGATGCCAAATTCTGGCCCTACCATCCGAATGTGGCAGCAGAAATGGAGACTCATCAGACCAGACAAAGTTTTTATAATCTTCTATTGTCCAGTTTTGTTGAGTCTGTGTGAATTGTAGTCTCAGATTCCTGTTCTTAGTTGACAGGAGTTGCACCCGGTGTGGTCCTCTGCTGCTGAAGCCCATCTGCCTCAAGGTTGGATGTGTTGTGTGTTCAGAGGTGCTCTTCTGCTTGGTTGTAACCAGTGGTTTGGAGTTTCTGTTGTCTTTCTATCAGCTGGAACCAGTCTGGACATTCTCCTCTGACCTCTGGCATCAAAAAGGCATTTCCACCCACAGAACTGCCACTCACTAGATATTTTCTCTTTTTCTTATCATTCTCTGTAAACTCTAGCGATGGTTGTGGGTGAAAATCTCAGTAGAACAGCAGTTTCTGAAATACTCAGAGCAGGCCGTCTGGCTCCAACAACCATGCCACATTCAAAGTCACCGCAATCTACTTTCTTCTCCATTCTGATGCTCAATTTGGACTGCAGCAGATTGTCTTGACCATGTCTACATGCCTATTGAGTTGCTGCAATGTGATTGGCTGAATATAACTTTGCATTAACGAGCAGATGGACAGGTG
Source organism: Oryzias latipes (assembly GCF_053564925.1). Taxonomy (NCBI): domain Eukaryota; kingdom Metazoa; phylum Chordata; class Actinopteri; order Beloniformes; family Adrianichthyidae; genus Oryzias; species Oryzias latipes. The sequence goes on from NC_136248.1 coordinate 5,687,293, forward strand.
TGCCTAATAAAGGGGCCAGTGACTTCACCCCCCACCACCACCCTCATCTAGTTTGGTTTACTTTCACACATGGCACTCTCAGACAGAACCAAAGAGTGATTGGGACCCACAATCCCACAGTTCCCTCTGTCACTCATTTGCGGGCACTGTGGTCCAACAATGAAAACGAAAGCAGGAAGAAGAAAAAAAACCGAGAGTCCTCCTAGTCCTTATGTATGGATAAGCACCCACCGCTCCTCACCCAGCAGACATTTTCATATTTTTTCACAATTCCTGCTTCTTCAGATTCATGCTGTGAATGTGTGGCAGTAAAACTGGATCAGACCAGGTTTGGTAAGACCAGGTAAAATCATGGTTGGAGTTAGCATCATAGTGTTTCTAGTGTTTTTACAATCTTTGATTTTTACCTTAGATTAAGCGTAGCCAATGTTAACCCCCCGATGGTATAATATGAACAAACAAAGCTGCTGTTAGCCAAGATTGAAACCTCTGCAGCTCCTCAGACACTTTCCTTCCTCTTCTTCTATGCTGGTTTACTTGTTATCACAGATGATATCTTCTCAGTCATTTTACCCTGTAAGGCTCCGTAGTGTGCGGCAGATCCACACTGGAGATGACCCAGCTTTCGGAGGGGGTCTGGCTGCTCCACAGCGGCTTGTCCAAGCCGTCTCCCGCAGAGCGACGCAGGACCTCCAGGCTCCCCGACTCTGTGATCTGGTAGACAAGCCTCAGGCAGCTCCATTCCTCCTGCTCAAGAACCGGACTGATCATGGTTCCCATGATCTCTGTCGTTGGTTCTGCACCCTGACCTGAGCCAAGGTCCAGGCTAGCGCTCGATTCTGCCTCCACTGCAACGAAATGTCCTAAAAAGATCGAGACATGCGAAAAAGAAACTGTTCACCACAATGCAAAAAAACCCCAAAAACAATCAACACTTTACATCGAAACAGAATGTATCTGGTAACACATCTAAGAATTACTGAAGCTCCACCTACTACATACAGAGCACTTTAGTTTAGTAAAAAAATGCATGCATATATGTATGGATTCATATATAAAGGGTTCACACAGCACATTTCAGGTTAGAGACAATTATAAAATATAAGCACATCTGAATGAAAATGGCACTTAGGGACACCACAGGGGCGTAATTAGAACTAAGAACCACTATAATCTGTGAGCCGTGACCTGACACACGTGACCTGACAGAGCTTTTGTTTACAGAAAACATAATCAGAGCTCACTTCTCTCGCCAAGATTTCATATGAAAGCAGAATTTTTTTATGACAATGAAAAAAAGGGATCAAAACCTGCATCTCTCATCTAGCCATGAATGTCCCAGTGAAGCATGGAGGTGGTGGTTGTAACCCTCAGAAATGAGTAGTCTGTTTAAGTGTACTACAAGTATGTAAAAGAAAAAAGAAAACAAAAAAGAAGAAAAAAAACTTTAAATGTACTATTTTTTGCTTAGAGGAATGTTGGGGAGGTAAGACCTGGAACCCAATCATTTAGCAATCTGAGAGAGGCCAAGTTCAGGAGCAGGTCTGAGGAGGACTTCCAGGCCCTGAGGCCTCTTCATCAGACTGGAGTTTGTTTTTTTAACAATAGGGATTTTTTGCTAAAGCCAGCTCAGTTGGCTCAGGAAGTTTATAAGTTCAAAAAAGTCCTTCGTATCTCTTTGGGAAAAGTGTAAAAAAAAAAGTAAAAGTCTTCAGGGCAGAACAAAACACCAACATGATAAAATAGTAAATCCAATCTTATTAGGTTCCTTTTTTCATATTGAAGAGGCACTTTGGATGTTGTGCATTCCTTCATGGACTCTTTCCCGTTCTTTATTATACGTTTCTGTGGAAAGCCCTGCGGCACAAATGCTGTGACCTCATATGACCCACAAATTCTCACTCTCCAGACTTACATTTGTTTTATTAAAAATGTCTTCCTTTAAATAACAAACATTATTCCTGCTTTGTGTGTGAAAATAAATATTTGATGCTTAAATTCATGACACCGTCTTCATGAAATGAGTCACCTGACCTTCCGTCTTTAGGAGGAAATGTTCTGAAACATGACTTCACTTCACTTCTCTTGCTTGCTCATAATGAGGCACCTCTAACACAGCAGGACACAGCGCTGAAGAACATCACACTTCACCTTCAAACACACCAGAGTGGATTCTGACTGGTTTGACTAAAGAAAATGTGGACTGGACCAGCCAATTGGTTAAGTGGTGAAGTGTAAGTCCTGGAATTCAGAGATTGTGGGTTTGATTCCATGGTCAAACCAAAAACCCTAAAAGTGGAACTCAAATCCAATTGAGCCCTCAAGAAGCCCTCAATGCAGGCCTCAGGGCCCACCAACCTGGATGTTTTCCAGTTTACCTGCGTGAACACACCTGTCTTAGCTCATCACCGACCTCTGCAGAGGCTGGGTGGTAACCGTCATTATAGAGCAGGGGTTCTCAAAGTTTATGTACCAAATTAGGAACTCGATATTAGACTGGGGACCAATTTTGGTGAAAAAAATGGATAAACAGAAAAAGTTGTTTATAAAAACTTTTTTTTTTAACTTTAATGAGCAAGTGTCATGTATACAGTTAACCAGAACCTCCAGATGTTTTCGAAGATGTTTCTGCCCAGATCTTCTACTCTTCTAGTAGTTGTATCATTAGACAGACTTCATTCTTCAAACTTTTTCAAAAAATCTCAGCTACTTTCATCCATTCTTTTTACAAACTCTCCGTCACTTGAGAGCATGCCACACCGGGAATTTCCAAAGCCAAAACGTAGCTAGCTTCTGTCACAGCTTCCCTGGATTTAGCCATTTTTGTAAACACTCTCTGTTGTGCAGCACAGCCTCGTTGTAGTTGTTGAAGCTTATTGTTACGCTCCTCGCCTGTAAATTTGTCATAGTTTTTATGATTTGTAACATAAGGATGATTTATTTTGAATTCTTTGAGCATTGCATTTACCTGCTTGCAAATAAGGCACAGGACTTTATCCAGCCCATGAGGTACGACATGGGCTGAAAGTGCTATTCTCCTCGCCAACAGAATGTTTTTCCTCAAAGGAACCTGCTTTGGCTCTCTTGTATTGAGGGTCACAAAAAATCTCCCCGTGGGCTGCCATTGGCCCCGGGCCACACTTTGAGAACCCCTGTTATAGAGCAGAGAAGCATAAATAGCATCCAGGATGGTGAAACCTGAGGACTGGAGATCAGAAACAATGAAATGAACCACCAAAGTGGCTGCAGGTCAGTGTCCCCCATTGGGGGGGGGTCCAAATTACTGACTATATGACAACTGGAGTGAGTGACTCCTCCTCCCTCATGTTCCAAACAGGAAGTAGCCGCTGGCTCCATGAAGCCAAAATCCTATAGACTTCTACTGAGAAATAAACAGCTGTTACACAGTCATTCTGTCTGTCAGAAAAACCATTGTTGGTCGGATAGCTTTTTTTTATTTAACATTTTCTTGCTAATCTTGTTTTTGTTTCCATTATTTTGTTTCTGTACCGCATGTTAGTCAAGCTATAAACTGACCAGCCGGATGCCTCAATAAAAGCAGGTGGTCCAGGTCCAACATTCGAAGCATTTGAATCTCCCGAGCCTGCTTTCATCGAAAGGGGCGTGGTCTTCTAACAAGCTCACTCATGATTGGTGAGACTGGTTGCCGTAGAAATGTGGAGTCAGACTGAATGCAGAGAACAAATGTCGCCACACTCAGCCGTGTGTGACAAAGGTGCCATTAAACCACCTTTTCTGTCATGTTTCAAAGAAAAGCGCCTGGCTCAACAACACTGTCAAACACATATAGGGAACCTGCAGACGTTTCTCTTTTCAACAGAACATCAGGCCTCCAGGCCATCATGACATTAGATGTTAACTTAGTACACTGTACTTTGATTGTAAAAACCTTTTAGTTTAAACTGAATCCACACCTTTGGTGGGCTAATAATCTAAAAACCTCACAAGTCTGGTTATGATCCGATTTACTTCTGTTTTTTCTTTAGTCAGGATCAAAATATTTGGACTTTCTCTGGAAATGTGAGCCGGTGTTGACATGTTCAACCCGTTGGTGGGTGCATTAGCCACTCACCATATGAAAGTACGTTAAGCAACAGTTTAGACTTCAGGACAGGTCAGAAATAAATATAGGAGAAACATCGAACGTCGACATGAACTTTAACCTCTCTGAGTTAACAAGATCCTGCTGGTCTGCTGAGCGACCTGGAGGTCCCTGTCTGGACTGTAGACACAGCTCAGCTGTTTCCAACAGCAGCAAATGAATCAGAATGTGTTCAGTGCAAATGATCAGACTTCCATCCATCTGCTGGCTTTGATCACACTGCAGAATTAGGTTGTGACACCAGTGTAGCATGAGCACTCATTCATGCAGTAGTATCTCTGAGGGAAATGCCTAAATGTGTTTTTCCACCAGATCCAGATGTGCAGTGATGCTGGAATCAACACAGAGCAGATGCATCTCCTTCCAACCCCCACAACCTGCAGCAAGCATTTCAATGAGGGAACCCGACGCAAACCTGCATGCCCACAACTGACACACTTTAGGAATCATCTGGAAAATAAGAGGCACTTCTCTGTCTCTGAAGTACCATCTTTGTGCAGGGTCCAGCTCATGAAGTCCGGTTCTGACGTGTATCCGCAGGTGCTGGACTCAAAGTTGCATGAGCCTGGCAGAAGCTGGCTTTGGGCTCCGGCGGCGCCTGTGAGGGATGGAAAAGTGACCAAGAGAGGAGGGACACGAGGAAGGGGTAATGGCAAGAATGAATCATCATCACTGTCATTTCCAAAATGCAGAGCAAATGAACTTCAATGAACTCACCAGCAAAAGTTAAAAGACAGATGAGAAGCATTGCAGCTTTCTGCGAAGAACCTGCAGGAACCAAAGAGTTTGCATCCGCAGAGAGGAAAGAAGTTTCAGGGAAAGTTTGTTTTCAAAGACTGAGCGTCTCTGTGGCACCCTGAAGCCTGCAGGGGGAGGAGTAGAAGGAGGAGAAGGCTGGGAGGAGGAGGAGAAAAGCGAAGAGCCGGGAATATGGACAGAAATGAAATAGAAGAGGCTCGTGTGACGCAGCTTCACAGCATGAAACCATCCGCCAGAGGGGCTGCAGTGAGGACACGCACCCCGAGGCCTTCCCCCCTGTCCACAAGGGAGAAGGCAGGATGGGTGGGGGGCTCCAGAAACTGCTTCTAACTTCAGTCATCTGCTGCTCATCTGGAGAGAAAATGTCAAACACTTTATAAACAAAAAGAAATAGACATTTCTCCCCCCTTACCATTTTGAACAGCCCCTTTCCATCCACTTACCCACCCAGGAGTGTGTCTGGACTGGGGCGCACACACCCATAAAGTCTCAAAGAGACTCTTTGGAAAAAGACCTTGCTCTAGTTTCAGGTTGAGGAAGAGAAGAAGCACTGATTCAGGGTCAGTTTGTCATTACTACTCACAGCACTTCAAAAATGTATCTGACATCCTCAGCGTCAGGTCTAAATGGTAAAGGTATAACTTCCATCAGCAATCTGCTAAAACATATTTACTGCATGAATTCCACCTTAAGCAGGCCCCGCCTCCATCCTCCTCGTGCAGCTGGCTCCACTTTGACATATGGAACTTTATTCAGCATCATTCAGCATTTATCAGATAACAAATGCCGATGGATGTCAGATGCTAAAAGAATAAAAACTTAAATCCTTCTGCCTCCTCAGATAAAGGTTAGAGCTGTGTTTGGAAACCAGGTTCTGCTGCGCCTTCAACGTGTAAGTTCCTGAATGAGAGACCTCCACGGTGGACCCCCAGCAGCCCAGCGGCTGCAGAAGACAAGCACAGCATTTTTGACATGGAAACTGTTCTGTATTCTCAGAGGAAAAAGTCTGATCCACTTTTGTGCTCCATCTGTCTGTGTCCAGGTTTGACAGCTTCCTGTCCCTTTATCGCCCTCTCCTGTTTGTCTCTGTCATTGCGGTCATTTCTGATGTTCCAGCTAGTGTCGCTTTTCCTCCACAGGTGTGCAGGACCACTGCTGCACCTGCAACCCATCTCCATTCAGTCTGGCTGTGTTAACTCTTGTGCTATCCTAGGCACTTTACCGTTGGGAGTTGGGTCATCTAGACCCACTAGACAGTGCTCTGAACCTTTTTTCTTCAATGATTTGTGAACCTCACTGGTGTCCATGGATTACATGAAATCTTTTCACCTTTATCCACCTTGTCATGGTGTCATGTAAGGGTGGGGTCATAGGATAGCACAAGGGTTAATCAGGTTTTGCCACTCTTTACCTGCCAGTTTGTCAGCTAAGTCTGTTCATCTGTTACTATCACTGTCATAACAGAAATAAACTATTGTGTTTTGCTTCAATAAAAATGGAAAAAGGAAAATCAAATTATTATTATAAAACTAGTTTTGTTTTCTTTCTTTAAACAAAGGCACACGTGAGCTCCTTTCAAAATAAAACACTTGATGCCAAGTAGAATTATCCTTCGGTAGCAAACTTGCTCCAATGAATAAATGCAAAATAAAGTCAAAAATGACCTTTTTTATTGTTATACTTGAAGTTGATAATCATCATTATCCAAACATCCCTGGATGTTTGGATATTGATGATTATCCATGTCTTGGGAACATTTTTCCTCCTTTCGCTTCCAGCAGCAGGGGTTTCTCACAGATGTTGGCAGCCCCTATGTTGTTACTAGGATGAGTTCATGGTTGTTCTCTAACTCCTGCAGTAGGTGCCTCTGACCTGTTTGAGGCTTAGACTGGGTATTCCAGACCTGCATTCCTTGGTTCAACAGTGAGCATAAGAACCAGCAACACTGTTTAGGAATCCTCTCCTGTCCCTGCAGCTTTCTCATTTGAGAATATTGCCACAAAAGTGTGGAAGTCCTAGATTGTGTGACTGAATTAAATTTTTCACATGTGTTGGTCTGAATGCATAGGTACGCGTTTGTGAACGTTAGTTGTATTACGTCCATGTTTACTTGTTTGTATGAGAACATTATTGGAGCCAACAGGTATGTTTGTAACATTTTAGTGTGTGGACAGGCTCCGCCCCTTTTAGATTTGTTACACATTCATACCTGAAAGTAAAGATTATAAACTTAGCAATTTGTTGCTTTATGATGCTTTATGATTGAACCCCCCCCCCTTTCTATAATCACCCTCCTATCTCCCCCTCCCCAACTCCTCTTTCTCTTCATCCCTCCTCTTCTTTTCTGTCCCGTCTAACAAGAAAAAGTTACAAATATGATTAATATAAATAAAGTTTAGTCTAAATCACAAGAGGGGTTTATTCAAATATACACCTTGTGTGTCCGAAGATTCATGTTGTAACGGTAAAATATGTTCAACTCAAAAGGCCTTCAGCTCCCTTCTCTGCTCCGCTGTTGGACATTTCTGACTATTTATTTATTCAAATAGTGATGGATTAGGAACCAGTAAAAACCCGCCGTCTGAGCTCCCACTTCTCACTGAGTTCTCACTCACAAAAACTGAAATGAGCGGGCCAAAGTCTCTGCTCTGCTCTATTCTGATGCAGACAAATAGATCCATTAACGTATTTGTTTTCCTCGACTGAACTAGTATTCGACTCAGAACTGTAGGGTTAGATGGCTCTGATATTGCTCACTATTTTTGTTGTACCAGTAGCTTGGGTTTGAGAGGGACTGTAAGCTAGTGGGAGAGCGTGAAAACAGAGGGAAAGTGGGGGCGGGGTTGCTCTGCACCAACAGTCCTGTTCACAACTCAGAGATGAATTTCTGACAAACTCCTAATCTCTGCAGTAACCATGTCCTAGAAAACTTCACAGTTTTTCCGATTTGGGCTAAAAACTGCATCATCATCATTAAAAACGACTGTGAACGCTTTTACAACAGATCAAAATGTGATCAGAGTGGGTCTTTGACTTACTTTTTCCAAATCTGCATTTATGATATTGGTCAAACACTTGACTTGGTCATTACAGAAAACAGGAGAAATGTGAGACTAGCGTTGTTGTAGAGCTGGTTGTCGTGAAGTTTTGGCCGTCGAAAAGATAAAACTCTCTGTTCTGAATAACTACTAATGAAAATATATCTTATTTTTGATGGATGTTCTCTTGAACCCAGATTAAATCCAGATTAAAGAGTGAGTCTGGACACAATAGAACATTTAAGACGAATGATGTTCACACTCTAACTCGCCTACAGTCTTTGGTTTCATTCATCTGTTCTCTATCTGTTTGGCTTTGTCCGGTCTCTTTATCACAAATGCTGACAGACTCATGGAGCAACTGTTGTGTCTAAGGGCTACAAAAATACACAAGGACCCCTCGAGCTGCCTAACCAGGTGCCTGATGTAAACCCATGTAAAACCACTGGCAATAGGACATTTATCACACATAGAGTAAAAAAGGAATTAATCTGTCAGGTCCTAAGGAGAGGAATAAATATCTGCTGTCAGATGCAGACTCCAGGCAAATAAATGTGCTTTGACTCACATCAACTGTTGCATTTCCGCATTATGCCTCACAAATGATGATGTAACACTAATGTGCACTAATTCCGGTGTTGGCTTCAGCCAAAGCTAACTACAGGCCGTGCTCCACGGTCATTATACAAGCATGCACAAATTATTGATGTGGTCTCTGCAAGTGAAGCTGCAGCGACCTAAACCCAGAGAAGGAGCTCCGGCTGTGCAGCAAGAACAGAGCACCCCCATCCCATTCACGGGTTATCTCTTTCTCCACAGCATTTTGATTCTGGTGTTGTCTCAAAGTTCACTGTCTGAGAAACGCGCATTTGTGTGGGAACAAAGACGTCTGAGATGGTGGTAACAGATTGGACGCCATGGTTACTACTCAACACCCTCGCCACCCTGCATTCCTCCCCGTTGTCACGGTAACGGGACCTACTTCAGAAATGGATGGTGCATGGGACGGATGAGAATGCTTCAGAGAAAAGGGGTTTGGCATGATAGTCTAAATGTTTGTTGTTAGTGTTTGTAAGTATCTAATTTGTTTGTCACGGAAACCTGTGATGGATACCTGTAACAGTTTGTTTTCAAATAAGAGCAAAAGAAAAAGACTGTAAAAGTGTTTAGAAAAATCAGCCACTGAATGTCAGGTAAGTATTGATAATCAGGATACTTCTAAAAAATAAACACAAATTTAACCTTGTAACCACAAAGAAAAACTCACAAAGTCTGGCTCCTTCCTCTGATTTGATGGCACTTCTTTAAAACATAAAAACAATTTAACTCCACCCATCATATGTCACCATGGTAACACCTAAATGATAAAAAAAAAAAAGAATCGGTAGAGCAGGTCTGTCCTAAAGTCATCCTGATCTTTGCAGTGTGGCTGAATTACGTCTTACTTAATAAAGTTGTTTCTCCTTTGGGATCTCATGGGAGGTTTCTGGAAAAGACATCCCTAAAGATCCTTAAACAGTAAAGCTGTCTGTCTCAAGACAAATGTGGACCCCAGAATTATGTCGTAGTGATAATTACCTCTGGTTACATTAGAAACGTCAAAAGTAGCAATGATGTAGAAACTCAAAGGACAGTACAACTCGTAACATTAGCCCTTAGCACCAAAGAAATCAAATCAATGCTATGTGTAAATATTTTGTCCATGCACTCAAGGACAATTAGAAAACATTGAGGCTAGAAGAGAAACTTTGTGAAAACTTACTGACGGATGCTTTATTTCCTTACCCACACCAAAGCTGTCATTATGAGCTCTGATTTCATTTAGTGTGTGGTTAGAATGATGTGTGGGGTAGTATAAACCCATCCATCCATCCATCCATCCATCCATCCATTTTTCAAATCTGCTTAATCCCTTCTGGGGTTCTGGGGTCACTGTTGGGCTGGGATTGGCCCAGATCCTTCTATGATTGACCTTGATTTAGGTCACCAAAAGAGGACTTCAGGGTTTGAAAGGGTACTGAGTGAAAAACAGTGCAGAGGAAACTCTGAGACCCTTAGAGCCAGACTCGGTTTAATTGTGCTATAACCTTCATTTGTATGAGACAAGTTTTAGAAATGTTTTTAGTCACAGATCTTGTTTTACATTTTTCAGTATAAGCTAATTATACTTGATTATACTATTCTTTAAGACCCACGCTGGTGAAAATAGTATTTTTGGGGGGTTAACATGTTCTTGTGGCACTTCTCTGATAATTGAGAATATATAAAAAAAGAAATTAAGCTCAAAATGTCATTTCTGAGTATTTCCTCATTCAAATTGTTGTGAATCAGGAGCAGATGAAAAAAATGCCTTTTTAAAAAAGATCGTATTTCTGACGTAGAAAATACTCTGGGCGGGTGACAAGCTGCCAGCTCCGCATCCACTTGTAGACGACTAGATCCATAGACGTCTTTGTTTTCCTTATCCGAGCTGCCATCTGGCTCAAAACTGTATGGCTGGATAGCTCAGACATTGCTCGCCAATTTTGTTGCACCGCTAACGTTAGGTTGAGGGTGTGAGGGGCTGTGAAATAGCAGGAGGGAGTGTAAACAGAGTGCTCTCAGCAATAAGGGAGGGAAGTGGGGGTGGGATTGCTCAGAGCCAACAGTCCCACCCACAACCCGGAGGTGAATTTCTTAGGAACTCCTGCCACTCTATGTCCTAACAAACAACAAAGGTTTTTAGATTTTGGCTATAAATGGCGTAGTCATAATTAATTAAAAGACCACAAGGGAAAATACATCAAAAGATGTTAGGAGTGGCATTTCAAAATTGATGTAAGACGCATGTTTTATACGCCTGGTTTCTTTTTCTGCTCATGTTTTACTCATAAGGCGCTTCTGTTCTGGGTTTTCCTCCGCAGAAAACGGGAAAACAGCGCCTCCCTGCGGCGGGAGGTGGCAGTGCAGCGCCCCTCTGCAGGCTGCTGCTGCTGCTGATGAGGGAGGCGGGATACGACGCGGCGTTCGCGGCTCTACAGAGCAGCATCGGCGGGGCTCAGAGAGGCGCTTTGTGCGGTTAATCCGCTCTGATGTCACGGCGCGGAGGGAGGGGCTGAACTCTCCGCTTTAATCCGAGCAGGTTGTCGGGAGGGACAAACCGAGCCGAGCCGAGCCGGTCGACAACCCGCAGGAACGGGGGCGATGTTCGCTCCAGCCGCCGGAGCTGGGCCTCTCCTGTACTGAGGCGGCGTCTGCGACAGGCGGTAAGGACCGGGACCGGGACCGGGGGGTGTTCGGCCGGGCCATTTCACGGATGGCGGATGGTGCACCTGCAGGCACGACCGCGATTCAGAGGAGGACACGGTTTCCTTTTTTGTTTTTTAACGTGAATCCTTTGAAGAAACGTGATGCGTTTCTCTAAACACGAGTAGGATCCTCCGACAGGATGAAATCAAACTGTCATTTTAGGGGGCGAGGTCAGACGGAGCCTCCTAAGCACCAAATATCAAAACAGGAAGGCTTTTGCCCCCCTGTTACCACAATAAAACTCGTAGCATAGAGGGCGTTGAAGACGCTGGGCAGGCCTTCAAAATAAAAGCCCCCGTCGGCGTGGATGCTGCTGGCCGTCTTCCTGCAGCGCAGCAGACAGGGCCGGTGCTGTGGGGTGATGGAGATGCAGGCCTTATGTTTGCGTGTTTGTGTGGGAGGAGGTGGGGGGGGGGGGGGGGGGTATCATGCAGAGAGGCGGGGGGGGGGGGCAGCTGGTACAATGATGACTTACAGCATCCTTTAATCATCTAAAAGTTAGAAGACCCCAATGATCAGAAAACAACAAAAATTTCTTCATTTTGTGCATTGGTTTAAAGCCCAAACAGTTGTGGTTTATCTCAGTTTTACAGAATACTCAGAGAAGCTCAGAGAAGCCAAACCTGCAGCCATGTTTTTTGACTCTTTGTGTCTTCTAGAAAACCAGCTCAAAAAGCAAAATTCTTCACAGGCAGACTTAAAAAAATGCTTGGATTTCATGCCAGGCCATTCGGTCACACTCACTCGGTCAGAGAACCTGACCGAGTGAGTGTGACGTCACCCATAGAAAATGACTTACCAACTCAACCAACTACCGCCTTCTTTTTTTCATGATACGGACGCCGTAGATTGCAGTGATTAGTCCGAGTCAGTCTGAGTCCTCATTTCTATGGCAACCGCTCTTGCCAATCAGGAGTGAGCTTGTTGGAAGGCCACACCCCTACTTGTTGAAAGTGTGCTACACAGATCTGTCAAGCAAAAGTTTTAAACGTAAGAGCACCTGCTTTTTTTGAGGCATCTGATTGGCCAGGATTAGCAAGAACATGAAAAAATGGTGGCAGAGCACAGAATGGTTATTCTGACAAACAGAAAGGAATTCGGACACTATGCTCACTACTTTTTAAAAAAAAGGCAAATACGATGTCACCGGTTTCACAAAGTAAAAACCTAACAAACAAGGAGGATTTTGGGAAGACTATGAATTTACTGTGCCCTGAAACGGGGACGGTTAAATAAGAAATAAATTCAAATACTTTTTCTTTGAAGAAATCATTCAAACACAATGCATTGTGGTCTGTATTTGCCAATCTAGTGAGCGCCGATGCACACTGGTTTTTTGCAGTGACTTCTGGGAAATTTCTAGGGCATTTGAATTTGGAACTGTAGATTCAGACAGCTCTACAAAATGGCAACTACTATATTGCACTACGGAGTGAGAAGTGAAGCTCATGATTTGCCTTCTTGGAGCCAAAGAGTACTTCCTGTTTAGAACACCAGCGGGGGGCACTCAGTCCACTTTTCCTTTACAGTCAATGGGCTTAAATTAGCTTGAACCATTGCCTGTATATAATCACTGGATGAATAGAGTGTGATGTCACCCATAGAAAATGACTTTCTTCTGGTTCCAACCAAATGAAGTCAATTAGGTCGACATTTTTTCCACAATAAGTCTGCCGCCATGTTGGAACCAAACATCCTCGATTGGTCTGTCTACATTTCTATGGCAACCACGCTCTCCAATCAGGAGTGAGTATGTTAGAAGGCCACACCCCTTCCACTGAAACACTTCAAACATTCGATGCGAGGCCCCCTACTTCTATTGAGGCATCTGATTGGTCAGTTTATAAGGTAGAGAAAAAATGTTTATTCTGGCAAATAAAATGACAGAGTAACAGCGGTTTATTTCTCAATAGAAGTCTATGGGATTTTTGCTTTTTGGGACCAGCAGGTACTTCCTATTTGGAACACCAGGGGGAGGGGTCACTCAATCCAGTTCTCCTTTACTGTCAATGGCTTGAATTTACTGACAAACTGAGTAATCCGAGCCTATGCTGGAAAACTCAGATTTTTGGGCTTTAGAAAGGTTGACCAACCTATTCTGACCAGAATAAATCAGTTTATCACAAACAGGAGAAAATGTTCCTGAGTGGGAGCTAAGATTTAAGGATCACTGTGGAAACAGGTCAACAGAAACCCAACATGAATGAATATACTCTAATGCAGGAGGTGTCCACACTTTTTTGGCATGTGAGCTACTTTTGAGACGACAATATCTTAAAGATCTACCTATAAATATATACATATATATAATAGGCCTGCACAATAAAACGCAAATTTATCTTTATCGCGATATGATGCTGTGCATAACTTATATCGCAAAAGACAGCAGAAATTGCAATCAATGGTTACCTTAATTGTGATAAAACAATCTTATGGCAGCTCGAAGTATTTATCGCATCAAATAAATCCCTTTATGCATTTAACCAATCGGATAGACGCCTTCACGTTGTTGACCGCACGGATGGAGCTCTTTTATGTTAGTTGTTCACCTCCTTTGTAGTATAGGGCAAACTCTTATTTAAATTAAACTTTCGCACTAAAATGGAAATTATGTTTTTTTTGGTCGTTTTGCTATTTGTTCTTTTATCGCCAGTTATATCGTCATCGCAATATTGATCACTAAAATCGCATATCGCGAGTTTTCCTCATACCATGCAGCCCTAATAAATGTATATATAATTGTAGATTCACACTGAAGGCATCAAAACGATGAATTAACACATGTGGAATTATATTCATAACAAAAAAGGGTGAAACAACTGAAAATATGTCATATTGGAGTTTCTTCATAGTAACCTTTTGCTTTGATTACTGCTTTTCACACTCTTGGTCCACATGATGCTTTTAAAGGCCGCCTCCATCAGCTGGGGTCCTTGTGATTTTGCTGATCAGTCATTTTCTAGACTGCTGCAATGTTTCCATATGATAAAAGGAATGGGGCTGAACGTTTTTTGTCTTTCTGCACTTTTGTTTGCCGCTAACAGGTTGCAGAACGTGCACTGAAAAATATCACTATTTTGTATTTTACCTTGCAGCATTTTTACTACAAATGCAAAATAAATATAACTATTTTAGTATTATTGAAAACTATGGAATAATGGAAATCATTCTGTTGTTTTTCTCCACCCAATCTGATATTGGTTTCAGCAAAAATGTCCATGAATCTTTTTTTAGGGTTATACCATTTTATGAAAAAGGGTCAGATTTATCCCACATCAGAGAGTGAATGTAGATGATTGATGGTTTATGAGCGTTTCTTTTATTTCTAAAGAAGTGTTTTCATGTACAGAGGAGACGTTTAATGTCATCCGCTCAGCTTCTGAGACCTAACTGAAGCAGCTGTAATATATAAACCACACGCTTTGACTTGACAAACTTGAATTTAAAGTCTCCAACACACCATCAAAACGTCAATTCCCATAACTCATTGTTTTTGTTGCGTGGCAATTATTGAAATAGTGTCCAGATTTCTGCTGATTATTCCGCTTGATGAGTAATCTGCAGTAAATCTTGTTTTTATTATATTTTCATTTGGAATAGACAACAGAAAAAAAGAGGGAAAGACATATTTACAATGATAGTCAACATGAGCAGAAATCCATCCATATTTGTTTAAATTCAGTCCAAATACATGAATACATCTGGTATTGTTCAGGCAGAAAAACAACAAAAAAGGACAGAAATAAAGTAAAATTATATAACCATACACAAATAAATCTATACATAAATGCACATGTTGACATGTATTACTATGCATACGTACTGTGGTAGGAAACTGGACCACCTGGAGAAAACACACACCTGCACAAGGAGAACATGCAAACTCCACAAAGAAAGAACCCAGCTGGGATTTGAACCCCAACCTTCTTCCTGTGAGGCGAGCGTGCTAACCGCTACACCACCACTACATTTAAAAGTCAAGCACAGAAATGTCAGTTTTTTACTGTAAAAGTGAGGGAAACTCGTCAGGCTCCATGGACTTTTGGATGGAAAGTCCAATTAGAGAGCCAGGAGCTGCAATGCTTCCAGCTTTCCTGTGGCGCAGGCCTCACTCTGTGTGAACTTCACACACCACCAGTTTATTTGCCCCGAACGTCATGTGTGAGCTGCAGCTCTTTGCAATCACCTTCCTGACAGCGGAGGGGCTGAATGCTGCCGCGGCTGGGTGGCTTTTTCCTAATAAACAAATATCAAAACAAGCCTTCTTGGCTTTCATTCCATTTATTATTTACAATGCGGGTCCATCTGCTCTCCCTGTCAGGTCTGATCAGAAACCACACAGAGGTCCTTCCATGTGCTCCCACTCCACCTCCTCCTCCTCTTCCCGTTGTGCTTCATCTGCCAGCTGCTGGACGGATGTGCGTGGTTCAGATTAAAGTGCACTGCTTCCCGGGGGATTTACATGTTGGTATTAGTGGAGCGGGCATAATGATAGCCCAGTGAGATATTATGATGCTTTTGTTATTTGGTTTTATTTATTTACTTATTTTTGGGGGCGGTGGGCAGCTTACGGCCCATGAGAAATCAAACTTCAAAATATTGTGAATCCAATCTTTAGGTGTTGGACATTGTGACACTGGGGACTTTGAAATTCAAGCTTGCACATACTTTTTGGAATGTTTATGGCTTGTTTTGCTGGTGAGATCTAATAAACTGGTCCAGGTGTGTGTGATGTGATCAGCCCTCTGGAATGGACCAATCAGGGCAAGGCGGAACCAAACTTCAGCATTCAGATAAGGTGAATAAAGATGGAGAAAGCTTTCTGGTTCCTGTTTCGTGAACATTTTAAATGTCCATCTCCTCTTCTGGTCTATCATCCATCCATAGTTTAAATATAAAAGTTAAAAGAAAGTAGTGGAAACCAAAAATGTTGGTCCAAACAGGGGAAGACCTCCTTTCCTTCTTTCTTCAAAAAAAGAATGTTCTTATAATAATTGTAGAAAATGTTCCCATCCTTATGTAAATACATCCATAACAAAGCTGGTCTTGTGGTCAACTCACATCACACACGTAAAAGTTTTCCAAACCATGTAACTGACTCCTGACAAGCTTGACTCCCTTTATCTGCAGTTGGCACGATCAGTAGACGGCGTTTACCCTTCATCTGCATCTTCTTCACTCACACCAACTACCCTCATGTCCTCCTCCTCTACATCCATTAACCTACTCTTTGGTCTACCCTAACCCTTCTGCTATCTTAGATGACCCCACCCTTACATTGACGTGTTCTCCCCACAATGACAAAGGTGGATAAAGGTGGAAATATTTCATGTCATCCATGGACACCAGTGAAGATCACAAATCATTGAAGAAAAAAGGTTCCGCGCACTGTCTAGTGGGTCTAGATGACCCAACTCCCAACGTTAAAGCGCCTAGGATAGCAAAAGGGTTACGTCTGCTTATCTGGTGGCTCCAACCTCAGCACCCTTTTATGATCTCTGTTCCTCCTCTCAACGTGTCTAAAACATCCCAATATGTTTCCCTAACATGATCTGTTCCTCTGATGGATTCATTCCTGATCCATCCTGGTCAGTCCCAAAGAGAACCTTGACATCTTCATCTCTGCCTCCTGCCTCTTTCTGTCAGTAACGGAGGCAGATGATTCATGTCGCTATTTTGACATGAATAAAAAATAAATAAAATAAAGAGAAGATAGTGTTTTATTCTACCTATAAATTTGGCTTTTACTGAGGAAGGCACACACTTTAAAAAAAAGACACCTTGTGCTACAACTGCTGCAGCAATTATACTTCAACCAGAAATGTACAATGTGAATAAAGAAAAGCTTTTTCAAATTATTTATAGGTTTACTTTAGTGAGTCGCCATCCTTTTCCCTTCTGACTAATGTTAACCTGAATATAAATATGACTTCATTGGTCTAAGATCCAATTGAAAAAGTAGATGAAGTCCATAAAAATGCTCTTCTCCCCTCCAGACAGCAACTAAACATTGTTTGACAGCATAAGAGGATTTGCTTTAAAAGTATTCGTATAATAAACAAAGCTTAAAGAATATATTTAGACATATTTTCTCAGAATCTGACATTTGTGTGCTGCGAATGAAATATAAGGGCTCATGGTTTAATGTAATGTCTACAGTGGTGACACATTTTCTTCAGCTTACCACTATAGGGGCATCTTAGTCTAGAATTCATAAATAATAATGTATTGGATTTTTCTGCACTTTTCCAGATGTCAAAGATCTTACAATGAATGTCAATCCTAATTCACACTTGGTGATAATAAGATACTCATGTAGCCACAGCGGCGTGGCTGCCAGTATGCGCCTACCATGATATTCATATGCACTTATACACCAGGTAAATTTAAACCAATGCTACAATCATTTTTATTTTCATCAGCCAGAAACACACAGGTTAAAGACCCCTACCTTTAGATTACAAGAAACCAATGATAAAAGGGATTTAAGCTGGCTTTTAGCATCAGACATTGGAGATGTGCATCATCAATCCTGTTGAGAACCCATCATGACCTGTTTTTTCTCATCTCTTCCAGGATTTGGCGTGACAGTATTGTTTTGAAGATGGAAATGTTCTGGGAACTGGAGTGAGACACCTTAGCAATGAGTAGTATCAGGGAGTATCAGGAGGAGGCATCAGGAGGCGCAGATGAGGAGCAGCTGTCCACGGCCCCTGCGCCTTCGAAGAGCCGGCAACACAACGGGACTGCTGGCGAAGCGGCTGCTCGTCGGTCCTGGAGGCCATGTCAGATGCTTCATCAAGACGGGGAGATGAATCCGCATCACCATCATCATCATCATCACCGTCCCCACCACAATGCTGCTGGGCGGGGGCCCCCTCGGCACCGCCGGCGGCCTGCGTCAGGGCAAAGTCAGGGTCAAATTCACAGTCCTGGTCAGGAACCGCAGCCTGTGTCACCGAGAAATGAAGGTCAGGGCGCAGAGTCCCGCCCTGTCCAGCAACTCCGCCCAGGAGTAACCCGCTACCGTCGCCATGGTGACCCCAACCCCAGACTCAGAAGTCACAGACAGCGGCAGCAATTCAGAGAGATCCAGGAGCCTTCTCCAAGTGTGGATGACAGAGAAGGTCCAGTGGAGGTGCAGGCCAGACCCTGTTCCTCAGCTGATCCTGTAGTGGACCTATCACAGAGCAGGGGATCTCCTCAAACTCTCCTCTCAGTCAGTCCACCTCAGTATGCCTCTGCTGATACAGGAAAGGATGTGCATGAGCCTAAAGTGGAGCATGAAGACGAACCAGATGAAGTCAAAGAGGACGAAGAAAAACCCCCTTGTTCTGCAGAACAGCCCAGCTGCAGCCCAAACCCAGCAGAAGAACAAGCTGAGAGGGAGGAGGAGGAGGACCAAGAAGGCGTTATGGACAATGCAGAGGAGGATCCTGCAGCTCAGGGACGAGAACTCACCGACCTCTGCTCCGACACCGAAAGCGCTGCCTCTCTCAGCATGGACGGACCTCTCCACAGCCCACCCCCACTCCACTCTCCAACTCCTCCCTCCTCCCCCGACGTCCCCCCTTTCCCACAGCTGGACCACTTTAGTGAGGATGTCAGCATGACCTCCCAGCCAGACAATGACCTCTTACCTGAAGAGGAGGAGGACTGCTCTGAATCTTGTTCACTGTCTCGCTCCACGTCTTGCTCTGAATCTTGTCCTAAATCCTGCTCAGACGAGGCCCAGCAAGCATCTTACTTGGAGCCAAAATCTTATCCAAACTCTTTCCCCGAGCCCCTAAAGACCTCCTACCCTGAGCAACAGAAAGAAGCTCATCATCCAACAGGCAGGAGGATTGAGCCCTCTAAAGCCCAACAAGAAAAGGAACCCTTTACCATCCACAGACTGGATAATGCACAGAAAGTGACCCCATCTTCCTCCAATGAGGGTTCCCATCACATTCCAAGGCAGAGCAGAGGCCGAGGTCTGCACCACTCTCCTCCGGATCGCTCTGTCGGCTGTAGGTTGCATCACTATGATGGGCAGTCTGATGGTGATGAAGACGCTGTGGATAAAAGCCCACTTTCTAAAAGTGGGAGACAGTCACCCAGACAACTTCAACACAGGGCGAAGATGTCATCGCCCGGCCATACGGGCTTCTGTGACACCCAAAATGAGCGGAGTGCAGTGGGTCTGTCTGGTGAAGGCACAAAAGCTTCAGGAGACGCCATCAGTCTGGCGATAAAAGACATCAAGGAAGCAATTGAAGGTGTGAAGACCAAGACGGTGCGGTCCCCATACACACCAGACCAACCAATGGAGCCCATATGGGTGATGAGGCAAGAGGTCAGCCCCATGGAGGATGCATACCCACTGCAAGCTACAACTGACCATGTGAGTATCGTCTTTTTGTGGAAGTGCCTCTGTAGCTGTTTATTATAGTCAGCAGGGTTGGCTTTGCTCTACTGTCCCTTTAAAAATTTAGATTTGTCAACAGGAATTGGTCATACAGCTGAAAAAACTGCTAGCAAAGCTTAAAAACAACTTCGCTCACGTTAAAGTAAGAATGCCCTCTTTGAACATTTGTTTTCCTTCAATAAATGGGATTTTGGGTGTCACAAATATTCATACTTAAATTCTCAACATCCAAGTATTTGGAAAATGTTTTACAACCCTGGTTCCCATTGAAACGATATTTCAGACCAACTCGGACCAATCACTGCTTACTGACGCCATCTGGCTGCAACATGGCGATATCATGAATAAATGGCGACTGAATTGACTTTATTTGGTTGGAACCGTAAGTAAGCCGTTTTTTTATGGGTCCAGTTCACTTATACAGTCAATAGAATGTCCTCTAGGGTTGTGTCCAAATTCCCACCCTAACGCCTAACTACAAAAAAACTATATAGTGCGGCACTATATAGTGCCCTGAATTTAAAAACTAATTCAGACACCATGCTCACTATTTTTTTTTTAACAGCGGATATGACGTCATTGATTTCACAAAGTTAAAAATTAAAATGACCATTTTGCGACGATTATTAATGAGTCCACTGTCTTCTGAAGTTAAAAACGTTGATGATTTATCAAAAAAAGTACATTTAAATACATTTTATAGTAAAAATTTTACTGCCGCAGTGCATTGTGGTCTATATTCGCCGATCTAGTGAGCATTGATGCACATTGGTTTTTCGCAGAGACTTCTGGGAAATTTCTAGGGCACTCCATTTTGGAATTATAGATTCGGACAGCACTACAAAATGGCAAATGCACTGTATAGGGCACTATATAGAGGTTAGGGTGGGAATTCGGACATAGCATAGGACTCACAAGTTTTATTTCCGATAACTTTGTGATGTCACCAGGAAACAAGTAAATGTTCACAGCTTTGCAGACGACACATGACTTTACGTTGATGTGCTCCTGAGGACGGGACCGCTGATGACTTTTGAAATCTTAAAAATTTTAGAGCAGAGAAAGACGTGGATGGATGACAACTCCCTGCAGGTTATTTAGAACTAAACTAGAACCAAACTGTGCTGGTTCAGCGGCTGAAGAAGGGTCAAGTTAAGATGGTCAGAGATAATTTAATCATACGTGTTAAGGTTTTGCATTACTGTATACAGGAGCTCTTTGAAATAACACTGGAAAGTTTGCATTTCATCGTGTTGAAACTAAGTCAGACCCTTTCCTTTCACGGAGAAATTATTTAATGCTCATGTCACTTCCAGAATTTATTATTGCAAAGTTTTCTGTCAGGTTTGAATAAAAAGACATCAGCTCTAGAAGAAATCAAAGAAAGAAAAGTTACTCCATTTTAACATTTCTGAACAATTTTCTAATCAACATAAAACATGGTTCTATAAATATTTTCTATAGTGTATTTTCTTTTTAAACTAAAATAAGTCTACCGTATGTTCAGAATCTCAGATGCAGGTCTGGTCCCAGAGTCTGAACAAAAAACCCCAAAGTGTCCTTACGTCTTCTCTGAAGTTCTGATGACATGCAGTTGTAGAAATAAGCCAATAAGACCATTTTTCTAGAAACAGTGGTTTTTTATTGTCTAAAGAATTATTTTGGAGATTTGCCTAAATAAGCTTAAAGCTTTGTAAGGTTAAATCAGACATCTTAATTTACCATCTTTTTAAAATAATGCTGCATTATTATTAGTGTGGTTTATCTCTATTCCTTTTCTTATGACTTTCCTACCTTATTCCTAACATCAAAGCTAACAGTTTTTTTTATTTGTTTATTCAACAGGGGTAAAAAAAACAAAGTTTTGGTTTAGTTTCCTTTTTATTGAATACAATATTACATCTTCCTTAAAAGTGGATTAGCCTGCTAACTTATTAGCACCTCGGTGTTTTCTTGTCCTCCCCCCGTAGTCCTCCCCTCAGTCCGAGTCTCCGTGCCGCTTCTCCTCTCTTCCGCTCCGGGAGACCGTCAGTCCTCCCAGAGCCGACCCGTGCCGATCCGTGAACCCACAGCACCAACAGCAGCCCCCCCTCCAGTCTCAGCAGAGAGACGGCGGCCGGGCGCCGCAGACCTACACGTCTGCAGTCCCCAAACAAGTGCAGCAGCACCACCCTGCACAGCAGCCACAAACAGCACAGCAGCCGTCGCCCTCACAGCAACCATCTGCCCCGGAGGTGAGACTCTCTCATGTCAGCAGGCTATCTCTCTCTGTTTGGAAAGTTGGCATAAATGGAACTGTATTCCGCTTGGCTCAAAACCTTTTCCAAACCTTGAGGATGTTGGGAGAAGAAAAACGTCCAGGACGGGTTTGCAGGATGTTATTGATTGTGAGGAAGAGGCAATTAGAATGACTTTTCAGTGGCATGTGGTGCTTAAACCGAAATTAGTGTCTTTTTTTGTCTCTGCAGACGCGCAGACCTCTTCCTCCCTTTCCCACCTTTGTTGATGGTGAGTGGAAGCCGCCATGTTCTTTTGATCAGCAGGGATGATGTGTGTTTAATCTGTCTGCTTCTGTACAAGCCTAACGGCTGTGTCTGCTTCCTACAGTCCCGGGTCCATGTGACCCCGAAGACCTCATCGATGGCATCATCTTTGCAGCCACTTACCTGGGATGCACCCACCTGCTCTCAGAGAGGACACCCACCAAGAGCGCCCGCATGCAGCAGGCGCAAGAGGCCATGAGCAGAGTCCGGGTGAGAGCACCTCACACAGCAGATCTCACTCCGTCTTCACCTGATGAACGAGAAAATGAGAATTCCCCCAAAAACTGTCCGCCTGAGCCCAGGGTATGTTTGGTTTATCTGCTGCAACTGATTTGGTTTAGTGCGACAACAGTTAAAGGGAACATGCTGAAGTAGGTTTGCAGAGGTGGTCTAGATGGCCTCAACCCTTCGGGCCACGAACTGGTACCGGTGTGTAAGACAGTTGGTACCAGCCCGTAGAGTAAAAAAATCCACAACCTGCATTTTTTTCGTTTGATTTTTATAATCTGATTCTGAAAACGTTTTATTTTGGAAAACTGCTGGATTCTCTCCACCACATCCAACGTGTCAAGTCGCATCTTGAAAATTCATCCACTACTGAAGCGACTGCACCAACCGCTAAATTGAAACCCCCAAGCAAACAAATATAACAAAAAACAAACACATTTAGAAAGTTTATTTTTGTGGAACAGATCTAGTGAGGAAGCAGAAGAAAAGCCTTGAATTTCAAAATAAAAGAAATCTGCATTTAACAGACAAAAAACAGGAGTCTTTACTTCAAATAGGAATTTATTGTGACAGTTGTTCCCACAGACCATATTAATAATGCAGAACATTCAGCAATCAGCTGTCTAATGTTTCCAAGATGCTGTTAATAAAGTTGTTCAAACAGTGGGTTCAAGTTTATTATTATATTCAGAAAGTATCTTTTTTAGAGGCCGTCTCATCTTTGGTATTTATCTGCTAAACTCTAATAAGGCTGAAGATGACGTCAGATTTTTTAGCTTCAACTTCCACAGTTATGGGTTGAGAGAAAATATCACGTTTCAATGGCTTCTATATGAAATCTAATGAACAAATACAGTTTAAAGCAGCTGCAGAGATTTTACAGAGGATGAAGATAAACTTTATCCTCAAAAGTCGAGGGAAACTACTCCCGTCTGCCTGGAGACGTTGTGACACTGAACCCCACATTGCTGCTGGTGGTTAAAGGTTGACACTAGTGATCAGCAGTGTGTGAATGTGTGTGTGCATAAGTGACTGTAAAACACTGTGGGTCTTCTAAGAAGGTAGTAAAGCACTGCATAAGTATACGCCACTCATCATTTACACTTTTAGAACAGTAATTTTTTCTACGCCCATTTTTTGCTTTTATTTATTGGTGGGTGTAAACCAATAAAAACAGGCATTTACATTGGATGGGGCGGTTTTCAGTCAGGCTGTTATATATATATATATATTTTCAATAAAGCCTGACAAAATGTTTATTTAAGCTTTACTTTTATGAGTAAATCTGCAAGTGTAGCCATGGCAACCGGGGTTATTTTTCAAAGAGATGAAGCGTTAGGTTCAGTGAACTCCTTCTCACTTCCACCTTCATCAACATTTAACCCTTGTGCTATCTTAGATGACCCCACCCTCACATTGACGTGTTCTCCCTACCATGACAAAGGTGGATAAAGGTGGAAAGATTTCATGTAATCCATGGACACCAGTGAAGATCACAAATCATTGAAGAAAAAAGGTTCAGTGGGTCTAGTGGGTCTAGATGACCCAACTCCCAACGTTAAAGCGCCTAGGATGGCACAAGGGTTAAACGTAACTTCTGTGCAACAGTCAACAAGGAGCTTCCATCAAAGCCAGAACCTGCACTGCTAGATCCTAGATTCTCTCCAGGTGCCGGCTTGAGCAGCCATCACAGCCCAACCCTCTAAGAGCTGTGCATCATGTACGGTTCAGCGCGCCCTGTCCAGAGTCAGAGGCTCTTTCTCCACAGCTCCAGTTGACGTTATGTAAAAACCCTGCAGGCTGCGGGGCCTCAAAGAGACCGGAGACCTGGACTTCTCCTGCTTCACAGTCTGTCATGTCAGACTTGCATCATACAAATGAGGAGATGCTTTTAACTCCATTCTGGTGCATCGAAAGGCTGTTACGTATGTTAAGAAAGAATGTGACTTGAATCAGGGCCTTTTTGTTAGGGCTTTGATGTGCTCATGAAAAGCAGCGATGGGCTGCAGGACACAGAGAGGCTGACGTGCAGCCTGGACGCTTCACTTTCCCCTTATCCTTCAGAAGAAAGTGGCGTTTAAGCCTTGATCTCACAGCGACGGTGCTGTGAATGCATGAACCATACACATCGATCAGGTTCTTACCCCCATCATCCTTTTCACCGCACTATGAGGCCCACTTAAGATGCCTTTATTTTATTTCTCAAAGCAACAAAGTGCCTAATAATCTTTATCTGGTTGTGTTACTGATGTTGAAGCGATTTAGAGAGGTACACGACGCTCTGTCAGAAGGTCAGTCTGTTTCGCTACCAGGTGCAAATAAGGTCTGGTGTTATTGGGTTTACGCTAATGCACCTAACATGTAGCGTTGTAAGAGTGTCTTTTTGTCTGTGTTATTGACAAGGTTGGAAGTTAGCGTAGTCCCATTAATGTTTGTTGTGGTGGTATGAGTCTGTAATTTTATGTGTTACTAATTGGGAATTACAGATATTGTGAATACTGGTACTCTAATGTGATACAAACATGTTTTAGAAATACTGTGAACGTAGTTTAAAAAGTCTGAGAGATTCATCTCTGACTCGTATGTCTCCTTTAAAGCGCCTTATAGTTTGGTGTGCCTTATATATGACATCTTTATCAAAAATTGACCATTCATGGACGGTGCCCTGTAGAATCCGGTGCCCACTATAGTGCATAAAATAAAGTATTTTATGGAGACGGAAAGAAATAGCATTAAAACCATCTTTCCTTCAGCTCTGATTTTCTCCTCATGTCAAACTGCATTCGTGGCTGCAATGAGTCATGCAAACGAGTCATGCACCACAGTGCCTTTCGAGGAGGTAAGCTGGCATTTAAAGGTCATCCTTCGGTCACCAGATTTCTTATGAAAAGGTTTAGAAACAAACCTGCGTTTCCTTCCAGCTTGTCTGCAGGTAAAACAAAAAAAGGGCCAATCTGCACAGAGGTAGGAAATGTCAAGGTCATAGGCCACTCGGTGAGCCTGCAGAGTGGAAATGTTTGTGTACATTTTTTTCTACAGGCATGCTGCAAACGGCAGGCCGTAGTGAACACTTACACAACACGTATTGATGAGTGAGGGTGAAGCAGGTGAGACGCAGGCGTGCTGTGTGGATTTTTCACTTATCTTACAGTGCCAGGAGCCCCTTAGTAATGATCAAGTGTGCGTTCTTTATGTGCAGCTGACTGTTGGAAGTCAAGAAATCAGAGTGTAGTTTGTGTGGACATCCTGCAGGCACTTATGAATCACCTGCACGCCCCATGCGTGTAGAATTTGTCACGTGGTCGGTAAGGAGCCAGTGTAACGTAAGGCCACCGTACGACAGCATCCCCCGTACATCCTAAGTGCGTATAACTTACGTTATCCTTACGATTACTTCACGATACATTTACCACATGCACGACTATCGGACGTTCCATAATTCATGGCGTCTCTTGAGGGAGCTGCATGAGCCTCAAAAGACAGAAACCCCCTGTACGGGGGCATGTGACTAAGCCTTAAACCTGAGATCAGTAACCCAGGTTGTACAAAAGATGTACATCAGGGTGTGAAGATGATCACTTTGAGCTTTTTTCCAGCTTAGAGGCACTTTTTTGCCTCTGAGCTTTGACAATGTTTGGAAGAAGGTGTTAAATGACAGGAAAAATATCTTCAGCTGCGTTAAAACTTTCCAACAAACATATATTTGAACCATCTGACGGATGGCGGTTTACAATCATTCCTACAAGATTTTCAAACATTCAGGCCTCCAGCTGGTTGGTGGAGGAACTCATGAGGGGAAAGTCACGGGTAGGCTGTGTGACCCCACCTGACCCCAAAAAGCAGAGAGGAGGGAAATGCTATCATAAGCTGCAGGAAGATAAAGACATGAACACAACAAAAAACGTGCACTGATGAAGAGTTCAGGGCTCTGCCGGTTGCCATGCAACAGCACTCGTACGCCTTCAGTCAAGCTGTCTCTGATGCAGCGCGTTCATGGGTCACGTTGTAACTAAATATAACATTTCAAGGATCAAAATTAGCAAAACGAGAAAGAGCTCAGGAGTCAGAACTGAATTCAGATAAAAAAACTGCATTTATTTTTTTTGTTTTTCTTATTTCCACCGTTGATGAATGACATATTTTTTTCAAGTTGGCATCAGTGTTTTGATCAGTGGTGAGGAAAGAAATGTTGGCTACGATGACGCTCTAAAAGTCCCACTCCGATCATCTTTAATTGTCAAAGTGTTCCCAGTGGTCTTTTGATTATTATTGTGCTGATTTTAGCCCAAATTTAAAAAAAACTCATTTTTTTATGGACATAGTTTCTGCAGAGTGGCAGGAGTCCTTAGAAATTTGCCTTTGAGTTGGGAGTGGGACCGTCACCCATCTGTTTACACGTTCCCCGCTAGCTCCTCACACCCCCAAGCTGACATTACCAGAGCGATGAAAATGGCGACCAATATTGAAGCTATCCATCCGAACAGTTTCGATCCTGATTCCAGCTCAAGGAAAACAAAGACGTTCACGGATCTATTTTTCTACCAGGATGCATCGGAATGGAGCAGAACAGGGAGACTGTGACCCGCCCAGCATTTTCTTTTCAAGACGAATACGCTCTTCTTCAAACGTCATTTTTCCCCCACTGTTCCTGATACGGAATTATATGAATACAAAGAAATACTCAGAAAAATGCCGTTTTTAACTCAATTTCCTTTAAAATGCCACAAGAAGATGTTAAAACACACAACAAAATGCCGCTTTTATTGGACTGAAGCTTTAAAGCCTTTCACATTTACAAATTTATGTGTTTGAACAAAGAGAAGCATTTAAAAGCTGAATCTGCAGATCACAGCACTGTGGATGTTTATTCTGTGCTGAAGCTAACACAGCTTTTGCACTCCATAGAAAAAGATGATTTAACTTCTTCTGATAAGGAAAATGTGGACTGTCCCAATCTGCGGCGAGTTTCTGTGTCTGTATCCCTGATGTAAAGAATAAATGTTAAAAATAAAAAATTATGAAGCAAATGATAGCCTGTTTACCCATAAACTACTGAAATACATGTAAAAAAATACCGTTTTCACTCGTATAAATGTAAGTGAGAGGACATAACCGGTTACTTCAGAGTAAAAGTTTCTCTTGAAAATCTATTCTCACGTTTTTTTCTTCATCAAACACCAGAAAAATGTCTGAAGAATTTAAAAGAAGCTGATGAACTGAACGTGATTATAGATGTAAAGATGTTTTTAAATTATAGAGGGTCTTCAGTCATTGGCAGAAGGCAGAAGGCTGACAGAAAGACACTTTTGAAGACTGTGTGGAGGCTGTGAGGGTTTTCAGATTCAGCTCCAGACTCGTCTTTGCTTCACATTCAGAAACCATCGTCTGCCTGTTTCCATGAATCTCAGTATCAAAGCTTTGATGTCAGACGTTTGCTTTAACCCTTGTGCTATCCTAGGCACTTTAACGTTGGGAGTTGGGTCATCTAGACCCACTAGACAGTGCTCTGAACCTTTTTTCTTCAAAGATTTGTGATCTTCACTGGTGTCCATGGATTACATGAAATCTTTCCACCGTTATCCACCTTTGTCATGGTAGGAAGAACACGTCAATGTACGGGTGGGGTCATTTAAGATAGCACAAGGGTTAAACGAAAAGTTGATTTTGATGTGTGGGTGATATAGGGTTAGGGTTAGATAGTGAATGACCTGGAAAGACCCACTCTGATGAAAATTCTGTTTCTGGTATTTTAAATGTTCTTGTACATTTTTTTATCTGATGATGGAAGACATAAATAAATAAAATTAGGTTTAAAATTGCATTTCCTAACCTGTTCACACTCGACAATTCACACTTCCCTGCACACATTTACACGCTCCAATCATCTTCTGATCTGTTGTAAAAGTGTCTATTTTGGGACTATTTGTCTGCAGGTGGATGTATCAGATTGGAGCTCGCCTGTAGTTTCTATGCCACAACTACAAGCTTTTTCAAATGGCACTTTTTCATCTGCTCCTGATTCACAACGATTTGAATAGAGACATACTCAGAAATGCAGTTTTAAGCTCAATTTTCTTTGTCTTTATATATGGACATGTTCAAAACACCAAAAACATCGGAGCAGATCTTTAACTTTGCCACTCCTCCACGTATACCCACCTTTATCCACTGCCCTGTGGACGTTCATCCATACACACTTGCACGCTCACAGCACACATACCTGTTCATACTCACCTGTGTACACTCACCTTTACACACTCCGCTGTTCCCATCCATTTACCTGTGCACACTTACCAGTAACTCACACATTCAGGCTCAACAGTAAACAGTCACCCAAATGCACTATCCCATATACACTGAGCTGTTCACTCCCACCTCCATGCATCCACTCCCACCACAGGGGGGCGCTGCTGACCTGCATTGAGCAGGCGTGCTGACAGGCAGCAGCCCCTCTCAGCAGAAGCTCACTAACTAGCTGCTGCGTTGTAAACTCCTCCTACAGTTTACTGCACCTCACTAGGGAGTGCGCTGGGCCTGAGTAATGAGCCGGAGTTCAGGTCCAGAAAATACGGCAGATCTCCTGAGCGGGGTTTGAGAGGCCTCGTGTTAGAAAGCAAACCTCAAATGTGCAAAAATCCCTGACTGGATGATGGGGATCCAGCTGAGACGAGGCGTCTGGAACACATGAGGCTTCTTCCCTGTCTTCAGGGCGGCTGGTGTCACATGGATGAGGAAGAATGTTGTGACGGTCTTTGCTGGAGGCCTGCGGCATCACGCTCCTGTCAGACGTGATAGACAGCAGCATCACTGTCCTCCCACTCACAAGCATAAACATAACACACCTTTAAGGTTCCTTTGTCCCTAGCTTTGGCATTTGGACTGTGTGCATGGAATGAGGCGCCTGCCTTTGTCTTTTCTCACTGTTCTTTGGTCACTGCAGGCTGCACACAAGCAGAAGAGCAGGAAAAAGGTGAGTTTGAGGCCAAACATTCGTTTGCAATAATAACAGGTCAAGATTTTGAGGTTTTTCTCCCTTTTGCTCCTGCAGAGCCCTGACGGCGAGGCTGCGACCACCGCAGAGGTCGACCTATTCATGTCCACGCAAAGGATCAAAGTCCTGAATGCAGACACACAGGTACGGAAAGTGGAGCACAGCTGCCACCTCCTTCTCAGCTGATAGATTTCTGCAAATGTCTGTTTTCTGTCAAACACGACAGAACAGAACATGTCTCCCTTCGTCCCGTTCTGTCAGGAGTCGTTAATGGACCTGCCCCTGCGGACCATTTCCTACATCGCCGACATTGGGAACATGGTGGTGCTGATGGCGAGGGGAAAGATGGTGAGGTCGCGCAGCGCCCAGGAGAGCCTGGAGCAGACGGACGAGCAGACCAGCATGAGTCACGACGACAGGAGGCTGTACAGGATGATCTGCCACGTCTTTGAGTCGGAGGACGTGAGTGTTGCTCTGACTGAAGGTCGGCGAGCTGACCGCAGGAAGGGGAAGCAGCGACGCTGCGGACATTTTTCCCTACAGCAGGCTGAAAGGCCACCGAGTGGAAGACAAAATGTCAAAGGTTCCACAAGGGAGATGGGAAGATGGAAGGAGGACTTTGAAGAACTGATGAATGAGGAGATTGTTAGCACAGAAGAGGAAAAGAGGATGAAGTGAGGAAGACATTGAGGAGGATGAAGACTTGAAAGGCAGTTGTTTGTGACATCATCCCTGGAAGACTTTAGGAGAGTTTCTGACTGTTTAACAAGGTCTTGAGAAGGAGTCTGAGGAATGCAGAAGAGTTCTGCTTTCATTTTGAAGAAGAGCAGAGAGATTATAATAACTACAGAGGAGTTAAGCTGATGACGTTCTGGGAAACAGAAGATGAAGCTTTGGGGTCAGAAATGAACATTTGTGAACAACAGTTCGGTTTTATGCAGAAGACGAGAACCACAGATGCAACATTTGCTTTGAGGGTGTTCCTGGAGAAGAACAGAAGGTCATGTGTGGTTTGGATGAGAAGTGACAGAGAGGAACGTTGGAGATGTTCAGGATGAGAGCAGGAAGAACGTGGTGAGATGTTCTGTAGCTCTGACAGAGGAGGTGGAGGCGGGACTCCACAAAGAAGATGTGTAGCACTGCATGACGCAAAAGGTGGCCACACCGGATAGTGACCGGTTTTCCTCAGATCAAACACAAGCGGACGTTTCTTGGTCTTCCATGGTGGCCAGTCTGAGGCGCACCTGTGCAGTAATCCTGCTGTCTAATAAGCATCTTGATACGGCACACCTGTTAGGCGGGATGGTTTCTCTCGTTAAAGGAGACCCGTGAACAATAGGTGGGAGAAACGGCTCTTTTGTGTTTGTAGAAAATGTTTCCGATCTTTGAGTTCATCTCACGACAAACGGGAGCAGAAACTAAAGTTTTGCGTTTATATTTTTGTTCAGTGTTTGTTCATCTCTCTAAGCAGTTACAGTCGTTTTTTCTGACTCTGAAACCGAATCCAAACTGATTAAACTATTTTAGTTCAGAAATGATTAAACTATTTTAGTTTTTATCAGTCAAAGTTCAGAAATGTTTAGATTTTTAGGCAGAAAACAAAACGTTTAAGCATCAAAGTGTTTTTCCTGAAGTTCAACATGGATGCTCCTCAGATTTACAAGGAAGGAGTCCAGTGATTAAAAGCCCGTGGGGTCGGTTCAGGTCCGTCTGCTGGTTAACTTACAGATGATAATATTGATGTTAGCGTCCACACAGACCGGAGGATCCATTTTCCTTCACAGCAGAGATGCTGCAGCAGAAACAGAAGAAGGAACCAAAAAGATCCTTAAAAGGAGGAACATGACACATTCTGCAGACTTTTTGTAAAACATAGAAAACCTGAAGTCAGGTGTGCGTTTTAGACTTCAAAAGAAAGTGATTCAAATGTATTTTCTGCTCCTCGCTGCTTGGATGTAGGAAGGAGGACAGTGAGGAGAAGGAGCCAGCGCCTGCTGTCAGGCACAGTTAAGCTCCCACTCTGAGAGGTGTCAGCCTCAGACGAGGTGCTCCTCCACCTCCACTTTGCACCTCCTCTGCTCCCCTTAGCAGAAATGTGAGCAGAGGAGATGACAGGGAGAGAGGTGATGAGCCTTAGAGGATCTAAAGCGGCCGTTTGTTGGAGCTGTCGCTTTGAACCGTCATCACCGGGACGTCTCCTGAATCTGCAGTGGGAGTCCCTCCCTTACCGAAAACCTCCCGTCCTCTCTGGTCCAGAGAAACATCGGCCTTTTCTTATGAAGGAGAACATCTGATCTAAAGCTTGTCTTATCCTCCCGTTCTTCAGTAGAAACACTTTTTCTAAAGGAGACGGAGGATCATCTTTTGATCCAAAAATGAAAAAATCTGGACAGAGTTTCTGCTAATTTGCCTCTGCCATCGGTGCAGAGAAACCCCGCCCACGCATTCCATGATCCATCTGTTTACATGCTTTCCTGCTAGCTCACAGCGCCTCACACCCCCAACCTAACATTACAGATGCAAAAAAATGTCGAGCAATAATGGGGCTATGCAGATGTACAGTTTTCAGCCAGATGCCAGCTCAGACGAGGAAAATGAAAGACGTGAATGGATCTAGTCGTCTACAATGGGATCCATCAGGGAGCTTGTGGCCCCGCCCAGCGGACCTCACACACACGATCAAACAGCATTTTTTCGTCTGCTCCTGAATCACAATTTAATTTTCTTGATACACGTTCTCATGTTCTCCATCATCAGAAAAAGAACATGTTCTTGGAAACACATGTTCACGCGGCCCAAATAAAGAAAGTCTCTGAAAACGCACGCGACCAATGCATGCACGTTGAAATTTCTGCCAGGTTGAACTTTGGCCAATCAGAGACTCGGATTTGATAGTGACGTATGGATAGAGTCTCCTTTAATTCACGGAAATGCCAACTGCTTGAAAATTGATCATGGAAGAGAAATGAATACTTGCGGTCGGCCGGAGTTCTATGACACCAAGTCTTTCATACATTGGAATAGAGTGGTAAAGAAAAAAAGGCCTGTAGCGAGATTTGTGAAAATTGCACCGCCTCAACACCCCCTGAGCCTCTTCCAGCTATTGGTGACGGATATTCGCAAGTAAACAGTAGAAGAAGAAGCCCCTCCCTGCTTGTCCTGAACACCACCGGCTGAACGTGCGTCCATAAATGCTCGTTTGGCACGTTCCTGAAATGCCTGGAGGGGATGTAGCATAACAGTTTCATTAGGCAGAGAGCAGCTCTTTTTGTTGTCATAGTGATGTGGAGCTTTGTGACGGATGAGCGTCACTCTGTACAAAAAAACAAGCCACAGAAGAAGAAACATTTATGAAATACAATAAAAAGACAGAGAAATATGAGGAGAAGTTGATGATGAGCTTTAGTCAGAAGTCCTGAAGGAGTCCAGAAAAGTTCAAAGATGCTGAGAGAGGTTGTTGGGTGAAGTACAAACTAATGTTCGATTAAATAGTGAACTGCAATGAAATGAGAGCAGCTGGAGACCAGGAGGTGCAAGGAAATGAATAGAAATCAGTCTGCAAAGATGCAATAAGCAAAAAACGGTAAAGAACAAAGGATATAAATACAAATTTAAAAAAAAAGCAGGAGCCCAATTGCAGATGAGGGTAGAGAGTGTATGTGTCATTGAGGGGGGCGTGGCCTGTTCTTGTAGGTGTTCAGGAAAGTGATTCCTTGTGGGAAAAGCTTTTCCTCTGAAGAGCAGAAGTCTGACAGACAGGAACCCCTTTTAGTGGAGTTTCTGGCTTCATAAGAGGATTTCTTTTTCAGAAAGTTGCAGTTTTGTATTTGCAGAAATTAAAATAACTACTTTTTTACACATCCCTGCTGTTTCACTCAAACACGAATGCTCTCAGTGGGAGAACAGGACGACGAGGTCCCAAAAAAAGTCATAAAAAGACAGAAATTGAAAAACATCTGTTTACATTTAGGAAACCGAAAATTAGCTGATGAAAGCTTATTTGTTTGTCTGCTGAAATGACATTGAACATGTTTACATGTCCCCTCAGGCTCAGCTCATCGCTCAGTCCATCGGCCAGAGCTTCAGCGTCGCCTACCAGGAGTTCCTGAGAGCCAACGGCATCGACCCGGAGGACCTGAGCCAGAGGGAGTACAGCGACCTGCTCAACACGCAGGACATGTACAACGACGACCTGATCCACTTCTCCAAGTCCGAGAACTGCAGAGACGTGAGTCTGCCAGCAGGGGGCAGCACACAGGGATGTTAAGAAACTGGTCTGAGCAGGAATCTGAACCGGTTTGGTTCCTGTTCAAACTCAGAACAGTCGTCTCCTTTTTTCTGTGAGGAAAGAATCAGGAAGCTATCATCTTCTCCTGAAAGTTTCCCAAAAAAAAGACTTTTCTGACAGGAACCGTTCAGGTTTTTAGGAAACGCCGCGGAGCCGCAGCATCAGGACCGTGTGACGGACGCAGCTTTTCCTTTTTCCTGCAGGTTTACATCGAGAAGCAGAAAGGGGAGATCCTCGGTGTGGTCATAGTGGAGTCCGGCTGGGGGTCCATCCTCCCCACTGTCATCATTGCCAGCATGATGCATGCTGGTCCGGCGGAGAAGTCCGGCCGGCTGAACATCGGCGATCAGATCATGACCATAAATGGGACAAGTCTGGTGGGTTTACCGCTCAGCACCTGCCAGAGCATCATCAAGGTCTGTCCCGTCGTCCAGCTTCATCCCTTCAGTTTCAACACGGCAGTTTTTCCTGGTTTCATTAGCTGATCCGTATCCCTTCAGGGTCTGAAGTCTCAGTCCAGGATCAAGATGAACATCGTCCGGTGTCCTCCTGTCACCATGGTCCTCATCCGCCGGCCGGACCTCAGATACCAGCTGGGCTTCAGTGTCCAGAACGGCATAGTAAGTTTCTGCGTGACCGCTGCTCCTCCTGAAAAGAGATTAGAGGTTTGTTTACATATTAATTATGGAAACTAAAAGACTTTTGAGTCCAGATGATAAAAACCTGAAATCCTGACACCTCAATCCACTACATGATGCTTCAGGTTTCGGGGGGGAGCAACAACAAATATAAATAAACACAAATACCTCAACTACAGAATTTTCCTGATGTCGGACCATGGGGGACGATTATCTGATGAGGATGTCCCAAAATCTGCAGACTAATTGAGGGTTTTTTCCATCCATTCATCTTGAGATCCCTTTCAGGGTCACCAGGTTGCTGGAGCCTATCCCAGCTACTGTTGGGTGAAGGCAGGCTCCATCCTGAACAGGTTTGCTGCAGGGCCACACTCACATGAACACCTAGGGATATTTCAGAGACCCTGTTTTAGACGATGGGAGGGAGCCAGACCTCCTTGCTGTGGGGCAACACCACTGTGGTGCCTCATTTTTAAATCAAGCACAGAAATGTCAGGGTTTTTTTTTTCTTATCAGGCTCCATGGATTCTTTGCTTCCAGCTTGTTTTCGTTCTGGTCCAATTTAAAAAAAATGCCCGATTTCCATCCTGAACTCTGGCGTTTGTGTCTTACCCCTGCAGATCTGCAGTCTGATGAGGGGAGGCATCGCCGAGCGAGGAGGGGTCCGCGTCGGTCACCGCATCATCGAGATCAACAGCCAGAGCGTTGTGGCGACCCCCCACGAGAAGATCGTTCAGATCCTGTCCAACGCCATGGGGGAGGTGAGGAGAGCCGAGCACCGACCCAGTGCACTTTGTGACATGAAAGAACCTCTTTGAGACGGTTCTGGTGGCACAAACTCTTTCTTCCGGATTTGGTTTAAAGACCCACTCAGACGAAAATGGTGATTTTAACATCTTGCAGCATTTTTCTGATGATGGAGGACATTTATAAAGAAAATTATGATCAAAATGTCTTTTTTGAGCATTTCTTTATTCAAATCATGGTGAATCAGGAGCAGACCAAAATTTCTGTTTGAAAAAGATCGTATTTGTGACGTAGAAGCTACAATCAGCCGCAAGCTCCCTGCTCCGCTCTATTCCGATGCATCCACCTGCAGACAAATGGATCCATGTACGTCTTTGTTTTCCTCGTCTGAACTGGAAACTGGATCCAAACTGTACGGCTGGTTAACTCCAACATTGCTCGCCATTTTTGTTGCACCACTAATAATAGGTTGGGGTTGTGAGCGGCTGTAAGCTAGAGGGAGAAAGTGTAAACAAATGAGTGATGGGCAGTGGGGGCTGACTTACTCCACACACACAGTCAGATCAAATCAGAGGTGAATTTCCAATAAACTCCTGCCGCTCTACAGAAAACTGTGTCCTCGAAAAGGACACACAGGTTTTTTTTTAATTGGCTAAAAACTGCATCATCATAATGGAAAGACCACTGGGAATTCTTTGAAAAGTAGATCCAAAGGTGACTCCTGACATCATCAGAAGGAAGCAAACAGGCAGACTCAACATGTCTGTGAGTCGTTGTCGTTCCGTCTGACCCAGAAAATTGTTGTGCTGAGCGTGCAGCGGCGGGGAGAAATGACCCCCTGTCCCTATGACTGACACATTTCAGCTTCATTTTGGCTGTTCATATCCGTCTGAACGCTGGCGTAACATCTGGGTGATGCTGCAGAGACAGATGCTGCTGCCACCATCTTCTGTTTGAACCTGTGTTCATATACGGCAGGAGAGCTTTAAGAACAGCAGATCTCCTTCATTTAGTGATTATGTTGTCAGAGATCATCAAAAAGCTTTCAAGTCATCTTTTGATCCATTTTCAAAGCCTTCCCATTGTACTTTTAATTATGATTATGAAGTTTTTAACCTGTGTGGTTTTATAGGACATGGTTTCTGCAGATACAAGAGGTAATCAGAAATTCACCTCTGAGTTGAGGGTGGGACCTTTAGCACAGAGCAACCCCACCCCCACTTCCCCTCCGCGTTGCTGAGAGCTCGGAGTGTGTGGTCAGCTTTTTCGAACTGCACTTTTTCATCTGCTCCTGATTCACAACAATTTGAAAAAAGAAAAACTCAGAAAGGACATTTGGAGCTTAAATTTCTTATTTCCCACTCTAGAGCTTCAGCTAAAGTTTGCTTTGACTGAGAGAAAAATCTCCCAAATATCGTGTCTGATAGTTTTTCAGGAACCACAGCTTCAACAAAAATATTTTTACGTCTCTCTTGTCGTCTGAAACGCATCACCTGGTCTCTTAGACCCGATCCCAACCCAAATCCTCACAGAGACGGTCCCTGTAATCAATATTACATCTGATTCATGTCTCTTATCAAGGTTACTGTTTAACCCTTGTGCTCTCCTAGGCACTTTAACATTGGGAGTTGGGTCATCTAGACCCACTAGACAGTGCTCTGAACCTTTTTTCTTCAATGATTTGTGATCTTCACTGGTGTCCATGGATTACATGAAATCTTTCCACCTTTATCATGGTAGGGAGAACACATCAATGGTCATGTTGACCCCATAGGATAGCACAAGGGATAAGAGACCCTCTCAGTGTAACCCCCCTCCCCCTTGGTTCCACATTTGTATTGCTCAGTATGAATGGTCACAGAATGAAGGCATTTTTCCTGTCGGCCCTGCGGCTGCCATAATGCATGAGTGGAGAAGGAGCAAAGACAGATGTCAGATGCTGCCGTAGCTTCATGAAAGGAAGTGCAGAGTGAGTTCATCAAAGTGACTCCAGAGGAGCTCAGACTCCAACGTGGACGTGAGCAGGGGTTATGCACCAGATCTTTGCTGACTTTAAAAACCCATTTTCTTTTTGAAGATACGATTTTTTAATTGATTTTGTTTTATTGCATCATCATAAAGTCTATCCTTGTATGACGCATCCTCCAGCAAATTCTGATTTCCAAAACCCAATATGATGCCAAAGAGGCATCACTGCAGAAAAACTCTCAGCTTTTCCATTTATGGTTTGGAACGGTCTCACCTCCGTGGTTCTAAGAACGGTTTCCCACTAATGACGAAGTCTTTCCGGCAAGAGGGTTCAAATACGCATTTCCCAAAATGAAATGCAAACCAATGTCAGTTGATTTATGATTTTCTATCTCACTGCTCAAATGAACCATTAGAATGACAGTTTCTTTTTACGTGGACAAAGCTACAAATATGTATTTCCTCCACTGTAGCAATATTTCCTTTAAGGAGAAAGTCCTGATTGTTGTTTTTACTTCTGCAGATCCACATGAAGACCATGCCTGCAGCCATGTACCGTCTGCTGACTGCGCAGGAGCAGCCCGTCTACATCTGAGCGCCCCTCCCTCTGTTCACCTGCTCTTTACCCCCCCCCCCCCCCCCCCCGCTCTGTTTGATATCACTGGACTTGCCTTAATCTGTACAGCTGACCGTCACGCGAGCAGAAGGCAGATCATGGCAGAGTGTTAATGTGACATTTTACGTTTGACCAAAGAGAATTTGTGGGTTTTTCTTGTGCGAATTTCGGTTGCAGACAAGAGTCAATATTAGCTTTGGTTGAATAGCTGTTATATCTGAATGTGCTCTAACTATCCATGGACCTAGAAACCGTCGGGGCCACGGCAGCCGTGGCGGAAAGTGCATGTACAATTCTGGTGGGAGACAATAAATAAACTCATTCCACGCGTCCGGACTCTTAATGTGGGAGAGAGTAACCACAGCGAGTGCAGAGGAGTGTAAAAAAGTGAGATTTATTAGAAAGTGAGAGGTGAAAAGACAGAAATCACACACTACCAGCTCTTTACCATGATTGTCAGCACGTGTACAGCGTCTGCATATTCAGTAGAAAAATAAAGGTGTGATTGTGGCAGTTATCAAACCCAGCAGCTCAGATGCATCGAGCAGAAAGATTCCAGTGTGAACGCGTGTGGCCCCCTCCCTACAAACAGCGGGACTCGCCTCCTCCACGCCGCACAGCCCCGGACTCCACAGGCTCGATTCCGGGACGCCAAAGGAGCTGCAAGGCACTTGGCAGTGTTTTGCGACCCACATTTTAACAGGAACCACGAAGCAGCAGCTCCACCACACCTTAGAGACCTGACCCCCCCCCCCCCCCCCCCCCCCACTCCTCTGTGCAGGGAGGACCCCACAACGCCACGACTGATTCCTGGGGGTTTGACGGACAAAAATGCGCTGGGGGCGGGGCTTACAACTGAGGTCAGGGTGTCTGCACACGTGCAGTTTTTCCCGTCACTTTCAGGAGAGGAGCCATGAATCCTTTCTGGCGAATCGTTTTGGGGAAAAACTGTTGTCGTGTCTGTGACGCGACGGTCTTGTTAAGATCAAGGAAAGCTACATCTCACAGACAGAAATATTTACAGCAGAACATCACTTTGTCAAAAGTCAGCAGGTCGGTGCATCGCAGTGTCTGAAACAACCAAAAGTCTGTAACTGGGGCTGCAGGTGCAGTAATGACGTCACTTCCTGGCTTGGACCCTCACAGCTCCGTATCTTTGTACTTCTGGGGGGCATAGAACGCTCTCTTGGCGTCCTCGGGTCCCCGGGTCTCAGAGTACGGCGGCCGGAATGGAGTCTGCGGCTCAGCGTTGGACCTGGAAAGCACCAGAACAGCAGCCGTCCGTCAGTTTAGCTCCAGACCAGGAAGAACCTTCCTCGTCTGAGCCTTTTGGCGCTCTCACCCGATCGGCTGAGGACGGTTCAAGTTGGGTTTGGGGAGTTTCACCGGGACTGCGTAGATGTCGGGATGCCTCTGTGCGATCTCCAACTACAGAGAGAGCAGACCCAGAAATGTCAGAGCAGAGCAGGAGAACAAACAGCTCATGACACCTTCACCTTCAAGAAGCCCACCGGCAGGAATCGCCTTGGCAGCTCGGCCCTGATCTACTGGATGTACGCTCAACAAGCCTCGGGCCGGACGCCGCCGCGTCAGAGGCACCGGCCCGGAATCCAGTTTCTACGAGAGCCCCGATCAGCAGAAGATTCTACACTACTGAGTGGAATCACTGAGCTGTGTCAAACGTTTTAGAGCAACACTTAGGATCTTTACACCGACCGGCCAGCAGTGGATGCAGTTTATTTTTCTGTGGAGGTTTTGCTCGAGCCATTTTATAAACCAATGTCAAGCTGGGTTTTTAAACAAAACCTGCCAGAAGTCTGCTGAAGAAACAAAACAGTGAGTGTGTAGTATTGTGTAAATAAAAATTTGTGTGTGTTGCGGAGGGGGGGGGGGGGGGGGGGGGGGGGGGGTTTAGAAAGGTGAATATGTTGGAGGGACAACTTTCCAGCCAGACTATTATCAATAAATGCAAATACATTTCTGTACACATCATATAAAGTTAGTTTTGATGTCCACATTGAATAAAAAGTTATTCCAATATATACAGGAATTTTATTTTAAACTATAAATATTAAGGCAAAAAATACTAATTATAGTTTAAACTAAAGAATAACAGTAAAATAATTTAATAGAATTAATGATCAAACCAGTGAGATTTGGTGTTGAGTGTTGAAAGATGGAAAAATAAATAAAAACCAGCGGCCAAATGTGACCTTGAGGTCCTCTAGTGTTGAACAAAGCTTGGGTTTCAAAAATGCTGAATTGTTTTCATTTGAAAACATTCGGAGCAGTGACACAACATTTCTGTTATTCAGAAGTGCAGACGTTAATGGCGTCGAAGCAGGATGTTGTTTGGATCAAACTGAATGGGAAAACGTTCAGCAGCAGTGAGGTTGGTTCAGGTCGGCCTCTGCAGTGACAAACCATGAAATATTTGAAAAGTCGAGGATTTTCTACTCCTGCCAAAGCCGTAAAAAGATGTATGACATCACAGGCCGCCGGCATTATGATGGCGGGAAATTTAAGACTTAAACTGGTGGACGTCATAGAGGTAAAATGCAGCCATGTTTACGTAAGCCACATTGTTTGAGTCTGTGGGCCGGACTTTGGACATGCTTCCAACCAAACTGAGACGACTTGATTGATGTGTGAAATTTCTAACGTCTAAAATAATAATAATAATGGATTGGAATTATCTGCGCTCAAAGTGCTTCCAAAGTGTCCATTATTCATTCACTCATACTTGGTGATGGTAGAGGTCAAAGTATCATCTCTCCTGGACCCTAAAGTCTTGTTCGCCCCCTGAACCCTGAACCAGATCAGAACTGGTTCTCCTTCTGCAGCTGCTGGAGGCCTTTGGAGCTCAGATCAGGACGCAGCCGTTCAGTGTGAATGCAGAGAAATGTGGTGAACCCCCCGCATCTTCAGTGT
The DNA here is from genome assembly GCF_053564925.1 of Oryzias latipes. Classification (NCBI taxonomy): domain Eukaryota; kingdom Metazoa; phylum Chordata; class Actinopteri; order Beloniformes; family Adrianichthyidae; genus Oryzias; species Oryzias latipes. The sequence goes on from NC_136248.1 coordinate 5,727,858, forward strand.
GAACTCGTCCGAGCGTGAACACAGAAAGGGGACTGACCCGAGCGTTCTCAGCCTCCTGCAGCTCCAGCAGCCTCTGAGCTCGTGCCAGGTGGTCCATCTTCTCAAAGGCTTTGATCTGCAGGAAGACAGAGCCCTGTTAGCGGACGCTCGGCTCTGAACGGAAACACGTCCAGATGGCACGGTTCACATGAGGGATGAAGACAGCAGAGGGCTGACGATGAGGAGAAGTGCAGCACGCATGGTGAGGCAGACGTGCGGTTACCTGCTCACCCATTGTCTACGTTACACCGGAGCAAAGAAGCAAAGGAGGGAAAAGAAAGACAGATTTCACTGAGTCAGACAGAAGAGACGGAAAAACCTCCAGGTCATTTGACGAGAACAGTTCTGCAGCACGGCTCCGTTTTTGCCCTCCTGCCGTTCTAACCTTGCCCAAGAAGGACTTGGTGGCGGGATCCTCCTCGACCCTGGCCGGGCTTGGATCCTCTGCCGGCACGCGTGCGAGGGAGGGCTTCAGGGCCACGGGCGGGGGGAGGGGCTTGTAGCCTACCGCGGCGTCGCTGCTGATGGTGCTGCTGGACTGAGACTCGCTGCGAGTGGAGTCACTGCGAGTCTGCGTGCGTACCTGAAAGAGGAAGCAACTGTGAAAGGAAGCCTCCCAAAGTTGTCATCAACAGAAAAAATGAGGCTGTTAATTTGAGTGTAAAATTGGCTTTTTAGTGTTGGCATCAATGGAAGCGTTCTCTTCTCGGATTCCCGCCTCTACAGGTCTCTCGCACAACTGCAATAGAAATGTTTGGAAGACAGAAAGTTCTCACCTTTGGGGGTTCTGGGATAAACGACGGAGGAGGGCTGGGCTCCCGGTCTCTGTTGCTTGTGCTCCTCACGCGGGGTCGGGCTTCAGGATGGGACTTCTGCTCAGACACGACACCAACAGTTAGAAGACGGGCGGGAGCAGCCAGGAAGTGGCGTCTCCTCAGACGGACGCACCTCGTCTCGCAGCACGGGCTCCGAGGATCGACCGATGGCCGACACGGGCTGCGGCTCGTCCATCGTCTCGTCCAGCTCGTTGTCGGTGTAAGCCCCGCCTTCATCTGCGGTGTCCTCATAGTCGCTGGCCAGCCGGCTGTCCATGCTGAGGTAGTCTGTACCCATGGCAGACAGGTAGGACATACGGTCGTCCTGGAGATCCAGGACCTCCTCTGAACCATCCACCTGAGGACAACAAGCAAGAAGGAGATAGGAATCACACAATCTCTCAAGCTGAGAGAAGATGCATCCGTGTGCCGCTGCTGAGCCCTCACCTTGGCCTCGGACACCCACACAGCTCTGTCCTGCTGCTGCCGGATCTCATCCTTCACGCTGCCGTACCACGCGTCGTTGGCTGAGTTCAGGTCAATGGTTGCTGCAGTCGCACAAGGCAAGACATGAGTGGCGGTTTCACTCATTTCAGGGCGGCTGAACATTGACGGGTCGCTCACCTGTGAAGAGATGCGAGGAGGTCTTCCTCAGCCGGACGGCCTGCTCGTACAGCTTCTTGGAGCTTCGGCTGGATCCGGGCACCAGGCGGTTCCTCATGGTCTTCACTCCTTGCTTGCTGTCTGGGTTCAGGAAGACGACGATAGGATACCACTGCGTGTAGTTCAGGGTGTCCACGGCCTTTGGCGTCACGTCCAGCAGGGCGTGTCGGTCCTGAGGAAACGGCAAGGATGGGATTCAGATTCAAGGACATCTGAAAGCTGTCAAACTGAAATTTTAAGGTTTTTCCAGCACTTTACTCCATCTGTACAGCTCTGCAGGAATACATACGACTCCAATGATTTTAACAAGATGTGATAATAATAAGAAATTATTGTGAAATTCTAAGGACCTAAACTTTGGTTACGACAGTTTTTCAAGTAAACGTGCAACAAAGTTGCAGCGCTCTCAAAAAGTGGGATGTTTTTCAACCTCTTCAATGATCTGACGAATCGTGTTGAGCCGCACAACTCCAGAGGATTTCTCAGTGCCGGCATCTTTGGGCTCCGTTTCTGAAAGACGACGGACACATGAGGACCTGTTTCAGACAGATGTACAGCAGGCTGACAGGTGCATGATGGGATGACACTCACTGGCAACGACAAACTCTTCAGGCAGGTCTGAGGCCAGCTTTTCATTCACTACGTCAGAAATGGGTCCAAAAATGACCACAGGTCTCCTGAAACCGGCTAAACGGAGCGAGAGCAGAGCATTAGTGCAACAAAATCAAAAGAGAGAAGCTAAAGGGTTCAGCGGCAGCGGCTTCTTTACCCTCGCGTAACACCACTCTCTCGTAGGCGGGGAACTTGGTGGTGACCGGCGTCGCGCTCAGGTCCTCCCGGCTCTTGCGCATGTCCTTCTTCTTGGCGGCTCTCTGACCCCTCAGCCTCCAGAAGTCCCCGCGGTCGTTGCCGGGGGCTGCCGGGGCGCTGTTCTGGACGTTTGCCATCTGCTCGGCTCTGAGACGGACAGCCACAAACTTGTTAGGCCATTTTCAACGTTCCCATTTTCAATAACAGAGGAGGTCTAACTGAAAACCAGAAGAAGACCTTCCTCTTCCTGTAGGGACGGCGGGTGGGGGTGGCACTGTTTACCGTTTTATTCATCAATATCACCTGCAGCTAAAACACCATTTGATTTGGACGAGCGACCATAATTTCATTCAATGTCCCTTCATTTGTAAATCTTCCAACTGCTGCCACAGCAGGCACTCAGTCACCATGCCTCCGTGTTAGCTTACGTGTTTTTATCAACCTCTTTTTGACGGTCAGACTTTTTATCATGATTATTTTTTTACACGTACTGAATGCTGTGGTGTGCTTGTTACTCCTTCTTGGACTATTTTCCATTACTTCTGGGATCAAAAGTCGTCTCCTGGTGCAATGTTTACACCATCAGCTGTTGTTGCTTGGCAACAACAAAATGCTGCCAGAGAAGCGAATGGAGATCTCAGAGGATGTCCTTTAGAGTTTGCAGACCTCTTACAGAGTCTATATCATGCTAGAAGTCTTTCAAAAAAAAACTATATCCACATAATGATAAGATTTTTTATGTGTCAGTAATATATTATTACCTGTGATTTAAGAGTTATTTTCGCAGCTCATTTTGCTACCCGGAAATAAGACGACTCGACCTCTGAGGCTCCGCCTTTCGCTCCTTATGGGTCCCGCCCATTTTATGATGTCATCCTAGAGTCGGCTTCGGCAGTGTGTCTGCGTTTGCCCACGAAAACAAACAACATCCAAACCTTTGCAAGACGGATGTGCATATTGTGCATACGAAAGGAAAGCGTTTTGCTGATCCCCACACACCCGCTTCGGAAAAAGCGGGTGTGTGCGTTAGCCTGGGGGCGGAGCTGGCAGCACAGACTCTTCCTGGAAGGGGCTGTTCCCTCATTTTCAATGTGAGAACCCACAGGTATTTAGAGGAAGCTTAGAAATGTGTGAGTGGATCAAATTACCGCTTTGGTTTTTTCTTTGTGAGGCATGAAAATTATAATAAACTTAGAAGCTCAAAAAAGTAGATTTTAAAGACTGTTTATAATGGCATTGTTGCATCTGCCCTCTTCTACGGAGTGAGCTGTGGTAGCTTATAGTGCCCTCATGTCACAGTAATGTCAGACGACCTATGACCTCCACAGAACATCCGGATGCTTTTGATGCTTCTTTGCAAGCAGGACAAGTTTCCTGCAGCCCAGAATGAAAACGACCACGGTAACCAGACGAGGCACGCTTTGGGCTCACATGTACTCTGGCCCAGAATGAAGGGGCGTGCTGACACAGCGTGCACATCTTTCCTACAGCCCCTCCCACACACACACCTGCTCTTGTTAGGGATGATGCCTTTATCCTGCAGCTGGTTGTTTTTGTCCGTTCGGATAGCGAGCCAGTGACCCAGCTTGCCGTCGTAGAGTGTGTCCGTCACTTTCAAGATCTCTCCTCTGGAGAACGGGAGGCTCTGTGGAGCTTCCTTCTCATACTCAAAGTGGGTTCGGATGAAGAAGGAGTCTCCTCGGCCGGAGGCTAAGATGTCCTTGTAAACTGAAGGAGAAGAAAAGAGAGGCGTTTGTTTCCGACTGTCGTTTTGGCACAGAGTTCCTTCCTATTGTGCTGCAGTTCGTTACTGTCAGGCTTGCTCTGAGCGAGGATGGTTACGTCCTCTCCTTTGGGAATCTCAAGGAGGTAGAGGACAGCGTCTTCACGCACTATTCCTCGAAAGTCCATGCTGTTCACCTGATTTCAAAATAACATTTAATAGAAACACAGCATTGTGACTCACAAAGACTGTATTTTCCAATCAAACAGTTAAAGTTTCAGAGAGCAAGTGAAGCACGTTGAGGTTTGCAACAGAATAAAAGCATGGGTACCTTCATGATCTGATCTCCAGTGCGTAGACCCTCCTGGTCCGCCGGGCTGTCCTCCTGAACGCCAGCGATGAAGATGCCCACGTCGTTCCCCCCCGCCAGCCTCAGGCCAACGCTGTCTCCCTTCTTGAACAGCACCATCATGGTGTTGGGCCTGCGTGAAACGCTTTCAGAATGAGACTCCACAGCAGGAATCTCCCTGAAACCATGGCATTCCTGACACTCACCCGTAAACCTCCAGGTCCTCTGCACTCGGCTTCAGCGGCACCTTTGGAGGGGCGTGGACTCTGGGGACCACAGCTGGAGACAGGACAAGCAGGTTTAACCCCCCCCCCAAACACCATTCCCTCAGGGTTTGAAACTCAGAGGAACAGGTTTACCTGGTGGCGTCTCTGATCGAGGCTCCTCCCTCTCAGCCTTCAAAGAGGACGTGTCTTCAGCAGCTCTGTCTAAACCTCGAAACGGGGTTGGTAAAGCACCCATCTTGGCAAGCCTGCTGGGGGGGTCCTCTCTGGTGAATACACCAAGAAAGAATTTAGAAGAGACAACGTGCACAACGAAGCGGGTCTGAAGCAGATCAGATCCGTACATGGAGAATTATCATCATGACGGTTTCTTCTGCTCCATTAAAACAGTTACAATGCTTTGATATACAGCCTCCTCTAAAAATAACTTCCAACAAGATTCATTTTACGAGTTTACATTAGAAAAATTCATCAAGCTAAAACTAGAATTAAAAATCAATCAAAGACATTTTGTCAATTTGCTTGTTTTCAGTCAGCTAGCATCTGTGTTTCAGGCGACCTTTAAGCCAAGACTAAAATCTTCACAGGAAGTTAAGGTGAAGACGGTACGAGCTGCTTTTCAAAATAAATGCTTAGGTTTGGAGATCTTTAAACACGAAAACAAATCAACCACTGAAAAACAGAAACTTAATTCAGGATTAAAATCATAATCACAACTTTTTAAACAAGTAAAATGAACTATTTAAAAGCCTCCAACACTAAGGCTTAGGTTAAAAGCGGTATTACGAGTCTAGAACCTGATTCTATCTAACCCTTAAAATTAGTGGCTTTATGCAAAATTAACTTTAATATTTATGTTCATTTTTGGTTAACATAAACACAGAACATTCTTAAAAATCAAACCATTTATTCCCCACTTTCTACTTGGCTTAAACAAAGATTTTTTTAAATCATGTTGTAAAAAACTCACCGTTTTTTTGTTTGTTTTTTAGCAGACTCCTTGTCAGGTAAACAGTCCATGACTTAGGGGGCAATTAGCTGAAAATCCGATCATTACGACTTTTGTTCGTGAAGCTTTTCTCTGATGCAGCACTAAAAAAAAATCCCCCTGCTATATATCTATTAAAAAAACAAACTGCATCCACTGCTGCTTGGAATAAATAACTAAAGAGCGAAAAAGAAACCAAGCAAGAACATGCATCTGTGTAAAATCAGGAAATCCAGTTTTTACACCTTAAACTCCAGATTATATTTCTGAGACGACAAAATGTGCCGCACACAGCAGTACCACCCCTTTTGTCCACCTGTTTGTCACAGTTAATGAATTTCTAGCATTAGATGTCCGGCATGTTCTAAAGGAAAGTATTAAACCCGTAATGGCACGATGTTTGTTGAAAAAAGAAAAGAAAAAAAAAACGGAAGAGCGAAGGAGTCGTCCATAACTTTATGTGAAGTGTCTCAAATTTACTCTGACGTAAAGACAGAGCAGCAGTGGTCCTCTCATTGTTTTGTTGTTGTTCTTTTTACAGTTAAGAATAAAGACTTGGAGTTTGGTTTACATTTTGGTTCCATCTGACTCATTTCCCAATCCTCTTCTGTGTCATCCAGATGGTTTCTGGAGAACTTTAGTCCGGCCTGGCTTAAGCAAGGGGACCATTGGAGAACTGCAGGACTTGAATCCATGACGACATTGCGTGTTACCATAGTAACCTTTGTCACTGTGGTCCCAGCTCTTTTCAGATCATTGATCAGGCCCTCCGCATAGTTCTGGACCGTTTCCTCACCGTTCTCTAGATCTTTTCTTCCCTGCTGGGTGAGATATTTCAGGAAGCTCCATGTAGAGCGAGATCGTCAGTGATCTTCCATTTTATAACAGTTGACAGTTTCTCTGCAAGCTGCTGCTTATTGTAGATTGGTTCTTCCCAGTCTCGTTCAGGTCTACACGCTTGTCCCTGGTGTCCTTCGACAGCTCTTTGGTCTTGGTCATGGTGTAGTCTGAAGGGTGCGGTCGGGTGTGTTTTATACCGATAACCAGTTCAAACAGGTGACATTAATACAGGTAACCAGTGGAGGATAGAAGAGCTTCTTAAAGAAGAAGTAACTCGTCTGTGAGGGACACAAATCTTGCTAGTTTTTAGGAGATAAATACTTTTCTGCATCATTACACAAATAAATTCTTTAAAAATCAAACAATGTTATCTGCTGGATTTTTATTTTACATTCCGTCTTTGATAGTTGTAGTTTATCAACGGTGAAAATTAGAGACCAAACTACAAACAGAAAGTTTTTCCCCCACTGTACATAATCTAATGTATTTTAAATAAATATTGGTATTTTTGAAGCACAACTACGAAAATGCATAAAACTGACTGTTATGATTGTAAGCAGTTCAAACTTGAAACGGTGGATTTATGATTTCACTTTAGCAGCTTTATTTAAACGTTTTCATTTGCACAGTTGATGAAGTGTTGGAGGCAGCTGTATGAAATGTGCAGTAATGTCTGTTCTGTATTTTATGAGATCATTTGGACTTTGATCCAGCAGCTCTGGAGGATTTATTTAAAAAAAAAAAAAGGGCCCTGACTTTTTTGTTGCAGCCCCTCCATTAAAGAGAAAACGGAAACAGTTCTCTTCCTGCACCTGGGAGCAATCTTGGATCTGTCCTTGACAATCGTCTGCCATAGTTTGAGAAAAGCAACAGGTGAGTATTGAGAGGCTGTGCAAAGCAGCTGGTTCCTCCAGCAGCTCGTGGAGAGGAGTTTCTTTGACCAAGAGTTTCTTCCAACTCGACATGATCCTCTGAAGGTTCAGAGAACGAATCAGCTCATCGAGTTTCATTCTGCTCAGGAATTTCCAACTAAAGTAAAGCTTTGCTTTACTTGATACCCCAGATGAAAAACTCTTCCGGCCTGAACGCCGTTTCCTGTAAACGTCCATCATGATTCTGCAACAACTGAGGATTAACCGTCATCGCTGTTAGACGTTTGACTTCTAAAGGCCAAAGTTGGTAGTTTGATTCCTGGCTTTTGTGGAAAAGATATACACGTAAACTTTACCCATGATGCACTCTGGTCTGTCTCAGAATCACTCTGTCAGCTGCTTGGAATAAAAAAATATCGTTTGGGCACAAAATATTAATCTTTTGGGCGACCAGGGAGCGTTATCCTAACAAAACTAAATCTCTTTAACCCATAAGAACCTTTGGTGACATCAGTGTACCAGAAGAACATCAGAAATGTGTTCTGTAGTCTACTTTGTCCCACATAATTAGCTTTTTTGGGGGGGACAATGGGTGTGGGTTTTATTGGGTTAAACAGTCAAAGTTAAAAATGGAGAATCTTTTTAGGGAAGGGCAGAAACCACAAAGTCAATGACTGAGAAGGCTACATTCAGGCACCTACAGCCTTTCAGGGCTTCTCAACACATCCATGCAATGCATCGTCACACCGCTAAACTACCAGAGGAGAGGCCTCTGCGAAGTAAAGAGCCACATTTCGGAATCACCGTTTCAGTTTAAGCGGAGCTTGTATTACGACGAGCTCCGACAGCCACCGAAATGTGGCCTTCAAGGCTGCGTACCTGGGTTTGTCTCTAAGCCTCTCATTGGAAGAGTGGGAGGAGAGGTCGGAGGGGTGGCCTCGTCTGTCATCCTGTGGAGAGTAAGAGCGGTTCGACTCGATCTCTGAGATATCTGCAAAACACGACACACAGGATGAAAGTTGTGACCTCCCTTCAGACAAGCCAGTGTCTTCACACGCGTGTTCTGGTTACAGACACTCCAAACTGCTTTGGGAGAGGGTTGGATCTATGGGAAATTTGGAAAATTGTCTACTGGGGGCGATACCAGACACAAACGCCCCCTCCTGGAGGATGTAGAGGAATGATCAAGATTTAGACGCGTTGCCTTCTAAAGCCAGGGGCTCAGCTAAATGATTAGCATCAACCCTGTGAACACACGACTCCAGGATGTTCTGAAGCTCGGACGAAAAAGAAAAAGGTTTGGAGCTTCTGCAGCGACAATGAAATTCTGCAACAGCAGGATTATGAAGGGGATTAGATCACCCTGCTGCAGGCGAGTGCACATTTTCACACATGAAGACACGTGCACACACACACACACACACACACACGGAACTAAAGTGGGTCATAAGTCTTAGGGCCATCCCCCCCCTCCCGTAACAAACAAAAACTCACACCACTTATCTAGATTGGTTTTGACCAATGGCGGCGTGCCATCTGGTCATGTGACTTTAAAACCAGGTATAAAGGAGCGAGTGCGATGAGGCGGGGCCTGATGACGGTTAGTGGATGTCTGGTGTTAGTACTGCTCTGCAGAACATGAAATAATGTTTGCGTACGACTAAAGTGGATGTGAGCAAAAGCTTTATTCAATTACTGGATTGACAGATACAACATTGTCATGGCAACAAAGCTGGTTTAAGAATGAACTTCACATGCACTGGGCTTTCTATATGAAGAGGAAGATGGAGGTGGTGATGATGATGATGATGATGATGTCAGCCACTTGCACAGTGTGCTTTCACACCAGATAGGTCCTTCTGCCTTTCTGTTTGGACTGTCTCTCACCATCGAGCTCCGAGTCGCTGTCGACCATGGGCGGGATTCGGATCAGCACCTGCCGCCGGTCCCGCTGCACCACCAGCTGCAGCTTTCCGCGGGACTTCTCGATCAGCTTCCCGGCGTCGCTCAGAGACAGGTTCTCCGTCACCGTCCCGTTAATCTGAAGGAGACACGTGAGATGTAACACCCGACACACTCGCTGGTGCAGACGGTTGGATTTGGCCAAAGCACCTTCAGGATGATGTCGCCCTCCTTCAGGTTCCCGTCTCTGCCGGCGAGTCCGGTGCTGGTCATCTCTTTGATGAAGAGCTGGCTGCCCAGACGAAGACCATACTCTGGAAGAGAACATACTTTTCTGTGCCGACTCAAAGCAAACATTACATTCAGTGGGATTTCTTCTGGGATTTTTCCATTTTAGCAGCAGTTTTCTGATCTCACATGGTGGAGAGTTTTGCTGATGTAGCTCAGCTGACATTTCTTGAAAATGTTTCCACCAGAACAAAACGTAAGACCAGCACTGAGTGGGTCACCCCCTCACCTTCGTTGGGGTGGTTCTTCAGCAGCAGCACGTTCACAGGTTTCTCCAGAGGCTCCAGGTCACGGGCGGGGCGCGGAAGTGGGATGGGTGGGGCCGCGGGCGAGGGGGAGCGGTCCAGGCGGTCCCTGCTTTTTCTAATGGGCTCATCAAGCTTCCTGGGATTGCGCTCGAAGCTGGGATCACGCCCACGGACCGGTCCTGGGCTGTCTCTCCTATAGCGCCGATCAGGGCTGTAATCTCGGTCGAGAGCGCGCTCGCTGCGGTAGCGGCGGTCTGGGCTGTAATCCCGGTCGAGAGTGCGCTCGCTGCGGTAGCGGCGGTCTGGGCTGGGGTCGCGGTCGAGCACGTGCTCACTCCTGTAGCGGCGATCGGGGCTGTAGCGGCGATCGGGGCTGTAGCGGCGATCGGGGCTGCGGTCCAAAGTGCGACCTCTGCTGCCATCCCTGCGGGCCCGGCGGTCTGGACTCAGATCTCTCTCGAGGTTCCTGCCGCGCTCCTGCCGGTTGTAGTCGCGCTCACGGGTTTGGTAGCCAGAATCCACGTAGCCTCCCCGCTCCTGACTGTGGTCGCGTGCGCCGCTGTGCGTGCTGCGGCGGTCAGGCTCGTAGTTGTAATCATCATTGTAGTCGTTGTTGAAGACTCTGTCATCAGGGGAGGGGGGGCGGTTCACCACAGTAACCGGAACCTTCTTGGGCCTCTTGACGATCTAAATGTCAGCGGAAAATCAGAAATTACTGCATTTTTAAGCTCCAGAATTGCTTAGAAGAAATTCAGAGGATAAACTCACAATTTTGGCAACTTTGCCGCACTTTCTGAGGGTGTTCACAGCAAAGGAGTGGGCCACCCCTTCCATGGGGATGGCGTTCACCTGCATCACGCGGTCCTTCTCACTGAAACACAGATTCTTGATGACCAACAAAAACACGCTTTCCTTCACTGCGGAGAGAAAAGAAACTCACAACAGCAATCCGTCGGCCGGCCCCCCCTGCAGGACGTCCGACACCACGATGGACATTTCGCCCGTCTCATCGTTCGGGTTGTCCCGTCCTCCGGACACCGCCATACCAAAGCCCATTTTGGGGTCCTGTAGAAAGAAACAGACATTTCAGACCACGCCCATTACCGATGGCGGTGTGGAAGTGTGAACAGGTCCAACAGAAGCGGATCCTTTGCCCCAAATGAATGTGTGCAGCCATGCACTTTGTGATAATGTGGCTTTTCTGAGGTTTGACTGCTTTTAACAGAACAATCCTTGCTGTGACAGCTTAGTGTCAAAAGGATTGTACCTGCTGTAGCTGCAGTTTGCACAGATGAGATTGAGTTTGGAGATTTGATGACCTTTATATCTCTTGATCCTCTGCTTTCCATCTGTACGATAAAAAAAAAAAAAATTCCTGTTTTCTCTGGTCTTTAGCAGATGGCCACAGGGGTGGGAGGGAGCAGATGGAGAAAGCCGGAGAAAACGCGAGTCATAGAGCGATCAAACAAATGAGGATGAAGTCCAGTTAAAAGTTAGCCGGAGCTGTGTGCTCATTCACAGCTTCTTTTGTCTGATTGTGAACTAACGTTCCTCTGGTCGGTTTTGAAATTGCACGTTTCTGTATTTTTAAAAAATGTTTTTTTGTCTTTCAACTATTTAGGTTCAAAAAAGTCACAAAATTGTACTTCATCTCTGTTGTTGCAGTAACCGATGTTTCTCTAGTCCAAATAGATCTTCCAATGGTTTTATCCTCGTCTACTTTTTCTTTGTCTACGTTTTCTGTCTTCATGATGTTCTTTTACTATTGCAGTTAGTAAAGTCTTAGTATGGGGCGGGGTTGACGCGTACGGGTATTGCAGGTTTTTGGGGTTGTCCGGTCCCATGACAGAAACACAGGTGTGTCTTGCAGTTGCCTTGAGGATCGTACAGTCAAATGGACATCATGAAAAAGGAACGTACCATTGTTTTGCATGTGCTAACTATATCGTGAAGTAAGTTGGACACTTACGAAATACAGGGGATGCTGCTGTGCAGTGTCTTTCTGCCGTACTGTAGTCGTTCGTAAAGTGAGAGAGCTGGCTTCATACGTGCAAATGCTGCACGCATGGAGTTTGCTTGTAATGTCGAATTTTCCGTAGAATTCCCACACAACCTACGCTCTGATTGTCTAATTTCCTCATTTCTAACAGTCAGCCTGTCAGAGCGCACACTTCTCACTTAACCAGGACTAACTGGCTCATTACGCAGGATTTAAGGAGGTTTAAAAACGAAAAATTTGTACAATGTGCCTATGTCTGCCCTCACCTGGAGCTGTGACGGTGTGAGATTTTTTATCACCGCAGTGATGAACCAGCAGGGGGCGCGGTGTCACGGTTAACCTTTCACATGACCGAGAAGAGCGCCTTGGCCTATCAAGACCGCTGATCTATGCGATTAATAACTTATTCCTTCGCCCTACAACAGATGTTCTAGGGATTTAGTGTTTTTCCATCTGTCGCTGCAGCTGGAACTAACCTGTTTTGTTCATCCTGCAGCAGATGTTCCAGTGGTTTTCCTGTTTGTCTCTTTTATGTCCCCTAAAGACCTACAGACTCAACCATCTGCTGGTCAGTCTGGATCTGCTGAAAGTGTCTCCCCATTCTACTTCTTACAGGGACTTTTCCTTTCCACTGTCTCTTTTTGCGTCTTCAAAACTCTTGAACATTATTGATCAGATGTGAGTTTTCATGATGTTTGCATTAGGCATGCATGATAGTTATCAGCCAATAAAACTTCTGCTGATGTAAATCTGCTGTGACCACGATTCTCCACGTCTTGTTGCGAGATTCTCCAGATTCTCCACCTCTCAGTGTTTTCACAGACCTCTGAGGCTCACCTGCATGTTTCATTCACAGCGTTAGGCTGAGATCCGTCTTCACAACTGAAGCACAAATCCCGAGCTGGGGTTCTGTACAGGAAAAGTCCAACCACAAGACATGGACCTCACCGAGCCCGCAGTGGGCTTTCTCGACTGTTACCAAAAACCCCGGAACAGATTCCAAACTGAACGGCCTTCCGTTTGTCTTTGTGCTCATTTGGTTTTTAGTCAAATCCCCCAAATGGAAATGAGAGTTTTAAAAACGTTCCGACATCAGCCAACATGCGTTTGAAAATTTTATAGGCATAACTTCAGTATTATGGATCCCTAATTTGCATTACTAAGGTTCAACTTTAACTTTACAGCTAAATTAGGATCAAGCAGACAACTCGCATTTTGTGTTACTATTTTAGCTTCTACGTTTCTATTTTTAGTGAGAACTTGACATCCAGCTTTCCATTTCCTTTTCTTCTTTTTAGTCATATCAAAGCAGCCCCCCAACAAACCTTTGATTCATCACATGAAAAACTATTTTCCATTAAGTATCATCTACAGGACTATATCTGGATTGGTGAGTTGTGCGGTTTGCAGGCCTGTCTCAGGTGTGAATGCATTACAGCTAAAGTGTCAAAGCAAAATGCTTCCGAATGATGCAAGGATTTCTGTGTGTTTGGAATAGAGGGATGTGGGGCAGAAGGACCCCCCTTCATTTAACCTTTGTCGATCATAGAACCCAGACCGTCTTCACTCTGATGTCATCTATATTTTCTTTCACAATTTTTGTAAATAGTCTTAAGATCAGAGCAAAGATCCCAGCCTCCCAGACAAGCGACCCCAAACATCCTAAAATTAGAAAGCGGTGGGTGAAAGGACAGAGGGGAAACAGCTGGCCCTGAACATATGGGTCACATGCTCGCAGCAACTCCACCTTTCTGCACCAAGTCTGCCTCTCTGGCCTCGGTGAGCAGCAGCACGAGACGATTAACTCATGAGGGGGATTCGTTAAGCTCGACTGGTGAGCCGACACAGGCGTGCACGTGCTCACGGGCACAGAAGCTGCCGCACATCTCAGCATTTGTTAGTTTTTTTCATCAAATCGCTGTGAATCAGGAGCTGACGGAAAAACTGGCGTTTGACAAAGAGCGCGTTTGTGACGTAGGAAATACGCCACAGGTTCCCTGCTCGGATTTATGTTCTGCATTTTGAGTACAGGTCGCAGTTTTTTTGTTCACTTTGGTTGGGGGTGCAACTTATATGGGCTTTTCTTTTTAAATCAACCACTAGAGGGCGCTGTAGGTGTGTTAAGCAGTATTTGCTACTGACAGTAATAATGAAGAAGCCCCACTCACTCAGTCTTACGCTGGGCTGAGCAGAATTGTTCCAAAGTGACACAGAGGATGAATAATTCAACAGATTTAGTGGTTATAGTCGTATAAAGTTGACGTGTTAGCATGTTTTTTATGCTATGGTTATCTGAACTATTGTTCATATGTTGCACTAATATACTTGTAGGTGCCATGAATTAAGTGTGGTTTTTATCAGGATGAATGAATATAGTTTGTGTTCTGATTATAGTATTATTGGCGGTAAACACCTGGTGGGTGACAGGTTTTAGGGTGGTGACATTAAGTAGCTTTAACTCACCTGAGGTTTTGTCCCCGTGTAAGATGTGTGTGTATGTGTGTGTGTGTGTGGGGTGGGGGTGGGGGGGGGGGGGGGGTTGAGCTGGGTTGATGTATTTTTTGTTGAAAGCTTTTTTGCCTTTTTATCTTTTTTTTTGATTCTTTGGTTTTTGATCACATTATAATAAGTGGATTTAATGACCTTTTTTTCACTATTAAAAGTTCAAAATACTAACTTCGTAATGCGTCATGATGTTTTTGAGTGCGTCATTCACTAACCGGATCCAGCATCAGCCTCTCAGCGACTCTTTGTTTTTGAAGTCACTACAATACTGGATTCCTCCTATGGTTCATGAAGCTAAATAAACATCAAAGTGTTACTCCAGAGCAATTTTTTTCAACCAGTGTGCCGCGCCACACTAGTGTGAGAGACGGTCAGGTGTGCCGTGAAAAATTGCCGTCATTGACTGATCTAAAAACATTTTCCATCTCCAGAATATCAGCTCTCTGTTCATCCAAACAGACCCTGATAAAACACTGAGTAGTTAGTAATATGAAAGATCATAAAATACTTTTTTCTGTTTGATTCTATTAAGGACATTTTGATCACAATGATGATACCGCGATTTAGCCGAGCTTCAGCTCTGTTTTCGGAAAAGTCCCGCCCCTCCAACTGTCTCCACCAATCATTCTTGGAGGCTTAAGCACACGTCATCAGACTGACCAATAAGAAGTGCTTTAGGTCTTCACTCCTTATTCCGATTCAGCTCATAAAAACTCTCAGATCCAACAAAAATACCAGCTAAAGCTCGTCTTTAGCGGAGCAGCTTTCCACAGAATCTGGTGTCAGACCGTGGAACAAGTGAACAAAACAATGAAGCTCAGAGAAGTTAGTCCGTCTGCGATTCGGCTGCAGTTTCGCACTACATCTCCCATGATGCATTGGGTTAAAATGACAGCATCTCAGCGTAAAATGAGTATTACCTGTTAAATGTCTTGAAATCGCAACGTATACATATCAAACTGTTTTTAAATTCTTTCTAACTGAAATACTTTTCTGATAACGTCTGGATTATTTTATATATTAAACTTAAGAAAAAGTAATAACATTTAAAAACAGGATTAAGGAGAAGTGACCAACAGACAATTAAACTACATTCAAACAATGTAATCCTCTAAAAAGAAATACAACATTTCTGTTAAAGTTTTCAAAGACTTCATCTTTGATTAAGATAAGAGAAATGTTCACTTTTTTGTGCAGCTACAGAAAACATAAATATAATGTTAGCCTTTTTGTGTAATATTTATCAAACATATTATGATCATATAATTGTTCAAAAATCACAGTTGCCTTTGCACCAACGGTGGAAAAAAAAACATACAAAAATAAATCACTATTTAGAAAGAATATATTTGTTTTTTCGTGAAGTTAAATAAAATTGCATGTTAATAAACTGGAGGAAAAAACAACTACCAGAGTAAAATGTGAAAGAATTTAGTTGAAAATTATTACTGAAAACTAACAACTTTTATTACATCTTTTAGGAAAAACATTGCGGAGGGACTGTAAATCACTACAGACTATAGAGTTTCTCCTTTTTTAATTTCTGGAAACTGGTGTGCCCTGGGATTTTTGTCAAGGAGAAAGTGTGCCTTGGATCAGAAAAGAAAAGAAAAGAAACACTGATCTAGTGAAGTATTTATTCCATTCTGTCCGTTCTTGTTCCCGTATTGGTTAAATACATTTCAGTGTTTCTTGGCAGCAGCAACTTTAAGAAAAGTCTGGCCTCCAAGGCTCAAAACTGTCCAGCTGGAAATCTCAGATCTAATGTTAAGGCCCGTACACACCGGGATGAATATTCGCCAGCGTTTTTCGCCACGTTTTTTGTGTTCACACCCAGGCGATTTTCGCTGACGGTGAGCCGAGCGAACATGCAATTTCATTTCCTGACATTAGATGGCGCTTAATGTAAAACAGAAATACTCCTGTACACAAGGTGGCGCTGCGCAACTTTATGCTTCTTAAAGTCGCTTTTCACTCAGAAGAAGAGAGCAAGTATTTACGCGCTTGTCAGAATCAAACAAAGAAAACATGAATATTTCAAGCACCAGTTGCTCTAACTGGTGCTTGAAATATAAACTCGGCGTCTATCTTCTTCGCTGGTATGTGTGCTCAGCAAGGCAGTTTTTGTGTTTGAGCCCCCAAGTTTACTGTAACTTCAGAAGCTCCAGACACGTGTGCAAGAGCGCCATTCTCATTAGTCGTATAGTTTTTGAAGCGGCGCGTCAAACCCAAAAAAGCGAACCCGAGGCGTTTTTTAAAAAGTGACGCTTTGACATGTGGCGTTTTTTCGCGTCGGTGTGCACACTCTCATTGGCGCCCTTTTTTTAGTCACGAGGCGTTAAACGTCGGCGAATATCGCCCGCGAAATTCGTCCCGGTGTGTACGGGCCTTTAAGCTGGGGTGTGAGGGGCTGTAAGCCAGCAGAAGAGCCCATAAAAGACAGCTCTCAGCTATGGATGATGGGGAAGGGGGGCAGGACTGTTGGGGCGGAGCAAGCCCTCAAAAATGGAATTTCTTACCCCTAGGGCTCTGCAGAAATTATGTCCTAGAAAATGACACGTTTTTGTTTTTTTTCTGGCTAAAAACAGAATAATCATAATTAAAACACTTTCAAATAAGATGATCGGGGTAGGACTTGAACGGTTCTATTTTATTTAAAGTTCATTAGAGTCACTTCCATCTCTAACTTCTCCAGGGTGCAGAAACTTATCAAACAAATGATTTAAATGTTCTCCACATGCGCCCCCCCCCCCCCCCCCCCCCCCCTTGTTTCTACATGGAAATGAGGTTGAGAGGGACTCACTCTGTGCAGCGTCACCGTGTACTGCTCCCACACCGTCTCCTCCATCACCGGGTTCTGTGGACAGAAAACAGATTAATGACGTGATGCAACAACAGCCGTGTGCGTTTGTTACCGTTGGCGGCTGTTACACAACATCCAGCTGCAGGGAGAACCACAGCGGCAAGCGGCAGATTCAGGAGCAGCCGGAACAACTCCGCTTTCAACATTTTTACAAAACTCCGCTGAAGACTGAAACCAGTAGAGAAAACGCGGACATCCACAGAGGACCATCAGCATCCCGGTCCACTTAGAACTCACAAAAGTGCAAAAATAGGAACTTTGTTCAGGTTTAAAAATAGAAAGGCATCAACACTGGTGTCCGTCTTTAACTTCAGCGCTGCCTGGAAGCTTCAGCCTTTGAAAAAGCCTCCTTTTGTTGTCAAATTACAGTAGCCCCATCCCAAAGTAAAGGCGGACACGCCTCACTAAGAGGAAAAAAAAAGCTGTGACGCCAGCAACGGGGCCAACACCCAAATTTGGTGAAATGACGGCACTCACAAGTCCCTGCAGGATGCGGATGGTCTTGACCGCGTGGGCCCATTTCCTGTGCAGGCTGAGAACGGTCTTCATGGCGCACGTCTCCCCCGGCTCACCAGCAGCGCTGCTCTGGCGGACCGACGTGCGCCGCAGCCTCCTCCATGACCACAGCTGCACAACCAGCACCGCTCTCTCCCTGCATCTGCCCGCCTAACTGCCTTTGACGTAAGAGGGATTCTGCTGCCCTACATTCTGCACAAATCCCACCGTCTGCAGGGAAGTGTAAACACGGACGCCGATTAAGCACCGGAGCGTCCGACCCCACCTCAAATCAAAACGCCGACACCCTCGAAAAGCACCGCTCCAAACTTCTGACACCCCTTCACTCTCCACACACACACACACAACCAAAGCAGAGCTGGGGTTTTCACACCGACTGCAACTTCCCATCTGCCATTGACAGAGGAAAACTGGGCCACGTCTCAGGGAAGCAGCTCAGCCACAGCAGCCGTCTTTTTGATCTTCTGACCAGCGTGGCGACATGGGAGGAGCAGCATGAGGAGAGCCGGCACATCTGCAAGCCAACATCTGTCTGCGAACTCCCATGCAACTCTGCAGATACGGTCACACATCTGCAGAGGAAACACAGCCCCACATGACGGACATGATGCAGAGCGGGAACTGCCAACGGAGAGGAAACTTTCGCAGCAGAACGGCGACAGGATCATTTCTGATCAGACGTCAAACTGCCCAGAAGCACACAGGATTGTTAGAAACTAAGATTCCTTTTAACGATGATTCCAGAAGTTTGCACTGGCCCACAGGGCCAGTAGTTTTTGAAAGTTACTGGCCCGACACCGCCGCAGGTGGCACCCAAGTGATGGACGCCCCAACTTTAGGGCATGCCCCCCCGGAAAATTTTAATATGGTGCATTCTGGTGACATTTAGCACTTATTTATACACTTTTCATGACTGAAAATAGACCAGATCAAACTTTAATCTGCTCTAGTCTGTTTCAGATTTTTTGAAGAGAGCACTGCAGTGTAGTAGTTAACACTAGTTAAGAAGTTTTCATGCTGCTTCTAATCACTGCTATTTCACATTTGTTCCTAATCAATAGTTAAGAAGTTTCATTTACTTCTTGCTCTGACTGCCTTGAGGTTCTGCTTTTTGTTACTGTTGCAAAGTTACATTTACCTTTTAGATCCTTATTACTGTTATGTTGTTCAAATTTGCAGAGTTACTTGTTACATTTACTTTTTAGTTACTTTAGTTACTTAAATTAAATAATCGAAAAATTAAATAAAATTAAATTACTGAGATCATTCAGCTTTTGACTAGAAATACTTACTGCTCACAGTGTTGTAAAGAAAAGCAAAATGAAGTACTTTGACATTATACTGCATTTGAGTCTGAGATTCAGGTATTTGGAGTTGCCTTTGATTCTTTGACATTCAGCTTAAAGCTTAGTGCACAGTTTCATCTTCCATGCATTCATTAAATATCTTGCTGTCCATACTACTAATTCCACCCATTACTCCATCTTGGGGAGGTTTGAGAACACATCTTTGTGCGTTCGTTGTCTCCTTGTCCAACTTCCCAAGCTATTTTCGCGCCATTAAGTTGCTCCGACGGATGCGTGGTGCTTGTTTTGGTCAGCGAACCATCTCTCACGCATCTCTGTTGTGGAGATGCGTGAGAGATGGTTCGCTAACCAAAACAATCATGGCCGACGTCAAACCTTTAAAGTGATGAAGACGAGATAAATCTACACGTTTTCGCAAAATATACTTCATTGAAAAAAGGTGAAAATATATTAACCGTTAGATATTTTAGTGGCACCAGCGGACAAGTGAAAAATAAAGTCTTGTGGTCGTACTGCTCGAGAAACAGGACCGGGCCAGCGGGTAAATGGCTATGTCGAGCCCTGGATTCCATTCAGATCAGGATTTGTGCATGATGATCCGATTCACTGACCTAAGATCAATTCAGGACATCTTTAGGCCAAACTTCAACCAGTGTGAGGGAACATTGTAATTGTTACATCCCTACTAGAAAAGGATCCTTTTCCTATTCATTTATTCAGAAATCTACCATGAACAAAACTAAATGAGCTCATAATTTAATGGTGACTTCTACACAGAGTTAAACGATCATATACAAAGCACATACCTGAATGCTTTTTTTCATCATAAATCAGTTCAAACGGTATATTTTATGAAACAGTTGGATATTTTAGTGCAGGGCTCATCCGTACATGTGTAAACCAAACTAACTGAAATGAAATCAGAGCAAACCAAGTAGTCCCTACTGCATCTTCTGAAACTATAATAACTTAAAAATATTTGAGTACTTTCAAAAATGAACAGTCCATAATTAGGTATGCATTATGGTTGTGCTTGAGCAGCTTATATGCGGTACACGACGTTTGAAAATAAGTCTGAACTTATGGTTTGACTGGTCAACTACGAAGTGGCACTGCCGGTCAAAGCCTTATGGCTGCAGCCGTCAGGAGGGAGACGGACCGACTGTAACCGTTTGTGTTGGATAACATCTGACCGGTGGTTCGTTTGGCTCAATGTGCCTTTTAGACCAAAAATACATTCCTTTTTCGAATTCAAAGTTTCATTTTTCTTTTACCAAAGCATATAAATGTGCCTCATATTCAATAAAAAAATAAAAGACAGAAAAGAATTATATCACGTAGTGTTTTTGGTGATTTCTTTTATAACTACAAAAGCAAAGCCCTACAAACAGGCTGGACGCCAACAGCATCTGCTCGTGAAAACTGCAAGATGGCGTGCAATTAATAGGTTGAAAATCTGCCATGTCAAAGACACGGTCCGTGTCCGTTCACTCTCTCAAAGTGAACCGGCGTGTTCAAGTAATGCAAGTTGTAGATGCATCCATATCTCCTCACTTCAGGGTTACAACAAAATTAGCTTGAAAAAGCAACAAAATAAAATAAAATACCATTTACAAAAACAAAAAACAAGAAAATATCCAAAGTAGACAAAAAAATTATACCAGAGCTACAAAAAACTTCTCAAAAATGATTAAATAGTATCAAAACACAAAATCATGATTTTTTTTTTAATTTTTAAAATCAGGGGGAAAAAATAAAAAATGAAAAACAACTAGGAAATAGAAAAAATATATATAAATCAAATTTTAAAAAAATATTATATATTTATAGCTATTTTTAATTAGCAATTTCTTGAAAATGTTTTTATCTTTCTAATCTTTGCACATCTGACTTCTCTCAAAATGAACCCATGAAGTTTTGGGGCTGTCTGCTTTGTGCAACTTAAAGGCCGCGATAAGTTTTTAAACTTTTGTTTTTTTTATTGCAAAGTACAGGTGGACTGACTTATGTGTTTCTGATTTTCAATCTTAAGTCTGTTCAGTTTTTGAAAAAGGAAACTCACCACAGATAAGACCAAAGACTACAAACATGGATGCATGCTGGAATCACACAGCAGAGTCCTCCTCTGAGGCGAGGAAGCACAGATGCGTGTCGAAACATTGCAAACCGTCTCTTTAATTCATCACGTCACCCACATCACAATAGATCAAAGCCAACATGTAGGGCTGCAACCTTCAGACCCTCAGAGCCGCTTTGAACTACATTCAGCAAAAGAGGAATGATCAAATCTATAATAGACTTTATATTTCAATGAGATATCGACGTGCTACATCTGTAAAGACCTTTCATGTTGCACACACGCTTGATGAACATCAAAAGAGGCTTTCAGTGCTTTTCCAGTAAGCCATGTTTCCAGGCCGGTCAGGTTAACTCAACAGGCTAAGCAAACAGCACCAATGAGGGGTCATATTCACCCAAAACAAACACTTTATGAAGCACAGCAAGCAGAGTCTGACAACATTTCATAGTTTAAACATTGCATAGATGTTTCTGCGCTTTCCAGGATGCAATAACAACGTTAAATTAATCAGGTGATTGTTTTTAAAGCCATCAGATTCATCTCGAGCCTGTAAGGTCACTTTAGGCTGGTGACCTCAGATATGCGCGCGCACAGCAGTTCAAAAATCTACCGTGTTGTCCGAGCGCCCCCTGCTGGTAAAATGCCGCACCAACATATGGGCTGGAAAAAACATGGACAGATGAGATAAGTGGACCGAGACGGGAAGCTGGGACTTCGGACCGCTCCTCGGTCCGTCCGAACCTTCACCTGAATTGACACACGGCACCAGCTGAGCGCTGCTAGAGCAGATTCATGTCAAAACCTCACAATAAAGGGGGCAAAAACTTTACTTAAATTACGTTGAAACTCTATTAACGACATATATGATCGATGATGTCAGATTTGAATCGGCTGGCATTAAAAGTTTGTTTCTTGGAGCCGTTTTTGTCTTTTTAACGGGTTTCCTCGCGAACCGCGCGGACGGGGCAGGCAGCAGGTGCGGCGGGGATGCAACAGGCGGATTCCCTGGAAAAGTTGTTCGCTCCGGAGCGGCCGTCCGGTCTGAAGGACGGCGCTTTTACCGCCCGTTTGAGCTCAAATAACGACGTACTCACGGTAAAATACTGAGTGGCGTATCTGCTCAGAGAGAGCAGGCCCCCTCCGTTCACGGGCATCACGCACTTTGAACCGTCCCGGACTGGCACCGAAGATCCACACCCTTTTGGCCCCGGCCCTCCGTCCGGGGAAGAGGACGAGAAAACGAGGAGAGCTGAAGTTTTTTAAGGATTTAGCTTGACTTCAGGGAGCCGCGTCGCTGAGGGACAAACATTAAATATCCGGACACAAATTAGCGCCGCTACTCCTACAATGCTCCTAGCTCGGTCCAGATTGTACCAAATCTGTAGGCTGGAGGGGGAGACACAGTTAAGGTTGCTCCACCTGATTAAAATAAAAACTTCCCCGGTGACGGATTTAAACCTAAGCACATTTATTCCAGTAAATGAAGAATCAGAATATCATTAGTAACAACATTAAACCCGCTTCCGGTCGCAAGGTTATTTCCATTGAATATCGATGAAATGGATTCGTCCAAAATTGACTTTTTGGGAAGATCGCTGGGAGGCTCCGAGACAAAAACAGGAATGACAGAAAAAAAAAAAAGCATCCAAGCTGCTGAGTGTTTGAACCTGTCAAACACAACGTTTTTAAATGACAGAGACTTTATGATTAAGTTAAAAATAATAATAAATAAACAAAGAGGACTTATAAGATAGGACAAAAGCTTTTAAAACTTTTCCAACCAATCAGCAATGGCTTGTAAAGTATCCAAAAGTGAACTCAAGAGCAGCGTAACTTAAAGTAATATTCAAGTAAAATTAAAAAAATAAAACATACACGCACACATACATAGTGTGTGTGTGTGTGTGTATGTATATATATATATATATATATATATATATATATATATATATATATATATATATATATATATATATATATATATATATATATATATATATATATATATATATATATATATATATATATATATATATATATCATTCATTCATTCATTCATTCATTCAAATACTGGGGGGAAAAAGTACCTCAGTACAGCACAACTGGTTTACTGTTGCTTTTTACTCACCAAACTTGTGAAAATCAGCATAAAGTGCTGAAATTCTTGTATTATTAAACATCAAACTAAATTTCTTATTTAATTGAATAAAACTAACAACCTTCCTTTCAGACTTTCACAGTTTCTGATTTTGTGGAGTAAAACACAAATGTAAAATGTTTTTTTTCTTCTTCATATTTCATGTTTTTTTCACCCTTAGCATTTTGGCCAATATCTTCCACAAATGATACAATTTTAGATTGAAAAAAGATAAAAAATAAATCATACATACTACCACGTCTCTGGTGTTACCAAGATATAACTTTTTTGTGATGATGTGGTCTCCTCCCACCATGCATCACTGCTTTACAGAAAGATTTTATCGCCTGTCACGCCAAATTCCCAAAATTTGAGCTGACGCTGTCATCATGCAATCCCACAGATAACAATGTGCATCTCAACAAAAATTGATAAATTACTTAAACGCAGTAGAGGAATAGTTGGTTTTCATAATAAATTCAGTCAGGAAAAAGTCTTGTGAGAGTAAATAAATAAATATTTAAGAATACAACTTTGACAAAAAGCAAAAGTAAGTAAATGTAAGTGGTTACTGCCTGCCTTTGAAAGTTATTTTACCTTTAAAAACATTAAAACAGACACTGGAGACAAAACAGGGATTTGTTGCCCCACTTCCAGAGAATATGGTCAATATGATAAACCTATTTGTCACTTCTCAATTCCGTACTGGGGACATTTATAACGACAGCTTTCAGAAACAGAACTTGTGATGCAAAACTAGGAACCGTTGGTGCAAAAAAAAAAAAAGCTGAACCAGACAGTCAAGGCGTCATCCAATGCAAATCAGTCGGAGGGCAGATGAACACAAAAGGCCAAGAGTCTGTGTGGAGTTTCAGCTGAAAGGTCAGGACAACCACAGTACAGAAACCTGCTGTTGGCATCTAAACCAGAACTAATGAAGTTTCTAGTACATCTTTAAAGACCAAAGCCTGTTAAAAAAAATAAAAAAAAAGTAAATTCCTAATCAGTTGAAAAATGCCAGACAGGCCTTAAAATAGGCCATTCCTATGCAAAACTGCATGGCTGACCTGGATAATTAGTCTTTAAAACAATGACGCTTCCTGGATGATCCACAGTGATAAAGCCTCATCCTGGATGCAGTGTGGCTCCCTGCAGCAGAGCGTTGCACAAAGGCAGGCCTGGGAAACACTTTTGTTTAATGTTGATGCATTAACATCAGCAGTTAAAGAAAGCTGTGGTTGTCTAATTAAAGACATGGAACATTTTTTCTATGAAGCTGCATATTTAAGCTTGTCGTCATGGCAGAAACATGTGGCCTGAATTTCAGCAGTGGAGTCAGCAGACGGATGTGTGGTGTCTGGGAGTGAAGGCTGAACAGAGTCCAGTCATCACTCTAGCCCTTGGTATCTACAGTAATCCTGCATCATCATTTATTTTGATCATTTATTCAAAACCAGAGTTTGTCAATGTCGTTTGCCTTTAGAAAAAAACATTTCATCCCATCAACAATCAAGCCAAAAGAAGGCCAACAGCAGATAAATGAAGGGTTTTGGGGTTTTATTTTGCTTTACTGAATATGCCTGATTCCAATGCCCTCCAGAATGAATTTCACACAAAACGTTTTTTAATTCTTTAAAAGAATCTTCCTTTGATTCATGACTGAGCTGAATTTGAATGTCAGGAACATCGTTGTCGAGTGCTGTTCGGACACCAGAGTGGTCTTCTTACCTATGCATTAAAAACAACAACTCCATGACAGGACGATTCCGTTTGATAATGAAGTTCTTCAGTTGACCTGGACAGAAGTGTCTACTGCATGTAAAAGAGCTTCCAAACAGTGAAACACACAGCAGCACCTTGGCTGTAGTCACGCTTGGAATTTCTTGCTTTCGTTCTCTGTTCTGAGGGTGGGGGTCTGTCTGATTCAGCCAGCCGACCTGCTGCCTTCTTCACAGTTCTGCACTTAGCATCTGCAAACATGTTTTAGAAGCCTTTCTGGCTGTCTGGCAAATAAGAGCGCAATATTACAGAGTAACTTTTCCCACTTAGGTTAGTGGCAGACATATGACCAGGGGCCTCATTTATAAACGTTGCGTACGCACAAAAGAAGGCACTCACTACGCAATAGTTGAGATTTATAAAAAGCAAACTTGACAGGAAAATGTGCGGTCCTTCACACAAGCTCTGACCCAGGCGTACGCACAAAAACGGGTGAAATGAGAAACGGCGACACAGCCGCCGGCAGATGGAAGAAACACGTGAAAGGGAAAATGACAATACTGCCTCTCATAAATAACATGAAGACTTCACAAAGCAAGTCTTACAATTAACAGCCTACACGAACACCCGTTTGATCGATCAGCAGTGAAACAAATAAAAAAAAATCAAACAAAAATTACAACAGAAATTCAAATGAACACTTATTTGCAGAAAGAAAAATGAAATATATTCTGCAATATTGGCATGTTGTGCAATTCATCCTCATAAATAATATAGTTAACAGAACGAAATAATGTACAAAACTGATATTCCCGTCAGTGTGTCCGTCTGGCGGAGCAGATATAGGTGCGGGTGGACTAATTGTCCACTGGGGAAAGTTGTTTTCAGAGCAAAACATTTCTTCATAAGCTATGGAATTATGGTATTCATGCATATGCCTTTAGTTTGTTTTATTTTTGATAAAACCATGTATGGCGTATGTCTCAACCATTCAGAAAGCAACAAGAAATTACATTTGCGCTGAACAATTTCCCATTTCCACGTCGATTATTACCGACATCTGTAGCTTGTCAGATGTAATTAAATGGATGGAAATAAAATGCTCCATCACAATGCGTAATGACGCACAATGGCTGATCTTACGCTCTTAGAAGATGTGGCAAATGGAATAATTCGGAGTGAACGCATCTTTAGACAGCAAGAAGACTTGATGGCAAACGAGGACGACTGGCTTATGAGCCGGTTCCGACTTCCTCGAGCCGTCCTGATGGACCTCTGCGGGCTTTTGGGCAGAGGAGCACTCGGAGGAACCACGCGTGTCACCCGGTGCATCTGGCGCTCCGGTGCTCGGTGCCCCCCCCCCCTCCTCCCGATGGAGCACTAGAAGTTTTTTCGCCTCGACTTTGATGTCCGACCATTTCTTTTTTATTTCGGCCACGCTCCAAGGTTGTGAGGCTACAGCATTTACGGCGTCTGCCACCGTTTGCCACTCACGTGCCTTTTTGGCATTAGTAATGCCCACACTGTACATTCCAAACAACATTTTTCTCCTCTTTTCCACCTCGCCAACGATAACTTCTACTTCACATTGAGTGAAGTTACGTTTTTTTCATTTCCTCTCTGTGTTTGCCATGGTTTCGCAATCAATGAATATTCATTTGTGGGCGTTTCACAGACTATTTATGGGCAACTATGGGCGTGTCATGAAGCCGCAAAAGCTGCGCTGCATTTAGAATTGGTTGTGATTTATTAAGGGAAAGATGCGTAGGATGTGCGTGCGCACGGTTTTATAAATCCGAATATTTCTGTGCGTACGCACGTCCTATGTTTCATCCGTACGCCATTTCTGACGCAAATCCTACACAAAGTTTTATAAATGAGGCCCCAGGAGACACTCTTTAATTTTCTTAAATCCACAGTGAGTCTTAGAAATGCGAGGTATGTATGGATTTTGCTTGTGTATACCGACTTCAAACCGATTTTCTGTGGAACACAGCGGTTAAACAAAAATCTGTCAGATTATTTAAACAGGACTTTGGTGAAGCTGCACCGCTTGGTAGATGGAACAATCAGATGCCTAAATGAAAGTCTGTTAAAGGAGTGCTTAAGGACAGGGCAGGATTGAAAATGGAGGCTTTGAGGGCTTGTGATGTATTAATTTCGCTCTTTAAAGGATGGGTCTTGAGAAGTCCACAGATCAGTTCACTACATATGAGGATTCAGAAGGTGTCAGCATTCAAAGACCGTTTTTGGATA